>NW_027072034.1:33804313-34418956 GCF_038088225.1 Cyrtonyx montezumae | reverse complement strand
AAAAGAAATCATCAGGTCTGTCTTATCCTGTTAAAAAAAGGGAAACCAACACCATTACGAGGCTTTGTTTTTATCCTATAACGAAGGAGAGACAAATCAATGCATTCATACCAGAAAAGGCAAAACTTCCACGGTTGTGTTCAGAAGTATATCTCCTGGATGCTCTGGATTGCCACTGTGAAACAAGTACCTATAAATAAAAAGGAAACTGATGTACGTAGACTGTCTTACACCAATAGCTAAGTTACCACCTTATGTGTTAATCATCACTTTATCTGCGTTACAGTAACAAACACAACTATTATACTAGACCCACATCAACGGATGAGTGAACAAGTGAAAGATGGTTTCATATACTCCTGTAATTGAAAAGGCTAGCTAAAACTCCTGCATTTCTTAAAGAGCAATTGGGTAATGTTTTACCAAGAAGACCTCCAGATTACACAAAGCAGCCAAAACTATTAACTACTATTGCCAGGTATGTGCTGGTATCGCTTCCAGCCTCTCCCCTCTTGCTACCCATGTCTGGTCAGCCCATTTTTGTGCCACCAGAACAAACTCTGCATGTCTGTTCTGAACCAGAGCAGGAAATGTATCTGTGTGGACTCTCTTGCCAAACTAGTTTCCCCAGAGACCTGACCACCGCTCTGGTTCTTAGCACAGCCTCATTAAAGACTGTGCCAGGAACTCATGGCCAACACACTAAGGATATCTGAGTTCAAACTTCTATTCCAGAGATAGATTCATACATATATTTAACGAAATCATTTGTTGTGGAGTTCTTTTTTTATTTAAATGTACACACAAAAGATTATTTTACATACTTGTACAAAGTCCCCGTTAACCTTATGCAGATGTGTAATTAATAATTTTTTTAATGCAACAGAGTAAATATGTACCCAAACATCCCCTATAATTTTCAAGTAGTGAAGTGCAAGCCTTAGAATTCTAACTACCCCCTCTCTGACAGTTTTTTGCAGTACTACGTACCTGCAGACAGTCAGTTACAAAAGACAGGGTTTAATTTCTCTTTTTTCTATATAAACACAAACTTGATACCTCTTGATACCAAACAGACATACACATATAAATAAGTAACAATATTTTTTACCACTAGATGGTATCAAAGCTTGAAAAACTGCTCATGTTCTTATTTTTTTCTAGGAGACCACAGAGGCGTTTGTTCAGATTGCTGTCTGAAAACTGCTTATATATTACATCTACTCAAAAGTCACCTTTAACAAACTTAATTTACTGTTAATACATTCATATGAATATGTAAAAATCTATCAACACATTTCAAACTTCTCTTCAATTGGAAACTAGAGAAATAAACATTAAGCACTACCTTCCACATTAAACACATCACCAGCCAGGGACAAAATTAGTTCAGAAATTATCACTTGATTAAAATTACAAACATTAGCTCCACTTGCAATTTATTAAGACATAATTGGAGATGTAATTTGCAGTTTGTCTTTATCCAGTATGTCTGAAGCCAGGTAGTACTTGACATTAATCCACATTCCATAGCTACAGGTCAAGAAGTTGAACAGAGCCCTTTGACCCTGAATTAGAAAAGTCTGTGGTAATAAAATAGGAAATAATTTAAAAATACACAAACACACAGAGGTACGTAACATTTACCATGGCTCAGAGGAGTCAAAATCATACATGAAGATCTAAGAAAGCTAAACTGATCCCTGTTGCACCGACTTCAGTAGAACTTCACACATTGAACTGCAAGACAATGGGATTTGGTAAGCTTCAACATTGCATGTACTTGTATGCACCTCTAGGATTACATGCTCCCAGTGGAAGATAAAGCTCTGGTGGTGGTCTATGTGGGGGGAGGCGGTAGTTGGGTTCTGTTTTGTTTCAAGAACAGCCCCACTGCTGTAGCAGCCATTCCTCCTACTGTGCTGACTTCTGAACCTCAGGTGGGGTTTCTCCCCCAGCCCCAAAGCTTACCATGCCATGAGGGCATCAAGCTCAAAAGCTGGCAAGATGCTGAAACCATTAAGGGAAGTAATAAAATCTATTTCCTTGTAATCCAGCCCACCTTTTTCAGTCTCTTTTCTATATCTGTCAACCATATGCACATACATATAACATATGCATATGTCACATCTTATTTAAGATGATGTTTAGAAAGGGAGGGATATTTTTATATCTGAGCCCTGCCTGAATGCTTGATCAGATAACACCTACTCTGACAGAAGTTACACAAATATGAAAAATAGAAGCATGAATGCACATAACACAGCTTATATCTATAATCAATCTTCTGCTTAGAAATACAGTTCACGAATTAGAAAACCCACTTTGAAATAACATTTAATTTACAAATGAGCAGCTGTTCTATAGCTCCTGAAAGCAGCCTCATTTAGCTGTTCTTTTATAAAGCTCATCTCCTTGACACACCGATAAATCACAAGCTTTCAAGGCTTTCAGGCTATGAAATGTTTTTCTGGAGACTGAAAGACAGAGACAGAAAGCCATCGAAGCTGCTGTGCTTTTGGTTAAGTCATTCTGATGTCTGTCCTGGGATTTATAGGTGACAGCCCTTGGAAATACTAAAAGCTGTGTGCCTTTTTTCCTCCACCCTGGTTAACAAACGTTTTCCCTAGGATGGAATCAAAAACACTTCTGTATATTTGCTACTTAAACATAATGCCTTCTGAACCATTCTTTCACATTAAAATTCTGAAGGCCACAGGCCTCTAAGTATAATAATCCCATGCAAATGCATATTAACCTGAAGTTACAGAACAGCATGGTTGCCTCGTAGAACATTATTTCACAGCCCGCTTTAATTTCAAAACACACAGGTGAACAACTTGGACGTTCCTGATGGAAATTATCAGCAAAAAGCAACTCTAACTCACAACTAGCAAATGATACACCAATGTATCTCAACTTCAGAGAACCTTTTTCAGTATCAGCCTCTCTTAAATTTAAAGAGGCCGAGGTCAAACATAATAGCTAGCTACTGCACGCATTCAAAAACACAGAAAATCTCCTGACTGCCAGGAGTTGTACGTATGAACAAGAGCTCACATTCTGTACTTGACCTCAATATAATAAGAGGATAGAAGAAGATGCTAGACATTAACATCTCACATTGCATTAAAAACATTCATAATACAATTTAAAGAGCACTGAAGATTAAGAAAGCAAAGTGGAGCAGAGTTGCAAAGAAAATTGCAGTCTTCACATTGATTTCTATGTGCAGTAATACCAAATGCTATCAATCTCCACACATTTACCTTCAGAATTCTTCTTTGAATAGCTAACACTTTTCCGTCTTTGAGTACTGATGTTTTCACCTGTGCTTCTGGCAAAGAAAAATAAAAGCCAACTTCAACTCTTTACTCTCTTTGTATTTTGCTTATGGAGCGGATGTCTCTTTCTTCTTTCCCACACAAAGCACACTGAGACTCAGAGAACTGAGTCTAAGTCAATTTGTTTCTGTCCAGGCACTCAGAAGCCCATCTAACCATTTATTATACTTTATTATTAAAAAAAATCATTGGCATTCCCTTTTTTTTTTTAACCCAAATGCAACTCTATGCATCTTTTGTTTCATTGAGCCATTACAAAGAAAACATACATCATGACACTAAAAGCTTACCACAGTCAATGGCAGCTCTATAAAAGGAAATAATACAAGAAAAATCTAAAAAATGCAAAATTCCCATTCACTGCCAATGCATTTTTATTCTGAAGAAAACAGACCAATCTCACTCGATGCTAAACACAAATATTCTAGGAATCTATTTATGAATGTGGGCCTTTGTCTTCTGCAAAGGACAGAAATCAAATCTTTTTCTCTGTGCATCTTCACATCTCCTTATTAGCAATTTGATCTACTAGTATATTCCATTTTCAGAAAAAGGATGAGAGAGAGAGAGGATGGCAGAGAGGAAATGTTTCCTTCCATGTTTGCACAAATTGTTCACTAGCAACAGGGAATGTACCAGTTTTTAATTCTGCACAACATGGATTTCTATAGAGCTATCAGTCAGCTAGCAGCTAGTTTGGGGCTCTCTACAAATACTGTCACCTCTGCAAGAGTTATTATCCACCAAAACTATCTTGTCTTTTTGACCTTTGGATGCAAATAGGTTAAAAGAAATCTAATTGTAACTCCACACTGTCATTTTCCCAGAACCCTCATTAGAAAATGTTATTTTCACTGTTACTGGAAACATGCATTAACTGTGCATTACTTTCCATGCTTTTCTTGTATAAAATATAAAAGAAAGATTAATAACTTCTTTTTCATCACTCAAGTTCAGTTTTCTTCCCTATCCTTTAGGCCACTTACTCATTCCTTTGCAAAAATTGCCTATACATGAGGGTAAAAAAAAATCTTTATTACAATCTTTATTTAAATACACACACACAAATACTCCTAAGATATAAGGAATTCTTGCCTTATTAGTTTCCAATTCAAAACACAGGAGACAAGGAGGAAGGAACTTTTACCTCCATTCACTTTTATGCAAAACATTTGGTGGGATTTCATTTACTCTGTCCAAAACAGCAGCTAGTCTCGCTGCCCATAACATATATTAAGGACATATACATAGGCTGCTCCAAAAGTAATGCCTCCTGTTTGTTTCCATGGAAACTATAACGGATGCAAACAGCATAATAACATTATTTGATAAAGCAAATTCTCAGCTACAAAACACTATTTTCAACACAGTCACCAGCATTAGCCATGCATTTTTACCAGTAATGAACAAGAGCCTGATTGGCGCACTCAAAAATCTGCATGGCCATCTGGACTACAGCTTTTTGCATTCCCTTTGCCACTGCTGAAATGTACTGCCCACCATTTCTTTGTGCTCACATCCACTGTTTGGTCTCCATTAACATTCAGCAAGTGTTGAAGAATGTCAGTGGGTACCATTTTTTCCATGTGGAAGAATTCCATGACACACCTTTGCTTCATCCTCACTTCCATGTCAGATGCCATTGTGTCAGACGACTCTTTGCTGCCATCTGTCACATGGCAACAGCACATCACAGAACATTGTTGGGAAGGTTCATCCTCCACTGCCATGCCACCAATATCTGCCCCTGACATTGCAGGCCAACATCACAAAATAGGAGGCATTACTTTCAGAGCAGCCCTCATACATGTATATATATATATATATATATACATACACACACACACACTTTAGAAGTGCTCCACTCAATTTTCTTTAAACACTGGCATTTATTAACATGTGAGATGCACTTAGGTATGGACAACCTTACAGGAATCTGGATGCAATTATGACATATCAGACACCCAAACCCTTTGGGAAATCAAATTAAGTAATTTAGGGTATCACAAGAGGCATTAGACACCTAACACTCAGGCAACTGCATTAAGCCTCTTAATATTTCTGACCAAGAACAGTAAACCCAGGAACACTGCCAAATACACAAATCTGGAGTATTAGTGCCATTAAGGAGGAAGCAGCATGTCCTTGGCTCAGGCAGCTCTTTTCTTCTGTCTCTGATCCATACTTCCTTTTCTTTTCAGATGAAGCATTTGCCTCATCACTGCAGGCATAGTTCCATGCCCAGAGCAAGCAGCATCAGTGGCTGGGAGCCTGCCTGCCAGGTCCCTGCTGTCAGTGTATCCATTTGAGGATGTTCTACTCATTAGTACAGAAGCTTATGTAAACACAGAAACCAAGTCCTCAATTCCTCTTTTTTTTTTTTTCATCCACCCACACTGAAAACATTAGCCTAACTGAAATGCACAGAAGCATCGAAACTTTAATAAATTTATGAGACTTCCAAGAATTTATCAACTGACATTACAATTAAAGCTTAACAAAATGATAACAGGTTAAATTTTAGTAAGTTATACTATAACTATGCATTCAAAATACAGATTTCTAAATTGTATACCATGTAGCTGTATGCATGTGTTATGTCAGCTGGAACTGCACACGAGAGGCAGAATGTATTGCATTGTGCTGAAGGAGAGCTTGCTTCTACATTGAACAGCTTTAAAAGCTGTGCTGCTTTTCCCCTATAATGAAGTGGGGTTAATAGCAGGTCAGAAACCATTGCTTCTTAAACAGGTAATTTTCAGTACTGTCACAATAATTTAAAAGCAAAGTAACTCATATGTTTAGTTATCGGGTGCCAGACAATACAGAATACAATAAGTTTCAAGTTCAAGCAATCAAATACATAATTCTCATTCATGCAAGAAATACATGTTGTGAAGAGCTACCACAGGACATACTCACCAGGTTAGCAACACGTGTTCCCTGGGATTCCAGGGTCAACAGCAGAGAAAATTGGATGGTTAGTCCCAAATACCACACCTCAAGCAGCTATGCCAACACCAGAATACAAAGTAGTAAATGTAATCTACAAGTAGACTTGTCCAAGTGTTAAGACTCAAGATTAAATCATCTTTAATGCTAGGCAGTAAGGTCCACCTCATAAAACCACTTCATTAACAATCAGTGGCACATTATGAGGACTACCCAATCACTTGTTAAAAGCAAGGACACAGCTATGAGACAACTAGAGTTAAAAGCAGAGGAGTGTAAAAACAAAGGAGATCTACACGCAAAACCCAAGAAAACACAAGTCTGGAGTAAGGCATCTGAACTGAAACAAACTTGAAACCCTTTACTTTTGTAAATACCCACTCAAAATTCCTACTGCAGGAAAGCTGACAAGCGTACAAATAATCTAAACAAAATGCCCACAGGTTACATGTTTCCAAGGACTTCCTTGGTGCTACTTAGTGTTTTCAAATAAGTAAGTTCTTTATCTGATTTTTTCAGTCAAGTCCAGAGGGAACGCTTCAACTTAGGAGATGGTTATGACAATGATGGACATTTAACAAGTGATGCAATTGAACATCCTTCATAAACTCCTTTCTTTTTTAAAGAAGGATCACATTCAAAATGCATTACTACTTTTCCAGATTCAACCATCATCCACCACTATTTCAGAGAATCTTACTTTAAATATACATACATATATATATATATATATCTCAAAGCAGTGTCCAGTATCCACAGCACTTCGCAATGAGCTCCTTTGTCTCAACATCCATCACTGACATCTCTGAAGAAAAATTGTAACCAGCAAAAAGTACTAATATTTATAGTTATTTTTAGTAGCAAGAATGAATGCTAGCACCAAATGTTAACTTAAGTAGTAAAAGTGTGAACTTCATAACGTAACTTTCAAACACCCCTCTGAGCTTCAATAATTAAGTGAGCCTGAAACAACAGTATATGCTGAAATGGCAAAGTGAATTTTAATAATTATTTAATGACTTTAAGAAATGTGCTATTTCTTGTCTTTACAAAGTAGGCTGTTTAGAGCATCCAGAAAGTAGTCCATCCATTTGAAAAAAATAAACCTCCTGCAGTGGTGTGCAAGTAAGAAAGTCAGTAGATCTACTTTCAGTCTCAAAGACATGCTATTTTAACAGCAGTATGCATCTTTGTGTTATTGCAAAAATAAGAATGAGAATTCAGCTTACTGTCAAGGGATTTGAGTATTCTGTCTGGAATTCTTTCACTTGGAAATGACTGAAAAGATTCAGTACAAGAGCTGTTATTAAAATGAACGTCAGACAATTTCAATTTATATTTCCCTTGTCTTGTTCAGGTGCAGTTTAGAACGATCAATGTCTGACTTCAACATTCAGCAGAGATATGCCATCTAGGTTTAACACAAAATAGCCACAAATGTTCTTTTCTGCTCCCCTACATGAGTTCAGATCTCACCTGAGATTACTAAGAAATCCTTGCCGCTGTTATCTCTGACAATATTCTTGGGTCTCAAAAATGAAATATTTAAAGACTTAATGAAAGCTAATTACCAAACTGCTATACTCAACAGAAAATTTCAATTCAGTTCTGCAAAAAAAGGGTTTGGCATGGAAAAACAAACTCTAGGAACAAGTTAGTGCTCTGTCATGCTGTAACAGACCTGCCATTCATTCTGCCAGTTGTGGTCAATATTTCCATTGAGAAGTTTGTTTATCAAGGATTTATTACTGGTGCTATTAAGCAGTTACACCTCAAACCCACTTGGCAGAAAATGTTTAGTGCTAATTCAAAGAACTGTTCTACTACTTTAAAAACACAAACAGCATCTGCTATGTCCCTTCACAAACGCAAGATGGCTTTCAAAAGTGTATCTTGTACTTGCAATCGCTGGGGATGCATCTCCCCACCGGGCAAGTTTTCCTGATGTGCAGTCCACTTTCCCTTTTACATGTTTCAACCCACTCAACCACACATTTACATTTGGCTGCCTCAGCAAGCATCACTGAGATATCAGGAAGCACAATTTCTTCACCTAACCTTCACCTACCAATATCTGCTTCTGAGGAAGGCAAACAAAATCAAGCCCTCAACAATTTTAAATGATAATGCCAGAATCACAGAACCGTGGGGTTGGAAGGGACCTCTAGAGATATCGAGTCCAACCCCCTGCCAAAGCAGCTCCCTAGCCCAGGTTGGCGTCCAGGTGGGTCTTGAATGTCTCCCAAGAAGGAGACTCCACCACCTCTCTGTGCAGCCTGTGCCAGTGCTCCTCACCCTCACTGTGAAGAAGTTCCCAGGCACATTTGTGTGGAACTTCCTATGTATCAGATAGTGGCCATTTCCCTCACCACACACTGCTGAGAAGTGTCCAGCCTTGTCCCTTTGCCAAACGTAGCCCTGATCAGCCACTGACTACAGAAAGACAAAATACTGTATTTTTTATGTCCCTGTGGCAAAGAAACACAAATGAATAAACATCAAAATGGCTTAAAATGATCATTCAAGTGATGCTAAACTTAGCTTTTTAAAGTCTGAAAAAAAACAAAATCATTCTAAGTAGCCAACTTCGTTTGAGGAAGCAACTAGATTCAAGACACTTCACCTCTGTAACTATAATTACTTTAATCAGTAAGTAAAAATAGTAAAATAACTAAAATATTCATATAATCCTCTACTGCTGAGACTGCTTCTCAAGTCTTAGCCCTAGCTACAGATTTTGAGCACAATAATGAAAACTGTATTCCCACCTTTTGCAGAAATAATCAGTGTTTACTTCTATCCCCAGTTCCTTCACCATTAAGGTAACACATACCAAATACATATTTTCTTCAGACTTCCATTTGCTGCTGATTTTTGAACTACAGGGATGACTTATTACACTTTCTATCAATAATTTACTGAATCATAGAATGGTTTGGGTTGGAAGGGTCCTTTAAGACACCTAGTTCCAACCCTCTGCTATAGGCAGGGACATCTCCACTGGACCAGGTTGCTCAAAGCCCCATCCCAGCCTGGCCTTGAATGCTTCCAAAGAAACCCACAACCTCACTGGACAACTTCTTCCAGTGTCTCACCATCCTCAAAGTAAAGAGTATCTTCTTAATATCTAGCCTTAATCTACCCTCTTCCAGTTTAAAACTTATCCTGTCGCTTATCACTACGTACTTGACTCACCCTAATGAAACAACAGCGTTCCACCCAAGATCAATACTTACTTGTTACAGTTGCCCTATTCATAAAATAGAAGCATATAATTCTTAATAATAAATAATTCAGAAAATAGAAACAAATTGGACAATGATCACTTTATAACATGGAAGAAGAAAATCTCATCAAAAAGGAATCACTAAGTTCATACATTTCATTTGGAAAATGTGTCATTTTTATACTACTGGCACAGGATAAAAAAGAAATCTGCCTTTAATCCAAGGAGGTATGGCAGTCATACCACTCAACACATGTATCTCAGAAAGCTATCCAGGAAAATCTTTCAAAGCACAGCAATTTAACTGAAAGAGGAATGTGACATCTTGCACAACAAACTTGAGTTTCATAGGTCAGACCAGCTTGGAACAACATAGAACAAGGAAACTACTGATCCTCACTTAGTCTTTGATTATGTTGCAATGAGTAGAAGTTGACTAACTGGATTCAGTTCAGGACTGCAAAAAGGGCTCCTTCACAAGAAAAGCATCCACACAAATCATCCAAAGAAACTTTGCTCTACCATACTATAGGTACTGGCCTCATATAAGGTATGCATAGAAAAGTGAGAGGAATCCATTAATGTAGCAATGCTTGGACATTAAATAAGCCATTTAATTTTTAAGTCTTGGACTACTATGTTGGTAAGACAGTAAATAAGAAAGCAGCAAAAAAGTCTCAGCAAAAGTAAAGACTAAAAACTCTAGTAGATCAAGTCACCTCCAGCCCTCCAACAAACCACATATACTTTCATTTCAAGCCAGTTTTTAAAATTAATTAAATGGGTCAACTTGGAGTTTTAACTTCTTTTCAAGCCCTAAAGCACAACCTAAAGAAAAAATAACTAACAACCTTTAGAGTTCCCAAATTTCAGGTAAAAGGACACCATGTGTTCCAGCAAGATTTCTGGTCTGGACAATCAATGGACTGAGGCTGAGGCTGCAGGGCACAACATACGGTACCACAAACTGTGCTGCACAGTCGTAATTGTAATTAGAAGCAGGCCAACCAAGCACAAATAGAACCAAATTGGCTTCTCTGGATTCCCTTATGAGCTGCCATAGAAGCACTAGTCTTGAATTAAAAAGCTCCAGGTAAAATTAAAAGAAAAAAAGAAGCAGACAACATTTAAAGCAGTAGAAACATGGAAGGAAAAGACGCTGATGATGAGTTTCACCTAAACTGCAAATAACCCAAGATGATTTCACCTTAGTTTATTATGACAGCTCCCAATTATACCTTCAAGCATTCTTCAAATGTGTACAGCCTCAGAATAAGAGACCAAAAACAAACATTTACTAACCTTTCTACATTGACAGGCTTGTCAAATTTAAATAGAATATAATCCCCAGCAACCGGTGTGACAGCCCAGAAAAAATCTTCCCCTACGTAGGTCTTTTCTAGAGTATGCCCCTGGTAGACTTTTAAAGATGTGGACACCTCTGCAGGTGGATTCACATGGATTTTGTGCAGTAGCGGCTTCAGGAAGTCCTTATCCTGATTGAAAGAAAGACAAACATCACGTTGTTTTATCATGTTTTTCTCAAGTGGTTACACTTAAAGTGATCTCCTAGAGAAAAAAAGAAAAAGAAAAAAGAAATATAATACTCATTTCCAGATATTTCAGATCTTGTACTAGGTAACAAGACAAGCTTCCATTAAAGTAGTAAATAAAGAAATAAAAATTTCAAAGTGTATTTCCACTACCAAATATTCACAAAAATAAGTTGAGACTGGTATTCAAAAATACTAAACAAGAAAACTCTTGTTTCCTCAAAGGCTAAAAATGAAAAAAATAAAATCATCAGGTCAACTTGTTCTGGAAAGGAAGGAGAAGTGTAGCTACTAACCGTGAGTTTCTGGATCTTCCCTGCCAGGGAGGAGTGGAGGCCAACATGCTGGAAGAGAGAAGGCCTGAAGCGTATCCGTAGGTTTGATTTCTGCCGATCACAATGTTTCTAAAGCAAGAGCAGGAGGGATAAAAACCCAAGCTGTTAAATTCAACAAAGAGATGCTGAGATTTTACTGAAAGAATGTGATGTTACATGAACCAAAAAGATGCACAGAAACCTACACCTATTTATCCAGTTCACCTTGGTTTTATTCTAGAAATCTAGCAATACTGACGTGCAAATATATTACTAGCCAATAAAGGAGAAATTTACATCTGTTTTGTTTAGAGCCTGTTTCTTCAGTCATTCAGAAGGAAGCTACCTGAGGAATAAAGGACCAAAAATCTAAATTTAAATCACCATTTAGAATCTTCTCTATGACTGCTATACAAGTAGTAGTATTCTACAGTGCTGCACAGGAATTGTAAGAAGAAATTCATTTTAGCACTGTTACATATAGAAACTAATCAGACATTTTCTTTCACCAACTACCGTATTCATCTCCAGAATCCAAAACAATTATAAGGCCTCTAAAAAAGGTGTTTCTGAAGGTTTACTTAAGAGTAAAATCTTGTAGGAAAATAGATTCTTTCAGGACACACAGTCAGTACAATAAATGGTATGCTAGTCTTCATCAAAAACAGCACATTCACTAACATTAAAACATTTTAGAAGTTTCACAATAAGAAGAAACTTACAGCGTCTTTTTCAGGGTTACACACTTTCACCCAGAGAATATGGTCCAGAAGCCAATCAATAGGTTTCTCCTTATAAAACATAAATATGAACTCTACAATAAGAGTGATATCTGGAGACTGGAACATTTTGCCTGCAATGACATTAAGAATAACTGAAGTTATTTTATTATAAAGTTAGAACTGTATCTTGAAATCACTGAGATAATAAGCAAGTTTGTACCATGAAAAGGTATGTTAGTGATGAACAATGTGAAATCTCAGTGTTACTAAAAGCTCTGTACTTCTCATAGAATCATGGAAAGCTTTGAGGTGGAAGGGATCTTAAAGGCCATCTAGTTCCAGTCTCCTGCCATGAGCAGGGACACCACTCACTACATCACGATGCCCAAAGCCCCATCTCACTCGGCCTTGAGCATTTCCACAGATTATCTGGGCAACTTATTTTCTACACTCTTACAGTAAAGAACTTCTTCCTAATATCCAATCTAAATCTGCCCTTTTTTAGTTTGAAGCCTTTTCTCCTTGTACTGTCACTACAATTCCTGATGAAGAGCCCCCCTCCATCTTTCCTGTAGGGCTCTTTTAGGTACTGGAAGTTCACTGTAGTCTCCCTGGAGCTTTCTTTAGTCCAGGCTAAACAATCCCAACTATCCCAGCCTATATTCACTGAAGAGGTATCACAATCCTCTGATCATATCTGCAATTCTCCCCTGGACTTGATCCAACACCTCCATCTCCAACTGATGCAAGAAGCCCAAGAGCTGAATAAAGTATACCCAGTGAGGTCTCACAATTGCAGAGCTGGAGGGGACCATCACCCCCATCTCCCTGCTGGCCACCCTTCTTTTGATGCAGCCCAGGATACAGCTGGCCTTCTGGACGTAAGTGCCCATCTCATGTTGAGCTTTTCAGCAATCAGCAATCCCAAGATCTTTTCTCAATACATTCTCCACCCAACCTGCACTTGCACTTTTGATTGCCCTGATGCAGATGTTGACTCAGCCTTGTTGAACTTCATGAGGCTTCAACTCAGCCTTGTTGAACTTCATGAGGTTTGCATAGGCCCATCTCTCAAGCCTGTTTCTGGATGGCATCCCTTCCCTTCAGCATGTCAACCACACCATGCACTTTGGAGTCATCAGCAGACTTCTTGAAGGTGCACTCAATCCCACTGTCCATGTAATGAACAAAGACATTAAAGAGCACTGGCGCCAATATAAACCCCTGGTGAACACTGCTCATCACTGTTCTCCTCTTCAATACTGAGCTAGTGTCCACAACTCTGAGTTCTACCTCCAGTCAATTCCTTATCCAGCCATAAAATCCATGTCTCTCCAATTTAAAGACAAGGACGTTGCACAGGACAACATCAAAAATGCTTTGTATATTCTGGGTAGATGATGTCAGTTGCTCTTCCCTGATCCACCCTGCTCTAGATTACCAAATCTGGCAGGCCAATTTGAACTTAATGAAGTAATGTTGGCTGTCACAATGAGACAAGACAACTGACTTGTAGTTCCCTGGATCTTCCTTTTTTTTGCTTATTAAAACCAAGGGGGTTGCGTTTCCCTTTTTCAGTCACTGGGATCTTCATATGACTGTCATGACTTCTCAGATACAATGGACAGTGGCTTGAAAACTTCATCTGTCAGTTCCCACCGGACTGTTGGATGCATCTCATGAGATCCCATAAACTTGTGCATGTTCAGGTTGTTCAGAGATCTCAAACTTCTCCCAAAGTGGGAGGTTCTTCATTGTTCCTGTCCCCATCTTTGCCTTCTGTGACATAAGTTGTGTGGCTGGAGCACTTGCCAGTGAAGACTGATACAAAAAAAGTTCTTCATATCTCAGGTAAATAGATCTCCCATTTCCTTCCATGGAGGGCACATTTCTTTTCCTTGCCTTCCTTTAATAACTGACATACCTGTAACAGCCTTCATTGTTGCCCTCGACATCCATGGCCAGATTTAATTCTATCAGAGCTTTAACTTCCCTAATCTTATCTCTGTCTGCTTGAACAATTTCTCAGCATTCCTCCCAGGTGACACATCATTGGTTCTAGAGTTTTCAGCTATGCAAAACTAAAAAATTCTGGAAATTCTGTACAGCACACTAACACACACTTAAGTATGCAAAGTGTCCTCTATATTTTTAATGCCCATGGCCTTCGTAAGTTTTTTAATACACTAGAAAAGGAGATCTGGTTCTCACATACAAGAATGAAACATCAAAACCTAACAGCTTTCATCAGAAAGGCTGTTAAGGAGCTGCATAGGGTATTCTCGATGACAAACAAATGAGGAACAATCTTTTGTAAGCAACTTAAACTATCAGCAGTGGAGCATTCCACTTGAGCACGTGACTGAGTGAAAATGAAGAACTGCAAGCACTCTGCCTTAATCAGTCCTTACAGTGGATGCTCACTTTTACACAAAGAGAAGACAGGATATGGCTGAAGTATCACCCTGAGCCAGTACTATACTTAAGGCAGAAATTTATCTAGTCTTCAATGATGGCATTTCCATTGTGAATATGCAATGTGGACCATCCCTCAGAGATTAAGTTACTTTTCCTATGAGGCTCACCAAGGTCTGCAATTCATGGAGGATTATCACAAGGTAGTACAATAAATCAACCACTAAATAAAAACAAGGAGCAGAGAGTTCAAATCTCTTTTAACAAGGATGGAGAATTTCTCTGGTCAAATGGGACTGAGCTTGGCATGTTACACACCACCTCAGCACAGATACAGAATTCCAGGTAATTAGCTTACATAGTAAGAAACCGGGATATGTTTTAAGTGAAAACATCCAAGTTGCAGTGGCCTTGTTATGTGTGCTACAGCAGTGTCAATTATCACAGAATCACAGAATTGTAGGGGTTGGAAGGGACCTCTAACCCCCCATCAGACTCAAATACCTGGAGATTTGCTCTGACAGAGCTAAGATCCTGACCTGCAAGATCCATTTTCCTCTCTAAAAGGGGATACACACAAAGAGATCACCAAAAGGGCTCTGTCATTTCCAGAAAACATGTCTGATCCATAGGAACTCTGATTCCACTCCTGCATGACTTGCATGAAATTGGCGAAGAGCGTAGCCCATTAAATAACATTTCTTTTGGAATTTGAAATCAGTTTGGAGGAGTCTGAATGAGACTACAGTCATGGTGTAGTTCAATACAGAAGCAGTATTTGACATAAGTCCCAATTATTTCATCTGTTGGAATGATTTTATGATCATAAAGGAGACTATTCACAGAGTTGAGTGGAGAATTGTGTTAAGACATATTAACAGACCCAACACTGTCATATCAGAAAGCTGTCCCTTACACAAACTTCGCATTTTTGTTTTGTAGTAAAAACACTGACATTACTTGTTAGTGCTTTCTACAATGAGAACCTCAAATAGACATCCCTACTTGAAATTAGTGTGCAACTAAACTGAGGCTTCCACTAAACGACAAAGATTTCTTGTTAAAAATATAACATTTTTTTCCATTTTTTTCTTTATTAGTATCTTGTTGCTACCTACATACTTACATTGTTGTCATACTGTTCAACATTATTTACAGAAGTATTTAAAAACAGATAGGAAACAATCAAATTATTTGTACAATATTGTGTAAAATATTCATGAGGAATAACAGCTCTTTCAGCTTGCCACACTCCTAATTTTCCTGGTGATTCATCTCTGCCTACTGCTTTCAATAACAGTGCAGGAAAAGAGAAAAATACAAGAAACCCTAATCAAAGATCAGCTTAAAAATGTAGGGGCTCATCAAGCATTTATGGGACTGAAGTCATCATCTCTGGATGACACTGGTTGAAATTGTCAGTCACACTTATTTCCACAGAAAGATGACCTTTCCATGTGGCATTGTAAAGATACACATGCAACCAGAAAACAAAAACATCCCAACATCATTATTTCAATTGCTGCGGAGGCTGACTAAAGAGAGAGCTTATCCTCTTTCAGGAGCCTATGTATTCAATTTGCTCTGCAATCCTTTACTTCCTCTACTCAAGGACACAGCAATAGCACTACACTGTACATAAATCACTTTGAATAGCTCATCTTCTGAAGAAGACAACAATTGTAGTCTTCAGTTGTCATCTGAGGTAAAAAGACATTCACAGACCATGCCACTTGAAACCTGAATGTCAGGGTACTGAATTGTTACCAACAATTAAATCACCAGAGAAAAACACCGAAGAGTAGGCACATACCCATTTTCTCTAATTTTTCTCCTAATTTAATCCAAAATAAAAATAAGATACAAGCAAGCAAATTATTTACTTCTATGTGGTAAACTTGTGCCCAGAGATGCTTTCTTCTAGGCCTGTATTTGCATGCTATTGATCAACTATGCAGCCAACCACCCCTGACTCAGTGAAGAATCCCAGGTACTATGGCCGCTCCGTATTATACTCCCAAGCACTGAGGAAGGGTTCAACAGCACAGGCAAAGCCTTCTCAATGGCCACATTGAATGGCCACAAGTTGCGCCAGGGAAGATTTAGATTAGACCTCAGGAAGCATTTCTTTTCTGAAAGAGTGGTCAGGCACTGGAATGGCCTGCCTAGGGAGGTGGTTGAGGCACCATCCCTAGCGCTGTTCAAGAAGCGTTTAGATAAAGGACTTAATTTAGTAGTTGGGTAGAGAGAGTGATAGGAGGATGGTTGGACTAGATGATCTTATAGGTCCTTTCCAACCTTATGAACTTATGAACTTATGAACTTCTCCCTGAGTTCACAATGAGCACTGGAGCAAAAACTAGCAAGCAGAATCCTGCTCCTCAAGCCTGAGACACGTACCTGGCGTAATACTATACTGCCGCTCACTAAGGACAGATAAACACATACTGCTTTGCAGAAGTGCTGTCACCACCTTTCACACGGCACAGCCTTCCCCCAGCTCTCTGCCTTTCAATACAACACAACACCTCTTCTATCTGCCATTTCTGTCACCTGCTAAGTACTTCTGAGCCCAGAACACCCTTCCTATCCTACACCAGCTCAAAACCAGACTTGCTTCACCACAGGCTATCCAGCAGAGGTCTTCAAAGCTCTGGAACCCCAACTGTACACAGCTTCTCTTTGGCATGGTAAGCAGCCCAAGACAATCTCCACTCCACACCATCCAATATTTCAGCCCCTCTAAATGCAAAACAGCCAAGCCCTTGCCAAACTTCTCCTTAATGAGGGTGTCAGCAGCAGCCTGGCTTCCCTGGGACATGGACATAGACCGAGAACAAGCAGAAGCATTTGCTCAAACCCCTCAGTCCTGTGACCTTCCACACAGCTGCAGAAAGCACCGGGAGCCATGAAGCCATCCAGGTGGCATCCAAATCTAGCCTGCAGACTGCCCATTTGCTGTCCCCAATACAGTCAAAAATCATCAAGCTGGAGAACTAAGCAAAAATTGTAAGAATGAGAAGAACTGCAAAAGACAACCTAGAGGCTGATTTCAGACCACTCCATTAAAGTTTGTGACAGCTGACACCATAGCTACAGGACAAGGTGTTGTAAATCTTCCAGAAAACACTTCAGCTTACAAGCAGTTGGAAGACAAATTGGTATTTCTCATCAAAATCTGGCAGGACTTTACCATGTTATGCTAAAGACTGCAGTGCAGAGCTGAATTCAAAAGAGCAGAAGAGGCACCTCCTTCTACAGAGCTTCTACAGAAAGAGCATACATCTCACCCATTATTTATTAGATACTTGACAGCACTTAGGGCTATGCTTTCAGTATCAAAAAAATAAAAATAAATCAAAGAAAGCAACTTCTCCTCGACGCTAGAGGTGACAGAATTTTATAATCCTGCTGTCAGCCTAAACAGCTGCATTTCCCACTTCTTCATGTAGTACTTGCGTTAAGTTAGATTTTCAGTTCAGAAACACTGTGACAAAAACACATTTTTTCCTAGAATTTGTAAGCTGATCAAGGCTTCCAGTAGACTACAATGAATCAACTGCACTAAATCACTAATTGCTAAATCACTAGCAGTTCTGTACTCTATTCTCAGATATCTACACAAAAATCATCTCAAATTGCAACCAACCACTTTTGCCCTTCTCTTCAGCTGTCTGCTTTACCAAATTATCAAGATTCATAAAGAGATAGCAGAGATGGGGAAAATCTACATTGCTTGCATATTCATATGCTGTATAAGGCTATTGTACATCAGTATGTTTTAAAGCCAGAAGAGTTAGTCACCTTCATGAATACCAACTTTCTTCTCAAAACTTAAAAGTGGGATAAGTAGCTAAACTGGGACAAAAAAACAAATGTTATTCTGCAGGTGAAAAGAAAACAACACATTAAGATATGTAGCCATAGCAAAACGCATCCAAAAGTGATGGCATTTAATCACCAGGATGAAGACCACTATGATAGAAGGACCAGAACAGGGATGCCCAGCAGCAGAAACAACTAATTATAGCTATTTTCAGATCCTGCAATGCAAATAGTCATATAGGAAAAAGAAAAACAACACAACTTTGAAATATTTTTTACAGCTTTACATGTGACTAAACCAAATCTCAGGGTTAAGAAGTATCTACTTATTCCCCTTGGCCTAGACTCTGCCTCCTCTATAGCAAACTCTATGAATATAGGGATGAGAAGGAGAAATACATAAGTATCCTGAAATATATTTTCATTGGGTTGGTAGCACATGTCCTAAACTGTTGGGCTTATACACATTTTGACATCGCAGTATTACAAAAATGCAACTTGCCAGTGTTGCTCTCTACTATTCCATCCAAAGTGTACTAAAGCAAACACAGAATGAAGGCAAATTGTTTCTATAGCCTAGGAACTTCACAAAAAATTTACATTCAAAGCCCAGTTAGGCCTGGATCTAAAACTCTAACCTCACTTAAGTCCACAAATACAGTTCAACGGTTCAAAAGTAGAAACAAAGTTTAATCAGATGATATTGTTCAAGCAATCTATCCAGCCACAGAACCACAGAGAGCTGAGAGTTGCAAGTTGCCCCTTCTCCCAGCAAAAGAGACAGTGTTACTCTGGGCAAAAATTCCAGTAAATTATTAGAATGCTTATTTCTTCATGATAGGCAGCTCCATCTCCTGTTTTGCCCCCCTTGGTTTGCCCAAGGCAATCAAGCAGATTGGTTATGTGGGTAGCAGATAGTAGATGAGAAGACTTCCCTCTGTCAATTTCCTCTCCTGCTCTCCACTGTAGGTTAGACTAGCAAGTACAAAGCAATGTACAAAGCAATTCTGTACCCTAACAGTATTTTAGTTAATGAGTGTTAGTTTCCATTCAACTCTGTCAGTCTCTGAAAACCTGGAAATCAGGAAACTATTGCCTCAGCAACACACCTGATGCTGAGCTATAAACATGGTAGTGCAGGAAACTTCACAGCGTGACTTAGTTTTTAATTTTCCCTTGAGTATCTGCAGCTTTGTGCTTTTCATCTGATCATGACACATCACTGCAATAATGAAATACTCTTTCATTTAAATTCCTTTAAAACTTCTCTTTCCTTTCTCTTTTACTGTTTAGTATCTCTCGATAAAAACATACTATTGTAACATAGAAAAAATGGCAATACAGTGATTTCATCAGCCTCCCCGAGGAGCCCAAGATGCTGCATTAACTTCTCTCACTGTTGTTTACTGCCATCGACAGACAGTTTCTAACTAACTTTACAAAGGAGCACATGTCATAACTTCTCCTGGATGGATTAGAAAGGCAAAGATAGAACAGGCTTGGCAATCCAGACAAAACAATGTCTGATGATTCTTGGAAATTTCACCATAAACATCATTTTGCCTGTTTCAGACAGTGTTAATTCTTGGGCTTTTTTCCCCCTTGAACTTGACAGTCTAATTACATTTTTATTTTAATCACACTCAAAATAAGTAATTCCTTGCAGTTAAAGTGTTCTTATAAATAAAATAACTTTTGGTTATAAAAATGCTCTTATTTCCAACAGTTTGAATTTGACTGTGATAGAAAAGTAGACAGACTAACAAATGCAAACATGAGTTAAACCACTGGTCTATATGCAGTACAAAGATAACTTTGAAGTCAGATCACTATTCATCACGCCATCTAAGGATGAATGTGTTCTTTCAAACTACTAAAATGAACATTTTCTTACCAATGAAACCCAGCTGAGAAAATTCCAGAATCATCCAATCTTCAGAAGCGAGCTGAAGCGCAAAGTTTTTTATTGTGCTGAAGTAATTCTGCTTGACAACGATGTCATCCTCAAGCTAGAAAAAGGGAGCAATGATATCAACATACATAAAAAACAGAAAAGGGATAGGAAAAAACACTGCAAGAAAACAGTGATTTGTAATATGCTGCTAACAGATACCCATATATTTTTAATACAAACACTGCTATAAAACCTCAGCTCTACAGGCTATAAATATTTTAGGGTTTGTAGTCTATTGGTGGAGAACTAATCCAGAATCTTTCTGTAATAAAATGCCTTGAATACATTCTCAACATAATGCAGTAAGATCACACTGCTTTTCTAGCTTCTATCTTCAGAGAAGAATCATTCACGAAATAATTTTAGATTTAAGTGACATCATCAGGGCATTATATGGAAAACAAATATAATATTTTTTTTTATCATTTCTATGATGCTGTGATTATTTACTCGCTCCCTTGCTAGCACTGAAAGACTTTCTCAAGATGCTAAGAGATGCACTCTACACAGGCAGGATTCACCTCCCCATTTTATGACCCCAGCTGTCACACAGAAGAACAGGTGCACAGTCCAGCCTTACCCAGACAGCACAACTTCCAAGATGTTGTGCTGCAATCCCTTTACTGCACATTAAGTGCAGGCTGCTGCATAAATGAAACTGCTTTTCCTGCCCTAACCCCTAGAGCATTCACGCTCACCTCTTTGTGCTGGCACTAACATTTGTGTGACTGCCTCACTTCAAGCAGGCTGCCAAAACATCACTCCCTGCACAGCTTCCAGGAAAAGCGAGTCTCCAACAGCTCCCAAAGAGCAGTCGTCACAGTTCACTTTGGAAAAATGCATGAGTGGGGTGTTAGACCCAAAGGATACACTCCTGAAATCTAAATGAAAATCCTAAGCACAGCTACTCACTAGATCTGCAACACCTGTAGGCAGAGCTTCTACTTTTAAAGCAGGGAGACAAACAGGAACAATTCTGAGCTAAATTAAACTTAAGGTTGATTCCTTATCTGTGCTCTTGAAAGCCTCTGAAAACATTAAATAATAAAAAAAAATATCTAGGAACACAGTCAAAAGTGAAACTATACACAACAGACTCTAGAGATCGAAGACACACTGCACCTGCTTTCTAGAGCAAGAAAAATAGATTTTAGTTCAACTTCCACTCAAAACTATGCCGGTGTCTTTTGCCTCAACTGTAAGTCATCTGGGGGAAAAAAGAAACTAGTTAAGCTGCCTCCATCCCTTCACTTCTTATGCAAAGCATCTTAAGATAAAAATCAAATCATACACAATAAATTGCTTTCTACTTCAACAAGTTTCATCCACAAAATACTTCCTCAGATACCATAACCCACATATTTATTGGCCCACAACAATGGAATCACATTAACTCTGCTCTGCATAGGTCCTTCTGCTGTGACCACTGGCATTATTTTTGGAGATTCATTTACAACAAAGAACAGAAATTTACCTGGATGTAATAAACTCCCTTTTTCTGGGCATACATCATAAGAAAACAGTAATCCAAGTTCTGTTTTGTTCTCCATCTGAAAATCAATTACAAACTTAGTATTATGGAAAAAGTTATTTCAGTACATGCTGGCATTACAAAGTAGATCTCACTATGAAGAATGACACATATTGGTGAAATATTAGGAAAACTGCTTTTGTTATCGTTCCCTCTGGAAATCTGACTGAAAAAAAAAAGCAATAAGGTTTTCTCGTTATGCTTTAATACAGACAAAAACTGGTTTAATTTTACTCTGGTTCTGTGAAAGCTACCTTACATTTCACTAAAACGCACATAAAACAATAATTCAGTAGGATTACTGGTTTTTACAACATATTTCAGGAAGAAAAACAGTAAGTTACAACAGAAAAAAAAAAAAGAAATCTCAAATTTCCTCCCAGAATTTAACATTGAAAGAGTTCACTGAAGCTTAACATTAAACTCAGATCACGCACAGAACAGCATGCAGATACAAGGGCACTGAGAAGGACTCCGTGCTCTTTTAGCATCCCCACACTTTGGAGAATTACAGTAAGAAAACATTTAAAGGATCCACTTCCCACTTGTCAATTCATAAACAAGGATAGTGTGGATGCAGGAGGAGATGAGAAAAGATCTGAAGGAATGAACTAACCTCACTCTCTCTTTTGAGTCTCCAAACGTCTCTTTCAAGTTTGTCAAATCAGGATAGTAAGTTGCAGGAGGGGCTATTACTTCCACCAACCCAGAATTGATCTCTGTAGAAAATCTGTTAGTAGAAACATCATAGAGTAATATAAGCTATTTTGAGTTTTGTACACTTCATGCTAGCATTCAGTTGGTATAACTACGTCTGATTATAACAACGATTCATTCAAACAAAGGATGTGAAGTAAGGCAGTGTATATCATTTTGCCTAACACCTTTAGAATAGTATAGCTGCTTGATTAATAATCAGAATGCTAACTAGCTTCTAAACACTTGATTTTTTTATTCCCACACTAGAACCTAGTGATTTTCTTCTGCAGCTCTCTTTGAATATGTGGAACACAAAGCAATAACATAGAAGTCATAGATTCCCATTAATGTTAAGTCAATTAAAGCCACTTATAGTGCACAAAAACAATTTAAATTCCATTTATTCTATAATTTACCTGACTGAATAATTGCCCCTTAGTTTATTGTTTAATACTTCTTTTTATTCAAAAATAGAAATCCCCCTCCCTAATAAAAAATGTACAATCTCATATTTCCATGATACATCTTGGTATTTATCAATACGTTACTTAAGAGAAACAAAAAGCAAAGTCACCAATAAGCAAAGAAGTTCCTCATTAAAACTACAACTTACTCTTTTTCCAGGCTCGCAACAACACTGTTAACATAATCAAGATCAGTCTGGAAAAAAAAGAAAATAAGAAAAAGCAATAAATGAAATACCAGCCTTGCTGCTACACTTGATTAACACAACCATTTTAAGTGGCTGTATTTGACAATAAATTTCAGCATGTGAGACATCTGAGTAATAGAATTTCATGAGTGATGTGTTCCTATGTCCTACATCTAACAGGAGAATTATTATTTTTTTAATAGAATGGAATTATGTGCCTTATCTCTGCTTTCAACAGATAGTTCTGATGTAACACTTGTTTTTTTCGGTTCATGCTCTTAATGACAAAATGATCATGTGAGGATTTGCACAGGAAGAATTTTATGTTATTGTTATACAATTATAAACAATACAAAAATATCATCAAGGAATGCCTTCTGGAGAACAGGGCACTAAACATGCACTTATTTCATAAATACATCTCCTAAACTTGTGTCAGTTTTAAGAAGAACATTTACAGTCTACAAATAACAAAGATTCTGGTAGCTTATGAGGATTCTGCAGAACAGCTGCCTTTCAAATGCTGGAAACAAAGGAATAGCTCATACTTTCTGATCAATTCGTAATGCAGATTATCATTAAAGAATTCTACACACAGAGAATAAACCCCTCCCAAGCATTTCTATACAACCACTAATCTTGTTTGATAAAGGTTCTTACTCTTTGATCTTCAAAAATCAGAATGGTGATTTTAAAGTTATTTCATTTGTGTTCTTTTTAAATCCAACATAATGCCTGCATAGTTTTTGAAAAACTACAACAATGTTGTCTCTTTCTTTTTTTTTCTTTTTTTTCAAAAGCCAGTTGCAAGTAACTATATAAACAAGGGATCTAAAAACATTTGTCATACTTTGCTTCATAAATATTTCCTTTTTAAGCACTATTCCTAGTCTTTTACAGGACATTAGTTCTAACAAGCAGCTGAGATTTTTACAAACTAAAACTCATCTTGCAGCAAGTTCCACACAAGCAGACTCAGGGCTGGATGAACCTTTATAGGTCATTAACTTCTTAACAACAATGTGTGGATCGTTCACGTATTGCTTATCACAGGAATGTAGTCTAAGGCACCACATTTTTTTTTCTTTTACTGTATTTTAGAAGCTGCAAATCATTACACAAAGATACTTCAATGATAACTATCTCTGTATTTTATTCAAGCCCTTCATATGTTTTTCTTTTCTTTTAAATATTAAAAATATAGAAGTATTTGTTTAGTCAACATAGGAAAAAGAAACAATTTGGATTTCAAGCTACATTCCAAGCTCTGAATATTTAGTCTCATATTAATATAAGTAAAATATTTGTTAAACAGTCCATAATGTAATGCACAGAAAAAAACCAAAAACCAACTATTTATTTATTTTTAAATATACACCAGAAACACAGTTCATTTTTATATGGTATTCCAGACATTAAAATAAATGCCAAGTTGCATCTTGACTATCATTCTTAACTAGATCACTCTTAACTATAACAAAAGCCTGCACATCAATACAACACTTCTCAAAACATTTTTGCCCCATTTTGTCCTAATACAGGATGAACCACAACCAGCAAAGAAAGTAAACTTGGAATAAGAGTTTTTCCCCTACTTCAATCTATTTTTTCTATCTTTCCCTCATGCATAAGGTTGGCAATCACAATAGCTTCTCACTTTAGGAGAAGTAGCCTATAGACTTCCAACCACATACTGTGATCTGTGCTACTGCCAATCAAAGTCACGTTGAGCTGGTCTAGCTGCATCAGATACAAGATAAAGCAAATGCTACTGCTCTTTCAGTAGGTAACTCACATACTTAATCAACACTGCATCAGAATAGTGGAAAAGGAGATATCACTTTTAGAAAGGAAAAAACTGAGACGGAGAGAGTTGATAATGTTCTTCAGGGCAAATGCATTAAAAATGCTATATCCTGCAATTATTTCAAGATAAGTAATTGCATTATTATCTACCTGCATCAACTGAGACTCAGAACCACAACTTCAACACCAAAGCTCTCTCAGAATAAGCAAGCTGTGCACCAGCTTTCCACATACAAACTTCCAGAGGCAACTAACTCCTCTCATTACCCAGCCCAACGCTCAGGAGGATCCTTGCCAATACCCTTCAGAGGAAGTCTTGTCCCAGGAAGGTGGCACTTGTAAGTTATTTCACAGAATCCTCATTGACTAAACATGAGAACATGCAACGAATTTGATCAAGATGCAACAATGCCCAAGGGAAGAGTTAACCATGCAGAAGACTCTGCAGTTCAGTAAAGGGAGGAAATCTGAAATAGTCAGATAACTCCTTGAACCTAAGGGTATTTCAACTCCAGCAATAAATCTGGCCAGTAACTGAAGACTTGGGGGAAAATCTATTGTTGACAAAGATCTTTTCCCAATTTTGAGGAAGAAAGCTTTTACTACTTTGATGGAATCAGACCTAAAGTGCTTTTTATCAACCTGCAGGACATGAGAATGCTGCAAACAAGCACAAAGTATGTATTACATAAGGAACAACGCCCTTGTTTTCTCAGAGCATAAGAGCATGAGGATAAGATAAATTTGGATTAATCGAAAGGAAATCATCCTTGAAAGAAAGTGTAACTACTTCAGGCTCCCAGAGAAGCTCATCTGATAAACAGCAGCTTGACTTTGGAACAGCCATGAAGAACGTAAATTCTGGCTCATGTGTGGTACTGTGCCATTTGCATCTACTGAAAGGAAATGCCACTGGTGATCCCAATCACAGCTGCGTTATCTGTAAGATGACAGCAATGAACACTTACGTCTACTAAATCAGAAGGCATTACCATTCATTAGTAGTACTGTTCAAGTTGAAGATTAAATAATTCCTAGCAGATTGGAACTTCAGAAAAGGAAGTAGAAATTAACATTTAAAGAACTGTTCTCCTTAAAAATTAAATGTCAAACTGTGAAAGGCCATAGCCAAGAGTTAATACTGCCAGTGAATCATGAAGCCTCAAAAACAAATTTGTCTTGTTAGGCAGATTTCTGGGGACTAATGAAATGCACAAACAGGATCTGTTGTTTCAGTATCAGCAGTTGAAATCTTTCCTGTCCTTTCTTTCTAGTCATATGAAATCACTGATCCCAGCAGAAGCAGGAATACCTGGAGCAAGACACTCTCCTTTTTTCATTTGTACTAGATCAAGACTAAAGATTCAATCAGGTCAGCATCTTGCTTCCAGCAGCAACAGCTATGAATAAATACATAGAAAAGAGTACGAACAGGTCAAACAAACAGTACTTCCCCTTCCTGCATCCAGCCACACTGAGTGCTTTCAATTCAGGTTATTTCCTGAGATAAATGTGATTGTGGGTGTTTATACTCCTCAGTAAACTCCTTTTCCATTTTCCACACCAATATCTCCTCAAGCCTCTCTATACTTTCAGCAGGAAAGAGACATTTTGGCTTATGACATCTATGGTGCTTCATCAGCATCTGAACATGGCAACATCTAAGGTTCAGCCCATACATCAACTATTTTGATGACAAGCACAAAAACAGTGCTTTGATGAATCTCTTTTGGAGAGAGCCTGGAGTCCATTGTGGAAAAAACTAAAGTTTCAGACTGTAACTGAAGGAAGTTTTCAGATGTCCTTATTTTTCTTATGGTGCTACTCTACAACACTTTGAAGTACCTTCTCTGCTTTATGTGATGTTATAATTCAAATCTGCAATTACTCAAAGGTTTGTCTGAAAAACTGTTATTCATAACAAATGCACAAAGAACCAGAACAGCAGTGAACAGAAGTCCAGTTTTTTTATTGATTTGATGGGTGAGCATGCACACAACAAAGTAGCAGAATATATTAGCTAGAAGACAAGAGGTTAGGATATCTTCATTGATCACTGAATGGCTCAGGATGGAAAATACCTTTAAGATCATCCAGTTCCAACCCCCAACAAGGGCAGGATTGGTACCCTCCAGATCAGGCTGCCCAGGGCCCCATCCAACTGAATAGCAGCTAGCCAACTATTAGAGATTTTTGGTTTTAAGAAATAACCCTTTCATACTGTTAAATCCTACCAACTTTTTACCTTCAAGAATACAGAAGATGATGTTTGAAAAACCATGTCAGTTTAGAACAAAGGTCTGTCTGAACCAAAAGCTCATCCGCCACTTTATCAATTAGCAGATGTTTAGAAAATAAAAAGTAATACAAAAAGTAAGAAAATAAACTTTTCTACCTCCCAGTTCTAAGTTCTCAACAGTTTATAATTCCTAGCCGTAAGTGGTTTTCACTAGATTCAATAGGTTCTTCTGGATCTGCTCTCTGTGAATTCCTTCAGTTCCTTTCAGAACCCATTTATTCACTTGTATTTCATTATATTCATTAGCAACAAGGTTCACTATTTAGCTATATGCTCACTTAAAATATTGTCTTGATTTTAGGTTTCAGCTCTTAATTTCATATAGAGGCATTCAGATTGCATCTGTATCACCACAAAATTAGAATCGGTTCAAATCCTCACACGTAACATCTAACAAGAAAAAAACAGTAAGTACAAACAGAACTGGAGATCAGTTAATGCAGAAGCAGAGTGCAGATATAGCCTGCATCAAGCCATACATTAAACAAGGCATGGTACAGCTAGAATAAGCAAAAATAGCCTTGAAGTCCAAAACATCAGTACTGCACTGTAAAGCACACTATCCCCGACCCCCTGTTTTATTTTCTCCTGTTGACAATCAGTGTCAACACCTGGCTAGTTAACACTTCATTTTAATATTAAATTCTCCAAGGAATGAAAAAAAAACAAACTCAAAACCCTTAAAAGTAGAACATGAGGGAATGCTATGATACAACATATAAGCAACCGAGCAACCTGATCTAGAGGAAGGTGTCCCCGCCCTTGGACAGGGGATTTAGAACTACATGATTTTAAGGTCCCATCCAACTCAAACCATTCTGCAATTCTTTTCAATTCTATGATTTTCTTGTTCTGGAAGGATGACTTAGCAAGCTTCACATTTTTTCTTTTCCCCCCCAAGATGCATACTGAAATACTGCGTAAAATGCACAGATTTATAGCAGATTACTCTTCTTTGAGCAGAGGTCCTTTCCAATCTCAGTGATTCTGTGCATATCAGATCTTGCCTCATCAGACCAAACATCTGTTCAGATTAAATTTCTATTTTGGTTGCCAGTAAGAGTTGGTTTTAGGAAGGAAAGTGCAAATAGAAGCAAAGATGACACCAAAACCTCAAAGATTTTTTCATAAGCCACTGGGAAATGAAGTTGAGCTACCAATCCTACAAATTCAAGAAAAGAAGCTTCAGGGAACTCTGGGAAGACTTCACATATCAACAGTACTGCATATTGTAAATAATGTGGTTTATCTAACCCAGAGGATTGCCCAGGTTGATATCTGTAGGTGACACCTACTAGAAATCAGTCTAAACTTCTTCAGTAACACCCTTCCTCTCGAGGAAGAAAAAAAAAAAATTCCCTAGGAAACAACCATGCTAATCTGCAAAAGGAGATAATCTCACTGTTCATTCATTACAACAATTTTATTTGAACTTTCATCATCTTTGTAGAACATGGGTGGAATAATTTAACTGTACATTTTAAATAATTACAAGCAATGAAGAATTTAACAGCCTCCAGAAAAGCCAAAGTAAACCTATGTTTGACTTGAAATGTTGAAAGCACATATGAATATAATTACCTATACACAAGGCCTAAAAATTAACTAGAAAATATCATTCAATAAAATGGCACTTGGATAATTTTTTTTCTCAAGATTAGAAGTATAGCAGTGGTTTCTAATGGTTGCAACAGTCTAAGTACAAAGATAAAGCCTGTGGAAAAAGGCAATAGTATCTGTTAAAGTTCACTCAAAACATGTGAAAAAGATAACTTCCAAGAATGCAGCGTCTGCTTTCAGATCTTAAGCAGCAATTTCAAATTATACATGGGAAACATGAAAGTAAGGTGCAGATCACAAGGAAAAAAAGTACTGTAATAAAATAGGCTTCCAATATCATATATACAAAAAGCAGCCTCTGGGTCCTACACAAGCTAATGACTTTATCCCTCCCTTACTTGAAGTTCCCCATCCTAACACAGGTAAGAAATACCTTTCTCTCTCCAGCTGCTTCAGCATTAAACTCAGTTGAGTTCAGGACAAGAATTTCACAATACAAAGCCTTAGCAGCAGTGTCACAAAAACAAGTTTATTCTTGTATCACTCCATTGTCATTTGTCCCTACCCTTGCACCCTGGATGTCAGCTCCTCAAGTCACGAGGGCACGTGTCCCTACAGGTTGTGCTGCCAACCGTAGCACCACACAGTACAAGTTTAGCTTCTAAGAAGGCCAGCCAGAAAAAATAAAGAAAAAAAGAAAAAACACTTAAAAATCAAAACACCACATGGAAATAATGTCAACGCCATATAGTCTTACATTATCTATAACCACATATTATAACCACATATATATATATATATATAAAACCTTCTAATATATACAAAGCCAACTAGCTTTGTATATGTTACAGATGAAGCCTAGTTTGTAGAGTCTGAAAGAAAGCAGAATACTTGGCCTGAAAACCTGCAGAAAATTCTTTGTGCCCTTGGGTGAGCCTGTAAATCATTGAAAAGGCCTAGATGGTCTGTTTTTCCAGACCAAGATAGGTAGCAGTTGTGTACAGTCAAAAGCACACTTCAATGCAGTGCTATTTACTTAGAGGACAGATCGATTTTCTCCTCACTGTCTCTAAGTGAAAGCAGACCGCAGTAGTAAAACTTGCGAATGCTGTCCAAAACTCATTGAAGTCACCTACTACAATGCTTCTGAAATCAGCTTATTATAGCTACTTTCCATCTCACAAACGTTTTGGATGTTACCAGAAGGGTTAGATACAACTAAGTCTATTAACGATAATGTTCTCTTATGAGAACGATCAGATAGTTACTGTCCATCTAAAAGGTATCTTATTTCAAGTCCACAGCTTGAGAAAAGAGCAGTCCTGAAAATTCATCTTTCTGCTGAGACACCAAATTTATCTCAGGTCCACAGCAGGTTTCAAACTCCAGTCAAGAATCTTTTTTGAAAGCTAAGAAAAATTATCGCTAGTTTAATGCCATACAAAATTTTGCTAGCCGTTACTATGAAAAAAGTAACCTAAATCCCTGTGATGGTGCCCAGTACCAGTAGTCCACATTTTCTAGGTCCCAAAGAACTGAGACTTCAACTGCTGCTTAAATAAATGCCTCAAGCTCTAATTGCTACGCTGAGCTACCCCTCTAGATCTAAGAGCTAGAATTTTAAGTAGCAAATTTGTTCATCTTGAGCAGAGTTTTGAATTAGATGTCCAAAACAAAAACTATCATTAAAATTACCTGGTGAAGGTTATATCAATTTAGCAAAACAGCTTTGTCTAATTTTCACTTTTATTTAATATATACATACTCACACATATACATACACGTGTAAGTGTATGCTTATGCTAACATCTAGTGGTCTTCCTTCAACTCAAGATGGGCGGTTAAATCATCTGGGGACTTGGAACACAATTCTCCAGCACAGCTCTACAGTTTTCAATGATTAACAGAAAGAATGCAATCCCTCCATATCCAGGACAATATAAATATGTCTGGGCTGAGAGCAAGAGACAAAACACACTTTTTTTCAACCTATCAAGAGATATAGATTAATGTGATCTATAATTCCAGCCCACAGCTAGAAAAGATGAAAATATAGGCTTGCCTATTTTACTGGAGATGTTTTCCATTTTGCATTCTGATGTCAGTACTTCCAAATGAGCTTCAGCAGAGTTTGGCCCAACGAGCAAACTCAGTGCTTAACTTGCTGAGGTTTTGTTCATACCAGTGCACAGGTGACCTAGTTCAACCCTGGCATGCAGCTCAGCACCATGCTACTACTGTGCACTTACTCTCCCCACAATAGGATGGGGTAAAGAATTGGAAAGGTAACAGTGAAAAATTCATAGGTTGAAATAAAGATGGTTTACTAGGTAAAGCAAAAGCTGTGCAAGCAAAGAAAAATGACTTTATTCACTACATCTCATCAGCAGGCACATGTTCAGCTGCTTCCAGGAAAACCAGGCTCATCAGGAATTATCATTCTGTCGAACCTCTTGCAGATTCATTCCTAGATTTTATTGCTGAGTATGTCCCCATATGGTATGGGATACCCCCCCAGACTGTTTGGGTCAGTTGTCCTGGCTGTGGTCCCTCCTCCTAGCTCCTTGCTGGCAGGGCAGCACAACAGCTCTGTGCACCACTGCTCCATGACAACTAAAACACCAGTGTATGCTTCCACCACTGCCATTTTCATCACAGATCCAAAATATAAAGGAAACACAAGTCTGCGCCACACAAAACCATGACAACAGGATGGCACCCAGGATAGTACTTTGTTGGGTACTTGCATAGCACTGACCCAACCACTAGAGAAACCTTGTCAAAATTAATGGAAAATTCTCCACAAGATACACCACTGAAGATTAACAACTTTTAATTTAGCAACCACTGTTTGCATGAACAGCTGACAGAGTAACAACAGAAGATATTTAAAGTTCAAATGCTTCTAGCCTAAGTGAATTGCCTACGTATGAAAAATCAGATTAAGACTAGAATAACTGATCTGCAAGAAAGTGAAGCATACAGACTGGTGCTCCAAAAGTAAGTGGCTGGACAACAGCCCTACAGTTCTGTGATTCTGTGACAATCATTGCCCAATCAGATGTAATCAGTAACACGTGACATTAGCAAAATATTTCTGCATGGGTATTTCTTCTGATTTCTGAAATGATTTACATTTTTTTATTGGTGAAATCAAGGGCTTCCAGTCTTTCCAATAGACATTGATTACTGTTTGTAAAAAAGATTGTGCTAAGTGCAGTCACTGATTAATGAAGTGGACTGGCAATCATTTGTGATATATTTAGAGCAAGTCTAAGACATGTTTTCATTAAATGAGACCTCCTCACAATATTTTTTTTTAATTGTGTTTGGATACCACAGAAGTATTTTAATTTATCTCATATTCAGGAGTATACATATTTATGTCTGTTCTTCCAATATGATGTGGATTTCAAAATCATGTTTCTCTTGTTATCTGCAATCCGTGTGAAATAAAAATTGCTAGACGTTCAGTTTAATCTGTTGTTCACAGGTCCTTTAAACCCAGAGCCTATAGTTTATTCCAAAAACAAGTTTTCATACAATGCAAGTTTATGAGATATGAATTGTTTGTTTCAAACCATCTGAACGTGCAGCACAGTTAAGAGGAATAACAAGATTTTAAGTATTGATGCGTAATGAATCACACTTGCTTATTAGTCATGATGAATCCCTACAAATTATTCTGCAATAAAATTATTTTAACAAATTGGAGAACACAGATGTATGTCAGTTACTGGGACAATTGCACAGCTTTCTGTCAAGCAATTCTAGTAATTATTTAAATTGGTGATTAGATATCACGTCAACCAAGATATTTTAGAATTCCTTGAACTTTCAGTATGGAAATTTACAGCGTATAATCACATTACTGAGAAATATCCATACAGTGAATTAATATGCAGATATCTTTATTTAGCAGCCATAATGAGACTATATTTACTAGCTCATCTGTTTACACTGTTCATGCTGCTTGCAGAAGGTCATTAGCTGTAACTTTCAACTTGTTTTCCATGAAAAATAAGTCAAATATATAAGAAAGAAGTGAGATAGAACTGCTGAAAGAAAGAAATGAAGCATTAACAAAAGTTTCTTAGGGTGCTTAGCACAAAAGAGATTACAGTTTATAGCTATGTCTCTCAGCAATGCTTATTAACACTGTCAATTCAACTTCTCAAATTCAATCAGCAAGAAAATACTTGTACAAGCCTTTCAAAACACCACTCTTCATCCAACTCTCTTATAAAAATATTTTTGTAAAGTCTAACTTCTCTTTGTTGTTGGTACAATCTATAGAGAAAACAGAGACAGTTGTTTTAAACTTATGAGTAAGATCATATAATCTCACATCATGACCATTTCTTGCTGCACTTAAACTGCATGAATGTTTAACAGAGGCCATATTTTTCAGAAGCTTTTGCCACCATCTCACACAGCTGGCGAAGTTCTTAAGTATTTTGAATAGCCTTCTTTAATGTACACGTTAATGCGAGCAACAGTCTAACATTTTTAGGCTAGGAAACCCCACAGTCAGTCAGAGCTTTTTGTTAAAAGCAAAAGCACTTAGTTTTAAGTACTAACAGAAGTCTATGAGAGGAATAGGCTTCTAATAGCCAGAGAAAACGCTTATTAAACCTATATATTCCATCTTCCAGAAAGAAGCTGAAAAATACAGTAAAACCCAGAAAAAAAACACATTACTGTTGAAGTATCTCCTGTATCATATTATTCATTGAAAGAGTTTCCTGTAGCAATTATAGAACAGACTATAAGATATTGAACTTAAAGAAATATAAAACATAGAAATAGGGATAGTAAAGTAGGTGAGAGAAAACTGAAAAGAAAATGGAAATCTAAGGAAAGGTTACAATGGGATAAGAATTCAAACCTAGGCTCTTCAAATTTTCCCAGACTTTCATGGCTTGCTGTGCCCATGACAAATATGGGATTAAGCACATACTGCTCCCCCCAAATAGCAATAACCCTAAGATACAGTGGTTCCCCTACTGTGTTAATTGTGTGTGTGAAACAATTCTCATGCAGAAAAGCAATAGCTCCCATTTTAAAATGTTGAGTTTCTCCACAGCCACTTAAATAGCATCATTCTCAAGAGAAAAGAAAATTAAAAAACCTCAAAGGAATAAATTTAACTACGGATGACCCAGGCATACTAACAAAGCTCAACTAAGGTAACAAGAGAAACTTGTATAGTCATGGGCAGGGGCGTGGACTCTCTTTGCTCCTATTCTAAGATTTGTAGAAGACTAAAAAGACAGAGATAACATATGGTCTTCACAGCTCGGATCTCCTTAAGTAAAACAAAAGAAGCCACGCTAAAAGGCAATAAAACCATTCACTGAACTGATGGGAGAAGTCAGTGCTTCAGAAATTCAAAATGAATTCTTAACTCTTGATATCCTAAATCAACAGATATTTTAACAATATTTCACTGCAGAAAAGCAGTACTTGTCTAGACAAATGTTTTTTGACTGTCAAGTGAAAAAAAGCAAATTATATTAGAAGATCTAAACAGTCTGTTTGCAGGTACAGGTAAAGAGTTTATGAAATTTTAAAAGCAAAATTCCTGAGGTGCTGCTAGTAGAAGTATCAACATGGTATCTGAATTCTCACTTAATCTAAATTCCTGAATAGGCACTGGCTTTCACTGTAATATGTAGTAGACTCAAATTTTCATCTGTGGGACTCAGAACACTGATTCAGCGGGGCACTACACAGCTTGATGGATAAAGGTCAAGCATTCCCCAGTTCCAAATGAGATACTTGAAAGAAAATATATACACCAAAATAATTATACACAGTTCTCAATATCCAACAAAATTACTCCTTAAAGCATTCTATCATTTTCCTTGAGATTTCAGCTAAATCAAACTGAGCAAATTATCCAAGTGAACAGTGTTTGAAGTAGTCCATCAAAAAGGTCCAGACATACAATGTCCAGAACAGCCAGAAAATACAATCAGTAACGATCTTTACCTAACTTCTCCAGCTGCAGCATCAATCTGAGGAAAGACTAAACATGAGCATGAAGAAAATGGAAAGGTCCCTGCCGTACCACAGACTTAGCCATTATTTTGATGTCAAGGCATAAGATTACTGGCACATCTCAGTCACTAGCTATAAACAAGAGAAGACATGCAAAATAAGCAGCCCAATAAATCCATTCCCACTATTCCTTCCATAAAAGCCCAGAAAAGGCTGGGCTCTTTGTGATCTTCCATCTCAGAAACACAAGATCTTTCCTTCCATGAAAAGGAGAGGGAGGCACAGTCATCAGTTTATGTTCCAAAGAAAAAGGAGAGCTTTGCTTCCAAAAAGGAGCAGCACTTGTGATTAAAGACAGGTTAGAAACTGTATTAAAATATTTCTGGTATTACCTCTCCTATAAAGACGACCATAACACAATCCAGTTTTTCTTCAGGGGACAACTTATCAATAAGGGAGTGGAGAGTTTCTGTAAGGTAAGATTTGACTTTTCTTTTCACTGTAGGTATTCCCATTACAATGGAAACTGAAATCAAACAACACAAATATAATTTAGTAATTTCATACACAAGAACAAAATCAGAAAGCTCATTCTGTAATAAAGGATGACTTAAGAAATGAAAGGAGTTAAAAGACAGAGACAGCAGTATAAGAAGTTTTAAAATATACCACTGAACAAAAGGAATGTCATTAACAATCATCACAAATGCTCAGAGCAAATACTGCAAAAAAAAAAAAACAAAAAAAAAAAACAAAAAAAAAAAAAAAAAAAACCACGTAGATATTCCAGGCTACTATATAGGCAATAATCAACAACCATGGTGTCAATCAGGTAAAGTTTCACCAAGACTTAAAGAGTGATTAATCCTTCTAACTTATTTTTCCTGTTGGAATAGACATTTTTCACAACTCACATATTTAACTTCTCAGAAGTCTTATAAAATGGCTCTGCTGATTTTAACAGTGATCAGAATAGGGGAAATATAGGAAAAAAATTAACTCAATTTTCTCCCTCTTCTTAATTAAATAAACCTGACTCCAATTTCTGTTTTGTCATTTCAGACTTCTGTCATATATTCCCAACGGGATATAACACAGGCTTTACTTAAAACAATAAAGAACATTTGGCTTCCCAGATAATAACATTGAAACAAATGGTGTTTATAGTCAGAAAAATAACTCTGTGGCTTGAGCTCACACATCTGACATGCAGGCATGCCTTAGAAGCAGCAATGAAACTCACCACTGTAATGGAAAAAAAAATACAGGCCAGAAGTAACTAGCATTTCTTTCAAAAGCAAGGGTAGTGAGGTTTAGATAAAAAGAGGTCTAGATGATAAAACATGAACCCTTCAAATCAGATTACACACTGAGAAAAGTAAGGATTCACCAGTGGGGCACTCACGCTTGGAGACAAACAAGCATTATACTTTAAGGTTCATCAGGTTGGTTCGGCTTTACCCTACTTATTTTCTACAGCTCCAAGAGTGGGATTCAGTGGAGCTATCCTATTCTAATGACTAATATTTAGAATTTTTAGAACTAAAAAGAAAAATGGATCAACAGTATTGCAACACAACATTACTTTTTTTCCCCTTAAACCAGTCCACATTTTATTGATGTGATCATCATAACGTGTCCAACACTGAGTGATAACCAACACTAAAATAATTACATCTATGTAGTTGCCAGACATATGGAAAAGATGAGAGGATATGCCCACTAGCAGATCAGAAACTGTAATACACTTGTGCTTTGTTCTCTTTTACTTAGTTGCAAAAAATCAAAATACAAAAAAAAAAAAAAAAAACCTAAATGCTTCTTAAAGTGTACCTTAAGAAGGGAAAGAACATGATCGATATTATGCAGAAAAGAGCAAAGCTAAAGCCAAACCCCTTCATCATGGATTCACCATGAATTCTAAGAGAGATCAACATCACACAAGTTAAATGAGATGTCCTTGATCTACTAAGTAACGCAGTAAATTGTACTACAAGAACTACAAAGTCCTCCAGACATGAAACATAAAATAAACATTTTATCAGCATACCTCCTGTCCTTCCAAGGCCAACCTGCACAGAAGGTTGAAGGCTTCCTTCATTTTTCAACAAATGAGGCAAATGGTAATAAATATTTGGCACTTGAAGAGACTTTTTACTTGTTAATTCTTTTAGTAATTTCAGCGTCTCATCTGCAAACACATGAAATCAGTGATGAGGAGAAACAGACGTTAAAAAATTTTATGTAGCAGTAAGCCATAAGATTCCCAGCTTGATCCTAACTGAAAAAAAAAAAAAAAGAGAAAACAGTACAACAATGCATTTCCTGAGGCATTGTATCTTGTGTAAAAGAAAGTATTTTCTTGCTTTAATTTTTAAAATAAACAATGGTCAAGATTATTTTCCTCCCTAACATTGTAATGGATACATTCAATGCTTAACTGATCACATAAGACATACAGTGTGTAATCACAGAAGAATGCTCCATTTATATAGCTTGTTTTGTGAGGTTTTTTTCCCCCCCAACAGGTCAAAATGGAAAGTTTATTTACCTTGTTTTTCCTTACACTAACAGAAATCAACATAATGCAGCAATGCTACCACAGAACTATAGACAGTGGTAAGCCACAGCACAAATGTAATTAGCTAACAGATTTAAAATCTTTTATCCAATGCCTTGATTTGCAAAAAAAATCATTAGTTGTTTTTTTTCCTTCTCGTTAGGCCAGTACAGTCTATTTCTGAAAAAGAACAAATTAAACCTCTGCCCAAAAAACTCATTTATTATTCAATTTCAATCTAGAAAAAAAGAGAAAGTAAAGCAATTATAGCATGCTTTCAAAAGGTAACTTGAAAGACAGGGATCTCCTCTAAAGAGTCCAGTTAAGGTCTACAAAGATGATAAAGGGCGTGGAACGCGTGTTCTCCTTATGAGGAAAGGCTGAGAGACCTGGGTCTGTTCAGCCTTGAGAAATGAAGACTCAGAGGGGATCTTATCCACATCTGTAAATATCTAAGGAACGGGAGGCAAAGGGATGAGACTGACCTATTCTCAGTGGTGTGTGGTGATAAGACAAGGAGAAATGGTCACAAACTGAGGCATAGGAAGTTCCACAAATATATGCCTGGGAACTTCTTCACAGAGCAGTGACGGAGCCGTGGCACAGCTGCACAGAGAGGTGGTGGAGTCTCCTTCTCTGGAGATGTTCCAGACCCGCCTGGACGCCTACCTGTGCAACCTGGGCTACGGAGCTGCTTTGGCAGGGGGTTGGACTCCATGATCTCTAGAGGTCCCTTCCAACCCCTGCAGTTCTGTGATTTTGTGAATCTGATGAGTAGCGTGAAGGTGCTCCCCAACACTTGCCAAACACATCTCCTAGTAAACCCAAGCATCAGACTCAGAAATGGATTTACAAAATACGTAAGATTCAACCAGTTTATTTAAATCACTTGTTGATAAAAAGGTACATTCTACAAATTACAACCAATACTTTAGATGACTTACACATTTTTTTAATAATGCAGCAGATTTTTCAACTTACTTTAATTGCTTCAAGCTCATCTTAGAATGCTTGCTCACCTTTCCCTTCAAAAGCTCAATTTAAAAAGTGAGGTGAGTTGTTGTCAAAATATATTCAGCATGTTAAAATAAATCACCAGAAATTCCAAACTAGGAGCAGCATATGCATTCAGTCCCTAAACTCCTAAGAATGAAGAGTGGCTGGCTCGTTAAGAATAGAACCTGGAAAAAGAAAACGAGCCAGCAGATACAATTCATTTCATAGATTCGTTATTCATACTGCTGAACTGTTTTCACTCAGCTTTCCTGGTATTAATTTCTTATTCTATGAGAACAGAGATATTCATAGTCCAGTGTTATAAAAAATAGCTCAGTCCAGTTATGTACCTGAAAAATTATTCAGTGCATTCTTACTTCCATTTGTTTCTGCCACTGCACGCCTGAATTGCTCCAAGATAGCATTCAGCTCAGAAGAGCGCTGCAGAGTCCGATGCTCAGCAATACGAAGACGTTCCTTCAGAGCATGAAATTCACGTTGATATGCAATCAGCTTTTCTAGAGAGAAAAAAAAAAAAAGATGATTCTGGTCATCATTCTGGGCAACAAATGCCTACAAAGAGCTCCAACTACAGATAGAGACTGTTCAACTATGTAGCACCTGAGACTGAGCCAACAAAGACACAGCCCAGCACAATCCCACCCAAGTACTCACACATGATAACAGAAGGAAGAGTGAGCCATGGCAGTCAGGGATGCCAGGCCAGCCTGAAGGAGGTGTGCTCCTCACCACAGCCTCAAAAAGGAGCTACCTTTAAGCTTCCATTATTCAGCATCACAAGACAACTTTGAATCCTTTTTTTTTTTTTTTTTTTTTTTTTTAGGCAAATGCCTCCAAAACCTTCCTTTTTAAGAAATACAATGGCAGCAGAGCCTTATAAAAGGCTTCTGAAAGCCCTCTCTGTATACTTCACAAGAATGAGTGAAATAAATATATGTCCCCTATAAAGAAGACCAAAACAGAAGGAAATGCCAAAGCTCACTTGTTCATTTCTTGATTATGCTCTTGCCACCCACAGTAAACTTCCCTGCTCTGTGCATCTCTGTTTCAACCTACTTAATTCCCCAGATCTTCTTTCTGGTTTCTATCATAACTCTCCTTCAGCCAATCTACAGATACTGAAGTATTTTAAGCAACTTTGTTTCGCATCACTATTCCAACCACATACTTATAATCTGTAGGCATATTGTTTTTGTTACCTATTGATTCTTAGCTTTTTGTACTGCAGTGGTAACAAAGAAGCCTTACCATCAACTTATATCTCTTCCTGTTGCTGCATTATAGGATTGCATGGAGTAATGAAGGAATTACAGCTATCCCTTGTTAATAATATTGCATTTCCTCCAAGTTCTTTCAATTCTTTATTTATTTTTTTTTTTTGTAGTTGGGATACATTGTTCTGAATATGATTTGAAAGTATAATTAGATAAAATGCTCTGCACTTAAAAGGATGGAAAAATAAAAATACAGGTTGCTATTTCTCAAATTCATTTCCCTTGCCAGCCTTCTTCTTTTTTTCATTAAAACCAAATGATTACTGCCTTTGCACCAACAAACCCAAAATACAATGCTAAGCACACTACAATCAGATGTCTTCCAGACTGCTGTTTGAAACAGGGCTTGTTGATTTAGTCAGTGGCACTGAGATGGACAGGAAAGTGTCCTTCTTGTCAGAAACTTCAGGAAACTCATACTTGCCAATGATAAGAGGAAAAATAAAAATAATATCAAAGATTGCTTGAAGCCACATCCACAAGGCTACAGTAAAGTCATAAAACATTTCACCTTCTAAATGAACATGGTATCACATTATGGTAGGTGCCACACTCAAGCACATGATTGCTATCACTCCCCAGAATGAATGATGGCAGGTTACCTAGATTCTTGATAATTTCTGTCCAAAAAAGGGAAGAACAGAACCAAAGCACATGTGAGGTTTTATTGAGGGCTTCCATAGCAGTGGATAGCCTCAGAAGCAGCTTGTAGCAAAGACCATCAGGTCTCTCTTGTCATCCTTCTCTGTGGTACAAGATAGCAGACAACCTTTAGCAATTATGTTCTTCCTACTTCTAGAAGTAGGAATTTCTCTGTTGCAGTCTGTACTCCTCCAGGGGAAACAAAGAGAACCCTATGGTTCAGATGAGCACCTCACAGTGAATTCACATCCTCCCTTACTGAAAAACAAATTCTTGGCAGAGATCACTGCTCTTCATACACTTCTACATGCTCAGTGCTCTGATTATCCTGGAGTTCTGAGGAACAGCAGAGTTCAGGGGGAATGAGTTGCTTAGGAACGTGACAAACAGTGAAAAATGGCACTATTTCCAGCACTTCCACCAAGGAAAATTCATACTGCATAATCAGAAATATCTTACTCCTAAACTCAGTTTATATGCCGAAATGAAGATCTTTCTACCTCCCTAATTCATTTAGGTAGTAAGAAAATGGCAGTTACAGGACTCTAGTAAATTTCATGTTTGGACACCACTCTCCTACATAGAATTTGAATTCTGGGTGGACCTCTGTGGAGCCAAGAGTTGGATTTGATGGTTCCTTGTGGGTCCCTTCCAACTTGGAGTATGCTATGGTTCTGTGATTCTGTGACATTAACTGTTATTTTCATGCAATACTATAGCAGTTCTTGAACAAAGACCATTGAGAATGTAGGTTCCTAACTGTGGCACCAAAATAGTTGCCAATAGAAGATTTATCAAGCAGTTCAGTTCTGGGGCTCCAAATGAGCAGCACTGGTACTACACATATCACTTCAGACTTCACAAGTAAACTCCTTTAAGAAATACTAATTCATTGATTCAAAGTAGTCAGTTTCTCACAACTGCTTGGACCAGACACATCTGGGTTAAGGAGGCTGCTCTAAAAAATGCACAAACTCCTGAAATTCATCCTTTAAAAATATGTAACTGCCTTTTGTTGAGTCACAAACAATGCTAAAAATAAGTATAGCCATATTTTAAGCCCACTAACCTGCGAGCATTTTGCTAGTTACTTACGTAAAAGTAAAGTAAAAATTGTTGTTTGCAAGAACTAAGGTCACTGGAAATACTTACATTTCTAATCACACTACAGATTTATTTTTCGTTTCATATACTTAGATATTAATGTGACATTCCATGTTCTAGTGTCATATTATTGTTCTACAATACAGTTACCTATACTTCGAAATAAAACAAAACCATATTTCTGACAGTACTTCGCAGTTTCTTTAAAGGAATTCATACCTTATCATACTTGAAGTAATTCAAAACACTGATATACTACTAAAATACTTACTTAAAATAAACAACAACATAAAAAATACAAGCATCACAACAGCAGCAAAATCAAATTTGACCTTATACTAAAAGGCACTTGTAAAGAAGACAATATAAAATGGATCTTCCAGTTCAATAACAGTGGTCATCACCACTACCTGACTTGAAAAGTAAGTGTCCCTTAAGGGAGTGGGGGCTCAAACTCTGAAAGAAAAGTGGTGTCTCTCAGGGGTCAGCACCAGTCCTCTTCATCAGTGATACTGACAGTGGGATCAAGCATATCCTCTGCAAGTTTGCTGATGACACATAGTTGTGTGGGGCAGTTGACACACCTAAGGGACAGGATGCCACCCAGAGAGACCTAGACAGGCTAAGCAGTAGGCCCAGGTGATCCTCATGAAGTTTAACAAATCCTAGTGCAAGGTCTTGCACTTGGGTCAAGGCAACCCCTACTATCAGTGCAAGCTGGGGGCTGTAAGGATGGAGCGCAGACCTGATGAAAAGGGCTCAGAGGTACTGACGGATGGCAAGCTAGACATGAGCAAGCAATGTGCCCCCACAGTGCAGAAGGTCAACTGTCTGCATCAAAAGAAGCGTGGCCAGCAGGGCACAGGAAGGAATCCTGCCCCTCTGCTCCATGCTGGTAACTCATCAGCTGAAATACTGCATCCAGATGAGCGGAGTTGCAATTAGGAAGGGGAAGGCAACTTGATCTAGCTGTAGGGCTGCATATTGATTTCAGATATGTTGGGCTAGATGATCTTTATGGGGTTCTTCCAATTCAAAAGATTCTATGATTCTATGAAAATAACTAAATCAAATGACACTCGTAAGTACTTAGGCTTGAGCCTACAAAACTAAGGTCTTATTTTTATTTGAACTTTGACTTAGCTCCCATTCGGTATTTCCATATTTCCTCCCTTCACTCTCCAAAATAAGAGATCACTTGAAAGCTTTATTCCTCAATTTATACAAAGATATGACTAATCTTTCTATCAAAAAATTTAGACTTTGAGAGGAAGACACGTTACAGTGTTATGCAGAAGCCTCATTTGTATTTTAAAACTCACTTCTTTCCTCACAAGGAAAAGGAAATCAAAATTTGTAAATGACTGTACAAGCTTACCTAGAAATTCAAGGCACTCTTTCTGAAGTGTTTATGTACAATACTTGTAAGTATTGTACCTAAAAAAGTCAATAGCATAGTATTCAAATCACATTTGACCATTTAATGTTCAAAGGCTTCTCTAAAACCTAAAGAAACTGAATTGATTTTCTACTAAAAATAATCAAACTACTTTTTCCATAGCTCTTATGCTGAAAAGAGTTATTATGAACCTAAAATCATGAAAGAAACAGTCACAGAGATAAGCAACTACTGTCATAAAAAATGTGTTTCCACAATATTATAAATGACTTTTCTTCTGTTGAAACCCAGAATAATTTAACAAAACAGAGGAAGGAATTCAGACAGTAAGTTATTGGCATTACATAGCTGATGGAAGAACCCCAAAACATATCTGATCTCTAAAAAATAAAACATCCATCCCTCTTCAACAGCAATGGTTGAAAACATCAAACATTTCATCTCCAACAAATTCAACATGATCAATTTTGTTTTAGAATGATGAACTTCTTGTTTCAGTGCAAAACAGTACATTTTTCCATACTTGGCTCTGAAATCAAAAAGATCAAACAAAACCAACCAGCCCTCATGCGTCTAGTAAGAACAGTCTTGCTAAGAAATTACTTGAGAACTGAAAGCATTAATTCTCTTTTTCTTTTTAACTCTGGTACTTTCAGCAAAACCCCAGAAGCTAAAATCTAAATATTTTAGCTGGCTTGATGCTGTGCATTTCTTGGAAAATTAACACTATGTCAACTCATTCAGTAGTTTGTTTTCTCAAGATTTTTTTTTCCCCTCTAGTTGCAAGATGTTCTCCTAAATATGCAAGTCTAGAATTTAGACAGGATCACTTGAAAAATGATTCCATATTTTGAATATTGGAAATTCAAGTCAAACTCATTCTACCAACTGTGAAGATTTGCAAGTTTTTGACCAGAGATGAAATTTCAGTTCTCGACCTATTCCTCCTTCTCTGGGTTCTTTATGACTCTCCTAGTAAACTACAGTGAGAATAAATCATCCACAAAGACAGCACTATCCTAATGTATGGGAACTGTTGAATCATGGCCTGAATCACTGATTGATCACCTGAGGCGAGCACTGAGTCGTTATGGGAGCACAGGTGAAGGCAATGTACCTGTGTGACCGGAAGGGGTGGAGTCTGGCTCCACCTCTCCCAGACCACATTTAAGGGCTGACCACCACCGGGGAAGGATCTCTTTCTGAAAATTGCTCCTTTGGAGTTTCCTACTGTGAGCCTAGGACATTGGTGAGCATTTTCCTTTCTTTTAATTGTCTCCTTCCATCACAATAATCTAACTATACCATCTGTAAAATATCTCTGCTACAACACTAATCAATATTATTCATTCTGTTAACCTATACACCTAAGTAACTAACTGAAGCTATTCCCCTTTTTGCTACATCCTTGATTACATCGTTTAATTTACACTGAAGATTTATTTCATTAGCCAAGTTTTAAACCAGATGTCAAGTTTCTGAATTCATCATGGAGTTTCTGAATATCTTAGTTTCAGATTTCTTACTACAACATGTATATGTGATTTCTAACAGCAAAGAGAGCTCTCCCTCTGGAATTAAATGAAGGTATCAAAGTAAAGGAATAATCCACCACCTTGAATTTACTAAAGCATTTTCTGGATTTTTTTTTTTCCCTTCTGCAGTGGACCAGGAAGAAAGCAATTGAGAATTGCACTAAAACCCTAATAACCCCCAAGAGTGCTTCAGCAATTCTCAGTATTGTTACTCCTCCTCAAAGAGCCATTTGCTATCTGCTAAAGGGAGCACTATCTACTGCACAAAAAAGCATCATGAAAGCTTTGCAAGCCATTATTTGTTTCATCAATCAAGCAGGTTTACAGATATGTTAAATCACAGGCCGCTTCCACAAGTGGAAACAGAACAGATTGACCCACTCTTTAAAAAAGTAAAAAACAAGCTGCAGTTTACACAAGAGCTCTATGGTGGTACAGCTGCATGCCTCCAAAGGCAGATGCATCAGACAACAACAAAAAAATATAACCACAAAAAGCTTTATGACCTTTCCGTATCATCAGCAGTCATTTGAGTCCTCCTGCAATCTGCAAATCAGATAGACACCCAAAGCAACGGATCTGCCACACAGAGAAAAGAACCAGCCACGGGCCTGGTGTGTATAAAAGAAAGCAAGACAAGTACAGAAGGCTTAGTTTTGCCACATTATGGGCCTGATTTATATTTCCTGCTCTTACCAAACTGAACTCTTGAAACCTAGCAGCCTTTTTGTTCGCTAAATGGGAACAGGAAGAATGACTGCCTTCTGACACAGCAACAAAAGGCTCTGGTTGGCAACAAAGCATTGCACGTAAATATTCAATTAGTAAAAACAAGTAAAAGCAAGAACAGCTACCTGGTGTGGCAGGATCCTTCCTCTATCTGAGAAGGGGATATTCAAAACATTATTCAAACGAATAATGTCTCACTGGCAACAGTACTAAACTCACCAACACTTAAGTTTATGGCCCATCCTAGTGATAACCCTTTTCAGGTTTCCTCTTCCAGCTCTCAGGCTCATTCTCATTAGCTCCCTGTTCATAAGCAAAACAATCTGAACATCCTAACAAAACATAAACTTTCAGCTGAAGTGCTAGAAATTTAAGGTTTCACAGCAAACCCTTCATGTTCTTTGCAAGCACTCTTAAGAATCTGTGCAAATACACTGCAGTAAATGCTAATTCAAGCACTTCAACGCTTAGTTACTCTACAACTATTTCCTCCATTAAAAATAGGGAACAAAAATAAAACACAAATTATTGTGATATCAGTAAGAAGCCTCATACATTCTTATTATACTTGCAACAAGAATTATCCATTTACAGGTTGATACAAACTAGAAGGCTTAATGGAGAGCTTCTGCACTGAGATTTATATAGAGCCAGTAGGTGTACAAAAGGCACATTACTCCTTAGGGAATTAGAAATTGGAACTGACTGGCATGTTGACAATCTGGCACATCTATTACAAGAAAGTCTACTCATTTCCTACTCATCTCAATCTACTCATATGCAAGGTGTAGAAATAAGTTCTGCAATTCCCCTAAAGTTTTGTTCAAATGCTTTACAGGATACACAAAATTACTGTATCAAGTGCATCAGTATCCACTGTGTAATGCCAGTACCCCGGCTACACTGCCACAGGGAGGTATGCAACACATACTTCCATGCTTGACCTGTAACATCCAAGTACATTATAAGCTATCACATTTGTAGTATCAACTGATCAAGTAGTCCTCTTTGTCCCTCATGGACAAATACTCTTTCAAATTGAAATCCTGCTACGCTAATGCATGGCAGACAAAATTATTTCTCACATCAGTCAAAAAAAAAAAAAAGACTGAATTCATCTAGCAAGTCAAATAAAACTCTTCTTATTATACCAACATTGATTTAGATTATGACTTTCAATATTATCTTAAAATTGATATATTTTTTTTACAAAGGCCAGACTTCTTATTGTGTTGGAGGGGACCTTAAAACTCCAGCTCCCTGCTGTGAGCAGGGCTGCCCCCACCAGCCCAGGGCCCCATCCAGCCTGGCCTTGAGCATCTCCAGGGATGATGCACCACAGCTTCTCTGGCCTCACCACCCTCTGAGTAAAGATTTTTTTCTTAACAGCCAACCTATATTTCTCCTTCTAGTTTAAAGCCATTCTCCCTTATCCTATTACTATCAGACTGTGCAAATAGTCAGTCCCCCTCCTCCTGCATGAAAGCTCCCTTCTGGAAGGCTGCAGTGAGGACTCCCTGGGGCCTTCTCCAAGCCAAACAAGCCCAAATCCCCTAACCTTTCTTCACAGGAGAGGTGCTCCAGCTCTTTGATAATCTCTGTGGTTCTTCTGTGCACCAGCTCCAACAGCTTTACATCCTTCCTATGCAGGGAGCCCCAAGCCTGGACACAGTATTGTGGGTGGATTTTGCAAAATTTAAATGTACATACAATTCCTTAATATTTGTGATACCAAAATCCCGCTCTCACTGACACTGTACAGCCTTCTAGCACCCAAGAAACACATAATGGCATTGACTGAGGAAAATACGAGCCATACCTTTCATTGCACTTTAGAAGTCTAGGCTCCAGAGCTCAGAAGACATTCAGGAATCACACTCAAGTGCCACACTCTTAAATGTTTGGCTAAGGAATCAAACCAGTTACACAAGTATGGCCAAGAAGCTCTGTCCACACATAAAAGACGCTGCAGAATCTTCAAAATATTTAGGCTTATAAAAAATGGCAAAATGTCATCACAATCTGATATAATGATCAGTTGTTAAAAATTGAGTATAGGGGCAAAACATAGTTTGACACTACTGGGTACAAGTACTGATGTACTTAATGTGATGACCTAAGAAAGACTTTTAAAAAATTAGCCCAAAAAGTTAAGTCTCAAATGTGTTTACAAAGCCATTTTTGATCTTCTGTCTTGAAACTGCCTAAACTGTGTAAGATTGTGTCCTTGAAACGTTACAATTTGTTATCATGGCTGACTACTCCCTGTAAGCTAATTAGCTTCCTTGTTCCTAACGTGAAATGAAAGCCTTTTATAAGCAAGTTATGATGAGTTACTGAATCTGAAGCAGAAAAGTAATCAACCATGCAAATACAGAATAAAGCAGTATACTGTAAACGCTAAGAACAGGCATGCTATAAATATAAGCTGTTAAGAAAATTGCTCAAGGTCGAATTTTATCAGTCCTATTTGAATGCTGTCCTGTGGGCCTTTTCAGCTAAGAGTTTGTGGCCGTACTCACTCCGTATACTCAGTTATTCTGACAGAATTAGAGATTACATAACTGTTTTAAAAAACACGTAATTCAAGATTTATGCAACAGTCTTGTATGAAGATTTCAGAAAAACAAGAGGTCAATCATTCTCTTATCTCTAAGTCTCATTACCCAAACTGACAGTTCATCTCAGCAATCTTGTATTTCAATCTACCAAAACAATCAGGTAGAATTACTGTTTATTACCCTCGCTTTCCACACAGAACTGTATTTGTTAGGACTAGAAGTATTTAAAGAAGTGCTTATCCAAGTAACTTGCCTTGTGAAGAGCAGCCTATTTTTCCAGTGATGCTTTCCTTAACTTAAAATAAAGAACTCAAGAATTCTAATTACTTAACTTCTTTGTTGCAGCTTGTTCACATATTGCACTTCAGGATCTGTGTAAACAAATTATGTTTTTCTGTTCTCTCCGATTTTTAGGCTCCAGCACAAGTCTGAAGCGTTTGCTTTGACAATTTCAGGGCCTGATCCAATCAGCATCCAGATTCTTTTGTTTAAACATTCCTCTGCAGCAGGAGCTGGAGTTGTTTTTACTAAAATTTTTAAAGCAATCTGAATATAAACATTTGTAATATCACCTGGCAAAACCTTGTTACTTTCAAATGCAAATTTGAGAATCAGTTCACTCGTAAACATTCTTCTGAAAAAGTAAGAAACCCTGCTTTCTCAGATGCCACTTACACAAAGCAGAGAAGCAATAGAGCAAAACAGCTGAGAGTTTTGGAATCTGCTTCTCTCATTTAAAAAAAAAATCTTTTTAAATCAGCCAAACTAGTATATTGTAACAATTAATGAAAGGTTTACCTAAGGGGTATTTTAAAAGCTGGACAGAACAGCTAAGAAGAGTTTTAAATCTCTCCAGCCACCTTTGCCTCTGCATATAATCATTAAATACAGAGAAGTCAATTTCGAAGATCCCTCATAAGGTGTAAAAACCTCTGTGATATCAGTCTACACTCAGACAGAGGGTCTGACAATACTTTAAACACAAGGAATAGAAAGAATAAGGCAACAGAAAATTCAGACTCCCATGACTAAAGAGGTCAAGTCAACGGAAGCATATGGTGTTCTGTCTGTGCACTGGCTTCAGACAATAAGGATAATTAAACACATGATTTGTCTGAGAAGAGCTACTGGCAGCATGGGAGCTGGACTTCTTTCTATTTAAAATAATAAGCTACAGTGATGGCAAAAATATATATATATGTGTGTATTTTTTCACATTTGCAATTGCTTTGTCCTGACCTAACTGTTAACGTGCAGTCTTCTTAGCCTAGTAAACAACACTGCTCAGGTCTTCATGGACAAATATAATCCTTAGAGCTTTTTAGGTTCTAACTCTTACACTGTTTTGTTTTTGTTGTTTTGTGTGTTGTTTTTTTTAAACTCCTTGTGCTCAGAAGCACTGTCATTTCTTCTTTAAAGGGAAGGTCACTGAAATCACATGCTAAATTAGTCTCACAATAAGCAACCATTGTTTAACACATCTCCAACCCATACAGAGACAGTAGGAATAAATCTGAACTTGACATATTCTATTCCCAAAAGTGAAACTGACCAAGAAAAAGATATCAACTTCTGCTGTAGATATACTTAGCACAAAATGTTCATTTTAAGAAACTGATAAAAGAGCTCAGGTGAGCATGTAATCCATCGGTTTTGTGTAATTTGGGTTGTCTGAAAAAAATATCTTTAAACAACCTTCATAAAAACTCCACTTCTTGTCTCTGCACAAGACTCCAAAAGTGTAGCTTTATAACAATCCGTGAGATACCTAATGTTGACATTACAACACCACTCCTAAAATTAACCCTGGTGCAATGCTGCCAATTCTCATCCGATATATGAGAAGACAGACACACCTGAAGTACATAGAAAGATATGCTGAAAGCATAAACAAGAGTAACCACTATCCTTTATGTAATTCAACCCCTTTCAGTAAGCTCTACTAGAAGTGATCATCTGTGACATCTCACATTTCTCCCCAAAACTCAATCACCTGTATTTTCAGCTACTTTCAATGAACAAGCACAGAATTCTATGTTCTACAATACTCAAGTACATGTGCTACTGAGTGGTCTCAAGTTCCTGAAGAAGTGTTGTTTTGGTTTTAAATAGCATATTTAGAGTATGTATACAGAATAAATACATATTTTTTCCTCTACATACCACCGTTCTATAAAGGTATTGAACTCCTAATTTCATTTACTAAAAATAGTGTTCTCTAACAATAGAATTCATGAAAGTGGTGTCACTGATTTTCCTTGTAATGGACTTGACTGGAAAAGGGATTTGAAAGAAAAAAAAAGTCTTCACACAGGTTCACAGTAAAAACATTTTGTTGCACCTTTATTATCCAAACCAGCATGCACAAACAGTAAACCAATTTTCAAAATCAATTAGGATCAGAGAAAGCTTGACTGGTTACCTGCCGCTCTCATCTTGGTATCAACAGCCAGTCATTAACTGAATCCGCATCCTTTTTGGTTTACTTCCTTTTTTTAACTTTTTTTTTTTTTTTTTAACTTGTGCATAGAGCTATTGACTGCATTTTAAAATTAAATAGACTAAGTTTTAGTCAAAGACTATACATTACTCCCTGTATTTATGATGTAACTCATATTGGAAATCTCAAAAAAAAAAAAAAAAAACACCCACCTAATCTGAAATGAGTTTGCTTTTCCCTTCTCCAGTTCTCATTGCATGAGTAAATTGTGCTGTTAACAGCACCACATCATTAACTACACAGCTGGAGCCAAAGCCACAGCCAGTGCCTCCCATGGTGCCTAGAGCTGAGGGACATCCCATCCCATTTCAAAGGATGAAATCACAAATTCTTGGTTAAGAACCAAGAATAAGGTGCAAGTCCTCTTTGTTCTGGAAGTATCTATATGTTTTAAACGAATATAATTAGGAGAATATTGATGACAGACGTAAATACTACTTAGCAGGAGCGCTACAATACACACAGATAAGATTTTAGTTGGAGAAACACAGAATCAGGTACCCCAGTTTAGAGATGACAATCACACTAACCACTCTGCAACTGAGCATTGGCACAGCTCAATCTGGTAATTACAGCATTAGAGCAATTAAAAATTAGCTCGACACTTGGAATCAGTCTAAGCTCAATTCTGTCATGGATTCAGTGCAGTTTTTTGGGCTTTTTTGCCATTGTTTCAGATTTTACTTCCATGTGATCAAAACCAAAATAAGCACAAGGTTAAAACTCCTGATGGGGCAAGGTGGAATGTGTTCGATTTTATGTCATCTACCATCACTAGAATAAATATCGCATTTCAACAGATCAGAATGTCAACCACTGCAAATGAAACTGTAAACACAAAGTTAGAGAAGGTGCTACTTGGTTTCTAGTTAGACTTGATTAAAGCTATTGGAATGTATCACTTGAATAAGCAGAAAGATTGTGCTCTTCATAAAAAAAATAAAAGAAGTCACCAAAATATTCAGAAAATCAACACTTTGGTTTAACTGTCCCAAATCTATTTGTTAATCATTATGTGTTAATTATTTTTAACTATTTTTCCATTGCACTACCCTTTATCAGTATTATTCAACAACAGTTCGTGATGCCACAATAACCCAGGGAAACGTGGTTCCTTTTGTATTTCAAACAAGATTTAAGAACAATTATAGCTTTCATATTGGTCTCCTCTAAAACAAGGAAATAAAGACTTTGTTGAAGATCCAGCCCAGTGCAGGAATTACCCCCACAGAAGTAGACATGCAATATAAGGTGGCTATGAACTACATCTTAATAAAACTGAATTACAATAAAATAATTTTGTTATGGGAAACTTTGTTGTTGTTATTCTGCTGTGTGCTTTTATTTTTTTTCCCCCTAGAGAGTCACTTACAAGCTCTTTTTACATTACAAACATTGTGGATGTAAAGTTGCTTTTTTTTTCCTGAAAGATGCAAATCAATACATCCATAGGATAGACATTTTATTAAGTGTCCCATCACACTCAATGCCAGTATTCAGTATATAAAACCAATCTGCTGTGCAACTTTTATTCAGTGACGACAAGTAGAGCCCACTGCATCAGCCACCAACCCCTAAAGTTTCCCTTACATACCACAAATGGCAACACCCACTTCATTGGAAACAGCTTAGCCATCAGCCTCCTACATTTAATTTTCACTTGAAAAAAATGTATCTATAACCTCTCAAACAGCAGCAGTTTATTGTACACTTTGAAGCTGCGCTTAACCAGCAGCATTGTGAATGATCAAGAAAAGTAGCATTCATAATTTATGAGCAAGCATCTGCTTCAGTTTTAAATGAAGCAGCACTCCTCACCTTGCACTCCTGTGATTGTGCGTGACTGGGAGAGCCAAGATCCTGGGGTGGGGAGGGAACACCCAAACCCCAACAGAGATACTGTAGCCACACGGGCTCCACACATTTGTTTTCCTACTGCTGTTTCCACAGCTTGTCACTCGGGGGGACACAAACCCCAGTGTGCCAAGCTCCTCCCAAGACTCCCTCCCACACCCCATTCCTCTGCCCTGATCGTCTCATCTTGAAGAAGCAGCATTCTGCCTTGATCCTGCAATGCCACGCAGCTGAGGGATGGCTTGCCACAGGCACACTTCCTCCACACAGTAACAGCACGTGCCCTTGAATGCTAGTTAGGCCAAAGGAGCAAAAAAAGACATCACAGCTATTTAAGGGTCAACAACAGCCATCCTTTCTTTGTTTCCTGAGTCAGTAGTTTATCACCGACTTCTCTGGTGAACAGCTTAGACATGGGTACTACTTGTAATGAGATACTGAATATAAGGACATGTTATGAATGTTCTGCCTTTTTTTCTTGCTACGCAGGTGGAAGCTCTCAACCTCACCCATTTCAAGCCTTTGATCACTGCGAGCTGCACATAGCTAGAATACCACAAAACCTGATGCAACAAGACAAAGTCTTCTGTTCTGTTCTAGATCTTTTCAAGTTCAAAACTTCTTCTACGTTAAGTACAGTTAAACAACTTTTAAGGCACACAAGCACTTAAAAATGCACATTTATTGTATGCAACTGCTGGCCCAGAAAAGCACTGCAGAGGAGAAAGGGAAAATGAACCCTAATCTACAAAGGTCATCTCTACCTCTGAATGCGTATGTCCCATTTACAACTGAAGGGAGAACAGTTATTACACCAGCACGTGTCTTCACATAGAAGTTTCAGAAAGGTCACAAGTATTTCTGTTCAGAGCCTCCCTGATACATTTGCACAAAGCAAAAGTTTTTAACCTTGCTGCTTACGTGCAAACAAAGCCTCCAACATGTGCATGCACTCTATACATCCTCCTGAGCATGACTCACAGCACATATGCCAACCAAGTGGGCAGCAGCTGAACAGCTGACCCCCTTGGTCATCCCTAAAGCACAGGAACTATTGTACAATTGCTCAATAACTACTTATCACAAATACACGCTTGCAAGAGACTTCTCAAAGGCATCATTCACTGTGCACTCAATCAGGACTTACAGTCCTACAGCCATGGCCAGCAGGATACCTGTGCAACAGCATCCACCCATCTGGGTGGAACAGGTTCTATTATCTGAAGGATTTCTGTCTATGCCACATTTCCATAAAGAATTCACATCCATCAAAGCCCAGGTACTCCAAACCTCCTCCAAGAATCATTATTGATATGATATGTTCAGACTGTTGAGCATTCAAGGTTCAGACTCTAAGAGTCAAGATACATATGTTCTTAGATGGATAACTGAGCTGTGGACCAATGTAGCACAGAAAACAAAGCACACTGGAAAATAAAACCATGACACAGAAAGAAAAAGCAACCTTTCAGTTCTGACAGCCTGAAGGCTTTTCAGAACTGTAACATCATTTGGTTCTACCACAGAATTGTCGATACCTGTCTGGGAGAGCCTGCACATTAAACCAAGACACTTAGTTCAAACTATCCCTTTCTCTCCCTTCAGAAACCAGCACCAGAAACATACACTTACAAATCAGAAACTACAGTAAGAATACCTAGTTTCTTAAATTGAAATAGAATTAGTTAGCTGTGGATCAGTCATTACTGTTTAACATCCTAATACGCTTAGAGAAAATTGATCCAACAAAAGATAACAGCTGTTGGAAGAGTGCTACCACTCCAGTGCTATTCCTAAGAGCTGAAAGTAATAGAAACTCTTACCAGCTTGGGTACAAAATGCAAATGCTGTAGAAGCATGATTATTGTTACTGCACTTGCTAGTGGATGCTTTTTGCTTCTCTGTGCACCAGTGACTGCTAAACAAGCTTAGTTTTCAAGTATAGATTCTTTCTAACTACCCTCCTTGCAATAAATAAATAAACCCACACCTCGCAATCAAAATTTGACCGGACTCGCATGTTGCTGCAAATCAGCACCTCTGAAGTCAAATGTGATGCCATCACACTTGTTATATCAAATCTCTCTTCAACAGCACTTCTACAGTTATTCCTCTAGGGGCTACACAATTAAGAGGTCTGGTATTGACACAATTACCTCGCCAGTATATACTAACGGAAAAGAAATCTAATTCAGCCCATCCCTGAAGCATCTGAGGAAACTTGCATATTCATGACATTGATATGCAAGAACATGATGCATCTGTGGGCCACAATGGCACATCTAAGTACTATTAGCATAGAAACTTGTAAATTATTTTTGAGAATAAAATAGTAAAAGTACATATTGCTACAAGCAAAAATAGAGTTTGTTGTTTACTGCTAGATGAATGGGTGGCATGCCTGTGGGAAGCATCAGCAGAAATAGACAGAAAGCTGCATGAAAGCCAAGGAGACGACTAGAAAAGCAGTTGGAAGTACAGCACTGAAAGACCATCTAGAGATATTGCTTCTTAGGGAGAGACTAGCTGGAATAAAGCCTTTCACTGTGAGCAAAGAAAACACTTTCTATTCACTTTTTAGCACGTTCAGGAAAACAAAACAGTGTGTGTCATAAACAAAACTAAATTACAGACTTATCAGAATCTCATCTTAGAAAGAAACAGCTTACAGAATTCTAATCCAAAGACTCTATCAAAAAGGAATAGGCTCCTTCATTGTCCAGGCAGCAAATAAAGTTGTGATTACACAGCAGGAACAGGGCTATTGCATAGGATACTACTTTAAACTGGAGAGGCAGTGAGGGGGAGGAAATCACGCTTAAAAATAAAACCAAGCAATTCTGATATTTTTCTAACAGAGTATTTTAAAGCTCTCTAGCCATAGGAAGGTCAGTGGACAATAACAATGAAAAGCTATGTGAATCTAACAAAATACATGTCAACATTTTGTGTATTTTTAAGGGATAAAATGTTTAAAATAACAAAGAACAATTTCTGCACATCTTATGCAAGCATCAATATTATTTAGCGATGAAATGCACTGGCGTGTCAGTCTTGTCTAAGTTTCTCTCTCCTTTTGCCAAGGTCAAGCAGACCTAGTAAAAACAGGTTAGAAGGGTCTTCTAGGGATAATCTATCCCAGCCCCTGCCTTCTCAGAACTAGTTTCAGCAATACAGCTAGTTCAAAGTTAGATCATTCCTGCCAGTTGTACGTCACAGAATCATAGAGTAGAATCATAGAATGCCTTAGGGCTGGAGGAGAACTTAAAAGATCATTGAACTCCACCCCCTTGCCATGGGCAGGGTTGCTAGGGGCTACATCAGGGTGTCCAAAATCTCATCCAACCTGGCTTTGAATACCTCCAGAGATATGAAATCCACAACCTCTATAGGCAACCTGTTTCAGCACCTCACCATCCTATGAGTTAAAAAAAATCTCTTTCGAACATACAACCTAGATCTCCTCTCTTTTAGTTTAATGTCACTTCTCTTCATCCTATTGCTATTAGACCACGTAAAAAGTTAGTCCCAATCCTGACTGAAAGCTCCATTCAAGTACTGGAAGGACACGGTGAGGTCTCCCTGGAGTCTTGCCTTCTCCTAGCTAAACAAGCTCAACTTCCTCAATCTCACTTAATAGGAGAGCTGCTCCAGCCCTCTAATTACATTTGTGGCCCTCGTCCAGACCCACCTCAACAGCTCCACATCTCTCTTGTGCTGAGGGCCCCAGGCTTGGATACAGCACTCCAGAACGTCATCCCTACGTGAGCTTTACTTTGACGTTGTCATACTGACTTTAAAAACCAGCATGGCTTGAATATTTTTGTGCTAGCCCTAATCAACTGAGTTGATATCAACTTTTGATATAAAACAGGCTCTAGGTGTCTGACTTGAAATCACCAGCTTAACCTGTTCCTGAAAACAATGTTCTTCACTCCTTCCAACAGTCTAGTTCAATATGTAACTATATTTGCCCTTAGCAAAACTTGTCACTGTCTAACCTTACTCTCCATTCCAATGTCAGCACAATACATTCTATTATCCAAAGCGGCTATGAACAACAGAGATCATTCTTTATCTTTTCAGGAATTGTTCTAACACTGAAAATGATCTTCCTGCTTCTCTTTTCACACCTTCTCCTTAAGCTAAGTAATGCCAGGATGCCGACTTACCCTACTGCATCAATTTTTTGATCTTTGATCACTTGTTGCTTCTTTGAATGTCAGCTACTGAACCTGTTTTCTTTGTAGTGCACCACCCAGAAGCAGAAACAGCACCAAGCAGAGCAGGAAAAAAAAACACTTCCTGTGTCTTGCTGACAGAGCACACTTCCTTATCTCTCCTTTTCTGTTCCTTATCACCCCTTTTCTGCTAAGTTCACTTTCAATTCTACAATAACATGATGTTATGTTTAGTGTGTGACTTACAGTAAGCTGTCATTCCTAACCAGGATTCTAACACCAAGTTTCTATCCTGATCTGTATGCATATATACTTGCTTTTCCTCTGCCTTACTGCATCCTGTAGTTTCTCTGGGGCACCTTCACCTTTCTTCAGCAGCACTTGTACCAACTCTCCTTCCATTCACTCCCCTTTCTTGACTAGCTCTCAGGTTTGTATAAATATCTTTAAACTTCATTCTCTCAGACTATCTGCCAGAATGCTGCTGTTTGAAATTTATTAAGTACTTGTTCCCTTTCATCATCCAGATTCACTAATGAAAATACCAACAACCACCAAAACAGACCACTGCAAAGCCCTTCTTGTTCACTCAATGCGTCAATTACTATCTACTCTGTGAGAACACTATTAGCAAGAAGAGAAATCCAGGCTGACTTACAATCCATTGCAAATGTATTTTAGCACATGGAGACATTTGTAGATACATATTTTACAGCAGAGCTGTTCGTGTATGAGCAGCTGTGTCAAATGCAACAGTTGAAATTTCCTGAGCTGGCTAAATGATAGTCTCTGCATGACAGCAGGAGAATTCTGGAGGAGTCACGCAAGCACAGAGGACTCAGGCTGAAGAGCTATTAAAAGAACCCATGCAGAGCAAAAGCACTGGCTTCCCCCACCTCTGAAGGTTGGATTGCAAATGGAGAGCAGTACCTCAAGCTGTTGGCTGAGGTTGGCCTTATTAAATGCTAGCAGCAACTGAGTTTTAGAATCCCATCAACTGCGATGCCAACTTAGCTAGCATTCTTCAAACTAAACAAAAGGACAGAGAAAAGCTGCAAAAGCTCCTTTGGCTGTGACCCTTTTGAGAGCAGCTCAAAATCACTGGTGTCAGTAGTTCTACCACAACAGATAAGACAGATGCAGAGAGCCTGCAGACCTAACACTACTCACATTAACAGCTAGCATATATACCTCTTCCTCTTGATTCATCTGCAACAGCATGATCAGTATCTGCACATAAGTCCCAGTAACCATTCCAAACCTACACTCCTGACTGGCCTTAATGCAGTTCAAAGGTAGTTTTATTACCAGTAAGCTATGTGCCACTTGGTCAGCTTCGGAAGCCAAGTTTGTAGTGTATTTCAGATAAAAACAGAGTAACATCCACGTGTTGATGCTACTTCCTTCAACTTCAGCTCCTGGGAGATCTGCAACAGAATTTCCAAACAAAACCAACACTTCCTTTCTACTTAACAGAAGAAAAGAAAAAGAAACACCAAGAAAACCACCTCTCCTCTTGCTCAAGCATATCGACAGAAACAAACTGTTACATGTATGATCAGCTTTAGCATCCCACTCCTTCCCTTCTTGCCACTACTCTTCCCATTTTGAAGCCATTTTAACTTCTTTGGTTGACGAATTTTAGTTCTCATTGCTGGGAAATCTGCACAACTGAGAATTAGAACACCCAGCCATAGGACTGTAATAAGCATTTACTCAGATAACAGCATCTTTTAGGATAAAAGCGTACAGTGGGTTACAGTTGCAAAATACTAACTTGCATCTCTTAGATTTCTGTTCTATTTTTAAGGAAAATATATGCATAACCACTGCCAAGAAAAAAAAAATAATCCTCTCCTCCCTGCTCTATTTCCTCTGTGATTCCATAGGACTTTTCTCCCTCTGGGAACAAATTTCTGCTTCTAACTCTGAAGTCTCTCATCATTGGCTGCTGCCTTTATTTTAGGTTAAGTTAGATTGTCCTATGCTTATCTGTAAGTTTTGATATTTTTTTTCAGCACTTAAGGTTATTGTGATGTGAATCAGAGTGGGAATTCCAAAAGTAAGGAGGCAGAGGAGAAAAAAGATAACAGTTTAATTATACAGCCCGGGTTATTTCTTATTCTTGCTCTAAAGGAGAAAAAAAGTTGTGTTTAGCACAAGACAACAGTCATTCCTACCATCATTACTTAAATACGAGTGAATATTTAGCAAACTAGGAAGCTGGTTCAACTTTTCAGAGACTCCTCCTTATGAGATCTCATGTGGTTTCAAATCAGCATGCCAGCATCAGCCATCCTCATGCAGTGAAGAGGTTTTAGGCTTATGATAACACCCTTGGCTGAACACCTATGACCCGCAGGTTGGCAGTACTAAGAAGCATGATTCATATGTACATATGTTAAGCATGAATTTATCACTTGCATAAGAGGGGAGGAATTCCCCAGCTTTCCTGAGAGGAATTCAAGGACATATTAAACTGAACTAGCTCTGAACATTAAGTAATGGCAGATTCTTTAGATGTGCTCTTTACATGCACCAAAAGAATCAATTTTGGTAAGATTTGTTTTCCAATATCTGCCTCATTTATGAGCTGTCCATAGCATATTCTTAACACATAGAAAGCAGTCTTACAACTCCTGTTTGTGAATCCCACAGAAGAGAAAGGTTTCTCCCACGTGTATTCAGAGCCTGCACAGCTTCCTTACATCTCCAGTGCTTCTGGGCACTGCGTGGAGTCCAGAAAGAGACAAAGATCTTGCCTTTAAAGATACACTCCAAAGACAAGAACTATTCCAGTCAACTTATTTCAAACACAGTTAAATTTGAAAAGCGAAAACATAACCGGGCACTTCATCCAAAATATATCATCCATCCCATGGGAGGTTCTTTAACTACTGAGTAAGCTACAGTCATATCGTTGCCAGCGATGGCAGTTCAGACAAAGTATACCCTCCCAGCAACTTTACAACATATCCATAAAGTTTGCAAAGCACTGTTCCACAGAGAGAATTTTTTGAGCTTTAAACTAATAGTAAAGTCTGTATCATACTGAAGTGCAAACTTATCCTGTAGACTGGGACTGGTATGCTTGCTAGAGGAAGACACAGTAAACAAAGGTATCTCACTTCCCAGTCTTGTGTTTGTTCTACAAGTGGTTCTATGTTTTAACTACAGTCATCCATTATCCTGGCTCTTCAACTGAAATGAATCACCTGAAGACTAGCTTTGGGTTGCTGGGATAGTATTTATTTAGTGCTTGCTTTTTCTTTTAAAAAAGATAATTAACATTTTCTAAGATACGATTTACTTTGCTGTCCAAAGACTAACAAATACCTTCTAGAAACCAATGTATGCCATAAAAGCATAATGAGTAACAAAAGATGATCACAGCACGTGACACATCATAACCTTCCAGTGCACAGGAACAGCAAGCACCATATTTGTGTCTAATCAAGACACTGAATAATTCATAATGAAAAAGTCATCAATGAATGAAGAGACCATTCGGCAGGGCTTATTAAATAAGCAAAATGTTGGAAGCTGGAAAAATGTATGGATTCTTATTAAGCAGACATTGTTAGTTTCTCAACTTTTTCCACTGGTACACAAGACTCTGAATTAAAACGCTGTACTGAAATGAGTTCAAATCTGCTTTGGGTTTAGACAACCTGTTCAGCATTCTATTAACTTACACCAGGAAAATAACATTTTAAAAACAATATTCTGTGTATAAATTTCTCTTGAAGCGATACCTGAAGAACAAGTTCTCTAGATTGTATTTCTACAACCACTATTCATAATTAGTGTATTTCTGATGTCTTGTTAAACCTATTTTTCTTCAATCTGATCTGGAGAAAAATAAGTGTAGAACTCTTACACTACCATTAAGTAGTCTTTCTGAGCATTCAGATGGAAAAAAATAAAGGACAAAAATAACAGAGCAGTCTGACGAAACAAAAGCTTAAATTCTCACCAAGCACTATATACATTAGCACTCTGTTGACACTGGATTTCTGTTGATTACTTTAACTAAGATTATATTCTTAGACTGAAGAGAGCAAGATTTATAGACCACATAATGTTAAAAAAAACGGTGATCACAAAGACAGGATTTTGTGTGAGTAAATCTTTGCGAAAGTGAAAGCAAAATTTTTTTGAGGTTCTGCAGGAAGAAAAGAATTATTAACATGAAATTAAACCAGAGAACAAGTGCAGCATTAACCAAAATTCAAATGCTACTTGCAATGCAATTCAAATATCATTTTCTTGATAGCGTTCTGCACTTCTACACTTCTGCTGCCCAATGAGAGATCTGTATATAACCCCTGCCCCAAGTATGTGACATTTTTAATGATGCTTACAGTTAGAAGGCCAGCTTACCCAAGAACTGCTACAGCAGAGATCAGGCTACAACACAACTGCTGCTTCTCTACTAGTACCAAATAATACATTAAAAACAAAGAAAAAAAAACAAGCCAATATGCCACAGACCTCACTCGCTTCTCCCCAAGAGATCCTTTTCTTTTTTCTTTTACACTTAAACAAGGATGCAAGTTGGCTGTACAACAAACGATGCTCTCAGAAAACCTCAGCTTTCTCTTACTGGACCCAAGGTACAACTGAAGATAACATTCTCAGCAGAACAGTCAGAACAAACCACGTAGCAATCTCATTTGATACAGAATGTGAATTTTAAGATGACACGATCTTTGAAGGACACAGTCTGTTTTATCAAGAGACCAAATGGTTATAAAAAAAACCCAAAACCCTAACCTTTTTCTAGAAACCACTACTGCATAAGTTCCGTTGTTCTGATTTTTGTCTTTCCATAAAACAAGTTACCTGCAGCAAACAGTCCCAACCCCAGAAAAACTGATTTTTCCAGGGTTCACATCGAATGCAACAAGATCAAAGATTTCAAAGGTGAAAATCTATTACGCACAACAGTTACTTATTTCACGAGATTGCTCATATTATTACCACGGATACATTTCTCATTATGCAGTCAATTTGTTCATACCGTTTTACTTCTCGTATCATACTCAGACAATAAATACTTTACATTTCCTTCAAAGACAGCAAGAAAGAAAAATCTTTGGACAATGCCACTTGGCGGTTTGCCACCGCCATCACCGAATCATCAGGGAAGACAGAATGCTGTGCCAAAAATAACCCTATCCAGCCTGGTCCATTGGCCATATGTTACACAGGAAAATAAAAAAAGAAAAGAAAAAATAACAGCTGTTTTACCAACACCCATTAACCAGGAAAAACAAACAGGCAAAAAGATTATTCAGCCTGGACCAACCCTTTCCTTTAGCAGCAGAATTTGTTTTTCTTCAGTCATTTAATTGTTTGTTTTCCAACCCAAGATCCCTCCAAGTTAATTTTCATGAACCTACTGGCAGGTGTTAAGTCTTGCTGGAACAGATCTGGTCAACGGGCAGTTGACAGACTGCTAACATGCAGTAGCAAAGGACGTTTGCCCTATCCATCCTTCAGCCATACAGCCAGGTGAAGGCCTGTCTAGTTTCAGAGCCTTTTACTCACCTTTCCCATTTTGCCATGCGGTATACCAGGACAAACTGAGGAAAGTAGTGATGAAAACTAACACGGTGGCCACAGTTCCATTTCGGAGCCTCATCTCATTTCAGCATCACACTTGGTTACGTCCCGTTAACGATGAGGACCGATGCTCTGGGCTTGCTGCAATCACGGCAGCTCAGGCCAACAGCAACACAAAGCGTAGCTCTCACATATCAAAGGTGTCACAAATCAATCCATTCCAGACTGCTGTGAACTTTCTTGGAGTTCTCATAAAGTATACGTCCTTTATCTTCTGTTCCTGTTCAAAGGAAACAAGACAGTAACAGATTAGGTCAAAAATATTTACGGGTGCCCCCCACGTACCAAAATACAGTATAGAAAAAGTGGTGCACATTCATTATTGTGGTTTACATGCACCCCTCTCTCACTGCCTCAGATTCAGCCCAGAAAACAGCTCTTGTTATTTTAGTTTGCTCTTTTTCACTAGGAATGATTGTATCTGGAGGAGCTGCACTTCAGTTTAGTATGATTGTGAAAGGACAAACATACACATCTCCTATATTAGAATTTTATCACAATCAATCACAGAACCACACAGGTTGGAAGGGACCTCTGAGATCATCCAGTCCAAGCCCCTGCTAAAGCAGGCTCCCTCCAGCAAGCTGCAGCTCCAGGCAAGAGCACATGTCCCTCCAGCAGGTGACCAGTAGGTACCAGAGGGTTTTCAGGAAGCCAGCAAGTCTGAAGCCCCACTGCTAAGCGCTCAGTTAACAAAGCCTCTCTGAAATCAGTGAGAGGAGGCTGCAAATGCAGCGGTGGAACCGCCCTCGGTGAACTGAGAGACCAGAGCTTTAAATAGCATTTACAAACATATATCATTCATCTTTCCCTGCTCAGTGCCAAAGCACTGTATCCAACCACCGTCATTTTTTTTTTCCCTCGTTTAGCTGCAGCAAGAGCACAGGCTGCTGTCACACATGCAGAGACCGTTCAATCCACAACAGCTGGCGACAACCCAAAAAGCCCCCAACAACACCACAGTGGACCCATACCACTCCTTCCTCCCCACGACAAGGACAAAACATAGCACTCAGCTATAGTTCAGTTTTACTCCAGGTGAAGGGTCTATATCCTGGGACAAGGAAAACCCTCAGCTGTCCAAACACGGCCAGCGTCTAGATGCACAGTTCTAATAGACCAAGACAAAGAATGTGGAAATAAATTAACCAGTGTCCTGCTTTACACCTGGGGATGGGGAACTGATTTACAGACAGCTCAAGTACCATTTACAGCATTTTATATTCTTTTAAGACACTGTCAGATTTTTTTCCCCCACCATAAACTACCTATGATCCAAGTATGCTACCCTGCAGTAAATGAAGATTTGCTTTGGATTTCCCTCACAAGCAATCTCTGTCACCCTCTTGCCTGGGTAAGTTTAGAACAGGGAAAGAAGACTCTCCATCATGCCAGTACCTAAGGATACTGGTCAAATCTGACCAGCTACCTTTCCCAAAGAGCCTGCCAATCAAGACACAATAAATAGGCCTGGTCAGCAAATGAAAGGAAGGAACAACAAAGGTATGACCTACATGCTCCTGCATTCAAGTCTTGGCCACAACATGCAGGTTACAAAATGCGCTTGCCTTCTGTGATTACCTCATAATAATAATGCCTCATGCCAGTAACATGCTTTGTTTTGAGGAACTGTGCACACAGACAGGTCTGTGGCTTTAAACATTAACTCTGAAACCACACAGTACACAAGAGGAAGAGAATACATGCACTTACATGGGAAGAGGACAAAGTAACGGTGGGAATAAAAAGGACTGTTAAAAGCTTTACAATACCAGAAACCTGAATTCAACCAATGAAAGACAAAGACAGATGAGAGACCTATAGAGAGCTAACTGGGAGAGCACGGCATGCCAGGAAGTATCAGCATCACCAGCACCTTGAATAGGAGATGGACATTATCAGAGCCAGGGGGGTAGGCAGCAGCAATCAGGTCGAAGATAAAAGCCTGTGTGAACTTTAATGGAATGGAAAGAAAGAAACCACAAAACCCCAAAGTTCCACGAGGCCTGTCTGCAGGGATTTAAGGAGCGGGAAGGGTTCCAGTGATTTCCAGACTACCAGAACAAGCGGCCAGGCTTCTGGTAACAGCACTGACAATTTACACTGTAAAGCAGCCCTGAGATACAGATGCCCAAGCCATTATCTACCTTTACCACTGTTCTAGCAGCAGTCACATCTCTGAAGCAGCTCAGGTGGCCACAGAAGAGCAGGCTGCCAGCTAGATGGGATCATCCCAGAGAGACAGCTGGTCCAACATGCAGACAGAGGGCAGCCAGAAGAGTAAAAACGCTGTCTGGTAATGGAAAGAAAAGAGAAGTGCCTCGTTGGAAAGCTTGGGCATCATTTCTACACGTGCAGTGATAAAAATCAAGAGCCTGCGCTGCTCAGGACTTCTCGCTGTACTAGCTGAATCCACAAGTAGATACAGAGAAATAACTTCTTAACAATAGTGCAATTCAATTCGCTATAAGTGTGCACAGAGCTGTGTCAAATGAATAATTACTGTGGGTTTTGAGCTGGCTGGGTCTGCTTTCAGCCTTCTCTCCCAGTGCCATACCCCTCACCACAAGCCCTAAGAGCACAGCAGTGGTCCAGCAGCGCTCAGACGGTCCTTCACGCATTTTGCTGAACCAAATCGCTCACATGAAGGCCACGTACGTGCCAGAAGCATCCCGGCTCTCAGAAACAGATCTCGTTAAACCAGCAAAACCCCACACGCACATAAACGATCTGACCCCTAGGCAGCCACTTTTCCTCAATATTTCACAGCCCAGACGAAGCTAACTCAACCGAGGGGCGATCCCGCTTTTTGAGGCAACGTTATGACGGGGCACAACCCGCAGCCCGTGACTTCGGAGCTCGGCGACCCACCGGGTCCCCTCCACCCTCAGTCAGCCTCCGCTTCCCGGCGCCTCGAAGCTCTCCCAGCGCAGGAGGGCCCGCAGCCCCGCAGGTCGCGGACGGACCCGGCTCCGCCGATCCGCGTCTCAAATGAGCTGAGAAGTTTCCGCGCGCAGCCAGCGAGTCCCGCAGTACGAGCGGAGCGCGTTTCCAACCGCAGACCGTAAAACCCGAAAGACAGCAGTGCCCTGCAGAGGCTCTGCTGGGCTCCTCCGCGCCTGGCGGTGCGCGACCGAAGCCGAGCAGCAGCAAAGCCGGCAGAGGAGCCGAGGGGGCACCGGCCCGATTCTACGCCGGCAGCGGCGGAGTGACCGAGCGGGAGGAGCGGCGCGTCCCGAGCGGGTCGGGATCCCCTCTGCCACTGTTTACCCGGGGACGACAGCACCGGCTGCGGAGATGAGAGGGGAGGGGGAGAAGCGACGGAGGAAGAAGGACCGCAAACTCCACTGCAAGCCGCCGGCTGCGGGCGAGCACCGAACGGGGAGGGAAAAGCCGAGCAAGGCGAGAACCGAAGCGCAGCGAGGCGGGGGGGGGAGAAGGGCAGCAGCGCGGCTCCGGGCTCCGGACCCCGGCGTGGGGCAGAGAGCGGGGGCGGCGGCGGACGAGCAGCGAGCGGCTGCTCGGGATGCACGCAGGTGCACGCGGAGCGCGGCCCGGCCTCCTCCTCCTCGGGGAACCGCGGCGCGGAGCGGCTGCGCTGGGGAAGGACGCCCGCCAGCAGCCCGCGAAAGCCGAGCAGGGGGCGAACGGAGTGGAAAGGGCGGTCTGCGAAGAGAGAGCGGGGCTGGCGATGGGCGCCCGGGGAGAGAAGGAGGGAGAGGGTGTCGGTCGCGGAGCAGGCTCACCTGTGCGCAGGCAGGGGGAACCACGGGCGGAGGAACGACCACCAGCGTCTGCCTCGGCCGGCGCCGGAGCTGCCGCTCCCCTGCCCTCCCCGCGGCACCGACGCGCAGGGTGCTCCGCCCCGCCCCCGGGCGCGGAAGCCCCGCCCCCTCCAGAGATCGCCGCTCATTGGTTGAGCCATGTGCCGCTCTCCTCTGCCGTGGGTATAAGTAGCTGAGTCTCGCGAGGCTTCCCATAGCGGGTGTGCCGGGGTCGGGTGTGTGCTCTCCGGTGGGTGTTTATTGCCGATTTGGGGCTGCGATTTTTGTTTTTGGAGTTTGACACGTCTGACATGTCATTGCTTGTTCTCCTGTATGCGGCTGAAGGAGACGCATCGCTAAGCTGAATGGTGGCAGAGATGTATGGCTCCTGGGTTGAGCTCTTTGGGGTGAACGTGTGTGACACAGAGCCATCAGAATTAGCAGGGACCCTTAAAGTTCACCCAGTCCAGCTCCTCTGCAGTGAACAGGGATGCCTACAGCTCCATCAGGTGCTCTGAGCCCAGCCTGAGCTTAGCTGTTTCCAGAGTGAGGACATCCTTCCCCTGTCTGGGCAGCGTGTTCATATATACCCCTGCAGGGTACACGTACACCCTGCTCCTTGGTGCCAGGGGACCACCCTTACCTGCGCTGTGTGATGTGCTCGGTGGCTGGCGACGATGGCCGTGCGCTGATCGGAGCGTCTGTTGAGAGCCGCACTCCTTAAAGGGCGGCTTGTTCCTCACGCCGGCTCAATGGGCCCTCTGTCCTTTGTGCTGCTCGTAAGAGTGGGGCTGTGTCTGCGCTGCTGCAGCACATGTGCTGCCCCACAAGCTGTGTGGCAAACGCAGCTGGGAGGTGAACCCGCTTTCCTCCTGAGTGCTGTTATTGCTGGGGTGTGCAAGCGGAGAGGAAAGGTCAGCAGCAGCTTTGTTCCGTGGTTCGTTACTGAGAGCTGTGATGTTTCCATTCTGTAAGCAAACCTTGTTTTTCAATGGTTCCTTTCATGGGCTCCAGAAGTTGCATCAATTGACGTGTTTTGGGGTTTGCAAGGTCCCATTGAAATCAGCGCTCCCAGGTCATGGTAGGAAGTTCTGTGCCTTGCAAGAACCATACTAGGTACTGCTCATGCTTAACAGTGCTCAGCCCTCCACTACTTCCCCTTTTTTTTCTCTCATCTTCCACCCTACTGAGACCAAACCTCTAGCAGACATTTCTGCTCTGAGTTAAGGCTCTCGCCCTGAGTGTAGCAGTACAATTCCCCACCAGAATTTGATAAACTGTACAACAATCTTATTAACTATTCTATCTTAGCAGTGACATCTAACGAGACTCTGTAGATTATTTTTTAACCAAAGCTTAAACACTTTGCAGTATTCTTTCCTTTCGAGTGACCTGCACAGTAGCCCTCTGTGTTTGTGCTGAGGGGCTGGTCCAACTCCAGGGAAGGGCAGGAGAAACACATGGGAAGTTTGCAGGACCTTGACAGCTGCTCTGTGATGTTTTGCGCTGAGTGGGGAGGATTTATGGAGTAAATTTGTGCTTCAGGTCCCCCCTTTATGATATACAAATTTAGTACAATAACTTTCAAACAAAGGCTGGTGCTGCATGTACACAAATACACACACATCTACTGCAGAAATTTCTATCGGGATCCCAGCAAGCTAAAAACATTAGAGCCACTGTTTGACTTTAATAGATGGCTGTTGCATGAGGGGATGAGTTTTTGCATTTCTGTGTGAGGAAAATAAAAAAATAAATAAAATTGGAGACATTTTTGCTTGAAAGTGCTTTTGTCAGGAGAGAGAAGTCTGCTGAAGGAAAGAATGTGATACAAGATAAGTTTAATGGCATTTGTTTTAGGAAATCTATCTATACTTTTTACTCATTGACTGATTGAACATTTGCATTAGGAGGGTTTACGTTTACCAACTGGACCTTGACAGTATCCAGTAACTATTAACTTCTGCAAACAATAGAGTAAGTGTTAATGCGGTTATCTTCTCAGTTCATCTGACATCTGCTCCTGGAGTTAGCTTCATAATAAGGAAGGCAGGGTGCAGGGAAGGAAAAAAAAAAAGAACAATGCTCTCATCTGACCTACTACAGCAATAATCGAAGGCTTCTTGGCATATTCCATTGCTTGATGCATAGAAAAATTGCATGGTGAAGGAAAAGCTGCCAGAAGAAAGGAGTCTGGGCTATTTGGCTGACACACCAAAATGCTGCCTGGTTCTGGTGAAGGTGATGGCTTGCTTTCATACTGCCTGCAAGTCTCTGAACATGTTTTTCCTGCTTAGTTACGCTTTCATCCTGTACTGTTAAACAAATGGCAGGATGCATGGGAACAGCACAGATCTGTGCCAGGGAAAGTTCAGGCTGGACATTAACAAAAGCTTCATTCCCATGAGGATGCCCTGACACTGGAACAGACTTCCTAGAGAGGTGCTGGATGCCTTGTGCCTGTCAGCATTTAACAGGTGTTTGGATAATGCCCTCATGCTTCAACTTCTGGTTAGCCCTGAAGTGATCACAAAGTTTGATGGTCCCTTCCAACCAAACTGTTCTGTTCTATATTTTGACACTGGAAAGTTTTCATGCTGTGAATTTTTTGTTATTACCTAATGTCAGAGTAAAGACAAATCGGTAGCAGATACTCTGAGCCTGCCATAATTTCGTGTACGCTGCAGTGACTCTTTCTGGCACACCTGGTCATTATGCATTTGTAGGGCTGCACTACCATTGGCATTTATCAAATTTTGAGCCCTTTTAACCAGACATGTTTCCTGAATCATTCAGAAGTATGAAGGCATTGTCGTTTTTGCATTTCACACCATTAATACTCCAGCTTTCCTGGTCATTAGGAAAGATGCAGAGAGGTAAAGGTTCTTGACCGTGGGCAGTGAAAGCCTTAACGGTTGCCTGGCTGAGGAATGGCAGTCTGGAAATTGTCTGTGTCTACTGGCTGATAATTGAATCCTGTCTCAGAGACAGGATTTATTCTCAGTCTGGCACTAACCTTATTTAACAGAGCCAACACTTTCTGACTCCCAGTGCTTCTCCCTGCATCTCACCCCAGTTTTGCCTTTTTCAGCTGTACACCCATCACAACCAAATGTTTTCTGCTGCACGGCAGCAGAGCACCTAGCTCAGTGAAACTATTTCTGCTGGGCGCTTTGCCACACAACGTACGGTTTGCCTCGTCAACAAGGAAAACAAAGAGAAGCACAAATACACCCGATGAGTAGTGGGGGAGGGTTGGTGATGATTGCCCGCTCCCCCCGCAGCAGGGGCAGCCCCTCTGGGTGACTGGGTACAGCAGCATGTGTGTAATAGTACAGATGATTTTCCCACCTCAGCTCAATTTATTTAACTTTGAGTCTGCCGTTTCTGTGACTACATCCTGAAATAATCTTCTCTCACGTGCGGTGATGCTGCTGCTCTTCACGGACCTGTCTCACTAAGAAGTCAGATGTGACAGTGCCCTGTGGAAACCCCAGGATTCCTCTCCAGCGGGTAAGTTACTGGTCCACCTTTACAATGGGTGAACTGACATGGAGGAGAGCACATAATTTCTCCACACGTCTTGGGGAGGTAGGAGCAGAGCTGTGTCTCCAAACCTGTTTGTCTTCCCTCACCCCCACAGCACCATTTCGCTCACTGTGGTGGTAACATTCTCTAAGCTGCAAATTCTTCTGCCATATGCTCAGAGGTGATGAAAATTTACATTTTTTCATCTCCTTCTGAAGGTAGAAGCTTACAAACGTGTTCCTGCTATTACATAAACATAAACCCAGAAGCCTTGAAGTTCATATTGTGCCTGTATATCTGACAGTAGCCGAGGTCTGATACCTGAGTTAAGAGCAGTCAGATACAGTTAGTCCAGAAGAGAGAGTTCAAGTGAGAGGAAATCATATTAAGAATTAATTTGATTGTCAGTTCATTTTCTGTGTGCCTGCTTCATGGTATTCTCGCTACCATGAGAGTCTACTAAAAGACAAAGGAAAAGATTTCTGGCAGCCATTTGAGAGCTAGACTTTGTGCATTGGACACTGTCTTTATAGGCAAGACACTGAAAAGATGTCTCCTCTCACTTACCTTGGGGTGACTTGGTGTTTGGCCCACTGATAGAAGGGAAACTGCAGCTAAAGGGAAGTCTGAATCAGGGTCTCAGCACATATACATTTCTGAAAGTTACTCTTTCCTAGCAAAAATCAATGCAGGTCCAGGCTGCACTGGGAAAGAATCCAAGCCATCTTTCATAGGCAAAGTAAGGTATTTTAGAAGGGTCTCTCAAAATCTGGTCCATTGTCACACTGTCAGATGAAGCTTTGAAAGAGACTGACTCAGATACAAAACTATTTCTTTTGTGCAGAGTTATTACAAGCTATAAACGTTGTGTAGCTCCACTCACTGTGAGTGCTCAAATAGCCACTTGAATGATGCATGGTGAAGGCATTTGCATATTCTCCAAAGATGCAGGGATATGTAAAACCTGAGCTAAAATGTGGAAAAACAGTGCAAATCTAAACTTCTGATTGCCAAGAAGCGCAGACTAAAACCATACACTCCCGGCTTCTGACACAGGCTCCCCTGCCAAAGTGTGGGCTGGCTATGCTTTAGTTTTTGCTTTGTTTTCTTTGTCTTATGTCTCTTGTTGCCTGGTCCAACCCCGCTCTTCATCACCAATCCTCCTTCCAACTGAAAATCCACATTATGCAGGACGTGGCTCAACTGACTTTTTTAGAACCAGATGTTAAGAGCCCAAAATCTGGCACCAAATCATTGCCTAAAATCCATCTCTGGGATGAACAGCCTTCTCCTACTCTCACCATTAGGTGAGCCTGCACGTCTTCTGCTGCTAGAGACAGTGCAGGATGGGGGATGAAATTGCCCTCTCCCAACAGAAGATGAATGGGATGGTAAAGTGGCAGCAAGCTGATAGATGGGCTTGTGTACTGGGATGGAGCAGGCTGCCTCTCTGTGAACACATTAGCTGTGTGACACTCATTCTTGGAAACCCCATTCTCAGAAATAACTGTGGATGTGGATTCTGATGTTCAGTGCCATGGTTGGGTGAGCATCTGTTCTATTAGCAGTCATCAGCTGTGGCCTGGCGACATTCAAGTCAGCATTGCCTCAAAGGGTAAAGAGGCACAGCCCTTGCTCCTGGCCTTTAATTACCCCCAGCACCTTCCACTTGATCCCATACCACTCTCCTTGCTCCCCCGACTGCTTTGCCTTCAAAATCCTTTACCAAAAAGCATGAAGAACAGCCAGAAAATCTTAAACAAACTCACACAGAAATGACAGGAAGAACATAACGAGTGACTTGACAAAGCATGACCCCATAACTTTCCCAGCCTTATCACATCAGATATGGGTAAGAAGCTCAAATCCTAGATGCAGCCCTAATATTTGGTAAGGTGTTGTTTGTTTTTTCTCCTGTCTGCCAAACATGAATTTCCTTGTCAATACTTCTAAAGCCAAGTCCTAAGTGGATTTTAGAGCATTCTGAAATGCTAGCTTTCATTTCAGAGCAAATCCCAGAAATAAATTTGGGTTTTTGAAGCTCCCAGAGCGAAGGCTCAAGCTCACAGGCATCTGCTGTAGCCACAGTGCAAGAGTTGCAGCCTGCTGACCAAGCTGCACAGCCTCTCCCATCGCATGCTGCCCACCAGCTCCCCAATCTCTACAAGGCCCTGCAGTGCTTCCTGCAGACCTGTCCACGCTAAGCTTTACCCCAAGTAGCTTGTTAGGCTTTCAGCAGTGCTGTGGAAAAGGGGGACATAAATCCTGAGCAGCTAAGATCAGACAGGGGAGGATAGGAGCTGTCATTCAAACTCTTACTGCGTGGCAAAGTGATTTTGCCAGCAGCTGGTTTAGAGCAGGGAGAGAGAGAGAAGGAATAAGAGAATGATGTCTTAGACCCCCTTGCTCAAATTACCTGTAGCAGGTGTCATCTTAACTTGTGTTCCCCTAAGACACAGCAAGTGTTACAGCAAACGTGAGCTTGTGAACTTGGGAGCACTGAAAATAATTATCAGCGCTGCTCTCAAACAGAGCTGGTGCTCTGCTGCAATGAAAAGATCTCATTCCTTGCCCTATCACAGCAGGAATCCAGGCTATATTAACTGACTGGCCCTAAAGGCTTTAGTGATGTTTCTTTCCTTAGAGGCTTATTTTTCTGCCAATTTAGAATCACATCTCTTCCCCACCAAGTGAACTGGTGAGTATCCCAGCAGCAGTGGGAAGGTAGTGGATGGCAACAAAAACATGGGTAGGACAGGAGCGTTCTTCATGACATTTAGAAATAATGAATGCAATTTCCTGCCTCTGAGGACTTTTTCAACCAAGGTTTTAGGAGAAAGACAAATGAACCTCAATCAAACAGGAGCTCTGCTCGACTATCTGGAATAACCTGCACCGCTGCAGCACCAGCCAGCAACAGAAGTGACAGTAATAGCATAAGAGCTTTGGGACTACCCCGCAGCTCCATCCCATAGGAAGGACACCAAGGATACACATCTTTAAGTAAAGAGATGTATTCCTTTCTTGCAGAGTCAAAAGAAGCTTCCAGTTTCCCATCCCCACCTGCCAACGAGGTGCTCAGCTCTCTCTTAATCACATGCAAATTACTCTCCCAGCACACAAAGGAAAAACAGCAGTTTAAGAGCAATCTGTTGATATTGTATTTTATACCAGAAATGTACTTCTCCAAATGACAGCTCCCGGAGCAATACCACATGCTGTACAACCATGTGGGCAGATGCTAATTCCACCCACCAGGCACACAGGTAATGAGAGCACATGGGGCAGGGTCAGAACAGGCACCCATCAACACCAGATGTGCTCCTGGTGGCCGGAGCCCGGGGAGCAATTACCAAACTCTTCCTCAAGTTTGGAAGGACATGTTTGATAACCGCCGTAGCTGTGTCACTAGCATATCCCATGCCATGTGTATACTAGTGCTTTGTTTCAGGACAGGAATAACAGCAATGTGCTGACACAGAGACAGTCCTTTGTATTTTCAGGGTGATTACACCTTAACCCTCGGGTATAGAATTATGGCATATATGTACCAGCGTGCTCAAAGTCAGGCTACAGGGTGACTCATCTCACAGCAAACCTGCTGACGGGCAATTAAACCTTAAAATTGTCAGAGGCTGGATTTTATCCCTGTCTGTCAGAGCTGAATGGGGGAAAACGCAACGAGAGTGGGGAGCATCACGCTGGGCTCAGGCAAACAGGTTGGTGGCAGGCAGTGGCTTTCATCCTCTTCTCTGCCATGGTGCAAGCTGTGTTTCTTGTCCCTTCCGTGTGCATTCAGGAGGGGCTTCCTGCTGCAGGGTCAGCCCAGGGCTGGGATGCTCAGGGCTCCTTCAGGGGACACGTCCCACCTTCCCTAGGCAGTGTGTGTCAGTAGGCTGCCCCTCAGCCTAACGCCTGCATTCCTCCTGTTTCATCAAAGCCTGTTTACGTTTTTAAATCGGAATTATACTTCTATCTGCCACTCATTGCAGCCCAACAATACTAACTCAGTGTGCAAACAAGGCCACCATCCAAGTATTGTTTTACATAACCAGAATGCTGGGGTTGTCAGCGTTTGCATAACGCTTAATTATTTAGTCAGAACATAAAGCTTGTCTCTGTCTCAAAAACATCTCTATGAAATGTCTCAATAATTAAACACAACTATGTTTATTAACAGTGGGGAAGGCTCATAAAATGAATTAGCCAGAAAGGAACAAGTAATGACATCAAGCTATGGTAATCAAAACATGCTGCACTAAGGTAGATCCCTGAGCATGGCAAACACCCACGGCAACTCCTACAAGCATCTGAGTACAACACCATTAAAAGCATAGCACATCAGGCGCCATACCTCAGAGAGATCAGGGAGCCAGGATTTGATGGCATAATTCACTCCTTAGTCAATATGTATTGTATTGAATGGACTCATTTGACTATACTGAGCCCATGGAGGTGAGCCCTGAGTCTGTGAGTGACCTTTGGTGTCAGCTGAAGGCCGGTGTGTGACTTGGTGCCAGAACTGCAGCTCGCTACTTATAAGGTCATGTACTCTAGCTGATCAGAACAGTTGCTGTGCCCAACCTCCAGGTTGCCCTCAACTGCTCAAGGGAAAAGCAGGATTTGGAAGCAGAAATTGTTTCCTTTTAAAGGTGTAATCATCCATTAAATTAGGAGGAAGAATCTTGTATGTCCTAGGAGCCAAGAATTCTCCTCTAAAATAAAATATTTTAACAAGTGGAACTTTTCAACTTACATTTAGAGGAAGCTTAAAATTCAAAGGTTATTTTATTGAGGAAAGATGGAGATTCATGTTCCTTTTAAATACAACTTTAGTGGTATTTCAATAACATTATGCAGGAAATAAAGCATGTTCCCTCTTATACTCTCCCAAGCTCATCTGTTACTTCCTAACGAAGACTCCAAGTTGCTCAAACCAATTCCTGAGGCGGGCATGTAGTTAAGAAGCTCCTTTTTGTCCATCCATCTGCATAAAAGCAGCCAAGGAAACCACCTCTTCTCCTCCCCCTATCCTTGTTGCGACAGCTGAGGCCCAGCCTGCACACTGTGGCTCTGCAGCGTGGTGCCATTGTCCGTGGCTTTTGTGGGCAGAGGTGAGGAGCTACTTAAGCAAAGTGGAAAAGCAAGTGGGAAAGCCACCATGGGTTTATGCTGTAGGATTACCACCCTCTGCCCTCCCCACATGGCAGTGTAAGCCCACACAAGTGAGCTGTGGTGGAGGCTGCTGCCATTTCCCTCAGCCCTGCAGAGCTCTGGGTTCTTTGCAGCTTCAGTGAAGTAGGTCAAGGCAGAAGCTGCCTGCCCACATCTCCTCTCCGCGATCACAAGGTACGATAAATTATATCCTCCCAGTAATCAAGGCGTTCAGAGGGAAAGTGTGGCGTGAAGAGGCAATTGCAAAGCTCAGTGTCTCTCTGGAGAGCAGCTGACTGTGTGAGCCGCCATCAGAAGTGACACAGCTGCTGCCCTGGGGCGGACGCTGTCCTGCTTGCCACTGCTGGAAGGAGCCCGGTGCTTGGGCTGATTTCAAAGAAAGGCAGCCAGCCTTCAGGGTGCCTGCTGCTTCGGGGAAACAAGAGGAAGGCCGCAGAGGAGGAAGAGGAAGCAGCAAAGAGCCGAGCAGTCACAGAGGTAGTCTGCGTGGGTCTGTGCCACATAGCAAAGACGGGTGCTCGCAGTGTGCCTGGCGTGGGCTGGCCCTCTGAGTGCTGGTTTGCTGTGCCAGTGAGCCACGGGTAGGCTGAGGGCACGGGGGTGAGCGCTGGGCTGCCAGGAGGTGTGGGATTCGAGGGACACAGAGCCCTGGTGCACTGTGGGCACAGGGCCGCGTTCTTCTGTGCTGTCCACAGGCAGCATGCCTGCCCAGATCTCTGTGCTGAGCATGAAGACGAAGAGCCAGCAGCTTATTATGGTGTCTGTTGTTTCTTTCGAGAGGGTGGTTCTGCTTTCCTGAACTGGTGTTACCTGAATTCTCCTCTTGTCACGACTTGGAGTGTTCTCTTCTGCTCTTTCCACACTGTTCTTGTTGGCGCTGTGATGTAGGCAGTGTTGAGGAGTGCTTACAGGCAGTTGCATTAAATTCAGAGGGGTTAAAGAAAGGAATAAAATAAAGTGAGGATGGGATCTTTTATGGAAAGCACCATTAGCACAGCCTGACAGGGGACAAACTTGGCTCTCTGGTTCAGAACCTCCTGGTTTGAATGACTTGGGCTGGAAGGGACCTTTAGGGCCCATCTGGGAAACCATCTGTTCACAACGTTTACTTTCAAAGGCACGTTAGGAAATTACATGTCAATTCTCAACTTCAGAAATTAAAGTATATTTGGGGAAAAATAGGGATTTCTTGCTATGGAGAATGAGAAGGCCCTCAGATGCCACTGCACCTAGTTCAGCATCCTTAAAGACAGCAGAACGAGCTCCATGGGACTGGGAGTCTGCAACATGTGCCCTTTCATATGCCTATATGTAAATAAAGGGAGCCTCGCAAGCAAACAAGATAAAAATCACTGAAAGCACAGTCTGCAAAGGTGTGAGAGGCGGAAGGAAGCACAATGGCTCTCCATTGCTTTGCTTCAACACTTCAGTGCAGCCTGAGCTGTGCTCCTAACAGCTCTTGAGAGTCATCTGGGATCCCGGAGAGGGTGGGAGGTCAACACTTTTCTGAGCAACCTCCCTTTCAGCTGCAATAGGTGAGCTGCAAGGGCTTCCTTCTGGGAACACAGCCAGTGCACAGAAGAGAACTGGGATCTGCAGGGGAGGCAGTGGCACTCCAAGGTATCGCAAAAGAAGATCTGAATTGACCCTGGAAACGTGTCACGCTGGTAGGAAGCTTCAGAGAGTAACACAAGGCAGAGAACTGCCTGGGAGTGATACTTCACAAGGCCCTTCAATGGCTATTGATTCACGAGCCACAAAGCACTGACCAGCGTTCACAAATCCTTTCTTTGCCTTTGACACCGGAGCAGTACAAAAGCTATCTGCTAACTGCAAACACAAAATCCCGTAATTAAACCTTTGTTATCCGCAGCAGAGTGCTCATCACATGTACAAAGCAGACAGTTTGGCAAGTTTATTGCACACTTCTAAGACTAAGAGGGAATTAATGGCATCACAAAATTACAGCAGGCTGCTCGCTACGCTGCTGCTGGATATTTTCTGACAAGATTCTGTATTCATCCTTAAAAAAATCGAATACATTTAGTAAATGTTTTTCCTGTCAAAAGCAACACAGTGCAAAACACGGCATCTAAGTAAAGGCCGGAGGGCTATTCTGGCCTTAAAAAAAAAATTATGGTTTGTTGTACATTAAAAGTCATTTAGTCATAATTTTTTACTGAAAGTTACTGAGCTCCAGAGGTAGCTAATTATGATAATCCAACTCATCAATTGGGTAAGTCACCAAATCTAGTTTTTGCACAGAAAGAGGTACATCCCATGCTGCATTTGCATTGCACACAGTACTTCACCACCAGGAACAACTGATTGCGGAGTGTCACCTTGTACCTTGAACAGAGAGCCAAAGATGCATCACAAAGCACTTCTCAGAGAGGAAACTGTTCTGTTTTCAAGTCCATTCTGCTGGTGTTCCTTGACTGTAGTTCAGACTGTGAGATCTGATGTGCATGAGTTATGAACAAAGAGTAAATTTTTAGATTCTATGTGTTAGAAGTTCTATACTGACAATGTATACTGCAGCTGCCCGAGCAAAATGCATCAGCCTGAGTCAGTCGTACTGCTTCTCAGCTGGGAATGCACAGTGACGCCCTCAGGAAAGCTGATCAGATTTGAAAGGCTTTTCCAGTGGTATGAAGTGTTAACCAGAAATCACTTTTCACACAGAGAAGAAAATTATGTTTGTATTTGGCCACAAACAAGCCATCTGTCCAACGCAAAATACAGGGGCTCCAAACCTACATTCAGCCTACCTGTTGACAGCACAGCTGTGTCAGGACTGTATGAGGGCCCTTTGACTTAAGAGTGAAAAAATGTGTGTGCAGAGCGATGCTGTGAGAAAACAGAAGTCTGTCAGGTGAGTGGTCCAGTGAGCCCAGGGTCTTTCACAAACACTGTTGCCTGTGGCAGGACGCTGTGCCAAACATGAGTCTGCCAGCTGCTGTCTCCCAAGGCCCGTGGCGATGGCACAGGCCAAGGCCAGTAGTGATCACTGAGGCCAAGACTCTGGCTTTCATCCTGAGCAATTCTTGTTGGGTTTCGTCTTCCACTGGTTCATCTGGCTACACCCTGAAATCATCGACATCCTTGGTGCTTCCAGTCTGCTGTTTGGAGCTGAAACACCACACAAAGGGCAGGGCACAAGGTGGTTGTTTCCCTTGGGATTTGCACAGCTCATGCCAGCAGACCTCCATCTTGCTTCTCTGGTACTCCTGAGTGTCTGTCTGTCAAAATGGGAGAAGGTCCAATGGCTTCCCATGCTTCCCCATGCAGCTGCACAGGTCATGTTCCAAAAATTCAGTCACAATTCAGCAGTTTTAATCGTTTTAAACAAGACCTGCAAGGAGACAGACTGCATTTTTCATTGCATTTCCTGAAAATGTCATCCCCTCTGCATGGGGCATGTGAAGGGACACGGCAATAACTAGAGAATACAAATATAAAATAAAAATAAAAAAATATTTCAGAAGGAGTTTAAATCCTTTTTTTAATATCTGAAAAAAGGTACCTATTTCTTCTGCTGGTCCTACAGTATCACCTGGATACAAAAACTAAACAGGAAGAGCTGACCCGGGCTGGAGTGGCAGCCCATGGAGGGGGGCCCGCGGTGGGGCAGGAGGGCTGAGGGAACTGCTACCCGTGTGGAGCAGTGCCTTGAAGGGTGGGTCCCATGGTAGGGAGTGGCTGTGGTGAAGTTTTGTTGTCCATCAGGGTGAATCTACCACAGTGCCTTGGATATTCACATGTTCCAGTGAGCTGCTTGATGTAAAATGAAATATTAATTGCTGAGGAAGGCCAGCTTTTACTCCCCACCTCCTTAGAGAAGACAACATGACAAAACTTCCAAACTGCAGATGTGTTTCTTAGGAAATCCTACATTTCCTAAGGTCTCCCTGTATGTATATATATATATATAATTTTTTTCTTCTGAAAGAAAAACAAAATCACAAATATATACATAAATAAACCTAGGGAGTGCAGCATTAAGGCAATATTTCACACATACACACATACACAGAGAGAAATGTTTGCCATATCCACTGCTAAGTTTCCTTAGCATTAATTCCTGGGCATTAAGTTTCCAGGAAATTCTCCAATGGGATTTATTGTTAGCCTGAAAAATTGTCCATTGCTGCTAACACCACGCTCCTAATTGAGAGTGATGATTTCACATAAAGAGAAGATAGTTGCAGATAAATTCAGGTAGAAAAGTAACTGTGATGAGCTTCCAACTCCAGTCCAGCTTCCTTATTGCTCACCTTCTAGCAAATATCATGCAACCAAGGCTGCTCACAGAAGGACCTGAGGAATTTTTATTCATAGTCATGCATGAATTTGCTGTGCCTCATGAAATGTAACCTAAAATCAGAGACTGTAGCACTCGGTTCAGCTCAGCAAACAGAGCCCAAGCAGCACATTTTAGTGGAGTTCTTGCTAGAAGCTATTCATGAAAATGTCTACAGTTTGATAGAAAAAGCGTCAAGACAATTCTAGTGACACACGTCAACAGAATCAGGATGTTAGTGCACAGTTTATAAATGTAAACAGAGGAGAAAAATATCAAACAGAACAGCAACAACTGAAACTCAGCAAAGGTTAGCAAAGATCCTCTTCTGATGCAAACGTCCTTAAAGGAAGAAAACACAGGAAACACATAAGGCAGGAATTTTGTTTTCCAAGGTGTAAGAGTGCTCTTAGCATAATGTAAGTAACCCATCGCCATTGCAATCCTGATCCTACAATTGCTTAAGGTAAACTTTTTGACTGCACCTATTGCACGCTTTCTCCACAGCTGTATAGTAAGAGCCTTCTCCTGTGTCAGAGATTCTTCACTGTGACTAGCTGGTCTGTAGAAGTTCAATTAAGTAGCTGACTTATTTATAAATGATGTTATTCGTTTGCATAGTTCTATTTTATAATCTGGGGCATATCACTCCAAGCTTGAGATTTCTTTTTGGCAAGTTCCATCCACGATGGCTGGTCTGGAGCAGCAGTACTGGCTTTCTTCAGGTGGCTGATTTCATCTTTATCCCCCGGTGCCGGTGACTGAGCTGCTGTGAATAAAACACAGGCACATTTCACATCAGCTTGCTGTGCAGCTATACATTCTGCTCTTTCATTAAAAAACTTGCTGAGTCTTGCTCTTCAGCAGAAAATCTTTGCATTTCACATCAAAACTCCCACAATACATTACTGAGGCAATAACCACTTTGAGCAACAAAAGAAGATGTTTTTTATGACTAATATATTTTGGTTCCTAAGCTTATAAAAAACAGTAGGACAACCTCGATTCCTTGCCGTGCCCTGTGTTCACACCCAGACCAAACTAGAGTGAGTCTTTTCATTAGAGAGAGGACTCCTTTCAGTCTTCCTCCCAACCTTCAGCTCACTGATGGGCAGATAGGTGGTGATCACATTGTTCTTGTGTGCTTAGGAAACCCCATGGAAACTGAACACTGTTGAAAATAGTTCTGCATGCATTTAACTTTTTACATTTGGGACCCAATGCTGTGAAATGGCCTGGCACTTTTGATTCACAGTTCTGACTACAGTGTAATCGAAGTGGAATATGGCACCATACATCTCCAGATATAAATGCTGAGAAAACACTTTGCCTTTGGTGATGTGGGACCAGGGAAGGGATTAGGATCTAACCTCTAATCCTTCTCCAGCACACTCAAACAAGGATTTCTTCAGACAAGGTTGCAAGCTAAGAGCAATACATTTTAAGCATTTTCTTTCCTACCAGAGACAAAATGTGACAGTGAATTGGTTCTTGTCAGCAGCTCTTTTGCTTCAGACTTTGGCTCCTTCCTCTGTTCTTCAGAAATGGTTTTAGGTGCCAAGTGGGAAGGTTTGCTCCACTGCTGCTTCACTGATGCCTAGGTACACAGAGGGTTAAAGTCCAAGTAATGCACAGAGAATAAATAAGATCAGACTGGAAGAATATGAGTGGATTTGATGCCTGTTATGATCCAAAGACCACATGGACTTAACACACACTGTTCCACTTCTCTCACTCAAACTGATACCTGTTCAGAGAGCTCTATGAATTTCATGTTAGCATCCATAATACTCAACTTGAAAAACTGAAACTGTCCCTCCTTATATCTTCTTATTTATAACAGTATCTCTGAGTAGGTCGTTATAAAGACAGAATATATTCCAAGCCATTTAGAAATCTCCACTAACATATGTAGGATTTGCAAACAGCCTCACCCTTCTGTTTCCCTTCCACCTCCCAAATTTTGTTGCTTAAGGCACTGAATTTTTGGAGGATTTAAGATAAACTTCCATAAAAAGGAAATGAAACACATCCTCCCATGATTTTTCTTGCCAGTATCAAAAACTACCATGAAGCAACAGTGCCTGGTGCCACGTGAGAGTGAGAGTGGGAGTAGTACAGTGGCACCACGCCTCACACACAGCAGTCAGGAGCATCTTGGAATATTTCTGCGCTCACTGATATAGGGAAATGAAATGCATGGCATGAATTTTAGGGAACAGTGCCAACAAAAATCTGGAGTTTCGTACACAGAAACTACTTTGGGATCATTTAAACACTTCGTGTTTTAACTGCTATGACAGTGCTGAGTATTTTTGCAGTTTACAGTCTTGCCTAGACATTTTATTAGGTTTTACTTCCTGTTAATCTAAACCACTGCTATTTTTTCATCATCTAGACATCTTTTTCTATTCCAGGATATAATACAGTAATCGGGTTTCTTATAGTACCATTTTAAGCAAGAAAGTAGGTCATTTGCACTGGGAATGCTAAACTGGTGTAAGCTACTCATATTCCTGCATCAGTGCTGGGCTCTTACTGTGCACAAGGCAACACAGGCAGCAGTACTCACACACTGCTGCCTCCATGAGCCAGCCCAGTAACAGGGAAGCCTTGTTAGTATTCTGTATTAATGCCAAGTGCTTCTGCTAGCACAGCTTTGTCACCTGGGAAGATAACTTGCTACCAGTGTCACTTTTTTTTTGCATGGGATCTTTGAAGCCCATATTCTATGGCACCACATTGTGCATTTCAGTTATATACAAAGAACCAGAATTTATATCTTGGCAATGTCTGCAAGTGTGAATGCTATTTTTATCCTGTTTCACTTCTCAACGCTTTAAATGCTGTTGCTCTAAAATCCTTCTGGGACTGGGCTCTTCATTCAGTGTTAGATAGTGAGAAGGTTTAGGAGATTCTATGAGATGGTGTAGAGAGTACTGTATTGATCTCATTGCATTGAGAGGTTGTACAATTCAGTACCACATTTTGGTTATTTTAGCCTATGATCCACACCTTACCTCTGCTAAGTATGCAGTGGGCACCTAAGAAAGTTTACACACCTCACATAGTTCTAGGATTTCTTGGACATGTAATGTAAAATTACTTATCTGAATAACCAGGGAATTCTGCATCTGTAACACACTTATGAGAGCAGTGATTGTGTTGCTTGCGGTTATACTCATTAAATATCTGCCATCATTATGGCATCTGAATGGTAAAACAGCAGTGGATCCAAGGAATACTATGGAAGTGTAATATATGAAATCATCACAAAGTTGTACAGTAAGTACCTCTGTTCTTTCCTTCTCTTTATTCTGTTTCTCTGTATCTGATTTAGCATCCGGAGTGACAGGTTTATCTCCATCAAGCTCCTGCTCGTGCAGCATGCCCCACTGCTTCTGCCTTGCGATGGTGATCCAGGCTGGCTCTGTGGAGCTGTCAGGCTCCCTTCTGGAGTCTCCAGCAATCACCAAAGACACACTCCTCTCTGTTGACAGATTATTTATATGCATGGTTATTTGAAAGAGAGTTGTAATTAGCTTCAGCTCTCACTTACTCAATATGCTGATTTGTCACATGAAGTGTGATAACCCTGAGTAAATAGGAACACTTTTCAGAGTGGTCTCCAGAGAACAATCTTCATGTTTTCACTAAGTTAATACTCTACTGGTGAAAATCCTCTTCTCACCCTCGTTCAGTTAGAGTCCATTGTCACTGCCTTCATACAGTAGAGATTCAGGAAAGACAATCAAGCTTCATGCAACCAACCATTTTCCAGGGTTTCCCCTTCTGCTCCCTCCATTCCCATTCCCAAACAGCAGCAGCCAGTGCCTTAGTCTGGTTGCTGCCTTCCTGAGGCCCTTTTAGCCTCTCTGGCACAGCCCCCCGTTGCCTGCAGCCTGTGTTGCCTGAACACACAGAAATACCATTAAAACCAAAGGGTTAATTTGGTCATTTGATATGGGGTGCATTTTGACTTATCCCTGCTGACGCTCACCACGTTCCGCACTTGGAACTCATCATGCTCTACTACAACAGAGATTTCAGCAAGGTAAGAAAAAAAAAAAGCATTTCCTAGAGAAAAGGGTCGAAAGTACTCCTCTGTTATTCTCACGTTTGCTATTAAGGAACAAGTGGTACGCAGAGATATGGGGAAATAGTGCATATTCAAACACTCTGTGTAGGGAAACCCTGTCTGTACCCTGGGCAGAATCAGATCGAGAGCTTCAGCTCCTCTGCTGGCTCCTGCCCCCACATTCTCCACTTTTTCCTTGGTTTACACTGCACCCAAGCTTCAGTTACTTCAACTACTACAGCACCACTGCGTGATTTAAATGAGGAATAAGAACAGTGCTACCACAGAGAAAGACAGATGAACTTTCGCCAGGCACTTTTGGTCACCATTGTCCCCAAATTTCTGGAAGGCTATTTCAGAACTGAAGCCTCTGAAAAGAAGACTGCTGGAAGCCCAGTTGTGCTGAATCAGCATAGATGAAAAAGGGCCCGAGACACTGAAGGAGCTTCCCTTGTTCCTGCATGGCAAGTTACTCTGATTCTCTGAATGCCACCTACATCTCCCATCTTTCCATACCAACAGCTGTTCCTCACATAACCTCTTCTCTTCTCTTTACTGGCTGCCCTTGGCTTGCTTCATTTTTGTCTCATTTTAGAGGATGATAATATAATGCTGGGAATGATGTCCTATGTCATCGAGTCTATCCCTTCAGCTGTAAGGCAAGATGAGCTGCAAAACTTCACATAAACTGTATTCTGACCAATATTCATCTCACCTGTTGTTAAAGGCCACCAAAGATGAGATGGAACTCACAGTCTCCCCAGACAAACTGTCCAGAGACTTGGCTGTTCTTTTTCCACTAGATTTTTTTCCCCACAGGGTAAGCTAAATCTTCTTTGCTCTAATTTAAATCTAGAACTTCTTTTCCTATACACTGTGGTTGTGAGCAGATTACTCATATTGTTCTCGTGGCAATCTGTTGTGCATTTAAGATTTAGACCACGTTTTCTCCATTTACTTTTGGGGCTTTTCTGATTGGTTTTATTCTCTGGATGCTTTTGTAGGCACTGTCCTAATTTAGTTCAAATCTGCTTTCAAATATAGTGCTCCAATCTTGTACAAGGTGCTAGCATCAGGTGAAGTAGAAGTACTCCACATGCCTTGGATACTGCCTCCTACACACATCAGTCACTACGTTTTGTTTTTTTTTGCAGGATTACCTTATACTTGTTTCAAATTTACTTTGTGAGCTCCAGATCATCCTACTTTCCCTCTCCCCTCCCCTTTTTGTATCTGTGCACCTGATTATTTTAACATACAGAGCAGCACTTTGTACTTTCCTGTAATAAAAATATTCTTTTCAAACTATGTCTCTACTTTCTCAAGAGAACTCTGATCTATTCTTGTTCTCCAGTGTGCCCACAGGCTTTCTAGCTTGCTAGTACTTGCAAATGTAAGAAAAATACACTTAGTTCTGTCACCCATGCCTTTAAATACACTGAATAGTCCCAGAACTAGGATGGCCACCATTAAAATGACAGTGAAACATAGCTAGCACACTCAGTAGCTCTGTATCAACCCAACAAATAGCTTCAGCAAGATTGTATTTATAGGAGTGTCATGAGGGGATGTCATGACACTCATTTGCCCTGTCACAACAGTTATCATTTGATTTGACTTCTCATCACCAAGCCATGTTGTTTAGAACCTACACCTGCCCTATCTTGCAGACATTCACAAATAGCTCAGTTATTCCTTTTAGTATTTCATTTTAAGTGGTATATAACACTATTTCCCCTCCGTTTTCCCCTTCTCACTTCCCTTTCCAAGATTTGCTACTTTCCCTTATTTTCCACATTTCTTCAAGACAAACACTAGCAGCTCAAGGACTACTAAACATTCTCTGACTATATTACAACTAATTTCAACAAGAAATATATATTCACAATCACATTATCTCCTTTGTTTGTAGGTCACGCCCGCATATCTAGGTAGTAAGTAATTATGGCAAAACCCATTAGTGCTCTGCCAGGTATAACTAGGCTCCATGCTTCATCAGTTCCCACACTGCTGTGATAAGCAGATTGACTGCCACTATCGGAGGTGATGGTGATGTCTGGTGTTCCTCAAAAGCATTCTTTAATGAATATCCACACAGCAGTTAATATTACCAAGGTATTATCAGTGTTACCAAGATGTTTTTCCATTGAAGCCTCCCTGTGCCTGGCCAGCCTTTTACTGTAACTCCATCCCACCAAACATCTCCTTACCCCACATCTTGAGGCCTCAGTTTCAAGACAGGGCCTTGCATAGCTACAGGCACACTATCTCACAGGTCCTTTTCCGCAATAACTACAGCCTTTGCAGTGTCCTTTACTGTCCTTAATACCTTGGTCCTCACATAAATAACAAAATTTTTACTCTGAAGGCCCATTCGACTTGCCCACCAGCATTACCTTGATAGTGGGAACTCAGCTTCTGTCTTGACTCTGCTAGGGATGTTACTTAGTCTTCGTGATTCAGAATCACCCTTTGTGTTCTGTCCCATTTTCCCTGTCACACCGCAGGGGCTTTCTATAAACACTGCCTGAACTGTGTGTTGTTCTCTCTCAGCTCCCACTGAACAATCAATACTGACAATGACTTCTATGCTCCGGTTCTATTTACCATGCTACATGTAATGGTCTTACTGCTATCTGTGCTCCCATTTCTGTTTTTGTGTGTTTAAGATTCTTCCTCCTATTGTTTTGACATGCATTACCTAGCACAACAGGGTTCCCAATCCCTCAGTGCTATCAGGAGGCTACTACTACAACTGTGTTTCCCATAATGCAGATATTAACAGTGAAGGCATCAAACACTTGGGCTTTGCAAATCATTTTCATGAAGAGAAACCAGATGTCCAGGTAATGCTAATTAAGAGGTGGCCAAATTAGCACCAGATATTATCCTGCAGGAGATGGTATCAGAATGCTCCCATTGTAGTAGCAGTGAAAAAGCTCTTTATCAACATCTTTAAGGGCTGGAAGACAACGTATCTGTTTAAGCCTGACTTGGGAAAGCACAGTACCATCACCTGCTATGAGCAGGATCAAGAGCTGATCTGCTTCTGGGATGGGCTTTCTTCTTTCATCAAGTAATTACATTTTACTCTTGCTGCTGTGAGTCTTAGCTACAGGAAGTAGGCAGGCAAAGTGAGGGAAATGTGTTTTCTTCAGCAAAAAAAGTCAGATACAATCTGTAGTATTTGCTTCCTTATCCCTTATCACTCAGCTAAAATTACCATAAGAGGAGGAACAGACTGCGTTGTATTCACAATCTACTATCTTTCCTATTGCCCAGAGATCCTTTACATCCTGCTTCCAACTAGAGAAGGTGGTGTGGCGATATACATGCACTGCTGTTCCAGATGCTTTACGGTACTAGCAAAAGATGAAAGGTGGTAAAGTAATACTGGACAAAGTAAGGTGGAGAGAGTCAATCTCACAGTTTAAGGTTATTTGAGTCTCTCCCAAGAAACTCTGGGGTTCTGAAGGGCACTAAGAAGCCAAAAGCATTCCCGAGAAGCAACAATTCACACGAAGTGCTGTCTGCACATCTTCCTCATTTCAGTGACTGTCTGCTTCCCATGAATAAGTCCTCCCTCCTATCTTATCTCATCCGGTCATGAGGCAGTCAGAATGCTTTTGTAATTCACCATGCACCGCACATCAAAGCTCAGCATTTAAGGAACCAGTTAGCCACGGTGTAACCAAAAGAACTCAAAAGCACAGTGTAATTCCCATTTCTGACGGAAGTCACATGCACAGCAGGAACAAGAGTTCCTCGTGGGTATGCTCTGCCATCACAGAGTGCTGAGTGCAAGCAGAGGCATCTTCTGCTGGAATCCATGTGAGGCTGACATAGATTCATAGATTCACAGGTACATTAGGTTGGAAAGGACCTACAAGATCATCTAGTCCAACCATCCTCCTATCACTATCCCTACCCAACTACTAAATCAAATCCCTTAGCACCTCATCTAAACGCTTCTTGAACAGCGCTAGGGATGGTGCCTCAACCACCTCCCTAGGCAGGCTATTCCAGTGCCTGAACACTCTTCAGAGAAAAAGTTTTTCCTCAAATCTAATCTAAATCTTCCACAACTTGTGGCCATTCCCTCTTGTCCTGTCATTATTTATCTGGGAACATATCTGGACATGCCATGAACTCCACAATCACTCTGCTTCAGTTCTCCTTCTGTGAAGTGGGGGGAGCCTCTTGCTTCCATGGCACACTCTGAAAACTGAATTCTGAATTATATTCTTGGGTTCTTATTACAGTACGTTTAAACAATACACTATTCAACTCTCTACTTAATAACTTCATAAACTAATAAAGGATGTTGTTGGCAGTGATGTATCTCTCATTCACTCATAGGTTTAAGCTCATGATATTCTTCCCTTTGTTTCCTTGGAACAGATTTGGCCTGAGGCTTTTGGAAAGAAGAGCGAGCCCCTTCTTCCCCTTGGGATAAGTCACAGAAAATGGGAGGACACCAGGTCAGAACTTGTCCAGCTGCTCTGTGCCCAATGCCTCCACCTACGAACACTCAGCATTTCATGTGGGCTGCTGAAGCCTGCTGCTGCTTGAAACCACACTCAAAAGCTTCCTCCACCCGTTCCACCACAGCTCCCGAGCACACTCCATTGCAGGCCTCTTCACTCAGGCTGCTGGCAGCCAGGCCCGTGCCCTTCACCACTTTCACGGCTCTGAGTCTCACCATCAGACGACTCCCAGACCAAACAGAGCCTTCTCTAATATTCTGAATTCTTTCCCTCAGATAAGAATCACCCAAGCTCTTCTCAGCAGCAGGGCTGGCCCGCTGCTTCTTGGGGGGAAATTTCCCTGCTGCAGGTGTTAAATATAGGTATCTATTTCCCTCTGCACTTTACTAAAGATTTGCTCTTCCTTAGAGACTACAGCTCTGCTCTTACAAATGAAATTTCTTCTGCCTAAATATTGTGAATACGAAAGCATACACTTCCCATCAGTAGCTGGATACATTATATCTCATCTATCTGGTTGTGTGAGCAACAAGATGAAGATACAGTACTATTTATGGACTAAAGAGGATCTACTATAGACTCGTTATTATGCAGTGGTGTACGCACACACAGAAAGTGAGAAAGAAATACATGTCCACTTCTGTATAGTGATGAACAGATATTCTCAGTGTATTCAACTGTGTGTAAGGTTGTCTGTACACACTCTGTTCGTGAATAACCACAACAAAGACATATTTAAACATACCCCTGAGCTTTAGGGATCGATTTGTTTTTGGTACTGCCTGAGATATTGTTCCTGTTTCCTTATATCTAAAAGCCTTTGCGTGAACAAAATATCGCAGAGCCTCCTGTATAACATTTAGATCCTGTCCCTGATTATGAGCATCTTATGCCTGCAAAGACTGCAAAGAGTGGTTGCTTTTGCCATGTATTTGTGCAGCGGAATATTACAGCTGCTTGAAGGACTTACCTCTGGTAACAGCAAAGCTAACTTGTGTACTCCCTCTGTATTTTGAAAGCAAGCATATCCATAACTAATCCAAACAACTATACACAGGACATAACCCCTCTGTGTGCACAAGTGTCATTGTTTTGTACGACTGCTCATGTGTGCAGATTTCATTCCACATCGTTGTGTCTTTGGTCAATCGTGAAACACCAGGTATTTCAAAAAAGGCTTTAAAAATGCAGATGGCATTTAGGGCATTAGTATACACCCTGCCCTAAATAATTCTTTGTTTACTAATGTACTAGATGCATCTGTGTCAGAGTACACACCCAGTTCCTTAATTTCAGAACATGGAATTCTAAAAGATCTGACTATGTATTTCTGGCATTTCCTTCTTTAAACTCTGTGAAGAATGTGACTTTTGGTTGGATCTATACCACTGATGCCAGGAGAGTCTTTTGTACACCAGAAAGTGTTATGTTTGCATCCAAGTCTATTTCATGGCTGGAAAGCAGCCATGTTACAGAATAGCCTGACACAGCCTAGAAACAAACGTATTTTGGAAAAAAACAAAACCAAAACAAACAAACAAACAAAACAAAAGTGTGCCCTTTCCAGCTATAGACAGGACAGCACCGGAGCAATGTCTTTTATGTAGAAGGAAACATTTTCTTTGTCACTTCAAAGCCCAAATTTCCCAGACAATGCGTACCAATTTCCTTTGCAATTACAATCACTGTACCGCTCCGAGTTCCTTTTCTCTTCTAGAGAACACTCTGCTACAGTCACTTATTTTTAAATATTCTCATGTGCACACTCACATGGGTATTACTTACAGTTTTGCTCTTGCAATAACCTGTTAGCATGTGTTGTTTCTGCCCTTTACAGGATTTCTAGACTATCAACTCCCAAAAACACATCTCCATTGTTTAATTCTTGCAAAGACGTGCTTTTAGCTCCAGAAAAATTCCTCCTCTGGACACCTGGAGTGAATGACTTCACATATCCATCAAAAAGTCACCTTGCAGCTGCACAGAGGCCGAACAATCCCCTCACTGACCACAAAATGCTGCTGGGCCAGACTGCTGCTTTCCCCTTGGTGGCACAGAAGCCTCATGGGGCCTCTGGTACCAAGAATGTTGAGAAGCCAAAAATTGAGCTCCATGAACCAAACCACTCCTGTTCATCCCATGACACAGCAAACTGACTTTCTGCAGACGACTGTATAGGAAAAAGGTATTGCTCTCTGTTGCATTATGATTCCACAGTTTGCCTTCCTGCTGAGCAGAGGAATTTCCTAACACGCAGTACACAGAAACTCCCTGACAGCATCAAGTGTTCCTCAGTAGCAACCCCAGCTCTTAAGGACAAAAATACCTGATCACCAGACTTTGTTGTTAAGCCACATGATCGACTCCTGGAAGAGTGATGCTGACCATGCTTTTCAGATTTCTAGCACTCACAAAGGTCATCTCCTGAGTCACTGGGATGAGGCAAAAGTTTCAAAGAGCTTAAAATGACATTTGCACAGGAGTTCTGCACTGTCCCATAAAGCCATTTTTTCTCTCATTGCATCCCATGGTTCAAGATGCAGAGACATGCACGCAGAGGAAATGCAGCAATTCTCCCACGTGATGCTGCCTAATTCCCCTCTGCAAAACCTGCTGTTGTGCCCAGGTAGCTGGAGAAGGTGGGGTCACCTCACTCACTTGCAGCCTGTGGTAGCCAGCTCAGGCTGAGGTGGTGATTTGATCCCATTTCTAAAGAGAAAGGTCTATAGTGGCATGGGAAAGACCTGGAAAGTCCTCAGGTCAAGCTGGAGTAAAGTGTTCTCTGTTTAGAATTAAGTTTTTAGTCCTGGCATGCAAAAATAGCAGAATGCAATAGAAAACTGTTCAAAGCCAGAGAACTACTATGATACAATAATAACAGTGAGGAATTAGATAAGAAGACTAATTACTACTACAGGCTAATCTGAATCTCCATGTCAGACAACACCAGGCCATAAAAACCTGCTGTAATACTGCCAGGTTTAAACACATCTGAAACAGTGTTTCTGGACCAGCAGCACCAGGTCAAACTCCAGGTGTGCACAGCCCTGTCAGTGAAGCCAGGCTCTTGTCCATACACACTGTTTTGTAGAGGACAGGCCTAAGCCAGGGCCAGGAATGTCCTTTGTCCCAGAGCTGGAGAAGCAAAAGAGAAGCCAGGAGAAATGTGCTCCCCAGATCCATTTCTTCCATTTCCTCTTCTTCCTGCACCCGCCAGCTCTCATTGCACTCTGGCTTCACCCAGTCTTGCTCAGCTTCAGCAAGTTGTCTGTGGGGCCAGGAAAAGGCTTTTGTACAGAACAAGTGGCCTGATACATCCTGATACATGAGGTCTTCTTTCAGCTTAGTGTTTCCTCTCTCCCAGGCTCAGAGCCTGACCCCCAGTGGAAAATAGCAACCTGAATGGCTAGCTCTGCTGTGACATGCAGACACCTCATCCCTTCACATTCTTAACATCAGACTGATGACCAGACAGACTGGGGCAGAGAATAAGTTCCTCCTACATATTGGAAGACATAAAGATTTTTTTTCCCACCTTTTGGCCACTCTTCGGAGAGAAGAGCAGAGTTTTTCCTGTTATAATTGCTTGTGTGTACTTTACTTAACTCATTTACTGTGGTTGCAAAGACCTCAGATGTCAATGTCGCCTTTTCTGTTCTCTGCCTGTGGCACACAATATATTGGTCTCCAGAGGACTGAATTTTTTAACTCTAACCCAATTATATTTTGGCTTACAGTACAGACAACTGGGTGCAATTTAACGATCTGCAGTAGACTTGATCTTAGTCCAGCGAGCTGCGGGGTAGCTAATTCTTGTTTTTAAACAAGGAGTGAGTAATGGTAAAGACAGATAAATGAACCACCAAGACTTATAGGAGACAACATATAAATAGTGTGCTGAGCATGTCAGGCAGTTAGCAGTATTTCTCCCTCAATACTATGGTAAGAAAAGGTCTACAGGTCTGAGTCACTCACCCCACACAGGGCACTGCACTTAATATGAGCTCCTGCTTTTTGGAGTTTCAGAAAGCAGCTCTAAATGGGAATATTCAGTAGCTTGATATTTCTCTTTCACAATACTTGCTAATGCCCTGTACTTGATGAATGTCACTTTGAACATCCTTTAAACAATGTTATGAAACAGAAAAATCCCAGGTAAAAATGCCTTACTTTGTCTGCTGCTTCTTCCCTGCTGCTGTTTTGATAATCAGAAGGAAGAATTAGAAAGCAATGCCACCAAATGCAAAGCCCTCTGCTCCAGCTCACCAGTTTTGTGATTAACATAACAGAGTGTGTGAACTACACGTGTTAAGGTCATTCTTCATGAGTTAAGACAACTTCACAAAGCATCAGGAGTCTTACCAGGCACTTTACTAGGATTTGGCCTTTTCTCCATGTTTCTATCTTCATTTCTGGATTCAGGAGCATGAATGGTTTTGTCCTGTTTCTCCTTGCTTGCACTAGTATTTGGAACAGTTACGTTTTGCAAGACTGGCTTTTTAGGCAATGGAGGTTTGCTACTAAGCTGTTCAGAAGACTTTGCTTTGGACTTGATCTTTTCATTTAAAGAACCATCAATATTTGTATCAGCTGTTTCTTTGATCTCGGCCTTATCACCTTTGAGAAATAAAGTCAATCCCTCATTTTCTAAATTAAATTCCGCACTGTATCTTTTAATTCCTTTTGATTCAGACGACAAGTGGTCTCTGTATTTCAAGGACAGTGAGGTGGATCTAAGTTTGACTTGGAAAGGATTTTTATCTTCACAGCTTTGCTGATTCTGAGATACCGCAGAAGAATCACTTTGCACCGGAACTGTATCGACAGCTGGAGAACCACAGGCAGCCAAAATTTCTGTAGACTGGCCCATGTTCTCAGAGTCAGATTCTGGCAGCAAAGCTTGTTTTTTGTCGCTACTTTTTCTATCTTCCAGATCTGATCCCTTCTGCAAATCTTCACTCAACTTCTCATTTTTCAAGGAGGCGTTCACATTGGACAGAAAGAACCTGGTATTTAATGGATTTTCGCACACCGAACCTTCTGGAAAGTGTAGGCTTCTGGTTATTGGCCTTTCCCGTGCAGAAGAGACAGAGAACTTTCTCAAGGCATTGAGTTCATTGGCTGCTTTTTCATTTTTCTTCCCCAAAATTTCTTCTTTGTGGACCACTGACTGACTATTCTCTTTATCAGAAGTAGCTGCTTCTTGCACAGTCTTTGTTTTCTCTAGAGACTGGGAAGCATGTGATCCCACTCGGGCTGATGAATAAGAGGGATGTGAAACATGGAATGAATCCGTGGGCTGGAAAGAACCTATGAAAAACTGCTTGCTAGACTCTGATGACATAGCAACCACTTTCCTTGACTCTCTGTTACAGGACATTTCCACAGGTACCTGATCGCTGCTCTGTATGTTTTCTTCTAACCCTTCCAAGCAAATATTGCTATTCTTACTAATTGAAATGTCTTCTTCAGATGGTATTTCATGTGCTGAAAACATAGAAGGAAGCCCCTTATTTCCTTTACTTAAAGTACTAGTTGACACATCACTACTCACATCCCCAGACAACAGAACCAGTGTTCCTGAGGAATCTTTTGGCTTTTGTACTTCCCCATCTGGACCAGAGTGCAGAGAAGTTGTGGAACCTTTGCTTTCTAACAGCAGCGAGCACTCAGACTTCGCACATGCATCCAGCATTGGTTGGCAGCCCTTTGGTTCATTCTCTGGTAGCAAAGCTTCCTGTGCAACAGCAGACTCAGAAGTGGGTTGAGTCACTGCCAGTCTCAAAGCAGGGGGAAGGTCCTCAGGCATTCTGGGCTTCTGCCAGGAAGCCGTGTCCTGTGCTGCAGATGTGCCATGAGACACTTCTCGATCACTGCTTTTAAATACAGCATCTGGCGAGTCTGCATGCATCTCCTTTTCACCATCCTCTTCTTCTGGTGTACAGCTCAAATCAGTCAGAGATTCAGACTGCGTCCTCTGTAAGAAAGAAATTTAGAAAGCTCCATCACTATGTGCAGATTTGTATGTTGTTGCTTTGTTTTTTTAAACATGGTATTTGCAACCAAGATCTTAGACAGGAAGGCAATACTTGTCTCCGACACTGAGTATGCTGTTTTCTTAACCTACCTACTGGATGCATTTTTATCTACGAAGACTCTGGAATAATGTATTTTACCAATATAAAAGCAATCAGTAACACTCTTTTCTGCACAACTACGGCTTTCATGCCTTTACAGATGGGAAGTTCATCAAAACAATGACCATTGGAGTGTCCTTGGCACTTGGCACTTGACTCCTCTCAGCATACTGGATATGTTGTGTTGCTCTTAGGCAAAAAGAAGCATTTGAAAGAGAAAATCTGTCCCCTTGTATTTTGCTACTCCACAATAGAAATTAAAATAAAACAAGCCATTCTTCCTAAAGAGTAAACCTACATAGAAGGAAGAACAACAAACTAAGAAGCCTGTCAGGTTCTGGCACACTATACCAGCTGAGTGTCTACTCCCATAAGGCAGTTTTCTGTCTGATCACACTGTGATACAGCATTATAATCTTTCATTTCATAAAAGTTTGCAAATATATATGTAGTGATCTATGAGGTCTTGTTTCAGTTAAGGACTCGCTAAATATACAGGATTATTTGAAAATGTTATTAAGCTGCTGAATATGCACTTTCACAGTGCTTATATTAGCTCACTGATTCACTATAGTTTGTTGGTTAAATATATATTTTGGATACAGGTCCTTGTTCTAAGAACATTACATTTGCACTCTGAAGATACTATGATTTTCCCAATTTCTTGTTTCACAAGTGCAATTCAAAGACAAAGCTGCAATGCCTCTTTCATTTCTAGTGAGGGCCCAGGCATGTAAAAGAAGGTATTGGTAAGCCAGAAGTACAACGCACAGGGCTGGCCAGGAAAATACTACAAACTGTATTATCTAAACTCTGAAACACTCTTCATGAAAAACCAAGAGGTCTCAATTAATAGCAGCAAATAGGCAGAACGAACAAAGCAATTGTATGAGGGCTGCTCCAAAAGTAGCACCTCCTGTATTATGATGCTGGCCCAGAATGCCAGAGGCATATGTTGGTGGTATGAAAGTGGAGATTAAACCTTCCTGCCAATATACCATGACATGTTGTTGTCATGTGATAGATGGCAGCAGAGGGGCAGTCTGACACAATGGTGTGTGATATGGAAGTGTGTGTGAATCAAAGGTGTGTCATTAAATTCTTCAATGCCAAAAAAAAAGGCACCCATTGACATTCATTGATGCTGAACATTTATGGAGACCAAACAGTGGACTCAAGCACAGTGAGGGGTGAGTGGTGCATTTTGCAGATCTTTATGAGCACAGCACACAGGCTCTTTTTCATCACTGGTGAACACGCATAGCTAATGGTGGTGACTGTGTTGGCAAATACCGTTCCGTGGCTGAGAATTTGCTCCATCAAATAGTGTTACTGCGCTCTTTGCATCTGTTGTAGTTTCCATGGAAACAGATAGGAGGCATTACTTTTAGAGTGACCTATGTATTTTGGTAACAAATTTACAATGGACAAAGAGGTTTGATCAGGCAGTCATTGCTTTATGTGGTTTTCCAAATAATTGGCCTCATCGCTGTGTTGCTCACAGCAGTGCTCTACCAAGCCCAAAGATCACAGAGATTTTGAAAGACAGAAGAACTACCAACAAAGCCACATTTAAAAACAGTGTTCCCACAAATATCCCCTTCGTTAAGCAAACCAATTTAGCAGCTTTAATGTATTGAAAACATTGAAAGAAACCACAAATAATAAAGCACAAATACTTCAGGAAGAATTGTAAACTTTAGTTCTTAAAAGTGGAAAGAAAGAAGTAAACTGAAGCTATCCCCTTCACATTACAAAAAAAAAAAAAAAAAAAAAAAAAAATCAAAAAACAAATAATGTCATAAAATGATGGTTTAAAAAACAAGTTCAGCTGCACACCTTTTTTTCTGCAGAGACATTTTAAGTGTAGTGCATGTAAAGGCTCTAAAAGTTTTGTGGATAGAGAGAGGGCTGAATTCAAGAGTCCTAACGCACAAAATTTGTCTCCAACTAATAGATGATCACATTATTTCAGTACTTTCTGTAAATATCAGTCCCATTACATTTGGGAAGTTAAAGCAGCTCCTCCATCAAGTCTGTCAGAGATTAACATTTCACAAGATCTTTCAGACCTGGAGAACTACACAAGCTAATAGTTGACACTTTCCAATTTTATTTATTTATTCTTTTAAGTAAGAAATGAAGCACTCAGCCCCAAATTCTGCATTACAGACAAGATACTAAATTGTACTGCACGGTAAACTTCTTCAGTTGTGACACAAATTGCTGTGACAAAATAGCTGACAAGCAATCTGATAATATTTAAGCTGCTGCTAATGTCTACTCCAGATAGATAGTCCCATGAAATAACAGCTATTAACAACCAGTGAAATATCCGTGCCAAAATATTCCTTATCAAATATTAAGTCCAGAAAGAACTTCCTGCTTTTGTGTCACTGGTGACACTGCTTATTTTCACAATTACCTGAGAAAATCTTCTCATTTTACTGGATCTCTGGTTCCGGGGCTTTATTAAAAGCTTATGTTTAGCAGCAGAGTTATCCAAGCACGAGGACAGCTCAGGTGGAGTTTCAAAATTGGCTGCAGGTGAAATGCTACTGTCAGAGTCCTGTCGAACTTTCATTTTAGCACTTCCATGCCTAGGGTATAGCTGACCATCTGTAGAGCGAGATCTGGAATGAGGACCCAATGTAACCTGAAAAAAAAATCCCCAAGCAGACAATCAGACGAAGAAACCAATACATGAATATAACAATTCTACAGAGAAAGTGCCATACTTGTTTGCATTTTTAAGGCTGCTTCTTTTTCCCTCTGATGTCCTTTAAAAAACATTGCACTGCACATGGAACACTGGTATTAGCAATAGTGAATTTTTAGCTGTGTGACTATTACGGTATACTGTCCAGTGTGGAAGAACTGACGTTTATTTAACTAAAAGATCTAAAGCACAAAAATACACAGTCAACATGTAGAAGACAGATTTATGAAGAGTACTCCATTAGAGCCTAAAAGGCTGTTTTCCTTTCTGGGTCTCTCCTCCAACTTCCGTGCCTACTGGGCTCCTACCCACAGTTATGTCTGGTTGGAACATCTCTAGCTTCCTAAACTGCACCAGGTCTCTTCCAGCTCTACAACACCCTCCGAAAGCAAAAAGAATAAAAAATCGGTGGCATCAATGCCAAAGTCAGCTTGCATTTTTTTTCACATGTACTTAACTTTTGCAAAATAACTAGGGAGTTTATCTGAGATGTAACATCTCATTTATAGACTATTCTGGGAAAGGAAATGACAGACAGTTCCTACTAGTGGCCTGGAACTTCCAACCTGAACAATAATCCATCCAAAAACAACTCCTCAGTGCTCCAAAGGATGTGGTACTTTCATAAAGCTGGAATTCAGCTTGCCTTTGTGCTTCACAAAAACTACCTAAGTCCCAGAGCTATCACAAGAAGGAGACTGGAAAAAATATGAAAAATGACAGTGCTCTTCCTTACTCTCTGATTTAGTTTTCACAAATAGGCAAAATGATACATCTAACCTGTCATAACATTAACATAACCTCTGACAACTCTTGATAAGACTCCCTTTGTAGGCTTGAAATTCCTGTTCATTTCATCAGAAAAGCCTTCTGCCTCTGTCGTACTTTGTTCTGATGGGTGGAAGGCTCTGGAAGTGGTATTTTATCAAAGAAGATGGATATAACATGAGAACAGTACAGTGTTGATTTCATTTAGGTAAGGGAAAAGCATCAGCCTTTTCTGCAAGTAGAGTTCTGCATTATGCACTGCAGATAAAGGACATTCTATGTAATGTAGCTAGGGTTTGCTACAGCTTCCTGAACAGCCAGGTAAAAACCCCCACTGATTTTAGGGGAGGCTGGATCCACAGCTTTCGATCATGCTTTCAGTTATAAAAAATAAAAACCATCTCAGCCACTGAATAATGGATGCTCTCATTAATTTCCACTCTACAATATCTGCAGTGTAGTACTCAAACATGACTAATGTACAACAAACGATACGTGGCTGCATTACACATCAGTACCTAGCAGTGAATACATTGACATTTCAGCTCCATGACAAAGATGCAGCACATGTTCTCTTTCAAGGCAAATCATTATTTGCCTGCCTTGTTCTTTTGGTGGGTCTTTCTTTCCATTTTTTCTTTTTTTTTTTTTTTTGACTACTGCTTTTCCTCGACAACTTGCATATCTTCTCTTTGGCAATGCTGAGCACTGGCCAATACACTGGAAAACTGAGAATCTGCTTTGTTTTTCCACTTACATTTCAGCAGCCCAAACTGAACGCCAGCTCTGAGCTGACTGCAAAAGCCTCTAGTCCCATGGAGCCTGGCTCTGGCCAACACTGCTGAAGGAGGCACCAGCAGGAAGACCCCATCCTGGAAACCTCACACACACAGAGCTCAGCTGTCCTTCAGCTGGTGCCACTGATTACCACGGGGAAGAGGAAGCAAATAAGCCACATTCCAAAAGAGTGGATGGGATCATCACCATCTCTTTCTCCCTTTTTGAGCCAGGAGGTACAGCAAGGTGTCACTGCTACCCAAAATCTCATTGTAACATTGTGCAGAACTTCTAATACCTGTGAAGTGGTCTTCTCTGACTTGTAGGAGTGGGGCTAACCTCTCTGAAATGCTAATCAGACCTCGCAGTTTGGGAGGAAAGCTTTCTGATGGTGCTATTTTCTGGCTGTACTCTGAAACTAGACAGGGATATAGAGTGCTATGAGCTAAATGATGGGACATGTGGAAAAAGCTGAACAACCACAGAGTCACCGTGGTGTCTCAGGAGTCAGAGAATGAGTCAGAGAGTGAAGTTAATGGAACCAAAGGGAGACATAAATCCTTCTTTAGCCAACACACATCTGGCCTGGACATAGTCTGCCTACAGCAGATTTTAAGAAATACCTTCTTCACATGTTCTTTTTATTCTTTGAAAATATTATGACTTTGCTGTGTATAAGCAGCTTTTCAAATGGCTTCATGTAGAATCCAACGAGCAAAGCCAGAAATCTTTGCTGAGCCCTGCTGCAGCTGGCCTTAAAATACATTTTGCATAATTAGCAAGAAGTAGTCAGCTCGGGACTAGCTTCTCTATTTCCTCTCTGCAATTCCCCTCCCTCCATTCCTCCTACTATTTCTAGAAAACACTTTTCCTTTTACCCCCTGTGTTGTTTCTACCATGACTCCAGCTGCAGACAACTAAAAGGGACTCTTCAGAGCCTTTCAAAACCACTCTTTAATCAGCCAGAACATCTGACTGCTGATTGAAGAAAGTCGTCTATTTGCTTGTACTGGAGTCCTGAAAATATCACCTCAGCAGAATTCCCAACTCGTGCTGGATCACGTGGCCACAATCCCAGTGAAGACTTCACCCTGGTCTCCTGAGGAGTAATGACAGTCACTGTCAGCAAGCAAACTGTTTCTGTATCAGTGTGAGATAATTCCTGTATTTAAATGAAGAGTTTGGGCAGATTTCAGAGAATTGGAGGCTTCCAAGGCCAGGTTGGATGGGGCCTGGGCAGCCTGAGCTGGTGTGGGGGCAGCCCTGCCCATGGCACAGGATGGGGCTGAGTGGGCTTAAGGTCACTTCCAACCTAAACCATTCTGTGATTCTGTGATCTAGATATGTCCATGGTTCCTCAATGAGCATTCTCCCTTAACCTATGCATGTAACCTTCCCAACCTTTACTACAATTTCCCACCTTAAAAAAAAAGGATTCTATTTTAGTGTCTAAATCTGATTGGTTGTGTTTGGAGATTAAATCACGTCTGCAAATTTTGTAAAAAAGAATACAAACTATTTTAGAAGGCTTAATTATTATTGAAAGAAGATTACTAGATGTCAGAATTATGCTGTTAAACAATCATAACTTTATACTAGCAGGACAGGCATTAAAAAAGCAAAACAAATGGACATGCAACTACGTACATACAAGATTGTTTTTGCAGCAGACAGGCAAAAAGTAATATTAATGCCTTGCATTTCTTAGAAGATTACTACATGTAATTGCTTGGCTCTTAATACATTTGGCAGAAGTTACCTGTTCTTCTTCTTCACTGCCTGTTCCAGCTAAACTCAAAGAGCTAAGGTGCTTGTGAGAGTCAGAGAACTGTGGGATGGAATGAGGAAGAGATTCAGTAAAAGATGACAAATGAGATGGATATACTAGCAGAAACCATCTACACAAAGCACACGGATACCGACAACATATGTCTCAGTAGTCTTAAAGATCAGCAAGGATACTGCAAACATAAAGTAAAAGACACGCAGATAAAGAATGACATTATGTATAACAAAACTACCATTTAAAAAGACAAAACAGTCTCCAATTATTTTATGATTCTTTCTTTCTATGACAGAATAGAAAAACATTAAGGAAGAGAGTTCTATTATCAGCACGTTCAAGAAAGAAAACAGATTTTTCAGACTTTTTTATGACTGTCAGCTTTCTATAGTTCCTAAAAAACATCATCTCCATGCACACAAACAATCTCTTTCCCAGTTCTGCATTTTCTGCATTTTCCAGTTCTGTATTTCAACAGGAACAGAGATTTTAAGTAATTGTTTACAGAGAGAAAGCATTTTCTCCCTTCAAATAAGGCATTCCTGAATTGGTTGGAAGTAAAGTAGTGATACATATAGCAAGCCAAATAATTGATTCTGCCTCCCACACATAGGTGAAACAAGTAGTTAAACATTTTTTTTTGTCAATATCAGAACTACTCACTCTCATTGGCGTGCCTGAAGTTAGGATTTCCTGGAACAAAGACATTTCTGGAGGGCTCCTTGGTAATCCATCATCCTCAGAACTCGTCCCAGCATCATCTGTCCTCTTTGTGTGATATCCAAATGGAGGAGGAGGTCCCAGTTTCATAGTAGGCTGGAGTTTCATCTTCAGTATAGCAAAATAAACAGGAACATGTGATCATGATGGAGGTTTACCCAGTATGTTTTCTAGTTCAGATCAGTGGGTTACCTTTACTTTATCTTTGTAACTGAATACTCAAGAGCACAGGACAGCTCATGTTAGAGGTTCTCTTTAGGAGCCAAACAGCCTATTCATTTCACAAATACCTTTTCAGTAGAACCAAGGTATGACACCACTGTCTGATTCATAAGCGCAACATCTGATTAAACTGCAGACAGACGTTACTTACTAATCTAATATTTGACTATAAACATTATAAAAGAAATCAAGCCTGGAAGGACACTGCACTTGCATTTGAAAAAAAGTACGTTGAGCAAATTACCTGTAGAGCTCTAATTCGATCAGAAACATTTTCTTGAGAAAATACTCTTACTGGCCTTGCAGATTCTTGTCCAATTTCAGGGATGAAAATGCTGTCATGAGACAAAGCTCTGCTTCCCATAATGCCCTTGTGGGCCCTAGAATAACATAACAAACAAGTGAAAACACAGACTTCTTTTGCCAGTCCTCTTAACTCAGGTGGTCTTTTGCAGTGGAAGACAGATGTGCACACCACTCATCACATCTGCAGTTCCAAACCTCTCGGTGAACAGAGTCGTTCGGGCGAATCTATGCAGCACTTTTAAAGGACTGCAAAAATTTGCAAGTGTTCATATCTGTTATGTTAACAAACCAAATCAAGGCTAGAGGCAGCTTAACCCCAACAAGTGAGTCAAGTTTTAAGAGAAAGCTACTGCCTCTTCTCTGGAAGCCACCAGCCAGGTGGTATGATGGCACCACAGGCAAGCCCAGCTGCAAAACAAAGGGAGTTCACATAAATCAGCCTCTTCCTGAGGTGGATTCACTCATTGCTATAGCAAGGACATGTCTTGCAAATGACTGACCATTATCCTATGAAAAATAAGCAATGTCTTTCACTATTTAAACACAGTAGAGCATTTACTATGTGTCCCTGTCACACAGGTTATTTAAAAAATATTGCAGGGTGTACAGTTCTCACATAGAATCATTTACATAAATCCTTACAAGATGCTTACAGTGTCCTGTGCTCTATGACAAGATCCTTGAGATTTTCCCTTACAAGTCTTTGGCCATGCTTTTGCAGGGACATTCCTTGTGGTCCCGTGAGAGGAAGCAGAAGAAAGCTTTGTAGGTAGCTTCTCTCATATTCTGATTCCTACTTTTGATGAATGCAGCTTGTAATGTACCTTAAAAATGTTACATGTGGGGGATGAACATCTTGTTTCTTCATGGGAATGGTACGGGAGACATATGGGCAGAAAGCTGGCTGCTAGGAGGTCTCTTGTGATCATTTTCCTCAGCTTAGTTCATAGCTCAACTGAGCAGGGACCAGAAATGTGTGAATATGGCATTTCTTCTTGGAATCCCTTCTTTTAATTTATTTTTTTTTTAATATGACTGCTATGAAATGGCAGAGCAGAATACAGAACTGCTTGGATTAAAGTAACTATCCAGCTAATTGAACAGACTCCCTAGAAAAATAGTTATGTGTATTTTTGGATCCTAGGTACTGTCACAGAGACATTCAGAAACATAAACAAGGCAAAAAGTAACATTTTCCTTGCAATGTCTGCTATAAATACATTTGATAAAACAATTGCAGGAAAAAGTTAATCTGTATGCCTGCTGCAGAAGGAAGGAAAGCCCGCTGTTTCTGCTTAATGCATCAGAGACATTAGAAGAACAATTTATCTGTGTGAAAATGTGATCTCCGCAATGCATCCAAGGTCAGAGAGCTATAGCAATCTGTAAAGTACGTGCCAGTCTGGACTGCAATGGCTGCAATGGCTGTTCAGTGCACCGACATCTTACAGAGACTGCAAGAGCTGCCAGCTAAGCAGCGTTGTTGCATGTGCACCTTTATCCCTGCATGCTGCCCTTGCTCTTTGTAGCACACACATACCTCCCCGATGTATAGTGGAGCTACTCTAGATACCTCCTCAGATTATGAGTGCTCTCATTATGCCTCCTTTCTTTCATAGTATTTCATGGTCCTTATCTAAACAAGTATTAAGAAACAATAATTTTGTAATCCTGCAAAGCAATTCATGGGGACGTGGCAAAAATAGCCTAAGACCATACACACTCAGACATGACCTTGTTGAGCATTGCATGAGGGAGAGAAAATCTCACCATCCATGTCTTAAAAATATGCTGTTGAACAAAAACGGTGTCGCCCACTGTTAGATCTGCTGCTGCCAACCCGGAACTCCTGGGGCTTCAAGCTGGACTACTGCTACTCTTGCCAAAACTGTTACTACTTGTGAGTAATTTTTTTAGGTTGTTTGGCGCTGCCTAGTGGCTGCATCGCACAATGCCGTTTCAAATGGACACGATGGGCTGCCCTTTTCTGTCTCTCCAAACAGCTGGAGCTCCCGGCTGCACTCCATCCACGGACTGAGGTCTCCCTGCCCATGCAGGAACACATCTGAGTTTTGTATCGCGTTTCTCATGGTTAATTTTGGATGAAATACAACAGGCAGCATTTTTGGAAATGAAAGAAGACAGAAGGTGTCCAGATACGGAGACTGGGAGGCATCTTGCCTAACTTCAGACACTAATAGGTACCAGTGTTGGAGCCTGTCATTTCAGGCTCCCACTTACACTCAGTGGGGAGAAATAGCCACTTCTAGAATCTGGTTCATCGGAGTAACTTCAGATATCTACACAAGAATGGTATGAGCTTTTTCTTAGAAATGCTGACTTCTGTCTGCCGATTGTACAAGGCAGCTGGTGACTAATTCAGATGCAGACATTTATCCTTTGGTCAGATGAATCCCAGCTTTGCAGAGGAAAGAATAGCTTTGCAGCCTCCGGTTCCTGCTGATTTCAATAGCAGTCATCCCCTTATCTCTTTCATGCTTTCAAAAACTGGCATAAATGGTTAGGCGTCTACATTTTCTAACAATCCTTAGGAGATACATCATAGAGTATAAGAAAATTCTGACAAAATATAAGCTGAGTACCTAATTCCCTTTTTTTAAGATGAGAATTACAGACTTTTGAAGTGATAACCCAAGGATTATTTATGCTTAAACAAAAGCTTAAATTATTATTTCTTGCTGCACCCCATCCTCTTCATTACTGAAAACAGCAACTGTTTGAGTGTGCAGTATTCTGGACAAGAAAAGGAGGTAATTTAGGATATCTTTAATTTACAGATCTCATAGCAGCAATGCATTTTTTTTACCAGCCACAGTCCAAAGACTTACTCATGTTCATCTTCAGAATCATAACTAGCATGCATGTCACGTGAGGCCGACACATCACTTGTTGACTGGAATAGCTTCAGGTTGCTGCTCCCTGAAGAAGTTTCTTTCCTTTTCTTTTTACCAAAAAACTTCTTGAAAGATTTGAACTTTGATTTCTTCTTTCCTAAGTGAAGAAACATAAAGAAGATGCAACCAGCAGCATTTGCAGGCTTTCAGAAAAATAATAATTCCCATATAATTTCTTCATAAGTGGATTTTTTCCTGGAAGAGGAAACACAGTCTGCTCTCGCATTAATGTCTTTCAAGACTATACCGATAGCATGAAATTACTATTATCTGAGAGAATGGATTGCAGTGTTTATGACATAAAAATAACCTACAGTGTAGGATCTTTCCTAATAGAGTTTCTACTTGCCTCTTGAGATAATTAGACTGTGAAGAAAAACTTTGGTATTAACAGCCTAGTATACAGAGAATAAATTACAACTTGGAAACACACTGCCTTTGTTCAGCAAGCAAAATAGTGATGATAAGGACAATGTTGTTACTGAAAGCAATTTAAATGTAGAAATGACTTACTTAGGTGAAATGTGCAGTATCGGGAGGCTAATGCTTTTACAATGTCAGTTGTATAATACATTTGAGAATGTTTTGAATGCTAATTGTAAGACTCAATGGATCGCAAAGCATTAAAACAGAAATCAAGCAATAATCTTCAAAGACAGTGATATTCTGCTCAATGTGGAAAGACCTGAATCAGGATCAGCTCCTAGACTCATGAAGAATTTAGTGTTTTGCACAAGACAGCCCAACAACTAGCACCTGTCCGGTGTAGACTGGAATGACAGCATTGGAAAGCATCCCTACCAGTGTTTCAGTTACTGTTGGATCTCACTGGGTAAAAAAGTTAACTGTCACAAGATGCTACAAAAATCTTACTTCAAGCCTCAAGAAACATCAAAACTGCCACAGGTCTCAAAGGTAGAAGGAGAGAGAGGCAGAATCTGTTCTCTAAATGAATACATTCACTTTTGTGACAGAGCTAAGGTACTGAAGCTTAAGAAGTTACAGCTCTTTTTGTCCTTTGAGGAAGGGAGCAGTTCTACCTGAGCTGTCTTCTCCATATCCTTCAGTCTCTCGCACCTTAAGGTCCATTGTCCTTGAGGAACTCATGTGACAGTCACTAAAGGAGAGAGAAAAAAATGTCAGTTATATCAACAGAATAAAAATACTTCAACAGACACACAGGCAAGATATGAAAACATGAAGATGTAAAAACAGAATGAAGCTTTTTAGGCTATGGTAATAATAATTCCCGTGGAATTATTTCCAACTAATAAGGTGATGACACAATACAGCCCAGTTAATCAACTCACTCCTTCTTAATGAAAACTGAGTGTAATGAAATCCTTGAATGCTTCTGAATGTGTGCATCAGAGGTTTGCTTCTCTGAGTCTCCTTCTCTGCTCCTATTCAGCACCACAGACATAACGTCTTTGTGATTATCACAGCATTTGGGTAACACATTCAAGTAACCTTTGTAAAGATCTGCATGTATATTCAGTTTTTATTTAACTTGAAGTATCCTATGGATTCTAGTTTTAATTCTTTTTTATGTAATTTTTGAAAAGTTAATTGTTCTTTTTACTCCTTTATTCATGCAGACAAAAGTACAAGTAAAAATAATACATTTTCTTTGTTCTTTGCTTTTTGGAAGCAAAATACCATGTTCCTCATTAAGGTTCCTAAATTAAAAAATACTTCCAAACTGTCCTGAGCATGACGGTACAATATCTGTAATCTCAAAATCATTTCCAGAGGAGCAGTCAGTTTGTGCTTTCTTTTCTCTATCTGGAAAACCATGATTTCATGGTTGAGTCAGTATAAGTCATGGATGCCATTCACTAGAGGGTGACCTAAATACCATAGAGGAACTCCTTGGGTTGCACTGGTGACAGACACTCATGCCAGAACCCAGACTGGAGCATGAGTATACCACAGCTATTCTGATCCCCTGAAATAAGAGCAGGCTTAAGTAATGAGGCTCATAAATTTAGAGAGTTAAATGGAAATGAAATATTTATTACTGGAGCCTAAACCATGACACGTTGCCTGAAACACTGGTTAGAGCTCGATCCAGGTTGTGATGGACAGCCATGTGATGACACCAGCAAAGCCACCACTGCTGCCCAGCAGTTCTGCCACTTCACTTCCCCCAGCAGCTGGACGAGCACCTTCATCATCAAAAAAGCCCTTCCACATATCATATCACATCATGGTATCTTATTGCATCATATTTTTATATTTTAATATATAAATAGGGTGTCATAACTCATCCCCAGCTGTATTCACTGCATCCACCCACAGCCAGCTGAGGGTCTACTATTTTTATCTGTTTACACATTACACTCCATCAATTCTGTGCAGCTAAGTCACCAGGTGATGAAAACCTCTGCAATGGAAATGCTGCTTTGAGCAGAGGCATGTTTCTTCTGACATAATTAAAGCAATTAATATAATTTCTGATGCTCTAGAAATGTGTTGTGATCCCATCTCATTTGCAGCCAATTTCACAGAATGTTTTGAGTTGGAAAGGACCTTAAAGATCATTCAGTTACAACTCCCTGCTGTGGGTGTCTAATCTTCCATTAGACCAGGTTGCTCAAATCTCCATCCAACCTGGCCTTGAATGCCTCCAAGAATGGGGCATCGACAATTTCTCTGAGCAGCAATTTTCTACAGAATAAAAAAGGATTTTAAAAAGTGAATTCTACCATCAGGTTGGTAAAGATCTGTGTGAATGACTTCTGGCATTCAAGGTTGTGAAGAGCATTTCCATTGCGCCCACCAAACCATTTGAGGACAGCCACATGTGATAAGGGGTGTGACAAACATCTCTCCTTCCTGAGGAGAAGCAGCAAGACACTGAATCCTGGTGATTCCTCTTTTTGCCAGCCATCTGTCTAGATGCAAGGTCCTTGCTCTACTCCTGACTTCCTGTGGCCACTCTTCAAGTCTGCAATACTTTTGCAATTTTAACGTTATTTTAAGAATCAGCATACCTTTCCAAAAGCATCCTGAGCCTGAAGAAGGCAGCCCAGTTTATCTCTGCTCCTGTAGCAGGGTGCTGAAGACACCTCTGGCAAGGGAGTGCTACAACAGCGGTGCGTGAGGAGCGAGGCCAGGCCAGGTCCCATACCCACTATTCCCAGTGTCATCCCTGACCTGCTTCCAGGGGTTACCTGGGGGATGACCTGACTGCTTTGCTGCAGGTGGCTGGGGCTCAGGCTTGCAGTTTCAAAGGAAAGCTTACAGTCTAAATCCAGAGCTTGCACTTGGATGCAGCTCTACCAGGCCTATGTTAGTTCATCAAAGGGGCATGATGTTCAAGGAGCAGCAGGCTGGGAGCTCTCACGGCCGTTGCTATGTTGTGAAAACACGCTGTCTGTAACACAGATGGCGAGGTGCGGCGACACACCGATGACTGAATGTCACACTTGGGAGGAGTTTTATGGCTGCTGTAACCAAGGAGAGATTTGTTTGCACCAGGAGATGAAAGGGCATCCTCTTTGCTAACCTTTGTTGGAGAGCTAAGCAAATCGCAGAGGGACTGGAACTGAAAAAGATGGCAAAATGCTTGGCAAAGGACACAGCACATGCAGTCACCAAGCCTGTTTGCTTGACCATTTATCCTAGGATGTGGGCAGGGTGGGATTTGGATGGCTAAGCTGTCGCTTGAAAGCTGACAGATCATTTTAGCCAACCTTGATTTCAAGTAAATGCTTGTGCTGAGACTTAGTCATATGCTTAAGTGTTTGCTGAGTTGCAGTTTACTCCCAGCTCAGCATCTCACCCAGCCTAGTGCCAGGCAGACAGTCAAAATTGATGATGACATTTTTATTGGCATGGGGAAAGTTGCTTTCCTTTCCAAGCCCTTCCTTTCTTTTCCAAATATATGAACTCAAGAGAGCTGTTCTACATGTACTTCCTTTGTTGTTTACCTCCAGCAGAAGTTATTTTAACACATCTTTAGGTAGATTTTCAGTCTTTCAAGTTTTTTCCTCAGTGTCCAAAACAAACTCTCATGCACTGCATGAGATATTCGGTTAAAAGATGACACTTAAGAAAAGAAAAAAGAAAAAAACAAGAGGCCAGAGTTCCACGAGTACAATAATACCTGCCTGTCACTTCCCTGACATAAACAGGGATTTGCTTAATCGGGAGCTAAACGTTATCTTCTTCAAAGCTTTGCTTAAAATCTAAGACATGTAAGTTTAATAGCTGTTCAACAAATTGCTGCCAGAAGCACCCACAAGCACCAGAGTGCACATGCATTCAGATCCCAGGCTGTTCCAGGGAACAGTACCACTGAGCCTTCTCGCTTCAGCTTCTCCAAGCCTTGCTGAGCTTCAAGGACTAAGTTAAGTCATACTCTGGTCTAAAAACTCAGTGGGATCCACATCCTACAGGAACATGTTGCTTTGCTTCTTCTGTCTTAGCAAGGGCAAGATTTACCACGCTACCGGCAGTTGTACTTTTCCTTTCTTCTTTTTTTGTTTTTTGTTTTTTTTTCCCTTCAGGAAGCAGAACCCAGTGTTATCAATTTATTATGAGATATTATGAGGCCAATATGTCTGATGATAAACTGCTAAATATTACCCAAGCCTATAATAGTATTTTTTCTACATTAGACATTTCCCAGCAGATATTGTTTTTCCATTTCCTTCTTCCTTCCTGTGCTTTTTTATTATGAGCTAAGATGCAGGAAACACAGCTCAGAGTGAGTACAAAGAATATAGAAGGAACATGGCATGGCAACCCTACCCCTCCCAAATGTCAATGCATTCCAAGTGAGTATCAGAAAAAAGAAGAAGAAAAAAAAGTGCAGCTGAAATGAATGGCAGCAATTTCAACCTTTTATTCCTGTGAGTGCAAAAACATTTGCTTTCTAGCAGGTCAAGCTCTTTTAAGAATCTGGATTTGGGAATATCATTTCACATGAGGAGACATGCCTTTCTCTCTCTCTGGTATTGTGATAAGCACTAAAATCCTTACTGGTTTTACATGGCCCTGTGGATTTAAGAAAGAAAATGCAAGAAGTCAGGGGATATAAAGAAAAAAACAAATGTTCAGAAAAACTGCCCTACCTGAGCCAGCAGTCAACAGAAAGGCTGTATTTTGAGGACACTTCACAATGGAGCATGGGAGAAGGATAAGTGGGCAATGAGCTTGTGATGGGGAGGTGTCCACAATTATCAGTGTGCCTCACTGCTCAGACCTTTTCCTGCTTATAATAGAGACCCCCACTTCAAGCTCTCAAATGACCTTCAGTGCTCCCAAGCTATAAGGTTTCCACCTACCCCAAGATAAATCTCTTACCACATGCCCAATTATAAAATCATTTGCAGAGTCATTCATCACCCTGATGTTATTGGGAGAAAACTCTTCTCCCTTCCCCAGGTCCCTCTCCAACAGAGCAGGTGCAAGAAGCACAGATCACTGCTGCACATGAGCCAGCATATGCACATCAGCACACATATTGGGAGCATCCTCACAAGTAAGATGCAGGTCCCTGGAAATCCAATTAGTTTGTACAAAAACATCCAAAAAACACACAGAAAGTGAAATCAAATCAAATGAACAAATGCACCTGAGACCACACTTGCATGCACGTGGCTATCCCAGGAGCTTTGTTTTGTCAGGTCTCCCAAGCACTCTCACTGTGACTGAAAGGCCACTTTCCTTTTCTACCACATCAGCACCTATATGGGGTCTGTTCATATTCCTATTCCTTTTTTTTTTTCTGAATGTGTGATATACTAGAAATAATTTAGACAGAGAAGACCTGTATTTTTCTAAGAAAACTACACTGTTTTCCTCTATGTTACCTACATAAATACTGAAGACAAACTAAATTCCAAACCAAGATGAAAAACAGCCTGTCAGTTTTTATATAAAATCTTGCTTTATGTTTTCAGGGTTGAGCAGATGATTATCTCCTTCCACTTTACTCAAAGGTCTTGCATCAGTGCATGAAAAATAATCACACTGCAACGTCTCTGACTTCATGTGTTTTCTGCTTTTTTTTTTTAATAGTTTAGTGAGAGTCCATGGGGACAGTGGCTTCAAAAATACAGTATTCTCACAAGTGGTTTCCTGCCCCGAAAGATGACCATTTGTCAGTCTGTTACCCATCTTTATTAATATCACAATGACACCTTCCCCATCCTTTTTTAATCTGCACTATCGGTTAATAAAATTCTCACTTTCTGGGCATGTGACTGACATTTCCTCCGGCTACTGCTACTCTCTTAGCATTCTCTCATGTTATTAGAAAACATGTGTAGCACCCATCACAGTGATGTGCTGACAGCCTGTGTGCCATTCCCAATGAATGCAAGGCTGGCCCTGGTAAACTTTGCTTCTGCCAGTGTCCAGGGGGAGCCCCATCCTGACACAAAGCTAATGCCTTTTTCCTAACAACTCTGCCTTTTAGGGATCTTCCCATCGTCTCCTTGCCACTGTCAAAACGAACAGAGCTGTGAGTGATTTCTCTTTTCTCAGAAGTGAGATATTTTGAGTAGTTGCACCAACATACAATCTTCCAGAGCTGCTCCTTGTGCCAACGCTTGCTATTCACAGACCCACAGGATATCCTGGGTTGGAAAGGACCCAGAAGGATCACTGAGTCTGGCTCCACGTAGGACCACCCAAAATCCAAACCCTACATCCTACACCCTCTGCTCCCTGTGAGAGCTGCAGCCGCCATCAGGCCTCCCCTCAGCTCCTCTGCTCTGCGCTGAGCACACCTCAGCTGCTCCTCACACATCTTCCCCTCTAGACCTCTCACCATCTTTATAGCTCTCCCTTGGAGAAAGAAGTGCCATTCTCTCATAGTTTTGTGTCCTTCTATTGTGCTCCAGTGCTGCAGGAGGTGGAGGACTGCAAGCGTCGACAGAAGCAGCACCTGTGTGTATGGCTACTGACATCCCGCTGTCACCCTGCACCACCCCTTTTCCTTGCACTACTCCCATCTATCACTCAAATTCCTGTTGCACAGTATGTGAACATACAGTGGTGAACAATGTCCCTGTGGTCACTGCCTAGGGAGTCAGCAAGGAGCCTCCAGTGCAGTCCTCTGCTAAAAGGCAGAGGGGTGACGAGACACAGGTCACTACATGGGAACTGCACCCTGAACATCTGCAGGGTGGGACCTGCCATGACCCACAGGTCAGACTTCACAGGCTATGACAGAAAAAAAAGAAGTGGTTCTTGCTGCTTTCACTTCTGTTGAGCAGTACGTGGTTACATACCCAGGCCTAACTCATCTCTAGTGCATTTGTCACTATTATTTGCTATGGACCCTGCACACTCTCAGTCAGGATGCTCACCAAGCCTTCCGTGCTCTCTGCCAGCAGCACATTCCATTCTCTATTACAAACGCCGCATTCCCAAGGGATGTGGGGAAAAGTCCTGCTATTCCTACCTGTTTGTTTTTCAAGAATTGATAGACCTGCCTTCTCTCCCCTTTTCTAAATGAAGGCAAGAGGCAAAGGACAAACAGCATATAAAACAAGCTTTCCATCCACGCAGCTTCTGAAGAACAAGCTTTTTGCTTTTTAAGATAAGTGTGCTGTAACAACACCCAGCAGCCTAGGAGAAAGGAAGCATGATGGCTTGGCCTGATTTCCTAGCAAAACAAATACACTGTACCCCTGAAAGGTGGAAGGCAGCTCTTCTTCCCTAAAGGGCCTCATAACTCAGGGTAAAACCTTATCAAAGGTCATCTTTTGTCCACAGGTAGAACCTTAGCCTGCATGCTTTCGTTAAACAAATGTTAAAATACCAAACACAAAAGCAAACTGAACATCCATATAAAATAATTAAAAATGAAAAAAAAAATGTTGGCAAAAGAATAAAATAAAACCATGGTGAAATGCATTTTGCCTCCATAAAACCACCTTCCTTCTGCCTTTCAGTGGAAGCTTTGCATTTTTTGTGCTTTAACGGAGGGCCCAGGAAAGCTATTCTACCAATACAGAAAGCATTAACAGAACAGTCAGAGCAATAAAAGCACACTGAGATTCCATCTTCTTCCTAAGCATACAGAGTAATGGAAGCACGAATATTTCTTTTAGTTTTTACTTTTTCACAAAGACATGAGACCTCCCCCACCAGCTCCCTGCAAAGACACTGCTGCTGCTGCTAAGAGAGCAGCTAGACACACGGCCACAGTCTGTCAGCTACAGAAGCACAATCTGCATTTTGAACTTCAGTGTGCACACAAAGCACTTTGGCTAATAACTTTCTGAAGGAGTTCATCTTTTTTGCACATTAACAGACTAATGTCACTAAAAGTTAAGGGCAGGTAAGGCATTAAAAATTCACCATGCCTCTCCTTGGAAAGCAATAGAAAAGAAAGTAAAGTGACTTGCTTTAGTTAGAACAAAATTACATTTGATTCTACATGTCGCAGTTGCAATTATTCTTCAATTCAGCACTGGGAACGTTCCTGAAGCTATTTCACAAAAATAATTACACAAAGTCACTTGGTATTCAGAGTGCATATCAAAATCAACGTTGTTATAAGGTCTCCATGGGTTTAGGTTTGGTGAAACAGAACGGGGCTTTCAGTGATCCTCCCTGTGCTCTTTGGAACCACAAATGCAATAAATTGACTATACACACACGCATGCATATTTTGTGGCAAAGAAAGAATAAGACTCACCTGGAAGCACAGCAAGCCCTGAGGAACCTGCACTTTTACACCTGCAACCCCATCAATTAGGCTAATGTAAGTGTGCACTTGTAGAGAACGAAGGTTAATGGGAGCTTCAGATGCTGACAGCCTTTAGTGCAACCCAGAATGAGATCCTTATTCGGCTTCATTGGCTATTCAGAACAAAACTCAGTGGGCCAAGTCACCCAGACAAAGGCATCAATTGCAACGGCTCACATTAGATCTGAATGTGGCCCAATTTTCATCCATTCTGCACCCACCTATAATGCGTTGACTGTTTACTCCTGGCGACGTGAAGCGTGATGCAGCCAATGCTTTTATTCCAACCCTCCTATTAAGTTTCCTTAAAAGTTAAGGACAAGTCTTTTCAAATGACGTGTTCAGCTGAACACAGAATATTATACTCCAAGCCTACTTGCAAATCTTTTGCCACGAACACAATGAAAAACAGTCAGGTTTGGCCAAACACAAATATAAGGAAAATACGCACAAAACAAAGAGAACAAGATGCACTTTACTTGGTTTCTCCAGAACTCCTGTGCTGGAAAAATGAAATATATACTGTAATCATCCACGCAACACATGCAAAGCACCTTTAACACTGAATACTTAGAGCAGAGAAAAAAGAAGTAGGGAATGTAAAGAGAATGAATACCTTAAGGGAAGTGTTAGCCCTTCCAGGCAGAGACACCTCAGCCAATCACCTGAGATTAGCCAGAATATAAGCTGACTGCTGTCCATGAGAGGTGCCAGGGGGCCCTGAGGTTCAGCATTCCCCAGTGTCACACACACTACAGCCACCCACACTGCTCCAACTGAGTAGCTGCAGTCATGCTCTAACCTGGAGTCACCTCGGATGCAGCGGTAGAAAGCAGCCATGCCTCCAAGCCAACAAACAGTCACTGTCCTGGGTCATCCTAGCTCCAAGGAGCAGCAGGGATGGAGCCAGGTCCGATGAGTGGGCACTGCGAGGCAGTGGGGAAGGGGAGCATCCTCCTCTGCTTTGCCACTCTGCAGGTCCCTGGTTGCAGGCTCTGAGGCCAGTTTCCTCCCCAGGGTTCAACCATCCAAGGGGGATGGCCACTGTTAGCTTGACCTTGATCCTCTGAAACTTCCCCAGGCAACAATGCTGACATATTTCAGCAATAACTGCTACCTTGTAAACACATTCCACATTCCTGTTTTGCCAAACCCCGCAGGCCAAATGCAAAGCTAACTGGCTGCATGAAGCTCTTTCTGAAGAGGTACACACGATGGGCTTTAGCTGGAGATGACCTAATTGAGTCTCTTTGTCTCTCCTTCTAATTTAGTCCTGCTTGGCTTTCAAGTCGATAATCATTTTCCTAAGCCGAGACGGGAAAAAGAAGAACCATAGTCAACTCCTCTCTCCTGCACCCTGAGCAACTTTCAAACCACTTTTAGATAAAAAAGGAGCAAGATTTTAATGTGCAGTCACAACAATATGTGACAACCTTTGGGGTCCAGGTATGAGTCTGTTTAAGTCAGAAAGCCTAAGCAAAGCTGTTTCTTAGGTGAGCAGGCTGGAGGGCTGCTTTCTGACCCCATCAAAGCGAACAACACTGCTGAGTCCTTTCATCTTTCCTCAGAACTCTCCTTCACAGTTTAAAAGAAAAGTCACAATCAGAATTTCAGAAATGGAAGAGTCCTAATTTTTACCATTTATTCTCTCACTACATGTACTTGCAAACTTTTCATTCCTATTATCCATTCAGGTCACGTCTGTTATTTTGTGTTTGAAACAGAGGAGCTATTTTCCTGCAGTTCTCCTGTCCCTGTGTCCTTGCAGGTCTATGCTCTGTGCTTCAAAACAAAGATATGAGCAAATGGAAATTAGTGCAACCTGCTCAGATTCTATTTTCCCCTTTGCTCCTTCCCTGCAGCAATAACATCCATGAAAGCAAAAGATCTCGCCAGTCACTCTGCACGTTTCACCTCCCACTGCCACTTCAGACTTGCTGGCTTTTGGAAGTCAATACCCTGGTGGAGTTTACTGCTACCTTGTTGGAAATCCAGACCCGAGTCTCTGGCGTCCTACACCACCTGCACCAGTCCTTGCACGGGGAAATAGAAAGCACTTGCACGTGCCACTTTGTCCAGGACAAGTGACAGGAAGCATGAGCTCAGGATACTCTGAAGAATACATGCAGAAATTTTAAATGCAGAATAAGATGAGTAGAGGAGATTGGAGAAAATATGAGAAAGGAGGGCACTGAAGAGCACAAACCTTCCCCGACAGCGTTTATAACAAGCCAGGGACACAATCACTAGGAGGGCTCCTGTTTCTTATCTATCCAGAGCAGCAGAAAAAATATGCTACCAGTCACAGTGTCACGCTGATTGTGTGTCCTCTCTCATCTGCAAGATAAATGGATGCAGCCCTGACAGCGCTTTCATCTTAACTCAGCACTGGAGGACAGGTGATAAACATCGGTACACAATGCTCCCACTCCTTAGGTTTTATTTCCTAAGAAAACAAAGCCTATGTGACTGCACTGTCTATCTTGCTCCCTTTCTCCCCCTCCTTCCCCACCACTTCTGAAGCCATTGGGCCTCTACAGCTGGGCTGGCAGCAGAAGGCTGGGGCACTCTGGGTGCAACAAAGCAAGAAGGGAGGGGACAGACAAATGAAAGCACTAAGAGCAGCGCAGCAGGGGAGCATTACTATCCCAAGTACCCTTGGAGGGTACCCCAGGGACCACTGGTGGGGAATGCACTGGGAGAAATATCTCCCTTTTCCCACATCACCCATTTGCCACCAGTCTCTTCTCACTGCTGTTGAGTTAGAAGATTCCTTTGCCACAGAGCTCCCGTGTGCTCATTTGCTCTTGGCTGCATGTCCCTCTAGGAATGGAGATAAGAAGACGCTTGAGAAATGAACAGATCTACATCTCCTAACTGGGAGGAGATGCCTCTCTGCTGAGGACAACAAGAACCTAGAGTTACCCAGATGCTCACAGGCAGGTGCTCTGCATTCCCATCCCTGCTGCCCTACTCGTGTCAAGGGAGAAACAAAGACCACACAGGAACCTGAAGATGCTGTTTACAATGGGCAAAACAAAACAAAAATTTGGGAATTTGTCCTGTTTGTCCAAGCTCCTTTCCCTGAATACCTGAGTGTTTCACTTCAATACTCAAAGCACAATGAGATGCAGTTTAATTTACGGCTATGACAATATTATTATGATTAATTTAACATGCGCAGGCACTTAACTAAAGCTGGGAAATATCTGTCAGTAATTCAAACATTTCCTGTCTGTGATTCAGCAGATATAAGTAAGCTGCAGAAATCCAACATGACATGAAGAGCTCTCATCCACCAGCACCTTACACGTGACGGTCCAGTACTTGATTTCTGCCTGACTTAAATGAGCACAATTGATCATACTGCAGCATTCACAAAATAAAAAGCACTAGTATTCGTGTGTCAGAAAACCTAACTTCACACTGTGCTCTTCCTGACACAGGAATGGGAGCAGAGAGGCACACAACCTCCCTGCAGAGAACTTCTGAACGGTCCCAGCACTGATCCTTTAGGCAGGTCCAAAGTCAGAGAGCAAAAGGTTGGCACAGCCATGATGGGGAGGTAAGCATTCAACAAAGCCTTTCTCCTATCCAGTAATTTATATATATTAGTCATCAATTGTTTTATCCACTAAGGTTCTTTAACGCTGCTTCTGCAAGACGTGAAATGACCAGATACATTCTGCCTGTGAGCCCCCTTCCACTCCAGGGGCTCCACTCATTTCCTTGTCCCTTTCAGTTTTCACATGCAGAGTAGTCCCCTGAGCAACAGCAGGCTTAAGTACACTGAAATCTTTGATCTCCGCATAGGTGTGTCAGGATAAAACTTGGGCACACAGTCTCGGAGGGGACCTCCTGAGCGTTCAGTCCCCTGCTGTTGCTGGCAAACACTTCATGTAATCCTTTCACAGGCTGATTAAAGTCTCCTTTGAAAGTAATTTGGTTTTTCCCATTCCTTTGACTGAAATTCTATTCTGGAAATTTGTAGCTGATGATTAGAACTCCCTGTTTAAATGGCTGCTCTATAGCTATTTACTGTAGTGCCAGAGCTATCCTTAGTTTGAGGCACTTTTGTCTCTTGCCAGGGGTATTTAGAGAAGATGTTCATCTCCCCTTTCAGTTCTTCAGTTGCCAGCAAGCCTTGCACAGGTTGGTGGACGGGTATCAGCGAGGAAAACATTCACTTTCCACCTCTGGTCTGTTCTTTACTGCAGAGCCCAGCACATCTCCTATGTTTACTATCAAGAAATACTGCCTAGTGCAAGGTTGATGTCCCAGTAATGTTTCCAGACCAGGTTATTCCATATGTCCAGGCACCCAGACTTCTGCTGCTGGCTGCTGCTACAAGACCAAATCCAGATTCTTGTTAAACTGTGAAGTGCTGCCATGTGCTCCCTTGGATGGACTCCCAAGTCCTGGACATCTATGTATCTGCAAGAGGGCCTCCAGTGTAGGTGTAGCAGGAAAATATTTAGCCTTTTACATCCAGCTGGCAAATGCACTAGTTCAAGCTCAAGGAAAATCTGACCATGTTTGCTTAGAGGCCTCCTTCCTTTTAACTTTTTTCCTACAGACATTGTAAAAGTAGTTGTGAGTCAGGGAATTAGGTGTCTAACAGCTCTTTTCCCACCTCTGACAGAAGACTGCTACTAAGAGGATGCTGCAAGGCTTTGAGAACAAAAGAAAGCAGGGAGTGCTGGGTAGCTTAACTTCTCTGGTCCCACGCTGTCCTCTGAGGGTGTTGCTTTACTGCGCAGCCAGATCAAAGCGATTGACAAGGCTTCTGCTGTTGTCTCCTGAAAATTGTTGATCTTGAGAAAGGCACAATTAAATGAAATGTGAAGCTCAAACAGATATTTCCCCTCTCTATCCTATATCACCTGAACAGACAGTAGTGTGAAGTTACACACTTAGGAGATGCTTTTGTAATCAAGAACATCCTGAACTGCAGAAAGATCCTGCATTGGTATGGGTTTCCTCTCTCTTCTTGAATGCACATACAGAGCTAGTCCTAGGGATGCATGTATAAGCTTTCCCATACGTATGACATGGACAAAAAGCTTGAGATACAAATCAGACATTTACACATCAGAAAAACAGCCACTGTATCAGTACGCAATGTGAGACTGGCAATTGTTTTTCTGAATACTAAGCATGGAAAATATCAATTGAAACTGTGGTTACTCAGTCTCTCTGAAGAAATCAGGTCCTGAGTGCCCTACAGCCAGTGCTCAAACTAAATAACTAAGTATTAGAGATAATTAAAAATACACCTTCAGGTTTTTTTTCACATCCCTTTTCAGAATGGCCCACTACAGCCTCTTGTGCAAATAAATCTGCAAACGTGCTTACAGTGTGTCTACCCAAGACATGTTCATGTCATACCCAAGACATGTTACAGTGTGTCTACCCAAGACATGATCTGAGGCTGATGCCACCTGGCAGGCCTCTGCTCACGTTAACTGGGGCCACACCAAAGCCCACTGCTGAAGGGCTGGAGCGCACTGTTTACAGACTGCTGAAAAAGGCACGTTAAATAGCTTGCAGGCACCTGGAGACATTTATTTCCACATTTTTCAAAGTATGAAAACTGTGTTTCTTGTGAGAAATGGTCCTTCAGAAAACTCTCATGCCACCCCTTTGCCAGCACCCAATATAAATATTCCCTGGTGTAAATCACACAATCATCAGTGTTTATGAGTAAAAAAGGGAGCCTACAGCACACAGAGGAGTATTTCTATTGGTCCAAAAATTCTTTTAGAATGGCACTTCACTTCTATTTTTGCATTTGTCAAAGGGTTTCTTCTTGTAATCTACAAAAGAAAAAGAAATGAGGAACAAATCCCACCGTGCTAGCAAACACAGGAAACACTTGCCAGACTCTGCAAATCAGAAGATATTGCTGCTTTCTATTTCTAAAAGTGCTACGAGGAGCCAGTTCCAACAAAAGTGTGGCAACTGATAACTCTTGACCACTGACACGTTTTTCATTAGCTCATTTTACAAACGTCCAGAGAAGTGTAAAGGTTGGTTGCAGCACTTTACAAGCAGATGCCACAAGGAACTAGGGAAGACAGTTCATCTTTCCACTTGACTTTTTTATGTACCATCTGCTGAAACTTTAATCAGTACAAAGACAGGTCAACACTTGCACGACAGAATGTTGTGCGTCTGTGTAACCAAGAAACGCACTGCACCTGTACAAAAACAAGCTTTCAGGCAACTCAAACATGAACTTCAGCTGCTTACCTGCATCTGTTCCTGTTTTGTCAAACTCAACGTAACACAAAAGGCTACCGTTGCTTCAAGTGGGGTCTGTCACCTTGCCAAGTGGTAGCAAACACAACAGAGGTGCTCTAAAGTTTGCACAGAGGCTCCTGTACAGCCTAGATTCCATTCAACTTAGGAAATGCTAGCTACATCTCGTTAGTTACCCACCACTGGGCTCTGCTCTGCCTTCCCAAAGCTCGAGTGATCAACACGGCTCTGGCCCCTTCACCAAGCAATCCCTGCATCTGGTGCAGAATGAGTCAGTGGCAGGAGAAAGCACCAGTATCCCCCAGTTGCTAGGGAACAAGCAGGGAGATCCTGACCTGAATTCCTAGCGCAGGCTGATGTTGCTCTGGGAGCTTCGCTGGGTCCTTTCCTGAAAAGGCAGGGATGTGCTGACAAGTTGCTCCCAGGTTTGCAGAGACTGCTGGGCAGCACCACACAGGGCAATGGGACGGGAGCTGAGCTACTTCTACCACACAAAGACACTTGTGAAAATGGGGAGCACGAGTGCAAACAGCAAGGGTATATTTTCTATCTTCTGCCTCAATTAAGCTTGAAAGTTTTTAATATAGAAATAAGATCTTGGTATCTCAACTCCTGTCATTAGAGGGAGTTTGCACACGGCCTCAACGTTAACAAATGCAGCAACAGAATAATGAATGCAGAAAACTAAGAAATTAAGGTTATCCCAGGCACCTGTGCTACAAAGTATACTGTACAGATGAACTCATAACTGAGAAAATGGAAGAGAAGCATGTCAGAAGTGGTCAAGATGACACAAGAAATCTGCCTTTTCTGACCCTTCAAATATTTCACGTTACTGCCGTGTCAGTGCATTAATTACTCTACTTAGCTTGCGGCCTCCTCAGAATGCATTTTCTAAAAGATAAAAAGAGCTGAAATAGACCTGAAGAACTAAAGGACCTTTAGGTCCCTTGGTTTGGAAATAGCTGACCCCAGTTACCCTTTATGGGCAAAGAAAATAATGAGTCCTCAGATGCAGCATGAGATGCCTTGCGCAGAACGGATTATCAGAAAAAAGTGCCTGTTTGCTTTTTGCTGAATCCGTGCTCTGAGCAGCAAGGATGAGGAAGCAATGCTGAGCGCTTCCCCTGATGGCTGGAGACAACCAGGGAGAGTGAGGAAGACAAGGGGTATTGCTGCAGAAGCAATTTCTCCAATTCCAGCCGAATACTTTCCCATCACATTTGTGTATATTGCCCTACAAGAGTGGCTCCCTCCTTGCTGCAGTGGTGCCAGCACCAGCTTGGAGCTGGGCTTGATGCAGCCCAGGTTACAGCTGGCCTTTGGGCTCCCAAGATCTAAAGCCCCAGATCCATAAGGTTTCTAACAGGTAAACCTACACAGCAGCCAGTGACCCCACGGGAAGAAGTGCTTTTAAAGATGGGTCTCAGGCAGAGGAAGAACGGCCGGTTATACTTGCAGAAGTTCAGCTATGACCTTAAAAGGAATTTTTCCACAACTGGCTCTAACACATCTGTTTTAAACAAAACAAAGATTTAATGGAAGGGTAACACACACACAAGTGCCTTTGCAGAAATGCCAGACAATCTCAATGGCACACCTAATGTCAGTATTTCATGTATGTAGTGTACCCCCAGAAAGACCCACCTGATGCAGCCAGAACAGCCCCATTCAGTGGTCCAACGAAGCTGTGCTCAGCACAGGTCAGGCAATGGCCTCTTAGCTATGCTTGAAGGCTCTCTCTCCCTCGTAAAAGTGTGTGTTTACCCAGAGAATTGGCCCATTCCTGCAGTAATTACAGCAGCCCAAAAGCAGATGAGTATTATGGTGCTTCAGATACCTTTCTAAACAAGAGCCAAAGCCCATCACACTGATAGGAAAATTACAGGTTTTTTTTGTTCACTTCCCTTCTCTCATCTTTTTGCAGAAATAGGAAGAGCTCAGTGTTTAGTCTCATCTCAAAAGCACGGCCATTTCCAAACATATTCATGGATGTCACGACCCAGGCAGCAGCAAAACTGAATTAATCCAGATTTTAAAGAGTCACATTAAAAAATCATTGCAGATAACCAAGCAGCATTTGGAAGGAATAAACTGAAAACTCAAGCTTGCCTGCTGCTAAGGAAAAGCTGAGCATGTAACAGAGTACTGAGGGTAAGCCAGAAATTATGGGTCTGAGCAATGAAACTGTATTTTAACTAGTACAGGTGTTCTGAAACGATTTTATTTACGAAAGGCAATCCTAAAGATACCATCATCAGAAGGCAGAACAATGAAGAAAACCTACCCACAGAAACATCTGTATACCAGATAGCACTAGCTTCTTTTCTTTTTTTATTAGGTTCATTTTCTACAAACCACATGGAGAGGATTTCTCTGCACTTTTTTCCTACAAATTCTTCCAAGTTGCCTTTAAATTCAGTGGCACAACAAGGTGATGTGAAACAGCAGAAATCAGAGGAAATGGAGAAAACTTGGCAAAATAAAGGGTGCAGCAAATATAAGCTTTCAGTACTAAGGCTGTCACAGAATGACAGAATTGTAGGGGTTGGAAGGGACCTCTAGAGATCATTGAGTCCAACCCCCTGCCAAAGCAGCTCCCTAGCCCAGGTTGCACAGGTAGGCCTTGAACGTCTCCAGTGAAGAAGACTCCACTCTCTGCAGCCTGTGCCAATGCTCCGTCAATAGAAGCAAAGATAAATTTCAAGATACAAGTATGAAAGATTTCAAAAGAAACAGAGAAGTGCTCAACTTGAAGGAAAGCGGGTAAAAGAAAGCCTTTCAGGGGGCAAGTTTTTCAGATTTGAAACTGCCATATGGGTGGAGAGCAAAGGGAGAGACCTGGTGATGAAGGCAGTGTTTCAGGTAAGGGCTTTGTCATTGCCACTATGGGCAAAGTTGCTGACTGTTGCAAGGCCATTCATTTTTCAGCTATTTTCAAGCACAACTAAAATTCTGAGAAGACTCAAGGGAAATTTTACATTTCTACTGGTTGGAAAAGGTGAATGGTATGCGGAGCAGAATAACAGGCAATAAGACAGCAAAAATTGCCAATAGTAAAGCAGCTCTGTGTAAGAGCTAGCAAAAGGCTGCAGACAAGAACAATGCTGCTGAAAAAGCTGGCTGAAGTGTGAGCCCACGCTGGCCACGTTGTCTCCCTCCAGACTGAACAGCACAAATGGGCAAGCAGCAAAATGACTCTGGATGGGGTGCAGATAAGCTCCCCTGTACTGTTAAAAACAGCCAGTCAGATTTTCCCTCTTGTCTCAGCCACTGTAATTCCACAGGCTTCATTTTATGCCAGCTGAAGATGTGACCAAATGTGCTGTGTCAGAGGAAGGAAGCTGTTCCTCCTACCTGCTGCACTTTGCCTGCAGGCTGGCTTCAGCAAGGCACTTGTCTTCTCCAGGGGAAAGTGCTCAGTGAAAGGTTTGATCTCCTTGGTGAATACAGAAGGATGCTAAAGTACTGAACTCATCAAACACACCTCTTAACAAGATAAATACATTTCAAAATTTGCTTTACTCAGCTTTGCATTCTTAAGGCAACGCAAAGCACACAGTTCAACACAGCCCAAGTTTAACCATGGAAAGCCAAACTGCACTTTCCAAATCTCTTTGGCAACATCTAGCCGTAGGGTAACCTGCAGGCAACCTGGGGAGCACCTTGGTGTACACCATAGTGCAGGACTGAGCAGCTCGGGTTCAGGCAGATGAAGTGCAGCTGAGCGATGCTGCCAGCTTCACAGCAGCACTGCTCCCCCCAGCCCTGACATCCTGGTAGAATCCCTGCACCATCCACAGAGGCACAGGGCAAATCCTCAACCAACGTTTAATAGGAAGAAACTTACTTTCCTTCTCAGTGAGAAGAGGATGACATGCACTTCCACATGTCCAGAGCTGTCTTGTAAATAACGTTTACAAGAGAAATGGTTCAAATTTACTTAGCACAAGAAGTACAGGGCGATGAATTATTCATGGAGCAGATGAACTGTCTTTTGTTAGTCTGGTTATTAGATACTCAGGGAAAATAAAGACAACCAGACTTTCTCAGATGCAATAACTGATCAGCAGCGACACTGACAAGTTGGAAGGAATTTTTTTTTCAGTGAGTTGCACCTATTTCCTCAGTAAATGTCTGAAACTGATAATGCACAAAACACAGCTGCTACATCATCAGATACACGAACCTTATTATCAACAGAAGCAATAAAAATTGACACCACAATACTGATTTTTTTCATATTACTACAGCTTATGTCCAAGTGGTGGTATGGTTCTTTCTGTTTAATGCCACAGGTCTGGACAAAAAGATGAACAAATTGTAAAATGATGCCCCTGGCGCTCTTTATAGGAATGATAGTAAGAATTGGTCTGCCAATACAACTGCCAGTTACTGAAGAACCTGGATTTTCAAGATGAACCACACTCCTCTCATTTCATCAGGAAAAAAAAAAAAATAAAGCAGATGTATAAGTTCAGAATAAGATGCAGTACTGAATTATTGTACCATAAAGGCAGGCTAGCAGCTGCGTGCACTTCTCAGATTATAAAAAAACCAAAGCACTGACCTGTAAAGCAGAAATAGCAATAACATCTGCTAGACTTCTGGGCTCTGAAATCACATTCCCTGAAAGCAAGTTTCCAAATGAAAGGCTGGGCACTTCTGTAAAATATCATTTCCTTTTCCAATGAATTGCGTTTCTCTTCAGAAACTTTATTTAATAGCCTAAGTGCAAAATCACACACATCTCCCTTCCCTGGGAATAAAAGTAACGTGGCAAAGTAACAGTCTGTGATGGCAGCAGCACAAAGGCAGTTTTATTGATGCCTTTCAGAATTTGGAACATATCAGGCCGCTCTCCTTGCTTACTCCCTGCTTCTCAGTCCTTTTCTATGACACAGATTCCTAGATGTGGTCTTCTCAGCCCTGCAGTGGAGTGAACGGAGCTGTATTTACACTTCTTCATGGAGTACCACAGCTGTTCCACAAACAGAAATGCTGCTGCTGCTTAGGCTCTGTGTTTGGCATTTTGGTGCCTTATATCTAAATTCTCAGCACTGCCAAAGCTTTCAGCACTTCACACAACTTTCTATCCAGCTGAAGTCTGCTCCCTATTAGGTGAATTCCCAGCAACTTTGTCTCGGTTTTAAGCAGGTATTTAAAGCAGACCTTGGTCTCATCTTCCTCTTCCCCTTGATACATTTGCCAGATGGCTTTATTTAATGTCTGTTCCCTAGACTGGCTCTAAGATGGATATTTTTCCTCTACATTTGCCATCTGCTGGTCCAAACAGAGAAACAATACACTTGCTTTTCAATCTCAGAACATTGATTCATTCTTGCTGTCGACTTGGCATCCAAAATAGTATTGCAGGCAGACAGGCAGGCCTGGACAAGACTGCACTTGACCAATAGTAATTTTCTCCTTTATTTATTTATTTATTTATTTATTTTTGCCTTTGAGGGCTGTTACGAAGTTCTAAGAGGGAGCAAAGCACAAAGCCAAGAAAGACAAGTAGTGAGGTGATGTGAAGCACAAGTTCTCAAGGACAGAAAGTGGATGGCAAGAGTGGCTGTGGCTTGAAAGGAGAATTTGTAGCTCCCACTATTGGCACTGTGTGGCCTTGTACAAAGAAAAATTCCCATGTTGTACAGCAGCCAATGGCAAAGAATTGGACGTGCACTTCCAAGAGAAACAAATGCTGAACAGAAAAAAATGACTTAGATCCTCTGCATCATTTTTCAGAGACTCTAGGAACTGTTTCCCTCTTTTAGAGAGGAGGTAGAGAGAACAAGGGGAAATAATTTATGTAGATATGTGTCCCATGCACCCACTATGCACAGCACCCAGCTGAGGGAGGAAGAAAGAAAAAGTGCCAAGCGGTCTTGCCATCACCCCATGTCGATGCCTAACACAAGGTGGTACTGAGCTCCATGAATGTGTATGTTTTACCAATTTTGTTAATTTAAACACAGAATTTTTCAGCTTAGACTCTCTAGACTGCTTGCCATTTCCAAACACAACAGCTTCTTGTGTTGGCCAAGTCCTTTGAATGCTACAAGAATACAGTTAAATAATAAGAGCACTAAAAAGCTTGGTGCTATTCATACTTGAGAAGATCTTGAATGGCTCCGGACAAATCCGAGCCACAGCAATGCATGAAAGAAACACAAAGACATTTTCTAATCCTCCTGTTATTACTGTCGCTCTCTCCAAAAGGTATTTTAGGAGAGCCAAAGCACTCATTTCATAACAAAAATATTCATTTCACTCTTGAAGACCAACTGTTTATCCCAATAGTCTAAGTGAACGAAAGCTTGAGAGCTCCTAGTTCAATGTTTCACTGTCTGCTTTAATTTGCAATCATACTTGTCCTTTGCTGTTTCTCCTGTGTTATTTTGATGATACAGATGACATCCAAACAGCCTACTGGCCCTCAGCTTTGCATCGCATACTGAAGCGTAAGGTCTGCAGAGCCTAGATCTCTTTGCATTCAGTAAGAGATGACACTACAGAGCTGGTAATTTTAACTCTACTAGGGCTTCCAACCTCAGTTATGAAACAACAAGCCTACCTCACTGGCTTGGTGCCCAGTGCTCCTTGAAACCAAAAGGAAGATTTGCTAATTACTCAGCAAGTGTCAAAACAAGCACAATCAGAGAGCACAGCTGAAGAATAAGATGCACAAATTATTTTCCAATGCAAATTCCTTCACTATTGAACTGTATTTGCACTGCACCACCTGCTCCAGCTCTTAATGCAACCTGACGCTTCACGTACCTTGTGTTCAAGGGAGTGGTGCTGAGAAACAGATTTCTTGAAATTCTCAAGCTGCTTTCTGTACTTCACATTGGTGGCTCATGACAATCTGATTTCTGGTTGTCATCATCATGAATGAAAGCCTGAAAATTCAGTGACAAATTATGAAATGCTACATCTGCTTCAAGAAGGTGGAACAAGCAGCCAAAAATAACGTGTCACAGGAAAGCATAAAACAGCACCAGAGATAGCACAAGCTAGGCACGTGTTTGAGAGCTGCACTGGTACAGATGTTAATAGGTGCACTGAATAAAGGACAGGACCGCACCACCAGTCTGCATATCCATGGAAACCACAAGAGGATCTCCTGGGGAAAGGAGAGGCTAGATGGGGGAACAAAGGAGCTTTATTTCTTTCTCCTTTTCATTTAGGGCTAAATAGCTTTCACATTATATAGTGAGATTATTTAGGTTGGGGCCATGCCCACCCCAGAGTAACAAAAGAAATGCAGAAAAAGAAAAATGTGGATTCATCAACTCCTTCAGTCCCCAGAGGGCAAGGCAAGCCTGCACTGCGGTCCATGTCTCTGCATGCCCACAGCTACTGTTCCACCTCGGCTGAAGCTGATGCAAACACACCCAGTCACACAACAGATAACCCATTATAATGCACACAGTACAGTACAGTACAGTACACAAGCCAGATGCCTGCTGGTTGGGGCGTGCAAGCTAAGAAAAGGAACAATGGTTTGCTATGCAGCTATCAGTACAGAGTAGTTAGGTACGAAGTACCACTATGGCTCATTTCCCTTTGTGTATATAAGTACATTCTGAATACATTTATGATGAGGCAATTGCATCCGCTCAAGATTGTCTAACCTCAATCTTTACTAAGTTATAATTACTCATCAAGGTTCTTTCACTGGCTAAGGACAACGTCCAGTTAAAGAACAAGCTATTACTGTGCAAGTGATGAAATGACTGGCATCTCCTTATCATGCACAGCAATACCAGTTGCATCTGCCAGCTGCTCTGCTCCAGCCATCCAGGACACCTCCTTGAGTTCCTTCTCCTGCTGCACACCTTAAAGGAGCTGGGCAGAAGCAACGTTTCCCTCCATTTCCTTCCAGCTGGCATCACAGCAAGAGCCAGTGCTGCAGCTGACACAGAGTGGGCTGGCAGCTGGCTACCTGTGTGCTGAGCTGCCAGCCAGGATGAAAGAAATGGTCACTGTCTGCGCTATTGCTGCACATGCCCTCTGAAGAAGCAGGATGAAAAATGAGAGCAAATAAGATTCTTGTCAACAATCTCCTTTCCTTGTTCTCCTGCTTTAGACTGGCTCGCTCCTGGTGCAGGCTCTCCCTGGCCTCTGCTGAAGGCAAGGAACAGTGGCATCAGGAAGGAAAGTGGAGGGAGAAGAAACAGAGGCAAACCCTCAATACATCCAAACACACCAAAATAGAAGCAGAAAAGCTCCTTCTCCTTTTTGAATATATCTTCCATTCTAACACTATCTGCAGGATGCATTTTTTAATAGTCTGACCTAAAATAAGGTGGGCATGGTCTTTTTACCAAATGACTGGAAAATCACACAGGAGAACAAAACAGTTTGCTAATCTGGAACTAATCTTTAAATTCTACAGTGCCTTTAAGAAAATGGGACTTGCGTAGTTTTTATTTCTTCAATGACATTTAAGCCTAGGAAAAAGTAGTTTGTTCCCTTGGTTCTGAAAGCCTTGAAATTGACAGCTGAATGTGAACCATTTACAACCTCACTTTTACAGCTATATGAAATCAGCACTGATTTACGCAGCACACAATGTCTTCATGTCTCGATTAACTTCCATTCTGGCTTTCACTGCAAAGCCACAGTTTTCACTGATATCTTATTACAGTTGAGATCATCACAATGGCTGTATTAATTTCCTCCATTACACTCAGCTCCTCCTAACCTCAGCGAAGCCGACTCCACACGCCAGAGGCAGGTTATGGCTTCACAGTGAACCCTGATTCTGGCACACTGATTCAAGCTTTGACTCAGCAAAGTAAATAGTGCACTTTTCAAGCAGTTTGCACAAGGCAGCCAGAGTATTCTGATTTAATACGCAACACACTATTGGACCATCTCCATACAACACAATTAATTACAATTAAGATCTGAAGTGCTTTCTGCTGGTACCTGTTATTCCTAAGCAAAAAGTTTAAATACCAAGAAGTCTAGTTACAATTTGAAGCTCGTCTTAATGAAGAATCTTTAAAGTGAGTGGAAATTTTTCATGTTCCTATCCTACCTGCTACCTTACCTTACTATTAAAGCAGACATTGTCTCTAGATGGCTGTACTGACTCACTGTGGAATATAATGTATTGTAATGACACCACTGCAAACTCTTGGGTTGAGCTGATAGGCACTCTCAGCTGTAGTCCAAATTTGATACCAAAGCAAACAGTCAAGATGATACCAAGTGCTTTTGTAGATTCCAGCCTAATTCACTCCTAAAGGGTGGATAGAGAAAACAAAATTATATGCAATCATTTATAAATATTATGACAAAAACTGTCTAATCTATATGTTGGTCACTTGGATTTTGCATCACCTTTCATAAATATGGGCTAATAGAACAACAGCTAATCAGGTAAGAAAAGCTAACAGGAAATGAGGCTTTACATTGTAGACATAGAGCTGACAAAATTTACTCCTGTAAGCAGGGGTAGGTGTGGTTGGAAAACCAATGAAATACTTTTCATTAGAATTTGCAGTTCTTTTTGTGGAGATGGGAGGTGGGAAGCCCCCAGCAGAAGCTTCTCTCCAGGCTTTGAGGCCTCAGCTCCGCTGCCAACAACCTTTCAGCAACAGAACTGAAGGCTGAACACCACCGCCCAGGTCCGAAGTCCCCATGAATCTGACATGAAGATTCACACTAAGATGCATGTATCTGTACTCATGGCCTTCTGTTGTAACCCAAAGTAGTGCTGTGATTGTGCTAAAGTTGGTGGCTTTCATTCAGAACAAGCGTGCAGCACAGCTAGGCTTGTTATTATACCAGACAGTTGAAGCAGCATGAATAAAAATTACAGCATTAGACTTAAAGGTTATGGTCCAATTGTCAGTAAGCCCCTTTATTCATTTTGCTTTGACTAATAAGCTTGGTACATCTGGCTCACTGCAAGAACATTTCTGGAAGGTTTGAAGAAAATTGACTGGAAGCCCTTTGTGTACACGACCAAATGTACAGCTTTATTTGCTCCCAGAGTCATCTGGCAGCAGGGCCAGAATACCAACTTCTACTACTCCATGAGAAAGGTTGTGGAAACCACCTCTCTTCTCTACAGCACAATTCATTTCTTTAAAGTACTTCAGCAGAGGCCTAATAGAAAACCCCATGCTTAGGCAAACAGTGCAGAAGTGTGCAAGAGACGGTAACCATCTCAAAGGGTATAATTTTCTGATCTTGCAGCAGTTCCTCGTTCTGAATTCCCCAAGCGTGGTTTATTTATGCACATTACTCCACATTCTCAAATGCATGGGCAAAAGTGAAGCAGCAGATCTGCTTTACACCGAATTTTGTTGATTCCTCTCTACAGCAAGAATTCATAATGGCAAACCCATCCAAAGAATCTCACGAGCAACAACCATGAGGCCACAGGAAGAAGACCACTCTGCAGCCCACCAATGAGACCCAGCATTCTCAGGAGCTGTGCTAGCAGGTCCCCTCTCATGCTCTGGCCTCCAGAGTCAGGAGCCAGCCCTGCACACCAGACACATTATTATCGCAGAACCCTACACTGCACTCCATCAGACATGCAGATGGGGAAAGAGGGCATCTGTGAAGTTCTGTCCAGCAAAGAGATCAGATTTTCTACGTGCCCTTACCCTTCTCAGCTGATTGCAATACGTGCCATGATTTCTCAACATTAATCAGCTTTTTCTGAGAAATACGACACGAGGAGACAGTGTCAATTCATTCACGCTATATGCCCTTCTACATATAAGACAGATTGGAGCTGACATTGAAAATGACCCACACCCTGTGTAAGCCCCACAAGAGCTGCATGGTTATTCACTTTTCACTAGTTAAACATTGGTTAAAATAATTCTTGGCTTCCTTCCACAGATTCATCAGGCAGATGCTTCAACTCATGTTTTGACTCAAGACATACAGAAACAAGGGATATATAAAACTGGAGGTGTAAAACAGTTCAAAAGCTAGAATATTATTTATTTGTACAACTTTTCATCCAGATAAGGATAATGGAAAGCTTCAGTTATTTTTGAGGTCACCATCTCCAATTAAGAGCAACACAAGTTTTAAACAAATCAGACAACCGTGGAACAATTTTAATCCCTGAATGCATAAATCCCTTGGGGGACCTGGCTGCAGAGAAATCAATGGGCCATTCTATTACGCCTTAGCAGCAAATAAGGCACAATCTGGCTCCTGAAATGAACCTCAAAGCCACAAATCCTGTCATATGAATCTGATAAATTCTTATGATCTATCATTAGAGCCTGGTTAAACCCAGAATGTCTTCTGCTTACAGCAGCTGTTGGAGCAGCATTGTGTGAGATCATCTTTAGCTCAGGGGCTAAAATCTAATGAGGAAAAAAATAAGGCAGCAAAAAGCATTCCCAGGGTAAATAATGTGTTCCTGGGAAGCCCTACCCTTACAGCAGCACCCTGCTGCCCATTGACCTTACCTCTGCCTCAGATGTGCCAGGAGAAGTGTCAGCCTGACAGTAGGAAGCTCGGTATTTGCTCCCGCTGCCTTTCATAGCAACATATAAATGACCTCTCCTGCCCTGCTGCCTGCACGTACACTCTCATTGTGGGATCAAACACAAATCATTCATACAGTACTACAAAAATACATCACAGCCTGGCACAGAAAGTAGAACTTTGCTATAAAAAAACAACACTGAAACAAAGTCATTTCCCCTCCCCTCCAATTTGTATATCTAAATCCTCATCTACAGTGTTTCTCAGGGCAATGACAAAATCACTTTGTTTGGTACAACTGATACACTCCAGCCCATATCAAGTACTCTGTGTGGCGTGCCTCAGGCTGTATCTGCTCTTGTAAAGCAAATGCTGTCAGGACTGCAAGATGATGCTGTACCAATGGCTTCAAACCAGACTGTTCCACTCTCTCGGTCCTTGGACGTGGGTGACCACATCCCAAGTGTTAGCTGCAAAACACCAGCCCATCTAGCTCCAGGACCGTGGCCAAGACTGCTTTAGCAATCTGAGATCACAATCACACTCCAGACCTAAAGCAGGCTCCACCACAGGGATGCTCCTGTTGGGAGCACAGGTTTATCATCCATGTCCCATTCCTCAGACCATTCAGATCTGGGGCATGTCTGCAGCCTCCTCTCCCTGAAAGGGAAGTAGGGAAAGAGGGTGAAAATAACACACACACACAGATACTACCCAGAGCTACTGTACTGGCACAGCACATTCAGTGCTCAGAACACGGAAGTCCTCTGACTTTTCAGTGCTCAGATGTAGCTCTGGAGCGTCAAGTTTTCAGGCATATTAAACACTTAAGGATAGAGATGGGAGTCAGCACCTCTTGCATTGAATAGGAATCACTGACCAATAAGGTGTACAGTGAGATCTTCAAAAGGTTGAGTGCCCCAGTCCTGTTGCAGCTGATAGGAATCATCTTCCTGGAGATGTTAAAAGCTTCTGTAAAGGAGACATGACTATTATTCCTAGACACCCAAATACAATGTCTCTAATGCATTTTGCTGGCTTCAGGAAGAAAAATACAACAATTACAAGTAATACTAACAGCCTTTTCCTCCTTCTTCCAATTAAATAAGTAATATCTGCATATTCTGCTTTGAGATCTGGCTTGAAATCTATCTGTGACCAAATAAGCGGAACTTCCATAGAAGCTGCAACAGTAAACTGCAGCAGTGCCTGATAGCATCAGATGGGAGACAGGCAGAATCGGCAAAGTATTAAGTTGACTGTGAAAGGGCTTCTGAGGAAGTAAAAGAGAAGCAGAGACAAAAGAAAGCACAAATAATTTTCAGTGACTTTACTTCTTCACCAGCATCCTCTCACAGATGCATGTTATGCAGAACTGTCATCTGTGCAGCCCATTTAAAACATCAATAAATATTTAGCACCTCACTTTTTTTTTAAAGAAACTAAACTAGTGAAGAATCACAACGCTCTTCATCAGTTTGTTCAGTTAGATAAGCCAACTTCACAAGTCAGCTGCAGCATCCTTTCTGCCTTCTTTCATGTCACTTAAAGAGAGATGTGAAAAGGAGCTAGGCTGTAAGATAAAAATTCCGCATGTATTGTCTGCTGTAGTTCCCATTATTTTGAATCAAAAATCCTCTGAGGTAAGTACACATGTGATGTGAATGCTGGAGAGCAGTACATGGGACAATATCTCCTCACAAAGCAAGCTTGCGAGAAACAAGAAACCTACCATCCACACATTGTGTATTACTTACATAATTTGGGGCTAAGTAATTTTGGAAGGATACATCTGCACAAGACAGAAAATGAATCTGTGCCTTGTCAAAGGGCCTCACAGTCCTCTCTGGGCTGTGAAAATAAGAACCCTCATTTCTGCTATAAAGCAATTAGCACACTGGAAGAAAATGATAGTATCTACTGGTACAAGTTAATATGCCAAAATCACTGTTCCCACAAGCCTTAACAGAAAGCAGAAGGGATTGAAGTAAAAAATGTTTTTCTTCTTATTGTAACAAAGCCCATAGTGTTTTTTTTTTTCCAAAGGCTTCGCTTTTGGAAGCCAAATTTAAGGCAGCCAAACAGGCACTGCTGTCATAAAACGCAAGCACCCCTCTCCAAAAGTCAATGGTCTTGAGCCACTTATGAGGATTCACAACAGACCATTCTCCTCACTCAAGCACACTTGCCTTTCTTTCAAAGCTCCCTTTCCAGATGTCAGAAGAGTACTGCTGCTAAGGACAGTGTTTCCTTCCGCATGCCTGGAGGATATGTCAGTGCTAGCAAAACCTGGCTGCTGCTGCTGCCCTGAACGACTGCACAAGGCAGAGAGAAGGAGGGAACTCTGCCCATCTGCACATTCATTTGAGCTCACAGAACTGAGGACACGCAGATTTAGAGGACTGATTGACCTTTTTAACTGGCAAGCTTAACTGGTGATCAGCTCCAACAAGTTTCTCATCTGCTCTTTTTCATTCATGCTCTTTTGTACATTTGTTCCTGACACAGCCTCTGTTTAGCCACAGACAGAAAGGGAACTGTTCTATTATGATGCTGCCACCTATAGCTTTTCTGAAGACCACATCATCCCTGTACAGTTTTGATTCTAATTTATATTTCTAAAAAATGGCATTGTTTATCCTTTGAGGGTTTTCTCCTTATTTCCACCTGATCCCCAAAGGAAATGTGAAATAGAAAGTCCTGGGAACAATCTCTTGTTCTCTCTCATTTCTGCCCCAAAGATCTTCTCAGCTTTGCCAGCTCTGACATTCTCTGACAAAGACTTTGAGGTGAACCTTGAGCTTCCTCAATCTATTCCAAATAACAGAAGGCATGCTGGAGCACTCTGCTCACTCAGCACCTTCACAATGTGATGCAACAGACACAGAAAGAAACCTAATCTGTCTCTCATACTTCCCTAGAGCCCTATTTCTGTGCACTGATTACTACCAGTGAGCAGACACATTCGTTCTCTTCGGATTTCAATGTTTCCCTGTACAGTAAGTTCTCTCAGCTAACATACCAGTAAGTAAATGGCAGATCTGGGTGAGATGAGAACTGCATGCCTGCTTGTTGCAGAGCAGCAGGCAAACTGATGTAAATCAGAATCCCTGCGTTCTGTAGCCTGACATGCAGAGACCCGAGCCACTTGGTTGCTCTGCAAGGCTGCTAGCTAGAAAACTGCTTGCTCATTAGTGATGCATTAATGACTGCACCAAGTCAGAACGTCCACAGCTACAGCAGCCAGCACTCGTCCTGCTGTGAGCAGAGGCAGTGAGAAGAACGGACAGCATCTGTTCCTCCTCAACAGCCAGCACCCAGGTGCTGATGTCTCCACGCTTCTGCCCCAGGCCCCAGTGCCTTGCATATAGCTTTCAGACACCAATATTAAGGAAAGGATGTCACAACCGTAGAATTCAGGAGTTCCTAATTTTCATGGCGTGCAAGGCCCTGTTATCAACTCATCTAAGGCCTTCTTTTAAGCTCCATGTCATTTTGTATTTATAGCTTCTTCCTTCACTCTTAGAAAGTTTTCCATTTGAAGGAAGAAAAAAATCTGATCAACTGTGGATCACATAAAACCCCTAAGTCAAAAATATCAGCAGCTGATAGCATTGTATTAGCGAGTTAGAAGGTGAAACTGTTCTTTTGTTCCTCTATTTTCCTTTAAACAGCAGAGCTGCTGAAGCTGCTGTGATAAGACTGAGAAAGACAAACTGGGTAATCCTTCCATCTCACTTTATCAGTTGCAGACACAAAGGTGCAAAACCGCAGTGCTTCTCTCTGCCCAGTGCCTTCAGGTGCTGCAGATGGAAAAACAAAGTGCGCTGCTTAATATTATCTCCCTGAAAAGCTGGAAATTCAATGTCATTCAAAACAAACTGACTTGCAAAGAAAAAAAAAACAAAACAAAACAAAAAACACCTCCTTAGCTGTTTAAAAAAAGTGGAGCTATAGTGTATTTTTATCCATAGAAGACAATAAACCATTGATAGAGACTGTTGCTTTGCAGCACAGAGCTGAAGCACTTTTTAATAACTGTGTACTCTCCAGAGTGTCTTCCCCTTGGAAATCCAGACCTGCACATCGTACCTAAAACCATAAGGAAATCCATAAAAAACAGAGTTGTACTTGAGTCCTGTCAGGCTATTTTCCTTATCTTTTTAAAGCACTTCCATCCTGGTTTTGTGATAGCTCCATCAACTTGAAGAGTTGCATCAAATGGCCCCACCATCTCACACACACAGAGGTTTCTGTCTGTTTTCTTCTCTTCACGTATTCCCTCAGCTGACTGATAAGGTCTGCCCCAAACCAGCTGATACCAAGGAAACTGTTGAGAAAAATACCAAGGTAATCTGTGTCTAGTTTTATCACACGCTCTTTGAGCATCAACAGGCTAAAAACTGCTACGCCCTAAGTAAATACACCTTATGAGGCTCTTCCAGGGACACTGCTAGGCCATGCTGACAAATAGCTAAAGAAATCCCACCGTGTCTCTTAGATCTGTTTTGATGCAAACATTTCCTGAGCCATCAGTTTCACTTTCCTCTTCCATTATTTCAAAAGCTGACAGAATTTAAAGCATCTCTAATGAGTACAGTGAAGCTTGCTTCAGGATGTTTTCCAAATGCTGATAACCTGCTGCATCCTAAAGGGCACCCAGGCACGTTGCTGTTGATCTGTTTCCTACAGATGCAGGTGGGGAAGCTGTGAACGCCGAGAGGAGATCAGCTGGCTCCAGCTGTGGCTACACACAGTATGGTCACAGGCACTGCTGGATGCACAGACCTGGAAACCAGGGCAATGATTCCTTAAATCTCAGCAGTATGAAAAACAGCACTGCTGATTGCTTTTGCAGAACACCTACTATAATGTCTGGCAGAAACGTTTACTAATGCATGTATGCTACTCTCCCAGCTGCTGTCCATATTTCCCCAAGTGCTGACAGACCCATTTGCCTCTTTCTGAACTGCCAAGGTTTCTTATTCCCCCACGCTGCAACTCATCAAACAGATGTAGGCATTTTACACTCCACGTTTTGCAACCAGCGCTCACACTTTACAGACACCAAAAATCGAATTATCCCAAAATTACTGCACTGATGGCACCATTCCCTTTTACATGTGTCGTAAAACCTTCCTTTTTAAATGTCATTTCAGAGCAGCCAGATACAGCCTAACCCCGTGCACTGCACTTTGGGAGAGGCCACAACACCTACCTGTAAATTGCTGATCAAATTGGCAAGGTTTTGCTAGGGACTGCATGATGGCACGCACGCAACACAAGCAGACCCCAGCCCAGCCCTCATCATGTGGAGCAATCACAGAGTCATTAAGGTTGGAGAAGATCACTAAGATCATCAGCTCCAACTGTCAGCCCATCACCATCATGAACGGAGCAGCAGTGGAATAGGAAGGACAAGGACAATCCTGAGGGAGTTCTGCTGACTGTAGGATGGACAGCAGCCCACAGAAATGTCCAGGTGCACGTAACGCCATCTTCCTTAAGGGACAGTTCTAACTGAATATTTATTTCACTCTACCTACAGCACCTTTGCACTCTGCACAGTGGGTGCTTGGCAGGATCTCAGCCTGCAGCAGAGCTGCTTGCAGAGCACCAGTTGGGTACCGGCTGTGCTGGTGCCAAACTGCACATGTGCAACCAGGACTGGAGCCAGTGGATGCACAGGGACATTCATTAAATACTGACACAGAGAACTTGTCCGTTACTGGGCATTGATGAGTTCAGTTCAGCCCTGCTGAGTCTGAAATGTAGCTCTGCTACTTCAATAAATGTTTCTGAGAGACATTTCCATAACTTAATCACATTTTTAGCTCCTCAGTAATAGCTCACTGCCCAGACTGTTATTACGAAGCTCCTCCTTTTCTCTCCTTTGATACTCTCCTGCCATGACTGTGGATACCAAATCAGCAGCCACATAAGTTATAACACAGAGCAGTTGACATCTTGCAAGGCAGGACAGCCTAAGGTGCCAGCAGGGCCCACATCCCTGGGGAGCTCAGGATCAGGTACAAGGCACTTGCTGTCCTGCCCACAGCATCATCATTCCTGCAGGAGGTGCTCCAGGCTGGAGTAGCAGCTCCCTGCAGCCCAGGAGAGGTCTGTGGAGGAGCAGGCCATCCCCCTGCAGCCCACGGGCACTGCGTGGAGCAGATCTCCCCAAGCAGCCATTGAGGAGCCCACAGGGTAGCAGTGGCTGAGACCTGGAGGAGGTGTGACACCCCTGCAGGAGTGGCCTGGGCCGGAGCTGCAGCCTGTGGAGAACGACAGCAGTGGGGCAGGAGGGCTGGAGGAGTTGCTGCTCATGGACAGGAGGCAGCTGAGGGTGGATAGAGGGAAGGTGGTTTTAGCTTGTTTTTAGTTCTCACTGCTCTGGTCTTTTATCCATAGGCAATAAATTATACTATTCTCCCTGTAGTGAGTCTGTTTTGCCTGCAATGACAACTGGTGAACAATCTTCCCATCCTTATCTCAGCTCTTCAGCCCTTTTCCACCATATTTTCTCCCTCTCTTCCAATGAGGATGGGGAGTGAGTGTGGCTGCAGTGGAGTTCAGCTGCCATCAGGGTGAAACCACCACCAATGAAGAACAGTAAAAGCGAAGTTCACAAAGTTGCCATGAAAACAGTGCAACAGCACTGTCTGCTGCCTATAAACTCTGGCGAAGGCAGACAGACGATTACCACCACTCCAACCATAGGAAGCCCCTACCTCATCAGCAGCAGAGCCAAGCACACCTGCTCCCTCGCCTTTAATGATCAGCCAACTCCTGTCCTGAGCCTGCCTCCTTTCAATGATTAAAGAGCTCCAAGGCGAGCGCCAGTAATAATGTTACATTTTTCCTTTCTGTAATGTAATCTTTGCCCCATGGAAACTGCTGATGAGAGCTCACTCCCACTTAAAATTTACATAAAAACCAATCCGTATCCTGTTGCGTGGAAGAGGGCTGGTGCCCCAGTCAGGTGTCCTTGCTGGGAGAAACACAGGATTACTGCAACACAGAAATGATATACAGCCCCACATCAGCAGCAAACAGGCTTTGATGTATGGCTGCTATTTTTGGAGGCTAATGACACGCAACTGATAAAGCAAACGAGCGTTGTAATTATGACAAATAGAGGAGGACACGCAGTGCTGATGGGGGAACATGCCTTCCAGCAGAAGGATTTACGGGAGCTAATTACGGTACATCAGATTTACGGTGGAAAAGTAGAAAGAGGAAAAACTTGAGGAAGATCTGGTGTGCTTCTCCTGGGAACAACCATTTCCCTTCAGACAAATGTAGTAACAGCAACACCACGCACTCCCAGGTGGCATTTTTATGCCTTGGGCATGTGTACAAAGCCTGCGGCATGCGTGAGCCTGTGGAGGTTAGAGTCAAATTAGTTACAGGGAAAACACAGATTTGTAGCTGGCATGAAAACAGGCCAACGATTAGTGCTTAGATTAGCGATAAATATAACACTTGTGGTTTCTTACTGTGTGGCAAACTTAGCGGGGTGATGCCCTCCCACCTCAGACCGATCTCAGCGGGGCTTCACGCTGACCAGCGACAATCAGCACTCGAGGCGCTCGCCTGCAAGTTTGCTAACGGAAAGCCACCAACGCAACCGCGAGAAAACCGGCCAGCAGCACTTCAGCCCTCGCGTCCGACAGGCGCCCAAGAGAACTCACGTGGCTTCAAAATCCCTCTAGGCCGGAGCAGCCCGTCCGCACCACAAGCGCTCGCGAGCGAACCGTCCCCGCAGCGCTCGCGGCTGCACCCGGCGCCTTCGCCCCCCGACGCGCCCCGAAATGGCGGCGGTGCGGCCGGGGCACGGGCTCCCCGTGGCGCCGCTTCTCCGCGCGCTCACGGAAGGCACCGGAGCGGGCGAAGCCGCCTTCGCTCACCTGGGCTCCGTGCGAGGACGCAGCCCCCCGGCGGCGGCAGGACAGCGGCGCCCGGAAGGTGACGGAGAGTACCGAGCTGCGGGTACCTGCGGGCTGCCCGCCCCGCTCCTCCCCGCCGGGCCCGGCCACGCCCGGGGCTGAGGGCGAGGCACGGACGGCAGCGCCGTTGGGGGAGGCGGCGTTGGGCGCGGAGCTGAGGTGAAGGGCGGCGGCTTCTGGGCCGAGTCCGAACTGGGCGGAAGAACGGGCAGAAGTGGCACCTGTGGGGAGAGCCTCCCTCCTCGGGGTGGATGTTTCGGTTTTTTTCTCTCTGACTTTTGGGCTTCAGTTTCAGCACAAGCACCTTTTCCCCCCCTAAGTCTGGGGAGTGTGGTTTTGCATAGAAAGCACGAGGATTGCCTGCTAACAGAGGACAGGTAGTGCACCGCGTGGCTTGGCTGTCTGAGGTGAAAGCAATGGAATAAGCAATGCTGGGGTGCGTGCTTTGATTTCGTATGGCAGTGGGCAGCAGAACTGAAGTGAACACGGAAAGTTGGCATTGCAATGAGATGTAGAATCATTAAGGTTGGAAGAGACCCAGATCATCCAGTCCAACCAGCATCTGACCCTCACCGTGCCCACTGACCCTCAGTGCCACATCCATGTCGCTCCTGAACACCTCCAGGGACAGTGACGGCACCACCTCCCTGGGCAGCCTGTGCCACTGCCTCACTGCTCTTTCTAAGGAGAATTTTTTCCTGATATCCAGCCTGATATCATTTCAGCATTACTTCTAGAGCTGCCACTGCAGAGAAATTCAGTTATCCATTTTACTTCGGTTGAGCAGCACTATTTTTAAAACTTGCAAGCTATCCCGTCCATGGTAATTTTAGAAAATACTATATGCAGGAAGGCGTAACTGTCTAAAGCAAAGCTGAGCAGCACATTGTTCACCTGCAAGGCTGCACTGCAGCTCTGACAACAAAGGTTTTTGCTTTGTGTACTCTATAATTGCTTGGGTGTAGGCTCTATTCAAGATAAAAATGCTTGTTCTTCCCTCACATCAGGAAATTTAAAAAAAAAAACCTGAAAAAACACTGAAAATACAGTGTTGTAGATGAGAAGGCACAAGCTATGACACTTAAAAACTAAGCTTGGACTTCTCCATCTACTAACTATGGAAACTGCTTTACGGATTTTAATAGAGGTCGAATGTGGGAGAACTTAGAAAAAAATTAAATTGCAATTAACTAGGGAGTCAGGTAAAAAAATCTATTGGATGGAGACATCATTACAGGCCACGTTTTATGCGTAATGTTTTCATTATTATAAACTTTGTTTCCTAGGAGTTTGTTAATAGAACATCTGCCCCTTGTCATGAAACAAGAATAAGTTTCAACACAGTCAAACCGAGTGCAGTCGTGGGTAATTTCAGTCCATCTCATCAAGCTGTTTTTCTTCTGTGTGGAAAGTGCCCAACGTCTAAAATCAACTGTGAAATATCTTTCCACGTGTTTAGGTAACTGCCTGTGTGAGTTCCCCAGCAGGTGTGATTCACTCATCTTCATTCCACATACTCCCTCTGCTGGAAATGAATGTGTAGGGCCAGTGTGTCAGGAGGAGAGTACTAAGAGTGCAAGATACATTAAGAAAAAACAAACCAACTACCTAATAATAAAACAACTTCTTTTATGAGAAGATCACACGCTCTACAGCCTGCAGTGGCGCTGATTGATTAAAGGACCTCAGGGTGCATATTTATTTACAAACAACATACTATAATTAAGCCACAGCAATAACATGATAAGGAAATAGACAGGATCGCTACAAATTTAAGTGAGCTCAATTCCCAATTCCCTCTTTTATCTTTCAGTTGCTGACTTTGCAGAGATCTTGCCACTACAGTGCTTTCTGAACGTCCCCACCTGAATGATTTTTGTTAACTGTGAGTAATCTTACAGCAAGTAATTGCTGTCAGAACTCATTGGAATGTTATATCCCATTATGACTGCCAAAATGCCCTTCAGTCCCATCCCTCTCCTGACGATCCCTCTGCAGTATGCAGAAACACAAATTCCTCGTTTTTATAGTGCTTTCTAAACAAAGGCTAACCCTGGTAATAAAGGCAATATATTACTTGTCAAACAGCAGTTTATTACGTCTTGATATTTTTAATCTCATATTACCTTAATTGCTGAAGTATCTTTTACCTTCTGTAACATTTGGTTACCTAGTTACTGACTTTTTTATGATCTTATAGAGAAAAATTATCATTCTTGCTACTAAGGAGTTATATCTTAGGACAAGGCCCTCTGCACAGCACATCCACTCCCAAGAAGAGCTCAATTCTATCTTTTTCACATTCATCTAACCTCTCCTTCTCATCTTTTATGTTATAGGTTATTTATTTTATAGACTAAGATCACATTTCTCAAGCCTCTTAGCAACCAGCTTCTAAAAAAAACAGTACAGTAAGGTGACTGCAAAACAACAAATGACTTTTTCTCATCTTCTGGGATGATGAGATTTTCACCTTCTCTCATCTGGGAGTAGTGAACAATATACATTTTAGTAACTGCATAATAAGGAAATGAATAATGTCATTATGTCTGATCCTGCTGTCTCTATTATTTCAAGTTGTCCCCTCAACACTGGTGACTGCTGAATTGACTTCTGTGGCTGAGTGAGATTCCCCGAAACAACGAAGAATCAGGACCTGCAAATTAAAACCAGGTCACTTATATTGAAGAGTAAAGTACTGTTATCTTGAGAAAGGTAATCTTAAAGCTTACATTACATACATGTTTTATTATTTTACTGTTTTTTTTAATTCTTTTTACATTATTCATCAAAATATTTCTACAGGCTCTTTAAAGAAACCTGTTCCTAAAAGGAAACATAGGATTGTATCTATAGCTCATGTTAACACGTTTTAAAAAGTAGTTAGGAGCATTCATATAGGTTATGCTGTCTCTAATCATTACTTGACATCCGAATTTTAACACTTAGGAGTCAAGTTATTGCAAACCAAATGCGTATGAAGCACGTATAAGATATATGTTCAAACCATTACCATCACCAACTCGACTTTGCTTTCGGAAATGAGCTGGAGACCACTTTAAAATACTTGACAAATAAAGCAAGAGAGATGAATCTATTGAAGAAAAAAAAAGTGAAATCAAAAAGTGAGTAATTTACTGTTTTAAATAGGATTTACTTATCTACTGCTGAAATCAGAGGTAGGGATTTTCCAGTTGATTTGTAGGAGAGAATTCTACATTGTCTCTTGCATTTGAAGTTGGAGAATACGTAACACTGACAAATATTATGGCATAGTAGCTGAAATTCTGAGCAAGTTTAAGTGCCAATAATTATCACCAAACAGTACTCATTCATATTGAAAAGCTCTTTAATTATAAAGTTTGCACAGTTGTAGTAACATTCCAAAAACTGAACACACTCCAAGTATGAATGTCTATCATAAACATAAAAAATGCACGTCTCCATTGATAGATACTACAACACTGTTGTATCTCATGGTGTTACTATCCTATTCTAGCCAAATTAAGTAGTTCAGGTTTCAAAAGCGGAAAAGAACAGAAAAAGCTCTGCCTGTCTTGAGATGGCATAGCACTCTTTCAACTGCACTTTTCACATAGCCCAGCAAAAATGCATAGGTTGCTCTGAAAGTAATGCCTCCTGTTTATTTCCATGCAAACTTTAACAAATACAAAGAACACAATAACACTATTTGATGGAGCAAATACTCAGCTACAAAACATTATTTTTCAACAAAGTCACCACCATTAGCTATGCATTTTCACCAGCGATAAAGACAACTCTGTGTGTTCCTCTAGTAAAAATCTGCACCAGCTGTAGCACACCTCACATCACCTCACTGTGCTCACATCCACTGTTTGGTCTCCAGAAACATTCAGCAAACATCTATGAATGTCAATGGGTGCCATTTTTCTGGAATTCAACAACGCACTGCTGCTTCATCCACACTTGCATGTCAGATGCCATTGTGTCACACTGCCCCTCTGCTGCCATGTGTCATATGGTAACAACATGTAACAGAATATTGGTGGGCTTCTACTGCCCTCCCACCAACATCTGCCTCTGTCATCATGGGCCACCATCATTACATAGGAGGCATTACTTTTAGAGTAGCCCTCACATTTTCAAATTATAACGCCTGAATGTAGACATTTTTTTCCCCCAGTAAAGTTTCACATTGTTATTCACTATCCTGTTTTTTTTTAATTACATCACTAACCTTTTAAAATAATGCACTATGTTAAAATTACAATGTGAGTACAACCAATATAACCTGATTTTTTTTAATGTTTACTGAGATAGATGTGCCATGTAACACAGAGCTACATGAGCTAGGAGAGTAGGGAAAAAAGCTATCCGTATCAATTTCTTCCCACTGAACAACACAAAGTGTAAATAAATCCATGCAAGAATTTGTGGAATAGGTTTAATGAAATGTAATATTCAGCAGGGAAAAATGATAATTAAATGCGAATTAAACTTGGAACTCTCCAAATGGTGTGCAGAGTCTTCACAGGCCATTGTGAATATAGTATTATAAGTCCTTGAATGAAGAATTCCTAGAAAACAAAACAAAACATAGTCTAATTTTGTAGTGGTTCGTGAACATAGAAATCGATTCTGAGGTTTTCATGAACAATATTTAAGGTTTTGCTTCTGAAAACACTATGAGCAGGCTTCTTGTCTCTTCAGTAGTTAATCCAGATAGATGATTTGAAGCATTAGACTTTATCGTGCAAATATGCTACAATGCTTTTTGAAGGGAAGGGCAAGCTTTGGACTCCTATCAAAGACAATGCACAAAAAAAGGTCTTTCCCACTGGGTCTGTAAGGCATACCACAAGGCACATTCTTTTCACTTTACTGATACAAGGAGTCTGGGGCACTAAAGACAGACAAAGATGGGAGAACTGGAAAAAGTTACTGTCCAATTTACTTATGATATCGCATTCTCAACATACTGAAAGGGTGATTGCCTGACTCATCTCCTGTCTTAGGATGTGTGCTAAAATCATAGTGCAAAAAACATTGTAGTGTAAGAAGGGTGTCACTGAGACTGCTGTCTCAGTGTGTTTTACTGCATTCAGACACTGGTTGCAGAATGCTCCTCTCCACCAATAAGTACTTGTTTCTACTGTATTTTTTTGAATCCATAAGTAAGTAATCTTCAAACATCTAAAAATGAAATTTCAGCTCTTGGAGGACTTTTTCCAGTAATTTCAACTATTCTGTCTTGATGCAAACACGAAATGAGCTGAAGTCATAATCTAGTTTGTAGAAGGATTTGGATATTTAACCAGCAGTTCTTCTGGATTTGATATTTAACCAGCAGTTTACTAATTAGAAAGGAATACCTTTCTAATACCAGCCTGACAAGAAGTTTAAACAAATAGGAGCAGCGTTGCAATTGCTGGTTATCAGTATGGGTGACAACATAGATTTAATGTTTTCATGGTACTAAAAATAGAAGAAAATGTTATGGTAATAAAAAGTCAGTTGAACAGTTCCAAATGATACAGAGCTTATTTCAACAAATATAAGATCTACACTACACTCAAATTAGGAAGGAGTAGACATGGTTCTTTCAGAGGAGGAAGGGACTATACTTGCTACCAAAGACTGACAACAGACACCAAATTACAGACTTACACAGCTGTGTTCTCATGCTAAGGGCCCTAGAACCAGCTCACTGACACAAGGAACCTTCCCTCATATTCTTAGGACTTACATACTTAGAGCCCTCGATAGCAAAGATTAATTAAATGGAGAAGGTAATAATCTCAGTTCCCAAAGTATTAATAAGATTAATCTCAGAACCAATTCAAAAGCAGATACCATTTCCTGAAAGTAATGAATTGAGAATTTTTCCCACTCAACTGGCAAATATTTTTATTGCATGCTGTCATCAGCTTCTGTACAAACTGTGAGGGAACAAGCAGACAGTTACCAAATATAAAATTAATCTGAGACCGAAACTGACAGTGAACTATAAGTAAGAGGTAGAGGCTCTATTTCAGCAACTGTTGGAAGGAAAACTGTTTTGTTTCTTTCCACCACAAGGTTACAAGTGTTTGAAAACTTATAGAATGCCTTTAAATATGGTGTATGATCGAGACTTCACAGAGCATTACTACTATTACTGCCCTAAAAATTTAAGGCAATGGTAAAGGAGTACCATCCAAAGATTATAATCCTGAATTTTCTTTTAACTTCTTCTTCTTTCTTTTTTTTTTTCTTTTTAAGCAGTGTATATCTGTTGTCATTGAGCCAATACTTCAACAAGAAGTATCAGAGTCCATTCTGTTATTTATTTTTTTACAGTGTTTGGAACTTAAACATTGCTGAACTTCTTACCCTTCACGGGAACAGTCCAGAGACCAATCAGGAGGCTGATGATGAGCTTGTTCAGGTGATGATGTTCTTAACATAGAGCTTAACTGATATGTGTTTGTATGATTCTGGCATCGAAGTTCCTGTACAGCACGTGCCCTACATAAAAATTGTTTTAGAGTCAGATTAAGCATTTCTCAAAGATCAAAATAATCTCACAGTCATTAACCTTCTTTTGTTGCTTTTGCTATCTTTTTAAGTGTAATATATATTTTTAATGGAGATGTGGTGTTTATCATACACTTCTCTGACAGACAGGTAACTCTTTCTGCACACTGTTCTGACAACTTACAGGCTGCACCATGAATTGTGATTTTGCTCTTTCTGAAACAGTTCAGGTGATTGTATTTGTAATTATGTTGAAGTAGAAGAAAAAATTGTTCTCAAGAATAATAATGGGGGATCTTTGACTCACAATGAGGCAACCCTAATGTGTAGCTGCACTCTAATATTTATGGTGATAACAAATTATAAATTAAATCTTGATATTACTGTAACTGTAAATAACTATGTGAGTAACAAATTATCCTTAACTAGGAGATGGGCTTAAGTATGGAGGCTGATTCAGCTTTTAAACTGTGAACTCCTCAAGAAGAAGCACCAGGGAGCAACCATAACAACAGAATGGATGCACTCAATCTGGAGAAGTTGGGAAATAACAGTTTAAAGAAGAGTGAGTCTATTTTGAAAGAAAAGTACTGCTATATTAGCATACTATATGGTTTCTTTTATGCAATTGAAGAAGTACACATGATGCTTCCTTTTTAACTGACTCGCACATCTAACCTCAAAGCTCTGCAGTCTTTGCCATGACTTAAGGGTAAAGGAGAAAACAATTTGAAATTGAAACACACTGTGACATTTAAGAAATTCATCTTTAAAAGACCTAACCTCAAGAATAGATGATTCCCCCTCAAAACTCTCATCATTATGAGTGAATAGAGTATCCACAAAGTAATTTGCTGCAATTAAACAATTTTGATTCTCAAACCTGTGCTATAATCACATCACAACTTCTAATCATTTCTTTTACATAGCTAAAATAATGCTTAGCAATGTAACATTTTTACCTTCAATGTATCCACGAAGTAGAAGAATCTTACTATTTTTGTTTCACAATGAAACTGTTTAAGATATCAAGACTACACAGATAAACCAATTCATAAAACAAGCCAAGGACTGTTTCTTATCCTATGGCTCAATCACATGAAACAATCTGTACATACTGTTAAACTCTCTCCCTCTGCCATTAGATAAAAAACTAAAACGGTGACTTTCTCCACAGTGGCATCTTTTGTGCCCCATGCAGAACATTGGTGAATGCAGGTTGGTACAGGCTAAAATTGTTTCATTGTGTCTGTACAGTTTAACTAAAGGCAAGTAGGCAACTGGATACCTAGACTCTCACTATAAATAAGTGCATATTTAGGAAAATGACCCATCCCATCCCAAAACAGGCCGTTCCAGAAGCGAGTTTATTTCAGCATCTCATTCGATTGGCAGACAACTAATGCAGAACATGTAACAGTTTCACTCACTGTGGCATGAGTAGCCTTTGGAGACTTAGAATATGAAGAGCAGAGCAAAACCAAACTTTGCTGTTTATCCTTAAAATTAGACTGAATCTTAGTACTATATAGTATTTCACCCCATTTAGATGGAGGAAGCATATAAGACAAAAAGATGTACTTGCCTTTCAGACCTCTCAGTTGCCAGCTGTCTTTTGGTGATATCCAGTTTTGACTCTAGCTGAGCTGCTCTGTTTCTGAGATGAGTAAAATCTTGACTCTGCAGAGTGCTGGGAAGTTCATACACTTTAATTAGACAGCAGCTATAATTCTCAAGTATGCTACCAGATAGAATAATGCAAAATGAAAAGGGCAGCTATACCATGCAACTGATTCCCTTCTGGAGTAAAATGCACACAGAAAAGTATTTGAGGTTATAGCTGAAGAATTAGAAGCAGGTTTTTGTTACCTTCTGCTCCTAAGGTATCCAAGGTACTATGGCCATTTGAATAATGCATCCAGAAAGAAAGAATTTTAAAACAAAACAAAATAATACCCAACCACAATATCCTCCTGATCATTTACTTACAGTTTATTTTCTGCTAAAGAAAGTTGTTCCTTGAGAAGTCGAATTTCAGAGTCTTTTTCTTGCTTTGCTTTCCGCGACTGGAATTCTCTCTCACGATTGGATGCAAGCAAAGATTCCAGGTTTTTCAGAGATGCTTTTTCATTTCCCAGTTGTTTTCTCAGCACCTCTATTTCAGAATGGGAAGAATCACATTCACTCTGCAGCTAAACAAAGATTTAAAAGTTTCAGGTGTATGCCTGCTGAGTTCACAGGTTAGCAGTTAGGATAACCTTTAAAATAAGGCTAGATTGAAATTTGCTTTTACTCCAAGATGGTCCAAGATGGCTGATAACTGACCTCATTCAAAATCCTGTGTTGGATTTATAAACTCACTCAGTGCCCATATATGAACTTAGGCTTACTTAATACAAATTAGAAACTGCAATGAAGTAGAACCATAGAAAATCCTGAGTTGGATGAGACCTCAGCTGCTCCCCATATGTCTTGCCTTCCAGACCCTTTACCACCTTTGCAGTCCTCTTTTGGGTACTCAAACAGCTTTATGTCCTTCCTATATTGTGGCACCTAAACCTACACCAAGTGCTTGAAGTGAGGCCGCAGAGCAGAGCACTTCTTCCCCTTACAAAGCAAAATCCAAATTATTTGGTTTTAATTAATTGAGTTTTCCTTATTTTGAAGATCCAATTTTCCACTGTCAATCAAGTCCATAGTTCTCTTGCCTGCAAACAGTTTTGATATTCTACTTGTGTATTTCAGAACAAAAGGATACTAAAAATTGTAGACTAAGTTTTGAGAAAATAATCACTCTCCAAACACTGAAAGAACAACATTATTTTAGTAACAGCATTCAGAATCTTCACTAAAATCCCCAGGTGCATTTCTGCATTTTATAGTCCTGAAACTCTTGCTTCTCTCTGCAATCCCAGCTTCAACTGACAATTTCACAGAGGAACACAGATAGTCCTTGTCATATTAAACCTCTTAGCTTCAGAGACGTGACATACACTGGAATTGTTCACTATCAGAAGCATCACAGAGTGTTCCACAACCACACAAAGATATCTTACAACACACTATACTGGAGCAAATAACCAACTATGAAGCAGCAACTTTACTCATAGCATATAAAAGCAGCATAAAGGTTAAAAGAAAATGCTGGAGGCCTGCAAAGGAACATGAAATTGTCTCAGCTGGAGCAGAGAGCAGACAGGACAGCAATAGAATTATGCAGAAAATATCTGAATGTATGATCAGTTTATCTAAGCTGTATTCTAAATTAATCAATCTAAATTAAACATTAAAAAAGAGGCACTGATCATCAGCAGAGATTTCTTTGATCATTCTAGATCCCAAAGCAGTTGGAGATCCCTTAAATTATACCATTAGCATAAAATTATTTTTCTAATTGATTTCACGTACCCTTTCTACCTTCTCTGATGTGGACGTTAACTGCTGACTTAATAGTTCTTTGCCTGTATCTAATTTAATGCAAAGTTCTCGCACAGATGTGAGATTTGCTAGTATAGACACTCTCTCCTGATGTATGATTTGAAGCTCTCCTTCCATTTTCACAATAGTCTTGCGTAAGGTGGAAAGCTGAGACCGGTATGCTTCTTCTGTTGTTAAATGCTACAATAAAGCAATATCAGATAATCAAAAGTGTACTGCAAAGACACTATAAAACTGCTTCCAAAATCCTACAAAAACATCTTAATATTGTTGTGATGCTTTTTAAGGGGTAGCAGTAGTTTATTCTGGAATGAATGTTAAAAGTTATTTCTTTAAATAACTTCTGTATATAAAATAAATAGAAAAAAGATTTTTGTTTCTGATAGCAAATTCAGCTACCAATGTTTTAAGCTCTCTTCTTAGGATTCTACTTCTCCTTCTGAGCTGTTAAGATTCAAAATTCTGCCATGGGTCCCATTTCATTCCCAGATAGGACCTCTTGTTTTAAAAATAAAATGTATTTTTGCATATATAAGAACACTGAATTCATCAAATACATTCATCAGGCATGATGAAACCATGGCAGAAGCCACACTAAAATGAAGTTTACATGCCAGCAGCAGCAGTTAGAACTAGAAGCATTCTGAATGTTGTGTATTTTAAATCAGCATAACCTATATTTTTCCCTTCTGAAAAATGCCTGTACCTTAGCCAGTCATACCTGTCCTGTATTCCCAGCCACTTTTAAACAATTTAATTGTCAGTGTGGCAGAGCATGGAAGGTTGACAAAGGCAATGGGACAAAGAGACAAAGCAACAGCTTCCTTGAAAGATTTCTTATGACAGATGAAAAGAGATGATTGTAGGGGGACTAGGTTACATGAATTCTAGTTCTGACTTGGCTAAAAGAAAAACAAAAAAACACAAGGCACAATGAAGTGCACATTAAGATTTCTGAACTGAAAGTAGTGTGTTTAAGATACACGCCTTAATGTAACTGCTATGAACCTGAGCACGATATCCATCCGGAATTCTAACTGCGCTTGTTGACGCTTGAAGAGACCTATCTGTTCCTATAATTAATATCAGACGTGGGAAGTAGGTAGAAAGATGAAATCTCTACCCATTTGAGGCTGGCTAGACAAAAGGGACCATGAGCCAGTCTCATTATATTAAAAATCTGTCACGCAGATGTCCTGTACTGATTTGCTACTATGCTCTCATCCTTCTTTATGAACAGCTGCAGTTCAGCTTCTCTTGACTATCTGAAGTGCATGAGCAGCCCTCAATAGCCTCTGCAATATTTAGGAAGCAGAGATGATCTGTGGCAAAAACAGCAATCCAAACCAGAACACAGTCTAAATGTCCATAGCATATTTTCAAAGCCATGCTGAGCACTACTCATTAAGTTATTCACATTTCCAAGTGGGAAATAGATCTTTAGGACTCCTAAAGCACTGAAAAGAAGGCTGAAATGTTGGAAGCAAGAAGAGCAAGGATGGGAATGTAACAGGTGACAAAGCATTAGGTATGTTTCAAGTATGCTGTGGAGCTCTGTGTGAAGCTATGCCACCCCTCACTTCAAACATGACAAACATGACAAACATGACTGTTAATATTTTTTTTCTTGAAATGTACAATATATTTTTTCCCCCACATGTGACTTATTGGAATGTTAATTATGTTATGAAATAAACTACATACACTTCCTTGTAGCAATTATCTCTAAAATTCAAACAGAAGTGGTGTAAACTATAAACAGCCATAAGCTTAAATTACAACCAGATAATTTCAAATGTGAACTTTCAACTTACTTTCTCCATCTCTGCTTCAAGGGTCTTCACTTTCTCTTTCCACCTGTGGTTCTCGGATTCTGCATTGATTAATGCCAATCTAACAGAGTTACAATCTGCTTCTGCATGATGGCACTTTGCTTCCCAACTTTCTCCTTGTTCACGGGCTTTGTGGTAGTTCTCCAAAAGCTCATAGTTCTCTCTCTCCTAACACATAAAAGTTGCTTAATATTTGACAGGATGCTTGTCAAAATAGGGATATTTACATCTCTGCAGGAAAGACTTAGTATTGGATGTTCTCTTTTTATTGAGAATCTTGCCATTTAGCAAAAACATTGAGAGACTTCTCAAAACCACTGTTCTGTTCCATATGGCCACAGTTTGATGCTCAAAAGACATCTGTTAAAAATGGCTGAGTTAACACTAAAAAGATGAAGTATAGGAATATACTGTGATTTTTTTTCTGTTAATCCCATACAGTAGCAAGGGCAAAAGAGTCCCAAGTTCCTGTATTATGCACTGAAGTCTTAAATTTAATGAACATACACATATACATAAAACAGTGGACTATACTTCATTACTTCTCTACTGGAAAATCAGCTAAGAAAATGCTTTCAAGCTATTAAAGCTGTAATATCTGAATACAGAAGAGTTTTGGCAAGTTATTCTATGGAAATACAGTTACAATTTCAGTTTTAGTTAGAACAGCTTCAATCCACATACTCACTTTTGACTTCAGTACTCCCTTCAGCCTGACAATCTCTGTGTTTGAATTCTGGGCTTTCAACTTCATGTCATCAAGCTCATTCTGGTACTTCATTATTTTCATATGTAGTACCTGTGAAGAAAGAGTTGTTTAATAAGGCTAAAGGATACTATAAAGTATACTATAAAGTATCTTGATAAAACAAATAAATAGAATTCATACATATCTAGAGCCTATGGCTTTATTAAGTATCCTTTAAAAGGGTATTCAAAATTTAAGCTACGTAGATTTCTACAAACAAAATTTTGCATATATCAAAAATATTTACTTTCTTTCACTTTAAAAGGACACTAGATCTTAAAGTGAAGAAAAATGTAAATCAGAAAGTGTAGTCACTAGCTAGAAAAAGACAGATGGTTTCTTCAGCAGCTAGGTGGTCAACAAGCAGCTCCCACTTTTTTGCATGGTATAATCCCCTAAAGCTGCACTTCTAAAAATGCAGAAAACTAAAAAATAAAATAAAGTAACTAAGTGGTTATCTCCTGGTCAGGAAAAACAGAGCCACAAGAATGCACTCAGAAGATCTGGCAATTGTTGTTTGAGAAACAGAAGAAAATGAAAAGGATTGCGGAAAAGTTTCTGGACAAGTCAATTATTATCTCCCTTCCTCACAAACTACTGTGAGAGCACTCCACTGCAAGCAGTGGTATGTATGAAAACACAGATTTAGACTACGGAGAAACCCCTGTTCCCATTGTGAGAAGTCCATGAGCTGCTGAGAAAGGTGCTCTGGAATTCTGAGAACTTTTCCAGCCCAAGTGAAGAAAGGGGAATGCTAATTGAGATACCTGGAATTTCACCTAAATTAATGGAAGAACCATGAGTAAACAATACATATTGTAAACACACATCTATTAAAGATCAGTTGATCACATAAGGTTAGGATTCTTTTGTTTCTCACTCCACCTACAAGAATCCAGGCACATTTCAAAGAAACCCATGAAGCTAGAAGCAGCAGGTAGCTTTATTTTGTACCAGCTGACCACATCAGAAACACTGGAGATTCTAAAAGATTCTGAATAGTGATTCACTAGAGAGATGCCTTTCAGCAATCCATGTTTCTATTGACACTTGCTATCCATCTTTAGTGATCATAACATTTATAGAACGGGAGAAAGTCAGGAAATGGAGGAGTATTTTCAAAGAAGATATTCTAAGCAGTTGAACAAGGACAGAGGAGAAAAAGCAAGCATGAGAAAACCTGAATTAAGGCAGATTTTTTAACAAAAAGAAGAAAAAGTAGAACGCTGCACAATGATGACCTACTGCAAGTACTAAGGTTAATTTCTAGCTGCTTGGAAAACATATTGATGCATGAACATTGCAAGTGTGTAAGATGAGACTGTAGCCTAGCTGTGTTAACTACTTTCCTGAGTAACTGTGAACACATAAATAACACATTAGATATTTTAACATACAATAAATCAAATATTGCCGTTATCTTTTACCCAGAAGTCCCTTTAAAGAACAGAAAATAAAATCCTATTAATAAATAACTGTAATAAATTTGTCCTGTATACAAATACGTAAGTGTGTAACTGCTCTCAGCCAGCCAGCACAGCACAATAAATAGGTGCTGTCTTCCTTACAGTACTTTTCAGTATAAGCAATGGTTATAACTGCCACACTGTTTTTACAAAAAGGCCAGAAACAAAAGTGTTAAGCAGCTGTTCCTGGAGATAAACATCCAAACCATTACACAAGAATAGCTGAGCTTCTTTATGCAAGTGACCTAAGCATTAAGTGAAAAAAAATCAGTTTGAAAAAAATGCTTAAAAACCAGTTAGCAGCTTTACCTTGGGCACACCAGTTCTATGCACACCTAGAAAAACACTCTATTTTCTTTTTAGTCAACAGTTCTCAATACAAATATACCTGATTTTCTTGTTTAGTACTAGAAAGATGCTCTTGTAACCTGTCCTTCTCCTGAGCTAAGGATTCTCTGTTCTTGTTAATCTGTGCAAGTTCTTGGTTGGTTTCTTGCAGCTCTTGATGCAAACTGTTGATATCTTTCTCACAGATACAGAGTGCTTCAGCAGATTTTCTAAGTAGCAAATAATAAATACTTCAGGTATGACAACACTGCCCAACCTATTAAAATGTAGCTTTCCAGTGGTTAAGTTTGCAAGTCATGAAACGAAGCCGTAACATTTTAATATTTAATAAAGTAAGAAAACCCCACACATTTCTACATTAGCACATCTTATGATCCATTTTTTGAGTTAATGCTACACATTAATCAAAATATATTTACGATCTTGAAATTTTATTCTTACTGTGCAGAATGTTCCAAATCAGAAATCACAATCTTCAAATCTGAAATGGTTTTCTCCTTAAAAAGAAATACAAAATTAAGATGAACTCCTCACTTCTCTAATTTCCTTTTATTCAGTTAGCTGATCAATGCAAAATGGATCCTGATTTTCAAAGATCCACTGTGCTCTGTTTAGAGCTGAAAATTCTGATAACGTACTTCGGCAAATAAAGGAACAAACATTATTATCTTCTGCAGAATGTAACCATTTTAATTAAATTTCTTAATCCTTTGTGGTTCTTAAGGCAGCATTTGTCTCCCATGCTTCCAAAAGTAATGATGGCTTCTATCTACTAGATAAGTTATCACAGTTTTTCTACAATTAATAGACAACCAGAGTTTGGTAGTTTTTAACTGATACAGGAAAAACTCTGTCACTGTATTTCCATTTAAAAAAAACAGAAACAGAAAACCAAAAAAACTAGCACAGGTTATATCAGTTCACTCCACTGTCTCTGCATCCAGATATTAAAAAGAGTATAGATAGGCAAGGGAAATTTTTTCCACTGGAAACCCAAGAGATATGAGATACACCCATTTCCTCTGCAAAATAGGCACCATTTACAATTTACAGTCTTTAATATGTGGAATCATTGTTTATAGCAGGATGACTATAGCCTGTCTTGCAATATCCTTTCTTCAATATTTTGTTAAAAGCAGTGCAAATTCTTGAGTTAACAACCACAACATTTATGAGCTACCTTATTTAGTGTACCCTAAATCATTATCAAGATAACTTAGGCTGAAGTGAAAAACAATGTTTCAGACCTAAGCAGCTTCTTTATAGAGACTGAAATCACTCTATGAAAGAAACTGATGCATTTAGCATAGGTAAACTAACACCTTCAAGTGAAAAGGATAACATTCAAATGCAACATCAATGATAAGAAAAGGAGCATTACTTGGCACTGTATCTCTAACATTAATAGACCTCAGGGAAGAACTCAGGCTAAATTTTATGATAAGCAAAATATTTGGTTAGCTAATTTACTTTTCTTCACCTGAGGAAAGTAATTAAAGTCTCCTCTTTTGATAAGTATAAACCATGCAAAAAGCCAAACATGAGGGGTTCAGCGTGGCTCAAACCCACTGCCGTTGAAGTTAACACATTTTATTGCCTTGCTGAACAAGGTTAGCACTAAGCATCTCTGTAGATAGCATTATAAGAGTCATGATGACCTAACAGATCCTTCCTCTATTTCAGCTCTTGTGATGCCATAACTTATTCTGATTATTTACACGTTAGAACATACTTTAATTTTCAGGTTCTCCTCAATAGTGGCGATCTTCTTTCTTTCTTCTTCCACGCACTCTTGCAAAGTTTTCTTCTCTTTATCAAGTTGCGCACTTGTTTCTTTCAAAGCACAGATCTTCTCCTCTTGTGCAAAATTTTGTTTTGAAAAGTTATCTGAACACAATCAGAGAGGTCTCATTTTTATAAATTCAACTCATCTAAGATAAAAACTCTTTTGATACACTTTCAAAGCAAAAAAGAACATAACAAAAATTTCCCTTCAAGAAAATATTGAAGCAAGCACATTTTCAGAAACACAGATAATCCCAATGATACTTGCAGAACTGCATTCTTCTTTTAAGGATTTAAATTACATTGTTCAAAAAAATCATCCTTAAATGGCTAATGTTAAGTTAATTCAAATAACTTTATTGGCTATTGTAAAAATAAAGAGCTTAAATAGAATTACAATTGATAGAGGCTACATAAAGACTACAACCTGAAATGGCTGACATGAATTAAAAGAGATGGATATCCTGATATTAGACTGTTTTTCAGAAACAGTCCTTTATTTATAAGAACTTTACATACAAGAGTTTAAAAAAAGCCCTCATTTACAAAATTCAAGGCCACTCAAAAATTCAAAGCTATTAATGAAAAAAGCCCACCTATTAGAAAATCAGATTTGAAAAGATCTCTTTCCCTATATTCACTGAGCTAACAAAGTGCTACACATTGCATTTCCCCTTAAGTGGTCAGAGAATCGATCCTTATTTGAGGTGCATACACTGCATTCACAGGGGAAAACTACAGGAATTCTTCTTACAGTGTAATCTGCATCTCACAAGAAGTATGCAGATTGCAAATTGCTTCATAAATATCAGTGTAATTGGGGACATTGAATGATACTTCTTAACTACTTCCAGGAGATAAAATATCCAAAGTAAAACCATATATGTCTCAGTCTTTCAAAAACATCATACCCACATATTCACCTTCCAGCCTTTTTCCACAAAAACTTCCCCTGTCTTAATACACAAGAGGGAAGAGACTCAGGTTTCTACATCCTTATGAATGTAAACTACAACATGCTTCTGTCAGATGACTAGAGGTCTTAGATGCAAGATTCTGAAAAGTCTCCCTTCAGCTTTCAAGAACTAAAAGGCTTAAGATATGCTTAGTTTGGACACATTTTCTGGCAATGATTTAAACGTGCAACACATAGCTGATACCCCTATCAAGCATAAAGTCAGTACTTCACTACATGAGTGATCTAGAACTTTTTAATGAGATACATAGATTTTAATGTTGACAAAGTATCTTTTTTTTGTATTGCTTTTTCCTGATTACATTATCATGTACTCATGCTGAGAGGTACAACCACCAGCTTAGTGGATCACGGATCATAGAACCATAGAATCACTAAGGTTGGATAAGACCTACCAGATCATCCAGTCCAACCACCCACCTATCACCAATAGTTCTCACTAACAAATGTTCCTCAACACTGTGTCTAAATGTTCCTTGAGTACCTCCAGATTGGTGAATCCACCACCTCCCTGGGCAGCCCATTCCAGCTCCTGACCACTCTTCCAGAGAAGTATTTCCTAACACCCAGTCTGAATCTCCCCTGGTGGAACTTGAAGCCATTCCCCCTAGTCCTATCACTAGTTACACGAGAGAAGAGGCTGACCCCCTGCTCACTACAACCTCCCTTCAGGTAGTTATAGAGAGCAATAAGGTCTCCCCTGAGCCTCCTCTTCTCTAGACTGAACAATCCCAGCTCCCTCAGCCATTCCTCATAAGACTTGTGCTCCACACCCCTCACAGCTTCGCTGTCCTTCTCCGGACATGGTCCGGGACCTCAATGTCTTTCCTGTAGTGAGGAATCCAAAACTGAACACAGTACTTGAGGTGCAGCCTCAGCAGTGCTGAGTACAGGGGGACAATTACTTCCCAGCTCCTGCTGGCTGCACTATTTCTGATATAAGCCAGGATGCTGTTGGCCTTCTTGGCCACCTGGGCACACATAAACACAACTGATGTGCTCAGACACTGCACATTAATACCAACATATGTTGTTCAAACAGTACTATGTGTAGTGATCAAAATTTAGTTGCAAGAACTTTACTTATAACATTTTAAAATGACTTCCAACAATAAAGGAAAATGGTCTTTTTGCATGAAATATTAAAACTGTCAAAAGTCTACTTAGCCACTTTCAACAATTTTATTCTTTCTAGAGATTAGAAGCAAAAGAAAAGGTGCAACATAATTACCCAACTGAATTTTATTAGAAAAACTGTATCTGTCACTCACTGATTTTTTCATCCAAAAGTCTAATTTTCTCTTCATAAAGTTGCATTTCATATTTTTTCTTAATAATGCTTTGCTTTGCCTCTGAAAGACTATGCTCAGTCTTTTCTTTCATGAGACTAAAAAAGAAGAGAATTCAGATATTCATGTAGGACTTAATTCCTTCTTGAAACACCATTAAAATGACTAAAATGGCAAAAGTTAAGTAAAAGCAAGATTCTTCTGTTTATTTTAGACTCTACGGGATATTTTATCAATGTTAGTCTTGTTCTCTAGATATTAGAATCTGAATACTATTATAAAGAATAACAGGAAAGTAAGAAGAATTTTTTACAACACGGAGACCAAAAAATTGTTAAAAATGACTTCAGCAAAAATCTTTAGTTAGAGCACACATTGACATGATTGACCTATTTCAAGTTATGTCCAAGTTGCATTCAAATAATATATTAATAATAATATTTGAAGAAACTGAAGAGAGCTTTTAACGTAGAGGAGAAGAAAAAGATATTTTAGTAGTAGCAACTACTCTTCAAGAACTCAGTTTTTACAGTATTCATGACAACTTGTAAAAAACAGCAGCAAGACAGGACAGGTTTTGTCAAAGGAGTTCACATTACTTTAGAAATTGCAGCATTCTTAGAAAGGTATTGTGGAACACCACATCATTCCCACCAATTAAAATCAAACAAAGAAAAAAACTAATCAGCTATGCATCACCTACACCAGTCACTTTTAATGACACGTGGGTTTAAGAGAATATTTGCCTAACAGAATTACATCCTAGGAAACTGTTTCATGGTTTTATGCTTTTTGTTATCAGTATTCCACGTCATAACATCATGTAGATGTTACACTGCTGGAACATTTAGAAGTGCAGAAGAAGTAGAAAAGTCACAATATCTTCTGCTGCAATCTGTTCACCTTGTAGCCTAGTTCAGTCTGTGATCTGTTCCTTCCTATCTCTATACTCAAATTTTTCATGTGCCTTCCCCTGCAGTCAGTAAATTGTTCTTTTCATCACAAACTCACTGACCTATGCTTTCTTCCCTACAGCTTCACTTGAGTCTATTCCCACTGTGTGTTTCTGAACACGGTTAGGATCTCCAGTTGAGCAGCAGTTGAGGCCAAAAATTCTATGCAAGGCTTCATTTTTAATTCTGCTCCTGAAAAAATGATAAGACTAAGAAATGGATGCTTGAAACTAACTAAACATGTCACTCATTAGTTTGTGTTCCTCTGCTTGCCTCTTTAAAAACAGCAGCAACAAATGAAAATGTTTTTTATATTTTTCTAATAAATATGTAATTCATCAAAGCACATCAATCGCTACGGCTTCTAACAGAAAGTTCCTAATCTAAGCCATCTTGCTTTTTCACTGATGATGGTTTTCAGCATAGCATAATATCAACAAATCAACATTTTACATATAAATAAGCAATGAGGAAAAACATTTAATTCCAAAAAGATAGACATCTCACAAGCACATCTGTCACAAGCTCTTTTCCCTTTGAGCTAAATGAAACTCAAAAAACACAGGCTGGCATCACTCAAACTAATGCAGTTATACACTTTCACTTACCTCAGTGAGACACATTCAGCTTTTTGGCGGCTCAGCTCAGTTTCAGAGACCTGGCACCTTCTTGACAGTTTTCTTACCTCTGTTTCCAGAGAATTGATATGTTCTTTCATTACAGCCATTCTGGACGTCTGCTCTAACTGTTCACTATCTAACTATAAATATAATTAAACATTAATTAATAAGGAAAAGCCGGAATAAAAAGCTGATTTACATATACATGCTCACCTATTTACTCAAATTGTACTTCATTTTTAAGACAAACCTTACACTGAAGGAGAAATCTCCAAGTTTTGAGCATCTCAAGACAAAAAGTTGAAATTTGAAGTACAATCAGTTTCTCTTTCAGATTCCTGGAACATTTTGATTTATTCATGTAAAATATTGTATTGGTAATTAGGTGGAAGGGCAAAGATGTTTGCTATTGATCAGCCTTAAAGTTTTCAGTCACAGAAAACAGAACCATAGTATTATGAAGGGAGAAATCACAGTTTAAGATGCAACAACACCAAAAATGGGTTTAGGATTCTATTAACGTATAAAGCTATGCTGATAACTGGGCAGAGAAGTCACTCTAAAACACTTCCATTAAGCACAATATCGCCAAGCAACCACCATGAGTCCTTTAAGTCTGCACCTAGAACAATGACAGATCAGTCCCTTACAATCTTCCTTAAGTTCCTGCAAAGCTATGGAATGTCCAGTTTAAGGAAACCTGTATTTAATTACTAAAACGTTCACACTTTACATTCATAGAATTATAGAATCACTAAGGTTGGAAAAGACCTACAGGATCATCCAGCCCAACTGCCAAAGTATTACCCTTTCTAAAAGATTTGAAACAGCTTTTTTAAGGTAAAACATTCTCATGTCATGCCCCTTCTTATTTACTAATTCCTTCAAGATAAGTTTATGTGTTACTATAATAAAGATCAGATGAAGACTTGATGAAGATCAAGTCAATAAGCTCTTGGTATACAGTGACTCCCTCAATATTGGTGCTATAAATTTCACATTGAAGTATATCACCCTCAAAGGATATCAAATAAACTGAAGAAATAAGAGAAATACCTAAAACAAGACTATTCCTGATACTCATTATGCTTCATACATCAAGAAAGTGATTAAAGGTAATCTGCCACTCAGATTCTTCATTACAAATACATTCACTTTAATATTATAATTCTTAAACTGTACTTATTAGCCTGGTACAATTTAAAAGGCTGAAAGGGAAAAATGAAAATGAACTAAAAACTATAACCACAATGTCTAGGAGAAAGAGGCACTGTATAAATCAATGCTTATCTATTTTAAATCAAGTTTTACTAAGACTGCATATGCACTCAAGAATTGTATTCATTTTATTAACGCTTTCATTTCCTATTTTTATCTATTAGCCAACAATTGCACATATCTCCAACTTACATTGGAGAGATCAGTATAATTACATTTTCTTTTGGAGTATCGAGTCTTAGTAACATGCAATCATAAGACAGTCCTGGCTGGAAGGTAGTCTCCAGTTTAAAGCCCCGTACAAAGTAGCTCTGAGGTCAGCTTGCTCAGAGTTTTGTCCAATCAGGTCTTGAGAATCTCAAAGGTTGGAGACTGCTTCATGGCTGATAGTTTCATGGGGAAAAAGTGCTTCCTTGTATTCAGATTGAACATTTCTTGTTCTGACTTATGACCATTGCTCCTCATTCTCCCACCATGTGTTGCTGTGAAGTCTCTCTCTGACTAAATGGTGAGTACCAGCAGGTAGCACTTAGATCCCTCCTAAAGCCAATCTACTTCAGGCTGAGCTAGCCCAGCTGCCCCAGCCTCCTCACACAGGGCAAGTGTTCCAGCCTTGACTATCTCTGGAGCCCTCTCTGAAGACAGTCACACCAGTTTGGCAACGTCTTTCTTGTACTGTGTTGGCAAAACTGGATGCAGTATTCCAGGTGAGACCTAACAAGCTCTCAGTAAGGGAGGAGAATGACTTCCATTAAGCTACTGGCTGTATCCACTTCACACAGCCTACTACACTCCTAGCCTTCTCTACTATCATAGTAAACTGCTGGCACAGCTTTGCTGTGACCCAGGATCTCTAGGGCTGATTCGGCAGAGCTACTCCCAAACCCGTCAGTCCCCAGCTTGTGTTAGCGTCAGGGATTCCTCTTCCCAAATTCAGGACTTGGCATCAATTCTTGTTTCATGAGGATTTTTACATCAGGTTACTGTTGGCCATTCTTTCCACTTGTCTTGGTCCCTGTGGATGACAGCCCCACTCTTGAGTATATAAACTATTTTTCCTAGTTTGGGGAAATCTGAAGCCTTTACATTGCCTCCTTCAGGTCACTGATAAAGACCTTAAACAGAATAGGACTCATAACAGTCCCATGTCGTGATCCACGCTATCTGCATCCAGGCTGTGCCTGACCATCCAGACTTTTGCCTGTCTAACTGCTCATCCACCCAGAACCCCAACACCCTCACCAGGATACAGAGACACTGTGGATAACAGTATCAAAAGTTTTGCTACAGCCTAGGTAAATGATATCCACTGTTCTCCAGTTACTTCTTCATAGAAGGCATTCAGGTTGGTCCCACAGTATTAAAGATAAATATCGCCTGTATTACATTTACAATTACTTAAATAATTACTTGCCTTACCTTTTTAATAGTAGTTTCTAGCTCTTCAATTCTCTGTTGCAAATGAGCTTTTTCATAAAATGCAGACTCTTGAGAAATCTGTCTCAATGACAAAATCACATAGAATAAATCTAAACTCTCTGCAGACATATAATGCAATTAACTCTCAGTACTAGAATAGAGCTCTTCAGCAACTTTAACCCCAACACTAAATAATTTTCATGTTGAAGGAAGCTTTAGTGAAAAAAAAAACTTAAACCTTCAGCTGCTCCCTGAGACTGTCACGTTCAGTAGTCATCCTTTGGAAATCTGACAGTGCTGTATCCCTTTCTGCTTCCACACGCCTTAAAATGGCTTGAGCTGCCATGGTACTTTTTGGAGTCCTGGGGCATCTGATGATTTCCCGGCGAAGTTGGGAAATCTCTTCCTGTGCCTGTTTTTTAAAATAGCAGTGTACCAGAAATATGAAAATAATGTTACATATCACTGTGTACATAAACCAGACTTGTTAGAGAATTTCAATCAGCGTTGTTCAATGGAATAAATAGATTTGCATTCTTTAAAGCAACCATCAGTGAAAAAGAAATATTCATGATCTTTTCAGTAGGCCAAAATAACAATGGATTAAATTAGCACATCACAGCAGATTTAGTTTTGAGCAATTAAATAGATTAACTGAAGAAGAATAAAAATCCCAACCAATAACATTCTTGAGAATTTTCAGTAGTATTTTTACATCAAACTATTTCAGCCTTTGGAAAAACTACTTTTGTTTAATACTTCAAAATTGTAAAATACAGTGCGAAAAAAAAAAATCTGTTGCAACCTACGTTTAGTAAGAAGGCACTGCTGATAATGCAGAGCATTCCAGAAATGACACAATATCAAAAATGAAACAATATCTTACAGGTATATGCTTTCTGTTAGGAAAGCATTCTTAATTCAGGATAGCACTTACAGTCTTGTATTTAAATGACAAATACAGAACTGACAGAACTTTTAAACAATTATTTAAACAAGTATTCTACAGTTTTAGTTTTAAGGTTTTTTTTTTCATTTGAAACAGAAAAATCTTTTTTTTTTTCTTTTACATTACAGAATCAAAGAACTGTAGGGGTTAAAAAGGACATCTAAAGATCATTGAGACCAACCCCCTGCAAAGCAGACTCCCTACATCAGGTCACACAGGTCACACATGTAAGTGTCCAGGTGGGTTTTGAATATCTCCAGAGAAGGAGACTCCACCACCTCTCTGTGCAGCTGTGCCAGTGCTCTGTCACCCTCACTGTGAAGAAGTTCTTATGCACATCTGTGTGAAACTGCCTATGCTTCAGTTTGTGGCTGTTCCCCTCTGGCCTATTGGCACACACTGCTGAAAAGAGTCTGGCCTTGTCTCTTTGCCTCCTGCACCTCAGATATTTATAGATGTGGATCAGATCCCCTCTGAGTCTTCTCTTTCCAAGGCTGAACAGACCCAGGTCGCTCAGCCTTTCCTCATAAGAGGTACTCCAGCCCCTTTACCAACTTCATGGCCCTCATCTTCATCACTTTAAGTTATTTTAATTAACCATAGAAAAATAAAATAAATTACCTCTTCATAAAGATTTGCAATTTTGTCTCTCTCAGCTGTTAAAACTTTGAAGTTACCCTGAATTTCTGCCACAAGGCGCTCATATTTTCTCAGTGTTGACTCAAGCCCTTCATGTTCTCTCAGTATTTTCGAAATGTCTGGATCAGAACTCAGTCCCTTGAACAATAGTGTGATATAAAGTTAGATAAAAGAAATCAAATTTGATATGCTTTCTTATGTCTGCTTTGGAAATTTCCACCAAAGATAAAATTAGCCTTCATCCTAAGAACCTCTAGATGAACAAAACCATACACAAATAATTCTTAGTATTAGAGAACAGATATAAGCACTGTTTCAGAAAAATAAACTTTTATTTTGAGGAGCAAATGTCTATCACAAATAGCACTGACAAACAGGTGAAGAGATAACTCACATGTAACCAGCTGTAAATAACCACTGAAAGTGATAGATGCACATTGTGTGAAGCACCAGTTTGTTCCCACCATACGCATCCTGCTGTTTATAATCAGTTTTTTATTCCTGATAATTACAGCTTTGGTAAGTTGCCATTAGATAAGCAAATACTTATGAAGAAGGCACTCCTGTTGCAAAATGTTTTTCAAGCTCACCTGGAGGTGTGATTTTTTTTTTGACATGCTGTCCAAAGTAGAGCTATGCTTAGGACTTGAAGACGCGTTTCTAAATGCTCTCAGCAAATTCTCAGCCTTGCTTTTATAGTAGTCTCTGTCCTCTTCCAACGTCTTAATAAATGTATACAGCCTGGAAGGTGATTTCCCTTGCCTTATTTCATTTTCTGTTTGTATAACAACCTGCACGTGCAAACACAAGGTGATTCACTCACTGAAACAGAACTTTTCTAGAGGAAGACACCTCAGTGTTAAACAGACATACATACTTCTCAAAATCAAGTGGAAGCAGATATCTAATTAAAAACAAATATCTACTTAATATTTTAAAGTGACTTCTGAATGTCTGCATTTCCCTTTTCGTTAAACTCAATAACCAATAACAGGAATTTGTAACCACCACACTTCGGAATCCTCCAGGACTGCTTGTGTCCTGCTGTGTTGTTCCTTCAGCAGACATCAATGCAGTTACAGTCTGCCATGAGCACCAGGACCTGCAAACATCAAGCTTCTTCCAGTAGCCTGACAAGCAGCCTAATATCCAACCCTCCAATGCTGGGCTGGTCCAAGGAGTTTTATTTAACAGATGCTTGAAGGTGAACCAAGTTGACTGAGTAAAAACAGCAGTAGTATTTCCAAAGCATTCATACTGGTTGTATATTGCAAAATACACCATTTCTTTTAAAAACTGTCATGGTTTTATGATTTTTGGTATTGGTATTCCACGTCATAACATCGTGTAGTGCATTGAGAATTAAAGAGTTAATTGTTCAGCACCGTGGATCGTCGATAGTTATGGGTATACCTGTCTCAGAAGAGAACTACAACCTCCAGAGGACTCTGCGTTGCTTTGTATTTTTACGTTATTCCACTCAGATGGAAAGATAAAATCTGTTTGCGTGTCATGAGACTTTTTCTTTCCTTTGGGATCGACTCAGCAGTGGGTGCTTGCTGCCATCTCGCCTTCAGCATTTAGTTCATAAGTTCATAAGGTTGGAAAGGACCTATAAGATCATCTAGTCCAACCATCCTCCTATCACTATCCCTACCCAACTACTAAATCAAATCCCTTAGCACCTCATCTAAACGCTTCTTGAACAGCTCTTGGGATGGTGCCTCAACCACCTCCCTAGGCAGGCCATTCCAGTGCCTGACCACTCTTTCAGAAAAAAAATGCTTCCTCAGGTCTAATCTAAATCTTCCCCGGCGCAACTTGTGGCCATTCCCTCTCGTCCTGTCGTTATTTATCAGGGAGAAGAGGCCCACCCCCTCCTCACCACAACCCCCCTTCAGGAAGTGGTAGAGTGCAATAAGGTCTCCTCTGAGCCTCCTCTTCTCCAGACTGAACAATCCCAGCTCCCTCAGCCGCTCCTCATAAGACTTGTGCTCCAGACCCCTCACCAGTTTTGTTGCCCTTCTCTGAACACGCTCCAGGGCCTCAATGTCCTTCTTGTAGTGAGGGGCCCAAAACTGAACACAGTACTCCAGGTGCGGCCGTACCAGAGCTGAGTACAGGGGGATGATCACCTCCCTGCTCCTGCTGGCTACACTATTTCTAATACAGGCCAGGATGCTGTTGGCCTTCTTGGCCACCTGGGCACACTGCCGGCTTATGCTAAGCCAAGCATCAACCAACACCCCCAGGTCCTTTTCCTCTCTACATTCTTCAAGCCATTCTGCCCCAAGCCTATAGCATTGCATGGGGTTATTGTGGCCAAAGTGCAGGACCCGGCACTCGGTCTTATTGAACCTCATCCCATTGAGCTCAGCCCAGCTGTTCAGCCTGTCCAAATCCCTCTGAAGGGCCTCCCTACCCTCAGGCAGTTTGACACATCCTCCCAACTTGGTGTCATCTGCAAACTTACTGAGGGTACACTCAATTCCCTCGTCTAGGTCATCAATAAAGATATTAAACAAGATGGGCCCCAAAACTGACCCTTGGGGGACACCACCCGTAACAGGACTCCAGCTGGACTTAACTCCATTAACCACTACCCTCTGGGCACGGCCCTCCAGCCAGTTCTCCACCCAGAGAAGAGTGAACCTGTCCACACCACGGGCTGCCAGTTTCCCAAGGAGAATACTGTGGTAGACCGTGTCGAAGGCCTTGCTGAAGTCCAGGTAGACTACATCAACAGCCTTTCCCTCATCTACCTGTCTGGTCACCCAGTCATAGAAGGAGATGAGGTTGGACAAGGATGACCTGCCCTTGGTGAACCCGTGCTGGCTGGGTCTGATCCCCTTGTTGCCATGCACGTGTCGTGTGATTTCCCTCAAGATCATCTGCTCCATAACTTTCCCTGATACCGAGGTCAGGCTGACAGGCCTGTAGATCCCCGGGTCTTCCTTATGGCCTTTCTTGTAGATGGGAGTCACATCGGCAAGCCTCCAATCTTGTGGGACCTCTCCAGATAACCAGGAATGCTGATAGATGGCAGAAAGTGGCTCGGCAATCACCTCTGCTAGCTCCCTCAGCACCCTTGGGTGGATCCCATCTGGCCCCATGGACTTGTGGGAGTTCAGATGGAGGAGTAGATCTCTGACCGTCTCTGCTTTAGCATAAGGCCTTCAGTTTATTGGACACTCTCTTGCTCATTTTATTTGATTTATTAGCTTCAATTCCAATTATATTGTATTATATTGTTATTTTGCTTTCCGATATCTTATTTAGTAAATTAGCTTTCCTCCTCAGATCGTGGCCACTGTTTTGTTTTTAGACCCATCTCCCTTTTCCCTTTTCCCTTTCCCCCTTCCGTGGGTCCATGGGTCCCCCGCATCAACTGAGGTGGAACCGAACCAGCCCATAAACCGTTGACAAAAACAACAAGTCCATGTCCACACAAAAAATTAAAGCAGCGCGGCACGCACGTGGATTTTACTCTTGATTAGTGAGTTTGGACGTTTCATCGCACAACACAGAGTGTGCGGGAATAAGCATACAGTAAATACAGTGGAACACAACAGGACACTACAAAACTCAACACATCCCTAAGGAAGCAGGGAGCAACCCCAGCTTCTCCAGGGCTCCCCGCCCTCCACCAGCCATCACCCCGGCCGCCCCATATACACATCGGTGTCTACCTTGGAACGAGCCTTGGGATCTATCTTGGGATGAGCCTCCGCCCTCCGTTTCCGGGACCGCCAGGCTCTCATAGCGGCCGCCCGGGCGCTCCGACATACCCTCGGCTCTCGTCCCCGGCCCGGACGCTCTCGCGCGACTCAGTGGCTCGCTGCGCGCCGTGCCCCATCCCTCCCGGCCGCGGGGCGGGGACCGCCGCACCCCAAACGGCGTTCCGGACGCGTTCCCTGGCTGCCCGGCAACGGCCCGCTGCCCGCAGCGATGTGCCAGCCGGCCTCGGCCAGAACGCTGGATTTCAGTCTTAGTGATTTTGATATGCTGGAAATCATAGGAGACTCTGCAATAGCATATTTATCTCCGAGAGATGTGAAAAGCTAGCATTTCAAGTTTTATGAAAGCCCTACTCCGTGAGCTTTCATTTTAGAAGTGATGCATTTTCTTCGTGTTTGCCTATGATTTTCTTCACGTTATATAACATGGCCTCTCATTAGCTCTTGGCGTCAGGGCCACGGGACTTGAAGCCACAGCAGCAACAGCCTGAATCTGGCTTATTACTGTCCCCCAGTAGTTCAACTGTTGGCAAGGTCTCACTGAAAATGCAAAAATCTCTCTAAAATGAGTCGGGTGTGCTGCATTTCTTCTTTCCAGACCTGTGATTCAGCATTAGTGCAGCAGAATCAGAGTGGCTTCCCTCTTTGTGTGGAAAGCCAACTGGCAAACTGGACACTTAAAGTCAAGCCCTGGAAGGTATTAGTGGGGTCCACGGGGAAGATGGCATTACTGCTGCTTTGCTCAACCTCTCTACTGCTAATGCAAGCCCTCTTCCTGCTCGTGCCTCAAGCACATTTTCATGCTTCATTCAGTTTCTGCTAGAGCATATGAGGAAAGTACTCCAGCCTCTAGGCTCTGTGAAAATTAACATCAGCCACACAGTTGGCTATGTGCCCCATACTGGAGAGTGCCCAGTGGGTTTGGGATTTCTGCACACAGAGGTTAAATCCAGAGCTGCACTCCTGACAGGAATTTGGGAATCGTGTCACTAAGCAGCTTTTGCTGGATCCTACCAAAGAGTGAATCTGTACTGTGAGACTGTATCCATTTATAGGGAGCTTCCGCTGGATTACAATGCAATATAATCTGGTTTGTATTCATACTGCATGTGGTTTGTCTTTGAAAATAGCCACATTTCAGGAAAGGTACTCGTAGCTGGACACTAAGAAACAGAGCCGAGACGTTTTTAACTGTCCGCCTGCTGTTGTGCACATTTCTCTTTTCGACCACACTCTGCTTAAAGGAAAGGAGGCTAGCCTCGGTCGGGCTATTTTCACCTTGAAAAGCATCCCTCAGCTCACAGTACGCTTTCCTGACACCCGGTGGCAAAATGCAGAATCGCACTGCCAAAGTTCCACAAGCCAACGGCTACAAGTTGCCTGCATATTGTTTTTCCTTCCACTTAGCAGCTCCGGCCTCACCCCGGGCGCCAGCACCCGCTTCCCGCCGCCATGGCGGCCCCGCGAAGGGCGCACGCTCCGCCGCCTCTAACCCGGGAAGCGGAAGGGACGCAAGAACGCGCCGAGACGCCGCGCCCCCTCGTCCCTGCCAGGCGGTTTGATGGCGGGGCAGGCTGCTCTGAGCGGGCGGGTGCGTACATAGGGTGAAGCCGTGCTGCCGCAGTACAGCAGAGCGATGTGCTGAGTGAGGGAGAGAATCGGTCCCATTTGTTCCCTTGGCCTTCCAGCTACCTGGAGAAGCGCGTCTGACAAGCCACGACCCGTATGCTGAGCGCACGTCGGGGTGGGACAGCATCAGCAGCCTCCAGAGTAGAACATTTTAACTCAGAGCAGTTGAAGAGCGTTGCTGCTTTGGGAAGAGCATGACTGCGTCATGAGTGCAACCAGAAATTCCTCCCTGTCACAGTGGTGGGCCGTGCATGTGCCACATTCATCCCTATCAGCTCATACAGGCCTTCCTCCCACCGTTGTTCCATTATTAAGAACATGGTGCTACAGTCTTCATTCAAGAGCTGCCTGCCGCTGTCCTGCCTCCTCAGGGCTCCCAGAGCTGGCTTCGGAGGGGCAGCTAGTGGGGGGCTCATCATCCAGTCTGTGTCTAATGATGTTTACCAAAATCTGGCAGTGGAAGACTGGATCCACGACCACATGAATTTGGAGAACCAGCAGGTCCTTTTCCTGTGGAGGAATTCCCCAGCTGTGGTAATTGGAAGACACCAGAATCCCTGGCAGGAGTGCAACCTCCATCTGATGAGACAAAAGAACATAAAGCTAGCCCGGAGGAGGAGCGGGGGAGGGACGGTGTACCATGACTTAGGCAATATCAATTTGACTTTCTTCACAACCAGGAAAAAGTACGAGCGAATGGAAAACTTGAAACTAGTGGTGAAGGCACTGAAAGCCTTGCGGCCGCATTTAGATATCCATGTCAGCAACAGGTATGACATCTTGCTAGATGGGCACTACAAAATCTCAGGTACTGCTGCAAAACTGGGGCGGACAACTGCTTATCACCACTGTACCTTACTCTGTAATGCTGATAAATATGTTTTATCTTCTGTACTGAAGAGTCCTTATAAAGGACTGAAAAGCAATGCCACTCCTAGTGTGCCTGCCTCAGTGAAAAACCTCTTTGAAGAGGATCCTAGTTTAACTTGTGAGATGCTGCTGGATGCCATCGCTGAAGAATATGCCACACAGCACCGAATAGATCACCACATCACCCTAATAAATCCAACTGATGAGACTATGCTTCCTGGAATCAGTGATAAATCTAAAGAGCTACAAACGTGGGATTGGGTTTATGGAAAGACACCAAAGTTCAGCATCAGCACATGTTTTAACATGGTCTATAAAGATTCTGTTCTTGATGTTAAAGTGGACATGGATGTAAAGCATGGAAGAATTGAAGCCTGTGACATTGATCTGCCGCAGCAGTGGCTTCCGCCAGCACTGTGCAGTGAGCTGGTGAAGAGCCTTACAGGCAGTAAGTTTTGCCCAAATGAAACCACTGCACTGTCAAGCACATTGCTAAGAACATGTCCACAAGACTATGAGTTGCACAGCAAGTGGAATCTGTTATGTGAGAATATGACAATGTTAATGTGATTTGTGTTGTGAAATTGTCAGTTGAACTTCTGCTTTTTTTTTAGGTTATTTATTAAAAACAAAATTAAAAGATTTAATTTCCTACAAGCTTTTTCTCCTGTCTATTAGCCATTAAGCTGTTTAATGTGCTTTTGTTTAGTATTACCTGCTAGCAACTAGATTTCACTCTGCCTGCACCTGAGGTCATGCTGCAGAATGTAAGCCCCTGTAACAGGCAGCAACCCTTCATTGCTCCATGCTGACAGACATCATCACTGATAAAAACAGAAAATGTTTTCAGGCCTCTTCCCTTGTCTCTGTAGCGAAGAAGGTACAAGTGGCAAATGGAGGCTGGATGGGATAGATGGAAAACTGCTGCTGTGCTACTGCACTTGATTCTTTGCCTAGATTCCATTTCTTGCAGATAGAAACTCAGAAAACCATCCCTCAGCCCTTGAGCTGTGTGGAGAGGGATGTCCCCCTTGTTTCTGGTTGGAAATCCTGTCCTGCAGAGTGCTGGTGACCCTCTTCTCATATTTACAAGTACGTTAGTAAGCTGCACTCACTGCTGTGCAGTACTGCTTTTTATTCAGGCTAGGATGCTGGTGGAAGTTTCCACAAATCAAGAACAATAATGCAAGTTTCTTTGCTGTATTTATACATTAAGTTTCTAAATATTCTGCCAGAAGAGCCACCTACTACCTACATATTCATAAGGTTAAGCAATCGTGAGACTCCATCCCCTTCTGGCTACTTTCTTGGATATCCGTGCTTGCACAGGGTTATTGAGGGGTCTTACATGACCATCATTGGTCATATAGGGAATGCTCCCCTTATTCTTTTTATCCTTTTATTGTCACATGAGAACAAGACGAACAGTTCTCCTCTTCCAGTTTTCCAATGGGAGCAATTGTCCTTCATTAATCAGGTAATATTAGTGGCTAAGAAGTTCTGCTGTAGGATAAGTGGCACTTCATCAAAGGTTTCTACAATCGTGTTAACTAATCACAGATAATACAGCTTTCTCTACAAAGGAACATCATTGTTTCCATTACCTTCGTTCTCCCTCCACACCCACTGAAAGTTACAAAATATCTAACTGGAATCAACCAGAGCCACTGCTGCAATTGCGTTTGAAATTGTTTCAAACGAAAAGAGAGAAGATTAAGACTGGATATAAATAATTTTTTTTTTTATTATAAGAGTGGTGAGGCACTGACACAGGTTGTCCAGAGAAGTGGTGGATGCCCTGTCCCTGAAGACACTCATGGTAAGGCTGGACAGGGCTCTGAGCTACCTGATGTAGCTGTAGGTGTCTCTGTTTGTTGCGGGGGAGTTGGACTAGATGGCCTTTAGGGGTCTCTTCCAACTCAAATGATTCTATGATTCTGTGGATTGGTGTGTAAGCCACAAGGGGGAATACCTATTCTGTATTACAATATGCACATGTGAACACAAATCTTAGAGAAAACAGCTCCTCCTCCTACCACCTAGCAGAAAACTTGCTAGTGGAAGACAGTAGTGAACTGAAAGCGGCAGTTTTCAGGTTAAATCATAGTAATAATATAGAAGTGCTGTTCCAAAAGAAAGGCTGAAGATTTGTTTCCCTGCTGTTGCAGAGTAACCAGAATGCAATTTTGACCAGGTCAGGACAGAAGCAATTTATTGTTATAGCTGTAGGAGAAAACACAGCACAGCAGAATGATGAGCTCTGCCCAGATGAGTCTGTTAGAGAGCTTACTTTTAGGCTATACAACTCTTTCACCAAGCTGCCCTTGAATAGTAGTTCAATTTTAAGTGGTGTGTTCACCGTGCAAAAGAGACACAAATTCACTCTGCTGAGGTGCAAGCAAATCACAGTAAACTCCACCTGGGGCACAATATGTGGTACAACTCAATTTATGTAAGAGGTCTTTTCTAGAAGGTTTTCAGGGGCTGTGGGATTTGGGAGCATCAAGGTCAGAAACGGAGAGCAGGGCTTGTTACTGGATGAGATACTGAAACACCAACATTTACAGCTTCTGAAGATAAGAAAACTGCAGGAAAATCTGAACCAATGAAGTGGATTGAGAAGTGCCAGTATCAAGTAGGCAAGAAACAATCTTGCTGTTAGTAGGGCAAGATAAAAAAGGACCAGCGTAGTCTAAAGAAAGTAAAGGAGCAATGATATTTATGTCCTTCAGACTGTCCTAATTACATTTTTGAGACCATGGCATGGAGGAAGAGACTCTTCCATTCCTCCTCTTCTGCCTTAATCTTTCAACCACTTTTCTACTTCTGCTAGTGTTTCTAGGAGTAAAATATTGAATTTGCAGTGCCATGAATTTAGTTTCGCTGTCTTTCTCTTCTTCCAACATTGCAGTGCAGAGATGAGCATTGCTAACTAATTCAGTGAGAGCTTAGTCTGCCACCAAACAGCAATAGGTTGTAATTGCTCTTGAATTTTTGGCTACAAGCCTGCAACAAAAGCAGCTGCTGCAACTGCTGAAGCTTTTTTTAGCAGCATTGCCTATTCCAGAATACCAGTTAAAAACTTCCTTGAGGTAGTCCATGAAGGCTAGAAGGTATTCCCCCTTAATTTGTTTTGTATTTTGCCCCATTTTTATTTGGCAGATATTTTGGGTTACCTGAAGATGATCTCCAGCTAACCTAAGTTCCCTGTCACCCTGGAAGGCTAGCCAGCTTTTCCATTAATCACTGCCTGATTCCACAAGGCTTAACAGCTCATAAGAGCTGCTTTCTATCACCTCAACTTGGATTATACCAACTCATAACAGTTTACAGTTCTCTACATTTCTGTTTCCTCTCATTTATGGAAATCCTTTGGCTGCCTTATACCTTCAGGAGTGTGCAGAGCGTGAATGGTAACCAGGCCTCCTGGCCCCAGTGCTTGCTTTAAGGGTGCCTGTATCTCAGGCCCAGCTGACAGCAGGTTCTACCAGTGACTGCAGAAATTCTTGGTATGTTCTGATAGTCTGATGATGCTTATGGCTCTGCTATTACAGGGGCAGGTAAGGAGTGTTTTTTTAAGCGTCCCTTACACTGCTCTGATAAAATAAATGCTGAAGAGGGTAACTTTCTATTCCTTGATGCCCAATCCTCTTCATACAGCGTCCCAACTGACAGTTAAAGGAACTATGTAGAGAAAAAGAACTTCGAAATAAAAACTGCACTGCAGCACCAACAGGTATGTCACTAAAGGTTTAGTAGTATACATACATATATACATATACAGATACTGCATATTCACATGATCTGAGAAGAAAGCAGTAGCCTTAGCTATCATTTTGCAGTTAAAAAGCTCAGGAAGGTCTACAAATGAGGGAAGACCAGGGCTACCTCCTGGTAATCTCCAGTACAGGACCACATTACTGGAGATTATTGCTGGAATAAAGAAGCATATGGCACTACAGGATGCAGAAAGCAAGGCACCCATCAGTCCTCAGTTTAAAATATCCCAATTGCTAACTGAGATATTCTTCACAGTGTAGTGATGGAGCACTGGCACAGCTGCACAGAGAGGTGGTGGAGTCTCCTTCTCTGGGGACGTTCAAGACCCACCTGGATGCCTACCTGTGCAACCTGGGCTAGGGAGCTGCTTTGGCAGGGGGTTGGGCTCGATGAACTATGGAGGTTCCTTTCAAACCCTACAGCTCTGTGATTCTGTGAGATATAAGGTGAATCTGAAATACTGATGGTGGCTTTTCATTTAACCCCTGTATGCCTGAAATACAGACTAGGTGAAAATATAGAAAGCATTGCATTCAAGATGGTTAATGGATTCACATCAATGGCTGATCTTCGAGGCATTACCTGCTTCTTGGAGTTGTAGAAGAATTTAAACAGATGACTTAAATTACAAATATTAAAAAATAACCTTTATTCCCATAAAAATATGCATGTTACATACATCCAAATAAAATTGTTGACAGTGACTACATATAAAACCACAGCAGGAAGACAGGGACTTTCTATGGAATGTTTGGAGGGACCTGGTAGCGTACAGTGGCACACGGTATTCTTTGTCTAATTGAACACTGAAAAGCTGAGACATTTTTATGCAAAAAAGGTAAGAAGGCAGACCATTGGCACACTGTTACCCATAAAACAGGGCAAAGATTGCCAGTTCCTTCTTGACAGCTATGGAATAGGTCTTTTTTGTAAGAGGCAAGACCTGAAGAGGAGTAATGGAATACAACAGCCATAAGGAAAAAGAAACAGGTGAGAGTAAAAGTTCTAACAGCATACAAGAGACAAAAGAGCAGGGCTGCATCTTGTGGTAATCATACAGGACCACAACACAGAGGCTCAGAACTAGAATAGAGGCTTACTGTATCACAAGATGCAGAAAGGCACCTGCTAGTCTTGAGGTTAAAACATTTTTAAGGGACCTTAAAAAAAAAAAAAGGCCACTGCCAGTTCTGAATGTCAGAATGAACAGCCTTGATGGCTTCTTGTTTGCAAAAGGAAGGCAAACTCAGGTGATAACTTCCAGTTTCCAGAGGACGAAGGGAAGACAAGAAAATATTTCTTTTTTTTTTTTTTTTTTTTCCAATTAGCATGTTCCTTAGAATCAATATTAACAAGAAAGTTTTGGGTTATACAACCTCTGGAGTAATTTAAAAAACATTATTACTTTTATTTATTTATTTATTTAAAGGGGGCTTAGTAGCAGGGCAATAGCTTATTGCAGTTCTGACTGGCATGACTAGAAGTATGGACATCAAGCTTGCAAGTCAGGGAAAGACTGGAAGAGGATCATACAACTTTTCCTTGCCTAACGCAAAGAATAGAAATCAAGTGTATGACAAAACAGCAGGGAATAAAAGAACACATACAAACGATACGGAAAATTATACAGCTAGAACATTGTTTGCATCCTTTTCTGCCCCAAATTCATCATTCAGAGATATGTACAAGAAGACTAACATGTCTGCATACTGAACGCTGCAATATTTGCATGCAAGGAGCTTAGAGAATGGAATGCTAGATTTGGGGCTATTTGTAGTCTGTGAGATCAGGTATTATGGGATCAATTAAAACACAGCGGAACAGCAGTCATGACTAGAATGCAGGAATTCAAGGAAATACATAGGCTGCTTATAAAAGAGGACTGATGGGTTGAAATAGTAGCACAGCTTCAGATGTTTGTGAGGTGGTCAATTAAAGTTAAAACCCCAAAATTTGCTCAAGACAAACAAAATTGATAGTAAAAGTAAAAATAACAGTAAAAAGGCCTTTGAGAGATGGTACTGAAGCTGTTATAAGACCCCTTCTCCATAAACTCAAATTTAGAGATGGATTGCGTTCTTCAGGGCTACAGGATAAAAAAAAGTACAGTGGGAGAATTGTACAACTGTGTTTATAAAGGCACAAATATCCTTAAATCTGCAGATTATAGAAGCCGTGCTGAACCAAGTACCTATTCTGGAGTGCTACTGATGATGGATAGCTGGACCCAAGTGGTAAAATTTACACTTCTATGCTTATAAAATCACTCGTTAAAAGCAGCAAAAGTTGATCACATTTTCTTTGTATGCTTAGTATGAAAGACATCCACTGTTGTTTCACGACAAGGTCGCAAGTCAAAGTCACAGTATCCAATGCTGAAACGACCCTATGGAAATTAAGAGAACTGACATGGGTAACATAGAATAAGCTATACTACCATGGAAATTAATTAAAGAGGTCAAAGTGTTTTTACCTGTGGTCTCTTAAAATAATCAAGACCCCTTCCAATCTTAATCATCCATCCATTGTTGAATCTGTTATTAAAGATAACAAATTTGAAAATCATGAGTACACTGAATAAAAATAAAAAAGAACCAACACATCTGCATGACTCTCAAGCTCCTTCTATCAGCCACAGCTATTTCCTAGCATAGTTGATATGTGTATGAACCATTCTGATACCTGTATGGAACATTCTGCACTGCTATGTATATTGAAAAGACATCTAATATTGTTTTCAGTTGGAACCTATGAAACTGTGGAGGACTAACTTTATCCAGTAAGGGACACTGCCTTCCACTTTGTTAACTGTGGTTAGAAATGATCTCAGAAGCTAGGGTTAAGTAGTTTAAAAAACTGAATTTCACTGACAGTTTTAGCATCACCCACCTAATTTCTCGATCATGTACTGAAGATGAAAATACAACATTCAGTGTTATCCCATGATTACTCAATGACCGCTTTATTTCTTCCAAGGCACTTGTCTGTTGATTCCTCCCACTGCCCTGTTAAAAATAAAGACAACACTGTTGTTTTTTTTTTCCCAAAACATATATTCTGCTTTTGGTCATTGCTTCCTAAAATCCCCAACGAAACCTTTTTAGTAATAATTTAAATCCAAAGAAAGCCATCTGAGTGAGGGCAGATTTGTGTTTTCATGGACAGGATAAGAAGCAGACAGATTACAGGTATACTTGCAAAGGGATGTGGAGCAAGAGCTCAAACAACCCCTTAAAGCTAGATACAGATTACTATTTGAGCCAGAATAAATATAGGGATAGTTTGGAAGTTTTAGCTCACCAAAGGCTCTTAAATGAGAGCTACACAAGCTGTTGGAAAAAAGAAAAAAATAAGTATCTCGACAGATTATTTGTTGTTGATGACATTTTCCACAACAAAACTTTAACCTAAATAACTTTTCCCTTTAAGATTCTGATTCCCAAGAATTTGTTATGAAAAAGTCCTGAATTTATGTTCAGCTATCACAGTTTTTCTTTTAATTTGTGAACTCTTCTGAAGGTATTGAAGCCTCTCTCAAATAAGTACTTGTAAACGTGAACAAATGTATATTTAAATATAAAAGTTTGTGTATTCATCTATGCATGTTGGGTGTGTTTGTGTGGTATTACCTGGATACAGAGAAATGGAAACTGAAACCTGGATACTTACTTCATCACAGGAAGTGAGGAGGTGGATTGTTCTCACTTTGCATGGCCCCTTAACCAGCATCTCGCAGAACCGCAGGAAATTATACACCTGTAGCAGTTTTGTGTAATTCAGTAACTTGGATTATTTTAGCTGCTACATCAGCAGAGCAGAACAGCAGTCATGAGTAGAATGCAGAAACTCAAAGAAATACATAGGCTGCTTATAAAAGAGGACGTAGGGATTGAAATGATAGCACAGCTTTAAATGTTTATGATCTGAAAGGAGGTTATGGAGTGGTGGGGGTTGGCGTCTTCTCCTGGGTAACAGCAATAGCACGAGAAATAATGGCTTCAAGTTGCACCAGGGGAGGTTCAGGATGGATATTAGGAAGAAAATTCTTCTTAGAAAGAGTGGTGAGGCAGTGGCACAGGATGCCCAAGGAAGTGGTGGAGTCAGTGTCCCTGGAGGTGCTCAAGAGTCATGTGGGTATGACACTGAGGGACGTGGTCAGTGGGCATGGTAGGGACAGGGTAGTGGTTGGACTATGTGATCTTAGAGGTCTTTTCCAACCTTAATGATTCTATGTTACGTATCATTCAGCATCCACTTGCCTGGTAGTCTTGCCTAATGTAGGGGTCCTCCACCCAAACTTCAGAAACAATCTCAGTCAGATACTCCCGGAAAAGCTTCTCATAGCTAAAACCTGTTGCATTTTCCTCTATTCTGATTTGCTTGTGGTATTTGCCATCTGAAAAAACAAACAAACAAACAAAAAAAGCCACCTTTGTCAGTAAAATCACGACATAATCTCCATGTAACACCAGATATTTAAACACGAAAAAGACAACAGTGCTGCACCTTGCTTCTCCTTTTCAATATGCTTTTTGATGTCTTCAGCTCTCGTCATGTACCCAGATATTTTCTGCCGGTACCACTGCTTCTTTGCCTCATCCTTCGTTCCTGCCAACCAGAACCGCGGAGGTGAGCTCTCCCCGAGCCAGGGCCGGGGAAGAGTTGGGCGTCCCGTGCCCCAGCGCTGCCCGGAGGAGATTGGGGAGCGGGTCCAGGCGGCAGCCCATTTCGCGTCTCCTCGCGGCCGGCGTAGTCGGGGCGAACCAAGAGCCGCACGGCCGCCTCACACCCGCTCCCAGCCCGGTACCTTTCACCACCTGCAGCAGCAGGTCGATGCCCTCCTGGTAGCACACCAGGGACTCCTGGAAGCGAGACGCCAGGTCCAGCTCCACCGCCCGCTTCACCGTCTCCGCCCCGGCCCGCTCCAGCGCGGCGGTGCCGTCGCCTCCCGCCCGCGACATAGGCACGGCAAAGGGGCCGCGGGGAAATGGAAACCGGGGCAGCGAGCGAGGCGGCCGCGTTCAGCGCTGCCCTTCCTCCAGCGGAACCCGAGCGCTGCGGTGGGGGTGCCCGGCCGGAAGGCAGCGCGCACACATGGCGGCGGGCCGGGCCGGGCTGCGGCTCGGCGCTGCCTGGGACGCGGTGAGCGGGCGGAGAGGGGGTCCGGTCGGGGCAGCCGGGGCATCTGCTGATGGTGGCATCTGCTACTGGGGGAGGGGTTGTTTTACAGCCGCCGTGAGGTGGAGTTCACGGGGATTGCTTTGTTTTCTAGGTGCTGGGGAGAAGGCCGGAAGGGATCGTGCCCGCGCCGTGGGCTCGGCAGAAGTTCACCAGGTCGAGAATTCCCGAGTCGGTACGTGCTGCCCTCATGGAGGAGGCTGAAAGCCGTGGGGTCGCGGGCAGGAGCTGTTTGCCTGCGCGTTCTCGGCCCTCTGTGGTGCGGCGGCGTCGTAGACGGCGCTTCCGAAGCCGCAGAGAAGCTTGGCTTGCTTGGCATTGCAGCTTGTCCTTCTGCAAGGCGCCGTCAGGTTTCACTTGACTTTTCCTAAAGCTTCTTAAAGTTTCTTAATCCTGTGGCAAAACTTATGGATCGTAAGCTAAACGGAGGTTGTTCTGTGAGATGTATGCCTTATGTGCCATACTGTGTGTCCATGCGGTCGTGTGGCCTGACTTCAGAGTTAATATGTAAATCAGCAAGCTGTTATAAGTCTGACAGCGTTATAAAAGCTGCATTTGAACTTCTTTACTGGGGGGGGGGTGACAGAGCACTGGAACGGGCTGTTCAGAGAGGCTATGGAGTCTCCTATGGAAATAAACAAGACCCACCCAAATGCTTTCCTGCGTGACCTGACCTGCTTGCTGTAGGAAGCTGCTTGAGCAGGGCAGTGGACTCAGTGGTATCCAGAGGACACTTCCTACCCCTATGATTCTGTGATTCTGTTGCTTGACAAGTTGAATTTCTGAAAAGAAATGTAATTGGAGGTGTTAGATTTTTTACCAAGTCTGAAGTGTGCTTTGGAGAGTTATTTTCTTAACTAAAATAGTAATTCAGATATTTAAGGAAAAAAAAAAAAAGAAATCTGTGAACTCTTTGCTCTAGGTATTTCAGCCACGGCCTGGAGATCATGAGAAGTATGGAGGTGATCCCGAGCAGCCCCACAAAATCCATATTGTTACTAGGATAAAAAGTGTAATTGGCCGTCCATACTGGGAAAAGAAGATCATACATGATCTTGGGCTGGATAAGGTATGGAAGTGGTGGTTGTGGTTCATGCTTACAATGTGCATCCAAAGTACAGAAAGAGTAGAGTAGGGTAGAGTAGGTAGATATTCAGGGTAGAGTTCAGATGTTGTTTTTGCTTGATTTTTCTAGTTGCCGTTGTGTGCTTTTTGTGTGGGCACAAAACTTGGATTGTTTTACAGGTACTGTCAAACACAATTGAGAAATGGCTTGTCTGTCTAAGAGCAGATAGGAGCAGTAATGAAAAATGCCCATTTAGTAGGAAATCAGATTACAAATATCTGGTATTGCTGTTGTGCTGGAGGAGAACTTTATCTTGAGAATTCTGCTGAAATAATAAAAACAGATTAGTAAATACTTCCGATTCGGTTTTCTTGCTAGGTGATGTTAACCAGATGTTGCAAATAGATGTATTAATGAAAGGGCTTCTGAATCTAAAAGTTGTGATGAACGCTCAAACAGATTTAAGAGTTTGTGTTAAACTTGTTATCCAATTTTTCTTAGGTCGAATTGCACATTGTACAAAAATTCATCTAATTGATGTTGTATATTGGAGGGGAAAAAAGTGTTTGATCAATTTAAGACCTACCTGAACCAAGTCTCACTGTACTTTTGTGTAGGTATTTTTAATGTTTGAAAGAAATTTGAGTATATTGATAACGTAGTGGGAATAAAGTTAAAATTAGCATTTTGCTGGATTCAAGACTTTGATCAAGCTTTGTTATTGTATTTTCACGTATGTTCATAAATGTTAATACATCAGTATTATTTCTTCACATCTAAATTTGCAAATGTGGTTTGTTTTGCTGAAAAGTTTTTTGAACAGGAATTTGCACTTTGGAACTGTATTTTTTAAACCTATACTATCCTTTGTATAGGCACATCAACCAAGACTGCACAAAAATATCCCTTCTGTGAATTCCAAACTGAAAATTGTTAAACACCTGATAAGGTTTGTTAGCTACGTGTTTAATTTGTAATACTAATATATTTCCATCCTAGTCCTAGAACCTCACTAAGCAAACTCTTCTATCTCTAGAATACAGCCACTGAAACTGCCATATGGGTTGCCAACAGAAGAGGAGATGGCAGACACCTTTCTCACGAGCAAGGGAGAGCTTATCGTTAAACCACGTCTGAAACCTGTGGAGCAGGAAGAAATTAAGTCATAAGGTGTGTTGGTTGGAATTATGTTTTCTAAAATAAATAATTTAAGTCCTGAGTTAAGAGTTTGTATATGAAATGGAAGCTGGTACGTAAGTAAATAGATCTAATAAATGATAGTGTATTTTGCAGCTAATGGCAAAGGTTTGCAATGGAGGTGCGTGGTTTCACCTTTACTGCACTAAATAAAGAAAAAGAATTGAAAAGTCTTTTTTTCATGACTTACTTGAGAGCTGACTGACTGTCCACTGAGAGCTCAATTTACTGATTCATTTGAGTTGCTGACCTCTTGTCATTCAAATCACACGTTTGTTTCTTAGTGAAAAGTCTCATCTGGCCTCTTGAATCTTAAAGGAGAATTATAGAATCGCAGAATGGTTTGGGTTGAAAGGGACATCAAAACCCAGCCAGCCCCAACCCCTTGCACTGTGCAGGGCTGACTGCCACCAGCTCAGGCTGCCAGGGCCCCATCCAGCCTGTCCTTCAGTGCCTTCAAGGATGGCGCACCCACAGTTCCTTTGGGCAACCTGTGCCAATGCCCCACCATTCTGAGTAAGAAATTTCCTCCTAACATCTAACCTAAATCTCCCCTCTTTTAGTTTAAAACCACTCCCTCTTCTCCTGTCACTGTTAGACTGCGTAGAAAGTAAGTCTACCACCTTCTAAGTATTGGAAGTCCACAGTGAGATCTCTCCAGAGCTTTCTCTTCTGCAAGCGAAACAAGATCAACTCCCTCAGCCTTTCTTCATAGGAGAGTTGCTGTAGCCCTGTGGTCATCTCCTTGTGACCTTCCTCTGAACCTGCTCCAGCAGCTTCAAATCCTTCTTGTGCTGAGGGCCCCGGCACTGAATACAGTATTTCAGATGGTGCAGGGGTTCATAAGGGGAGAGCAAATAGCCTGATGGCCACCCCTCTTTTGATTTCATTTTTTAAAATGATAATAGCCTATGAGCTGTAGTCTTTATGAAGGTTAATGCTTTTCACCTGCTAATATTGTAGCCTTCAGAAATCTGGAGACCCTAGAGCATATTTGTTTGATGTAGGTTAGCAGTTATAAGCTCCAAGCATATAAAATAGCACCTTTCACTAGAGTATCTTGAATAGTACTGCGTGCAATGATTTAAAGACTGTTTTTATTTACAGTTTAAGAATTGTGGCCAAAATTAGGAAGCTGCTCTATATCAAATGATAAAGTAGTTTTCATTCCAGCAGGCATAAATTCCATCGTTTATTGTGCTGTGAGCCTCTCCCACGCTAGAGGCATTGTAGAGGAGCTAATCTTAATTGCCATATGTTGTGAGAAGATCAGAGGGATGCAGTGGCTGAAAACAAATGTTTATCTTTTTTGCATGCTTGCAGGGAGGAGTAAAAGCCTGTAGGAGTTCTAGGGAGTATACATATCAGTAGAGGGACAGAACAGCTAGAGGTACTGTGTGCAGAAGAAAGGCAAAGAAGGATAGGTTATATGAGTGCATTGACAGGTGAGTTGGTTCCTACATACAGGGAGGCCAAAGACAGCCATGAGTTGAGCTGAAAGACCTCAATTTTTCAACAAACTACAGGCTGCAGTCAGAACACAGAAGAGATTGAAGTCAATCTGAAGGATATAGAATGACAAGGGAAAAAATGAGATAGTTAAATAATAGGTTGTTGTTTTTTTTCCCTCTCACCTTACTTTCAGTGTCTGCAGTGCACAGCATCTTGTGCTATAGTGTAACTGCAATCTGCCTGGTGGTTTCTGAGTTCCCACAGGGAGGTGCTTGGTAGCTGAAATTTCAGCCCTTATGAATATGTGTAGTGCTTCCAAGGTACTGGATATGTTTAAAAGAGAACTGTCACCCAAGAAATTAGGCACACAGGTCTTGTTGCTGAGGGACAGCAGATGCAAGGCCTGTTCTAGGAATGGTGACCTAAAGTGACAAAGCCGGGGTCTATAAAGCCTTAACGAGCATGTTTGGGATTTGTGTCCACAGCAGTGCAACCTTGTGAATTTCCAACAGAGGGAGCACTGCGGGTTTTGTTACACACAAAGAACACAAATACAGGATCTCTCTCCATCATTATACAGATCTCTCACTATACAGAAGCTGCAACCTTCAAAAGAGCTGAAATGTCAACTGAGGAAAAAATGTATTAATGAACGTGCTTGCTGTAAACAGCTGATGTGTTTGATAAACTACCTATGATAGAACAGAGCTAGCCCCTGGTTCCCAAGTGCAGAGAGTGGAAGACACTTTTGGACAGTACCTGTTCTTTATAGGTAAGATTTAGCTACAAGAAATGTCTGCCATTGACAGGCTGTCAGTTTTCATGAAAAAAGATATGCTTTCTTAAAATTTTGAATGTATAAATTTGGGTGTTTCTGAAATTGTGTTTGTTCTAAGATCACAACAGTTTGCAGTGAGAATTTCCCAGATTTTCTCTGTGAAAATAAATGTTCTTTGAAGGTTTGTCTTCAGGTATAAAATTTTAGCCAAAGTGCAAAAACCTGCTTTGTGTTCATGTAATTTCATTAGTGGAGCGTTGTCCCTGTGTAAGTCTTCCTGAAGCACAGGTAAGAGATACTGGCTTTTTGTGTAAGGAACAAAGAAGCTGACATGAAATGGGGGGAAAATTCAGGTTGGAAGGTACCTCAGAGGTCTCTGATTTACTGCTCAACTGTCTTCATGGGGGGGAAAAGACATACAAAATAGAGGCTCACACGGGATAAGACTGTATTTTAGCTTATGCCTACTGTCACTTATCCTCCTAGCTTGCACTACTATGAGGATCCTGGCTCCATCCTGTCCGTTATCCTCACAGGTACAGGGTGTCCACTCCCAAAGCTGTAGTTTCTCACGAGGCATGTGCTCCTGCCCCAGTCACCTTGGAAGCTCCCTGCTTCCAACCTCAGTCTACTTAACTTGTCTTGCCTGTGCTCAAAACATCTTTGCTCTGGAAGTGGACTAGAAAGTGCTCAGCAGAGGCATGTAACCTCTCATTTTGGTGAAGCTTGTGTACAGCCCAGAGTGCCTTTAGCCTCCTTGGTTGCCTGGGTACACTACTGGGTTTTGTTTGGCTTGCTTGTTGGACAGGAACAATTAGCTGCATCTGCCTGCTATAGAACATAAAATATATTCAGATCCATCTAACAGATCTTTGGTGCAATATCTGATACCAGTATAGAAACATACATATGTAGAAATACACTGTTTTAATTTAATTTTTTATTATTTTGCAAAGGATATTTTAAATGGCTGATTATAATTTTAAGGCAGTGACACACTGAGATACGCTCTTGTGGTAGATGAAAAGTGTACAGTGCTTATTGCAGATACTCGTGTTTGCTTTCAGTGATTTGTTCTGCTCAGGTGAAAACAAATAATTAACAGGTAGCTAATAATCCAAGCTGTAACCTATCTTTTGCCATTTTTTGTTCCACTTCACAAAAAGATTCAAGCAGTTTTCATCTGTGCTTGTAGCTTCTCAAGCAGCAAATTAATGCTGCAGGAATAACTCATAATGCTGTTTAACAGGAGCAACTCTAGATTTTATTGATCAATACTTGTGTCTAAAGCAGTACGAAATTGATAACATAATCACCTATGGACTAATGATTTGCAACTTTGGTAATGTAAAAATGTTTGCCATAATATGTATAATTACTCAGATATCTTTTTCAGTATCCATTTCTCTGAAAAAACTTGGCTCTTGCGACCACGTCGTTGGCGTAGTCGTTGTGTGTTGTGCCGACATCCATTCTTTCGTAGGTTTGGACATTTCTTGTTCCTGCATTGTAGGCTGAAATCCCACCTGAAATGAGAAAGAAGCACTTAAACAAAGGTGGCATTTGCTTAGGTTGTGATTTTTGTTTGTTTGTTTACTAAGTGTATTGTAGATGTCTTTTTACCAGGATGTTTTGGACATAGTATTACCATATTCAGCTATTTTCATCACTGAGGTGTTCTATTTGTGTTTTAACACTGTTAAGAAAATTATTAAGATATATTTACATCCAGGCTTGGTGATCATTGTCTCCTTGACATGTTTTGCAAATCTAACATCTTCAGTTGTAGTATTGCTTCATTTTGTGCATATTCCTTCAGCTCCAACTGTGCTGATAACCTCAGGTATATTTGTATCATAGTTGGATATGAACAGCCCCAGCCATAATGATGGCTTCAGCTGTGATCAGTGCCCAAGTGTGAACCATGTTTCCTTCAGTGAGAGCCGTACAGTTTAGAAATTAGATATAATCTTTCTTTGGAGTTGTGAGATGACAGCTTTTTATAGGTAGGTGAAGAGATAAAAAAGAAAGCAAATGGGCAGGTGGTGAAGAAAAAAATGCTCCTTGCAGCTGAAAACATCATGATATTTGTTGAGTTTTTTGAAAGCTTGCTAGAAAGATAATGAGACTTTTCCTTTTAGTGAGTATCATGAAATATTTATTATCCCCACATCAATCAAACAGCAGGGCAAGTGGGATGTGTTTAGTTTTCTAAGTGCTCTGTTTCACAGCATTACCATTCTTGACTTCTATGTATGTGGGGTCTTATAATGTTGACATTTAAAGCTGATAAAGACCAACCTTTGAGCTGCTGTTCCTTACTCCATGTTGGGAATTTTTTCTGGATATCAGTTATTGACTGACACAAAATGTCTGTGCCTTGTTTTATGTGCTCTTCACTGTTCCATGCCCCATGAGTCTCATGGTACCGTTTGTCGACCTGGAAGACAGGAATATCAACACACAGTAGATAAATATCATTTGTTCAGAGTTCTTCAGTGCTTTTAGGCTGCCTGTACTCATTTTGGTCATTATCTGCTCTAGTAAGTGAGAGCAAGTGAGCTCAGCCTGAGGCATGGACAAAGCCGGCAGATATGTGAACAGCAGGTTATGGGGGGCAGTGGTCAGGAGTATCTGCCCCACCTCTGTCTGTCAGAGCCTCCTAAGATGACTGGTGATGCAAAGGTGTCAAAAGCCATGGTACTACTGAATGAGCTTTTTCAGCTGCAAAACAGCTGCTCTTGTCCTCCCCAGCTGCACCAAGGGTGCTCAGAATGTAGTTTCCTTTGGGGAGACTCCTGGTTTAATCCCTGTTCTGCTCTTCCCAGGGCAGCAGGAGCAGCACTGCATCTTACCCACAACGCAGTGCAGCTTTGAGAGGGTTGGAGCTTTTATGAAAGTGGATCTGAACACATGAAGCAAATGTTTAGGGGTTGTACAGATAAGCATACAAGTTTGCAAACAAGTGAGGCATGAATAACGAAGCAAGATCCCCTGGTAGCTGAGTCTCTGTGGTGCATAAAGAGTAATTAACCTGACTGCATGTAGCTACAGCCTCTGGGCCCCTGCACTCATTTAAAAAATACTTTTTGAAACAAGATTTATTATCTAATATATGAAATAGGTACAATTAATCTCCTTGTTCCCCAAAGAGCTCTGGGAAGCAAGCAGCAGTTTCACTGTGTAGATGCTGGCTGTTCTTGCGCTGATATTCACCAGCATCCTTCTTCTGGTGCTGGCAGCTGGAAAATGGATCAGCACTGCTTTTATGCTGACCAAAAGTTATCTGAAAACAGTAGGGAAAAGGAAAGAAAGCCTTCTGATTGACACTGCACCCAGTTTGGACCGTCAGGTTTTAGGAGGGTTAGCCATACCTGCATTAAACCAAATGCATTTCCGTGGTCACCCCAGCCATCCTGCAGTACTGTCCCAGCATGTGACTCTCGTGATATAACAGCAGCAACCAAAGATGGTGGAAGGCACTTGCTGTTGGCCACTTTTGTAATCGTTTCTTTATATTTGTCCATATTCTTCAAATCTCTTTCAGCAATCTTCTCCGAGGCAGCAACTCCTACAGCACAACATACATCATTTTTACTTTCATTTTTAGAATCAGAAACTAAATTTTTAATGGGCCTTATGACTGAGCCAATGTTTTGAACCCCTGTGAATCTCATTAGAGGAAAACAGTGACAAAATTCACTAATTTCAGTGAAGTAGCCTAGATATCAACAGATGGCTGATATAAAGGGTTTTTTTTTCCAAAAATGGAGGGCATTTCTCTGGTGTGCAGACTAAACAGTTTGTCTGCTTTAAGTCCAAGCCTTTGGTTGCATTAGTTCCACAAGATTTACTTCTTTTAATTTAAGACTATGATAGGGAAAGTTTCAGAACCTTAGGTCATGAGGGAAACCCTCCCAAGGGAGAGAGAGAAATGGGTTTGATGGTAGGAACTGAACATGCCCAGCAAGCCTTGTATCTTCTCTGTGATGGTCTTGAATATTCCTGGCAGCATCTCAAAGGTGACTCCAATCTCAGCATAATTAGTGCACCCAAGCAAGATCTCTGTCAGCAATGCAAATACCTGCTCATTCAGCTGTGACTGACACCCAAGAGCTCTGATTTGCCCTGAGCCACTGTGTGGGTGCAAGGTGAGGGAAGGGCTGAGATAGCACCCACCTGCATAGCTCAGACCTTCCGGCTTCGCAGTTCTCTCTGATGCACCAGTTGTTTCAACATTTGCTATATTCCCGTAGAAATTAGAACAGCCTAAAGAGCAACACATTTAAAGTGAGCTGTGAGGTCAGAGCAGCATGTGGCATATTTTCAGATCCATAGCTGAAGCTGATGGGCATGATTTAGATACTGTCCTGGGCTTGTATTTGGAGAGATGTAGTTGTGGTATTGTATTTGTGCACAGTTCATTTCCGCTACTTTAGCTCACGTTAGCTTGCCTAAAACTCAGTTGGCACCTCCAAAAGGTGGTTTTCTGTTCCAAAATAAGAAATCTGACTGAAAAGAAATCCTGCAAAACTTAGTTACAGTTTGTTTTCCTATCAATGAGAAAAGTCATGGAGAGCATCCTGTAAATACAGTGTGCAACGTATCTACATTTATCTGTTGGCCAAACAAGCTGCTGCAGAAGGTAAAATGCAAACAGTAAAGGAGAGGAGCAATGCCAGCCTGAGTTGAGTAGTCAGTAGAAGAAAAACTTCCATACAATGAATTATTTAGATGAGTATCAGAGAAATGCCACTGACCTGACATGTTTGCTGCAGGATGTCTCCCCACTGCCTCTCCGTGTTTGCTTGAGAGCTGTGGGTGTTATAAGCATGAGCACAGCTGCCTCAGCACTTCCTTCATGGTAGGGCTTTTATAGGAAAAGGGCAGTGCCCAGCAGCCTCTGTGTACCCACCCAAACACAGCAGGGTTTCTGTTTTGGCTACCATTTGGAAAAGGAAATAGCACATAATTGAGTTCAGAAGTCGAATGATGACTGGAAGTAGGAGGAGCCTTGCCTGAAAACAACTCCAGTTGCTGGAGTGGTAACAAATAGGAAAACAGGAAACGGCTTTTGGATGTTGTAAAGTTATTGTAGGCAAGGACCCAGCAATACTAGCATGTCACAGAGCTGCCACAGCTGAAAATGTGGGTATGCAGAGTGAATGAGCTTTATGCCTTTATTCCGTCTTGAGCACAGACCCAAGTAACCATGCAGTGTGCAGCAGAACCATGGCTACTGTCTGGGAGTAAGGAAGAGGCCACTGGATGGCAGACATCCCCATCACTGTTCATTTCTTAATGCTTCTCTGCACATGTTCATTTTGTGGATCTGAAATGCTGTTTCACCATTCACATAGTAAGCCAGGGAATTGATTCTGTCACTGCCTTGAAAGATTTGATTCTGTAACTTTGCCTGTGTTGTTATTGATACCTCATATTGATACTTGGACTAGATGGTTGATTGTTGGACTAGATGATTTTAGTGGTCTTTTCCAGCCTTAAAGATTCTGTGATTCTACTCTTAAGTCAAGAACCAGTTGCAAAACGTCCACAGCCCCTACATGGAGGTTGACATGTTTGTGGTTATGAGGAAGACTGAAGGAAGCTGAAACACACCAAAATATTTTAGGCAGGTAGCAATATAGACCAGATACACAGAAATGACAAATACTGAAAACTGAGAATATCACTAAAGATGATTTGCAAGCACAGGGAGGTGATGGGATCATTGTCTCTGGAAGTGTTTGAAGAACTGTGAGGATGTGGCACTGAGGAATATGGTTTAATGATAGGACTTGATGGGTCCAGGTTGACAGTTGGATCTTGATGATCTTTTCTAACCTAGATGATTCTATGACTCTGTCCTGGGATCTGTACTTAGTCTCCTGGGACAGAATGGCATGTCTTCATTGCTGTTAGTAACAAAAACCCTACTGTGCATGTGTCATGAAGCAGCCTCCAGCAAGTACAGGAAGCTGCTGCAAACTAATGCCTTTATGCCAGCTGCCTGGGTGGAGAGATGGCTGCATCTTTCATCAGTGCTCCTTGTAGCAGAGGCATCCATGGCTTGCTTGTCACCAAGGAGGTGGCTCTTCAGTGTTATGCTCTCTGCTGGTATGTCAGTGATAGAGGGGTGGCTTTGGGCAGCCATTCATATGTGGTTTGTGTCCTGTATTCCTCTTTTGCTTGCTGTTGCTTGAGGCATTCAGTAACTTCCATTTTCAGGTACTGCTCATATGAATTCTGGCAGTTCTGCCTTAAAACTGGTTTCTGCCTTTAAATTGGTGATGCATGGAAGATACCTGGTATGGAGATGACTTTAGCACTGAGCACCATTGGCAAGCACAGCTGGTCAAGAGGCTGGAGCTTCTTCCCTTCCCAGCATGTCTGGATTTTGCCCATCATGAAGGTGCAGCCACACTAACAGCCATGGCTCATGACAGCATTGCTGGGGACATAATCTGAAGGCAAGGGGAATGCACATAGTCATGACCCAAGGACTCATTTGATTTTGCTCATCATCTGTTGGGAGTGGAAAAGACAAAAGGAAAGCAGGAAAAGGGGAGAAAGCGATGCGAGCTATTTGGTTTCCATGAGTAAGACATTTATTAAGCCAGAGCCTTCCTTAGAAACTGAAGATGTTTGCGGTAGTAGCTGCAGTGACTACTGTGGAACCAGGCCTCACCCAGTGTTTTTCAGAAATTTCTAGAGCAGGTTCCCAGCATAGGAAGGGTTTATGGATCGTTTGCAAAATTACACCTGAAGAACACCCTTCCCAGCCAAAGCTTCAAAGGGGTGTGCTGCATCACTGCTGGACAAAGGCAGCTTGAAAATGCTTTCAACTAATGACAAAGCTGAGTGGGAAGAGGCAATGAGTAGCGTAGTTTATTTTAACGTCATGCTGCTGGGATGAATACCTTTATTTCACTACTTCTTTACTGTAGTTACAGGGGTTTTTTAACTGTAAGGCTGTGGCTTAACTTATTCCTACTGGATTCTCCTTTGCTCGGGCTGTCACTGGGTGTGTCCTGCCCACCTTTGCAAAGTTCTGACAGATGCAGACAGAGTGAGTGACCCATCCCGAGTCAGATGGCAAAGGTTGGGTAACCCTGGGCAAGTTTCAGCCGCAAGGCATTTGTAGGTCTTGTTCATCTTCAGCAGGAACGAACTTGTCCATTAAAAATGGCAAAGTTTCTTTCATTAGTAGTTTGAGGATCTAGAATACACTTAATAGAAGAGCCCCTTGAAAAGTTCCTTTGACCCAAGGAGGTCAAACAGGGCCCTTCAGTGCAAATTGATGATTAAGCAGCACAAAGCAAACTAAGCCAAAGTCCTTTCTGCATTTCATCAAGAATCGTATAAGAATCACAAAATTGCTGCAACTTTTTTGGAATAAAATTTCTGAATGGGGTTGTCCTTAAAATGTTTTATTGCTGTAGACAATCCTATTGGTCTTTTGTCCTTTTTATTGTTTTAAATATATGTATGGCAAAATCCTATGCTTCTCAATATCATATGTGGAGATTGGTTGGTTTAGATCTAGTGGAACCTTTTTACTTTTTGCAATGTAATCGCTGGATAGTGTAATCCCCTCAGTTAACTATGCCATTCATAAATGCATGATTCTCAGCTACTGCTTTGCTAATTTTTTTTTCTTTCTGTGATAACCATTCTTATTTAAGAAATGAACTTCAGACACTGGTGTATCAAAACTCAATTTTATAGTGTGACATTTAAGCAATCAAAAAGATGTTGAGACAGAGAATGCAGTCCCAACGGAGTTCTGTTACAGGAAACAAGTAGCACCAGTTCTTTCAAAACCCTACTGGTTTTATTTACTGTTTTGTTTCAGAAATCCCCTGTGGTTTCTGCAGAAATTCTCCATGTCACATCTGCAAAAATAAGCTCTGCGCTGGAGAGTGCAAACAGGACATAAAAGTGAGACTTACACAGTCAGCATAAATTTCAGGGTCTTTTGTAGGGTAATTTTTGCAAGTTTGTGTCCTGCAAAGCTGTACTGAGGCTTTAGATTTGTTTTTAGGCATCTTGGAAGTCTTGTTTATGGCCTTAGCTAAGTGTAGCAAAGGCCATTCTTATAAAAGAAGTAAGAGCAAAACTTAATACTTTACATTCAAAAGCCAAAAATGGGAGGCTGCAAACATTTCCATGTTTATGGACGTGTACTTGCTTTTTCTTTGTCCACACAGACATGACAAACGGTTTGCTTCTTCCCCTTCCTGGTCATCTGTTGCATAGTTATAGTAGCATACACCTACCCTTAGCACATGTTCTCCCACTTAAGCCACCCTAGTTCTTCAGTCTTTTCAGTTCACAGTTGCCTTACTTCTTTCTGATCATGATGGTTGCTCTGCTTTGGGTGTTTTTCAATTGGTCCCCATCTTTGCTGAGCTGTTGCTTCTCAGACCAAGCACAGTCCTTGGCTGAGGCCTTTCAGGTGCTGGTGAGCCTGAAAACATTACGTTTTGCAGATGGAACTCAGTCATCTGTCCTAATGTGGCAGTTGCCTTTGTACCACAGGGCAGGAGGTGATGAATACTAGAGTGTTAATTGCATCCATGGCTGTGGGAATCAAACCCACCTCAGTGACGTGCATGAGGAGAATGGGAAGTCACCTCCTGCCCATGTGTAAGGATGTCTGCTGTGAATATCTACTGTGAGGCCTGCAGCCATCTCACTGAGAAGATATATATTAAGTCAATTAATAGAATCATAGAGCCATTAAGGTTGGAAAATACCTCTCAGGTCACCTAGTCTTCCTTGCAGTGAGGGACCCAAAACTGAAGACAGCACTTGAGGTGCAGCTTCACCATAGCTGAGTACAGGGGAATGACTACCTCCCTGCTCCTGCTGTATGTGCTGTTTCTGTTACAAGCCAAAATCCCTTTGGCCTTCTTGGCCACCTGGGCACACTACTGGCTCATGTTCACCCAGCCATCGACTGATGCCAGCAAATCCTTTTCCTGTTCCCTTCTCAGTTTCATTATCTGATAAAATTAACACTATACTTATCCAAACTTTGCTAACAGATGAAAATAAGAGTATCTTAGAGTCTGGTTTCATTTGCTAGTAACAAGTTTATTCATTTTCTGTTTGCTTATTTCTGAAAACTGACAGAAAAATCAAACTGTGGTCTACGTATCTATATGTAAAGTTGTAATTCAGAAAAAGTGACTATATAATTATATTAAGTATCAGGCATCTTTGAAAAAAAAAAGAATAATTAAACTAACACACAAAGAAGTATTTTGCATTTCAATTTCTGAAGAGTATGACAGAACTGGGCAGAAATGCACTTAGAGCTCTGGGTGGCAGCAAATTATCAACAGCAATACAATGTAGCCCTCATAAATCATAGAAATGTAGATAGCACAAAATTTTACAGAGAATTTGCTAGTATTCCCTTTGTAAAATCCAAACCCTGTTGCTTTGAAAGAAACATGACCAGGGTCTTAATGAATGTAGTTTTAAAAGATGTGAGTTTTAGCCTGCAAGTTTTTGGTCCTATAAAGCATTCCTATACATTTGTATCTGTATGGATTTGCATTATGTAACTTCTTCTCTTGTGTTTTGGTGGCTGTTCAGGAGGTGGTAGGTAAGTTACTTGGTACAGATGCCCCAGCTTAATATCCCTGCTGCTTGAAATACTTTGCTCGAGCAACCACGTCATTGCCGTAGTCATCGTGGGTTGTGCCAATGTCCATTCTCTCATAGCTTCGGACATTCCCAGTACCAGCATTGTAGGCAGAAATCCCACCTGAAATGGAACACACAAGGAAGTAATGCAGACTTAAAATTCCATCCTGACAGTGGGATAGGGTGCACCCTCAGCAAGTCTGGGGATGATGCCAAGCTGAGTGGTGCAGTTGCTACAATAGAAGGAAGGGATTCCATCCTAGGGGACGTGGACAGACTTGAGGAGTGGGTCCACATGAACCTAATGAGGTTCAAAAAGGCCAAGGAGAACCCAATGAAAACAGCCCTGAGGAGAACTTGGAGGTCCTGGTGAACAAAAAGCTGGGCATGAGCCAGCAGTGTGCTCTTGCAGCCCAGAAGGCCAGCAGTATGCTGAGCTGCATCAGAAGAGGGGCAGCAGCAGAGAGAGGGAGGTGACTGTCCCTGTCTGCTCTGCCCTTCTGAGGCCTCATCTGGGGTACTGTGTCCAGGTCTCAGGCCCCTGACACAAGAATGATGCAGAGCTGTTGAAGTGGGTCCACAGGAGGGCCATGAGGATGATTGAAGGGCTGGAGCACCTTTCTTAAAAAAAAAGACCAAAGAAGCTGGGCTTGGATGAAAGAACGCTCTGGGGAGACTTCATTGTTGCCTTCCGGTACTTGAAGGGAACTTACAAACAGGAGGGAGACTGATTTTTTACATGATCTGATAGTAATAGAACATGGGGGAATGGTTTTAAACTAAGAGATTTAGATTAGATGTTAAGGGGAAATTCTTTACTCTGAGGGTGGTGAGTCCAAGATGTATGCATGGGGATCTGAGCCATCTGATCTAGTGGAAGATCCCTGCCCATAGCGGGTGGTTAAAGGTAGGTGGTTGTTAAGGTGCCTTCCTACCCTATGAAATCATTCAGTGTGTACTTGTCCTGAAGTTTTTCTTCTCTCCTGGACAAAATCTGTGGTGTACACATTACCTTTCAGCTGCTGATCCCTTGTCCAACGTGGGAATTTGTTCTGTATTGTCTTTATCATATTGATAAGTATTTTCGTGCCCTGCCTTATATGGGTTTCTCCATTCCAAGTTCCCTCAGGCTTATGGTATCTTCTGTCAACCTGGAAATAAAAAAGACATTTCCCTGCAGTAGTGGGAGATATGTATAGGAGGTTTGCTTTTATTTGCATGGCATTACTTCATTAGGTTTTGGTGGGGCATAGGAAAATACCTGCATTAAACCAAATCCATTTCCATTGTCACCCCAGCCGTTCTTCAGTATTTTGCCAGCATGGGATTCCCGAGAGATGATGCCAGCAATCACAGCGGGCTCAATACATAATGCTTCACCAACTTTCTTGATGAGTACTTTGTATCTGTTCATACTTGCTAGGTCCCGTTCAGCAATCTTTCTTGAAGCTGGAACTCCTGTAATGAAAACAAAAAGACGCCTCATCTCAGGGAAGAGGTAGACCTTGCCTGTAGGGTTATTATGCAGGCTCAGCAGCTGGTTGTGTGTTCAGTATTTTGAAAATACAAAGGACTTGGGATTATTGTGCTTTTGTGAGAGAGCAATCCAGCAGAAGAGTGAGACTCACCACAGTAGTTTAAGCCCTCTGGTTTTGCAGTTTTGCATGAAGCCCCTGTGGTATCGATTCTGTTTACGCTGCCGTAGCAATCAGTGCGGCCCTGGCAGATACCTGAAAATGTTGTACGAAAGGACATAAGCATCCTACACTTTGCACCCTGCATCTCGCAGCCTACACCTTACACCCACCCATTCCTCAGAGGCGACCTCTTCCTCAGCAAGACTTGCAGGAGAAGTGAGCACTTTATGTCCCAACATAATTCAGTGATAACCAAGATTTTGGGAAGGGGAGATGGGGAGGTACATTAACCTGGGGCTGCTCAAGGAAGAAACACGTTGGGGCAGCAGGATGCTGACTTACCCAGGAAGGCGGTGATGCCCAGCAGCGTGAGCACCAGATGCATTTGGTCGTTCTTGCTGAGCATGCACACCAATCTGCAAAATCAATCAGCGAACATGAAGGAATGATCGTATCTCAGCACTCACTGATTGAACACAAGGAAACCATTATTGAACTGATGGGTTATTTCACTTGGTTGGATGCACAAAGTGATATAGAAGTGCAGTCACGTCTCTCTTCTGGCACCAACCAGGCTGCAATGTTTCCAGCCCACATCTACTGGTCTTAGTAACTAACCTGCAGCTCCAATATTTAATTGAGGAAAAATGAAATAAAAAATAAAATGAGTGATGCTCAGTGCTCCTTGCTGCCGTGCTTCCATTCTAAATCCCCTTATCCTGTGTCGTAGTCTCTCTACAACCACCTTCTCCACACTGAGATAGCTTTGCCTGCATCTCCTGAGGCTTTATACTCAGAAACTGGCACTTACAGACTGCACTTTGTCTTAGTTATCATGGATGACTACTTCAGCGAGAGCCATACTCTGGCTAGCTGCTGAGGAAGGGAGAGATGGGCTCACATGTAGATCTGAGCCATCTAAGTGTAGGTGAGCTGAGTCCAAAACTACAAGACAAATCTTCAAGTCCTTAGGCAACCAGAAATCTCAAAAATCTTAGCAGAAATCTTCTGAGGAGGTTTCTGAATGAGAAACCCCCCCCCCCACCATGAGGAGTATCTTACCTACTTGTCTTGAGCCCAGCTTCTGCCACGTTGCTGGAGTTTTGGGGAGCTTAATATATAGGGTGAGCTACTTTCTATTTGGTGGCAATCCAACACTGTGTTGAAATTTACTGGGCTGTGGTTTTGGGAGGTTTAACAGTAATTTTCTAACATAAACAGAACCTATTGCACTATTGACATTGGCATGGTGGTAAGTATGTTTTTGGGAGTGGCATTTCCTGCATTTCAAAAGGAAAAATGCCTTACTTTTCTCTGTGTGCTTCTTGTATTTCATATTATGGTTAGGGCTAAGCTGAAAACTCAGTGTCCACCTGTTCTTCAGGTGTTTGTTGGGACTCATCCCAGCATCCTGGGCTGTGTCCATACTGCCTGAAGGAAGAGAGCTGGGACTGTCCCTTTGGCTGTGGAGTGGGTGCTGGACCTCTGTAGGACAAGCTTCTTGCCTGCCCCTCCCATCATTCCTCAGCCACTTTTCTGCTTTCCCCACCACTTCAAGTGCTCTCTGAAACCTCCCTCTTCTCTTTGCCCAGTTCTGCCCCAAGCCAGTATGGGGGGGGGGGGGGGGGGGGGGGGAGGGATATTCAACCCGCAGAGGAAGAAACCCTCATTATTTGCAATATATGATGGTGTCCAAAGGTGGTGTTTGGCAGTGGAGGGGACCTTCTCAGAACAAGCCAAAAATCATAACATCACTGAATCACAGAATGGTTTGGGTTGGAAGGGACATCTAAGCCAAGCCCCCAACTCCTTGCTGTACGCAGTGCTGCCCCCCACCAGCTCAGGCTGCCCAGGTCCCTATCCAACCTGGCCTTGAGCACCTCCAGGGATGGGGCACCAAAGCTTCTCCGTGCAGCCTGTGCCAGCACCTCACCACCCTCTTGAGTGAATAATTTCTTCCTGACATCTAACCTAAATCTCTCCTTTTTTAGTTAAAAACTACCACCCCTCGTCCTATCACTGCCTGTCCTAATATAGAGTCCCACCATATTTTTACCTCAGACTCTTTTAAGTACTGGAATGCCACGGTGGGAAAGCTTATCAGCTTCTGTCACTTCTACTTTTTGTCTTTGGCTGCTGTCAGTTTCCAAAGAGTGCTTAGAAAGTGCAGTGAGGACATTTGAGTCCAGAGGTGCACAATATTATTTATGGCTGGACTGACAAGTTCTGCCCATCCCTTTCTTTACAACCTGCCCTTGCTGGTCTGTGTGCCCTGGGTGTCATTCTGCCTCTGGCAGTGCATCTGTGGCTTGGAGCCACTCTGCACAGTGCTAGCAGTGGTTAAGGGAGCAGCAAGCTGCTCCCCTGGGTTTGCTTTCATTGTTCACTTGTTTAGCAGCTGAGAGGTGCTTCCTGTTTCTCAAAAATTTTCCCAAGAATGTTGTGATTTTAACATTATCTCTTGGAAATCTTACAGAAAGAGAAGCTGATAGTAAACAAAGGACTAGCTGGAAATTCCAGCCCAGTTTTGCAACAAGCAATAAAGCAGAAGAGACTCAGTTTTTCAGTACAGCACTGCTGTGGTTGAATTCCCCTTTGTTCTGTGTCTCTCAGAGTCAAGGGCATGTGGCTGAGGCTCAGCCAAAACCAGCACTTAGAGTCATCTACCAGAGGGCCCTACTCATCCTCATACACTTTCCAAGACTGACATCAGTTGTAACAAATGCTAACAGAGAAGATTTTACTTCCTTTCCTTGTTATTCCTATTTCTATTTGCTGATTGCAGAGTCAAATATAAATCTGTCAAAGGGATTTTCCCTTTTTCCTTCCTTCTTCCTTCCCTCAGCACCAGCTTGTTGGTTTTCTATGGGAACCCCAGCCCTTCCCATGGTATGTCTGCCCGTCCACTTCTTGAGTGCTTATACCCATACTCGAACTCCTTGATTGTTTTGCAGCTGTGTTTGCTCAATTTCGGTTCCTTGATTCCTATCAGGTTTTAACAATTAGTGGAATTGTTTATGTTCCTCCTCACTGTGGCCATCACCTACCCAGATAGCTCTGGTCCCCATTCACATCATGACCACAACAAACTGCATAGAAAGCACTGTGGGACAGTCTTGTGCAGCTCCATTGGAGGCATCACATCAGTTTGACTGTGAGCTGCCAAGAACTGCTCCAAGCAGTACTTTTCCTTCTAATCTTAAGGCCCTTTATATGAGGTTCCTTCACAGATTGCTGGTGAAAGCCTTATCAGACTTGCAATATAGCACTACCACAGCTTCCATCTTGGTCACTTGCCCAGTGAGATAAGGGTTGTGACTGGTTTGAGGCATTTTATCCCTATGGAACGACACTGCCAGAGCCCTTCTGGCTGTTTTTTGACACCTTGTTGTACCCCAGGTGCTTGAACAGTGGTTGTTCAATAGGTGCCTTTTCAGGTATTGCAGCTAGGCTCCTTGGTTTCTGGACTCTAAAAGGAGCTTATAATAAAGGAGACAAACTCTTTAGCAAGGTCTGTTGTGATAGGACAAGGGGAAATGGTTTCACACTAAACTAGGGGAGATTTAGATTGGATATAAGAAAGAAGTTTTTTACAATAAGGGTAGTGAAGCAGTGCCACAGGTTGCCCGTAGATGTGGGGGATGCCTGTCCCTAGACACACTCGAGGTCAGACTGGATGGAGCTCTAGCTGTCCTTGTTCATTGCAGGGGAGTTGGACTAGGTGACCTTTAGGGTCACTTCCAACCCAAATGATTCTATGATCCTATGACTTTCTTTCCCATCTTGTTTACACGAGATCTTGTTTCCCATCTTTTTCCCAGTCTGTCCTTTTGCTTTCCACGATACGTTCTATGGTACTAACTTGCTTTACAAGCTGCCTACTTTTCCCAGCAGTTTGGGGTGACCAAGTTTGCTCCCACAGCTCCCTGTACTTGCCAGCTGGACAGGTAATTCCAAATACAGTGTACATGAGCATGCAAGAAAAGATTGGAGGTCAAAAGCAATGCCAGCTCACTGTCAGGAAAGTTCTGCCCAGACCTGATAGCAGTATGCTGTCGTTGAATTCTCCTTAATTCCTTCCTGGCAGTTTTATCAGGCATTTATATTTCAATTCACTTCCCCCAGAGGTTTTCTTTAGTCGGTAAAAGGTGCTGATACCATAAAATAATGTTGGTGACAAAACTCGAATTGCTGCAATCAGGATCTTTAAATGGACTTCTAAAAATTTCCCTGTGCAGTTCAGCAAAAAGCAGCAGATGTGCTGCCCCTCCGGTGGAGGGAGCAAGACGGAGAGCAGTGGCCTCACAGGTAACACATGCAGAAATGGGACTCCCAATGTGTTCTGAGATCCACAGGAATGGCAACACATCTTAGTGGCAGCAGATAAGGGCATTGTGAAGGAAACCGAAGAAATCTACACTTTGTGAAGCTTTCGAACTCAAAAAACCAGCCCTATGTACATGGAAAGAAATGAGATTCCCTGCACCCAGGCATGTGAAGTTTATACTGCTCTACCAGAAGTATTAAGGTACATTGTGCATAATGTTGGAGGTTTATGTAAGATAGGGGTTTACAGCAAAGACTTCCACCTATGGATTTTACATGAGCTGTTTCAAGTAGAGATAATCAAACTGTGTGATGTCTCACATGCCTGCATTATAATGTAGTATTTTACTAAAAATTATCTGAGTACAGCAGAGAATTCACTACAGACTAAGTAGTTTATAGTTGAATAGCTCTGATAGCTCAACACTGAGCTGTTTCCTGGAGTCTTACAAAAAACACACGCCACCACCACCACCACAGTAATGTTAGAGATGTCCTATAGCTCCCTCTGGCCTCCAGAGATTATAAATGTAAATCTACCTGTGAATATTTTGCTTACACACTGTCCTTGCTGTGGTGGTAAGCAGGTGAGTGACTGGTGAGACCACAGGAAACCAAGGAGCACAGTGCTGAAATTGCTCGGCTTGCAAAAGCTGTCTCCAAATCAGCTTTCAGAATGCCTGTGCCAGCCCTCTGGATGGTGACTGTGAGATACAGCTTCTGCATCAGAGCTGGTGACAGCTGCCAGGAAGATGCCCTGCTGCCCCCAGAACAGAATTATAGAATCATTAAGGTTGGAGAAGACCACTTGTCCATCCACCCCCATCGTAAGCAAGGCTAAATATGGATGCCTCTATGTCCATGTCCTGGACTGCTGTGTGCCTCTCTCCCAGACCAGCTCTTCCCATTGCTCTGCAGCTGTTTTCACCTTTCTGTTCTCAAGAAGTCCCAAATTGGGTTTAATTGCCTCAGTCACAGGTTGCTACTGACCATGCCTTGTGAAACAGCAAAGATGAGTTGACTGCCAAGCAAACAAAAAATTCAAATTCTACATTTATCTTTATTTTGATTCTCAATGAACCTAAATTTGCACCCAGAACCGTCCACATTGAAAAATACTTCCAAACAGTTTATAAACCCAGAGCAAAGCCACTCCTAATTAGAAGTCAGGCAAACTGGCAGGACAGAAGGACAGAAGATGGAATGCTTTTAAACTTGGTGGGCTCCAGCACAAATGCTCCAAAGGCAAAGCAGGGAAGGTGGTGAAGTTATTACCAATACTCATGCTGTGACACAGCTCCCGGGGCAGGAGTGTGTACAGAGTGATGGAAGGCTCAGAAAGAAGCCTCTTCATTGGCGAGTGGCCAGCACCTTGACAGGGGAGAAAACTCAAGGCGTTCTCCCTCCTGCTTGTGAGAGAGAACAGCAGCAGCACAGCCCATGCTGAGGGAGAGCTGTGTGTGTCCGTACGTGGGAGATGCATGAACAGCCCCAGGTTCAGCTTTTGTTGCAAGCAGTGTCCTCGCCCAGCACTTCAGCATCACTGGGATGTCACTATCTGACTTGTAAAGGCCTCCATATTGTGGCACGGTGTCCCTGTGAGTCACATCAGTCCTGCCAGGTCCCTGGCCAGGCTCTGGGTACTACTGTCACTACTGAGTTAATCTACATGGAGGCTCGGTGGCAGGAGGTCACTGAGCTAGAACCCATTCCTCTTTAAGAACTGGGCCCGTCTGATCACACTGTTGACATAATTGTTGTCTCTGTCGCAGGGATCTTCATCATAGACCTGGAGGTTTCCAGCTCTTGCATGGTAGGTGCAAATACCCCCTGGAAAGAGTCAAAGGGAAGTTATTATGGGCTGGTCAATCATAAATATAGGTTTTAAAATAAAAATTCCTAGCCTAAAGGCTAGCATCTCATTGAATGTATACAGCACCATTAGAAATTGCTAATTGTGTCTTTAGTACTGAAAAGTGATTCATTTTGCAAAATCCTTATTTCTACAGTTAAGGAACCCATGGTTCTTTCCAAATGAGGGTGAGAACAGCATGGTGACCCCATGAGAGGCTGCAGTCTAAAATAGCAGTGGCAGAAAAAGGATGGGAGAGCAAGTAGTAGTATAGAGTGAATAAAATGGCATGCAAGTATGGATGATTAGCAAACGTGGATCCCCTGCTTCCTTGACTGAGTGTTATAACCTATCCCAGCAATCATGTTGCTGGTCTGATGTTTTGGAGATGCTGAGATACCATACAATCAGCCAGGATGATGCTTTTATTCCTTTAAAAGAGATAACAGCAAACACACTGCACTCCCACTGTCCAGAGACCTCTGCCTCACACAAATGAAAATCCTTCACCTGCTGTTGTTAGAAAGCTTACTGTGTTATTTAAATTAAACAACAACAACAAACCCACAGATGTGCAGTGTGTGAGTGAAAAAAGAGCCCAGTAGAAGAGGGTACACTATATCATGCCGATCCTACGCCTATGTGAAACTGCCTTCATGTACACATCCCAGTATGGATTGCAAACCAACTGCTGACAGGAAAAAGTAAAAGAGGGCTGTTTGTCAGTTATTTCTGATTTAAGGATATCAGCTGTTGACATTCTGCCAGTAACACAGCTTCCCCTCTTTGTTCCTATACATTCCTACACGTCACCTCAGCGCTCTCCCACATGCTGTACCTCGCAGCTGCTGGTCCCAGCTCCAGGCAGGGTGTCTTGCCCTCACTTCATTGATTCCTGCCACCAACATGCTCGAACACTGGTTTATGTGCTCCTCGCTGTCCCACATCCCAAAGGGCTGGTAATACCGCCTGTCAATCTGAAAAGACAAGCGAGAAGATCAGTTTTTCTCAGAACACAGCCATTTGGAGGGACCACATATCCTAGTGCTAAAGGCAGAATGGTCGCAGGCTGGGGTGAAGCCCGCAGGCACCCAGCACACTTCCATGCAGTCACACGGGTTTATCTTCCCATGCCTCCTGGCTGTACCTGCATCAGGCCGTACCGCTGCCGGCCCTGATCCCAGCCGTTGTTCAGCAGCAGGCCGGCACGGCTCTCCTGCGAGATGATGGCAGCAATAAGCGCCGGGTCCAGGCACAGCCTTCTGGCCACTCTCTTAATGGGCACCTCGTATTTCCTCAGGCGGATGACGTCCGCTTCCACCGTCCTCCTCAGAGCAGCAGAGCCTGCAGCCGGGGCACAGACAGCCTTATCCAACTGCTCCTCGAGAATGGAGGCTGGTGAGGACGCTGAGGATGCCAACAGGAGGCACAGTGTCTCTCTGTGGGCTGACAAGTCAAGCACCGTGATACCTACCACAGTCCTGGGCTCTTACAGCTGTGCAGGAAATTGTGGGGGCTTGAAGAGTGCTGATATCACCATAGCAACTGTAACTCATGGATGGAGCTGAAAAATTAAATGGAGGTGTTTGGAAACATACGATCTCACAGCAATATTGTACAGCTTACTACAGGTGAATACAAGCATGAGGTGTTCATCCAGACCCGTGATCCAAACCACCTCATGTTCAATGTGCTTATTCTGCTGCCACCGACACCCATCAGTGACATTATCAATTACAGCTGAAGAACAGGAATTTCTTATTTTCTAGTCCAATAGGCTGAAATAAATTCAATGTCATCTTATGCAAACAGGCATCCTCCCTGTTAGATGTGAAGGGAAAGGAATCACACACACAATATTTACTTATTGATGTCCAGTCCCTGAGGGGCTGGCTGGTGGCTCCTGAGCACTCTGGCTGGGGACATCTCCTGCATCCCTCTTCAGCTTGGTGGGGAATTAACTGAGAAGAGTGAGTGCCTGAGCCTGGGAGAATTGCCCTATTTTCTCAAAAGCCAAGAAATTCATAGACTCCATCTAACAGTTTGTGATGTTTGTGAGATCATTCTGAACAGGCATAGATAATGCTGGCTGGGTGTTTCTGTGACTGCATGGCAGAGCGCTCTCCCACAGCAAACCAAACTCAAGCCCAGACTCACCAAACAGGGCCGAAAGGCCCAGCAACAGCAGTGCAGCAACCATGGCGATGGCTCTCCTCTTCTGACCCAGGACACCTGAAAACACAACACAAAGACATTGGAGCTGATATTCAGCAGCCTTGGAAGAAAGTGTGTGTTTCAAAAGCTCCCCTGCTCCTTCCCATCACCCCCTGGCTTCAGAGGTGGTGGTGGGAGGAGATGGGAGCCTTCCTACTTATTCAGGAGGGTGTGGAGGGGCACCTCCTCCATCACTTGTACCACTACACCATCACTATCACATTGAGAGGGAAGCACTAAGCCAGAGGCCATTGTCAGCAGGGATGTTTTGGCCTGCTTTTTGCTGGTACAATAATACCTCCGCACGCATCCAGGTGTGTGACAATGGTAGGTAATAACTTCAGTAATAAATGCCTCTTGTGTTTATTAATAAAATTTCAGAATATCATCAGATAATAGGCATCGACTGGAAAGAAAACATCAATTGTACTTGCCTTGCTGCAGAGTGCATTAGGACTATGCAGTTTTACAACTTACAAATGCTTTTTTTTCCCCAAGAGGTTTCTGAGTACAAAACAGTGTCACAGTCCTTGCAGGCAATCATCCTGCAATGCTATTAACACCTGAAAATGCCTTATTGATTTTAATAAGACATGACCTTTTCTCCAGTCTAATAGTGGTTTCTACTGTAAACCAGACCAGAAGGATGTTTGAACACAGGCAGTCCATCCACATAATCTGAAATATTCCAGTGCCCTGAGAGAGCAAACTCAGGTGGCAAAACCCACTGCCTGAGCTGGGTATCAGCAGCAGCTCAGTTTGAGCCCTAGCACTGAACATTTCACTGAGAAACCTGATCTAGCTGTAGGTGTCCCTGTTCATTGCGAGAGAGTTGGACTAGATTACCTCTGAGTCCTTCCAACTCAAACAATTCTATGATTCTATTTGCAAGAGCAGAATATTGGATCAGCCCAGCTTGACCCAAAACCTCTTAATTCAGTGGCAAATCCATATGGGGCTCCATCTAGCACTATGATTTGTAGCTGCAGAAAATGCAGAAAATTGCCATATTGAGTTTCAAGTTATCAGCCTTTTTGTTTTCTGTCCCACCACAAAAGTCGTCACAAACCTTAAGTAGAAACAGCACAACAACTGCAGTAATAACAGAAGAAATGAAAGCAAAAATCGAGGCTTCTTCCCCTGAATAGCTACTCTGAGTGGATTCAGACTCACCTGTCTTCAGTCGGCCTTGCTTTGAGGAAGGTCACTTGATGAGTTTTATATATATGGGAGTGAAAAGGTATCCGCCCTCTGGGCTTTGGAATGTTAATTCCTACCTAGTGTGATGACATTTGTTATAAAGTGTAACAAGCAGTTTATAATAAGAGCTTTGAACTCTTATGTTTCCTTTCATCCAAAGATTTTGCACAAGCAGTGGTTACTAAGACTCAGGACATTTCTGTGAAAGGAAATAAATACTGTTTTTCCTCCATCAGTGACTACACTGATGCTCCATAAATGACTTGCAGAAAGCATTGCAATGAATCAGTGGTGGGGGCAGGCAAAAATCAGATCACAGAATCACAGAACTGTAGGGGTTGGAAGGGACCTCTAGAGATCATGGAGTCCAACCCCCTGCCAAAGCAGCTCCCTAGCCCAGGTTGCACAGGTAGGTGTCCAGGTGGGTCTGGAACGTCTCCAGAGAAGGAGACTCCACCACCTCTCTGTGCAGCTGTGCCACTGCTCCGTCACTGCTCTGTGAAGAAGTTCTTATGCACAATTGTGTGGAACATCCTATGCTTCAGCTTGTGGCCATTTCCCCTCATCCTGTCACCACACATTGGCTGAAAAGAGATCCCTCAAAGTGTTCCCCTTGTTTTATATCTCAGATCAGCCTGGGCACATTTCTGCAAGGGCTTGTGTCTTACTTTCTTGAGGATTTTGGATCAGTGATTGTCATACTTCCATAGGAATTCCAAAAAGGACAATTAAAGAGAACCATCTCTCTTCTTCATCGCTTACAGCAAGCCTTATTTGGGCAGGTGGCTAACAGACTTTGAGAACAAAGGCAGGGTTTGACTTTCCTACCTGGGGAGGAGTGATGCTGCAGACTAATACGGACCTAGATCTTGTGACAGTGAGGAGAAGAACTCTGCTATTTAAACTAGCCCTGTTGTTATTTAAACAAGGGTTGTGTTGAGTTGTGGTGAGACCTAAGCCACTCATTTTTGGGGGTGAAACACTGAAATAACCGAAACCTTTCTCAAAGACAACAAAACAGCAAGGCACTCATCCTTCCTGTGCAAACCTGATGTCTTATTATGGTGCCTTGGACTAGACTAAATCGTAATTCTTTTACTACAGCTTAAGATATTAAGTACTTAAAGTAGTGTTTGACATAATGTAAGGCACCAGTCTATGTGCTCTCTTTGGAAATAACAGGTAGAAAATGGAGCCATCACACATACAACGTGGCTTCAAGATCTCAGAAGCAAATTGCGACCAAAGAAATACTGGAGGAAGGGAAAGCCCAATGAAATGAGCTGGGAAAAGGCCTGAGTGCTCAGCTTAGTGCCAGCAAAAGCAGTATATATATTAATTTGCCTTCTTTAGAACAAGATGCAAGTAGAAAGAGCTGCATTCTTCCAGATGGAAATAATTGTATACTATTATAAAGATACCTTTTTATAAAGACAGTGTCATATTTGTGGTAATAAACCTCTGTTCCTCTCAAGTCATTTTGATGACTCAGAAATTGCTTTTTTTGAAAGGTAGCCTCTCACTATGAGAGAGGTTTATTTCCTAATATGTTGGTTACTCACTAACGGTCCTTAAGATCATTTTCCTTTCAAATACTGATTCACTTCGTTATGTATTTTCTCTCCTTTGTTACCCACACAGTCACAGTTTTTCTGCACATTTCACGGAACTGTCACATGAATTCTTAATGCCTGCTCTGCATTGCATTGCTTTTTATTTACTCATTGAATTGTGGATGTTATTTTTTTTAAAGTACAGTGATTTTTATCTCTGCCGCTGTATGCTTAGATGCAGGGGAAGACTGTTCATATTCACACAGACTGCTGCATGAGGCCAAATAAGAGGTCATTTTCTCAGCAGTGCTATGAATGATATCTTTCCTGCTGAACACTTCTCTATCTTCACAAAAAGAGCACCACCAGTGCTGAAGGACCTGCAGGATGGCAGATAACAGGACTTTTTTTGTCTGCTCTGTGTATACCCAGAGTTTTAAATTCAGGTGAACTGCTTAATGAAAGTGAGCTGCACCTGACGCTAGCACAGCAGCATTTTTAAACTTTATGCTAGATGTAGTTTGAGAAATGGTGTCAACAGTCTAAATTCTACCTCTGACTGACAAAAGGGGTGGACACAGTCATGCTATGATGCTAAATCGGTGGATTTAGGCTGAAGAGTAGAAGAGTTGGAAAGCACCTTCACATATCACCCAGAGAATCACAGAACTGTAAGGTTGGAAGGAACCTCTGGGGATCATCGAGTCCAACCCCCTGCCAAAGCAGCTCCCTAGCCCAGGTTGCACAGGTAGGCGTCCATGCAGGTCTGGAACGTCTCCAGAGGAGACTCCACCACCTCTCTGTGCAGCTGTGCCACTGCTCCATCACTGCACTGGGAAGAAGTTCTTATGCACAATTGTGTGGAACTTCCTATGCTTCAGCTTGTGGCCATTTCCCCTCATCCTATCACCACACACTGCTGAGAAGAGTCCAGCCTCATTCCTTTGTTGAAAAGATGTGGATGTCCCATTCTGGAGGTGTTCAAAGCCGGGTTAGATGGGGCCCTGGGCAGCCTGCTCTCACACCTGATTCAGTGATTGAAACCATATGGTCTTCAAGAGCAATTCCAATCCAAGCCATTCTATGTGACTAAAACTGTTCTTTTGAAATAGTTAGAACTGGAGATCTATAGGAACACACTGGACTCATGTCCCTAAGTGTTGCATTCATTTCCTCATAACATTATCATACCTCCTTTTATATTTATTTTATTCTTGCTATTTTGTTCTGAAACACAAGTTTTTAGATTCATTTGATGTTGCAAGACTTATAAAAAGAACAGCAATTTGCTTGCCCTTTTGGTTGCTAGGAAAGGATATGAAAGCCATGGAAATACGTTATTATTAAATGAATCACTTATCGTATGGTATCTTCATCTCCCTAAGCTTAGGAAGCTTCTACGGTGATTTTCCCCCTCTACTGTGTCCTGGTGAGGCCTCACCTGGAGTATTGTGTCCAGTTCTGGGCTTCCCAGTACAAAACAGACAAGGATCTCCTCAAAAGAGTCCAGCAGAGGTCTACAAAGATGATAAAGGGTGTGGAACAAGTGTTCTCCTTATGAGGAAAGACTGAGAGACCTGGGTCTGTTCAGCCTTGAGAAAAGAAGACTCAGAGGGGATCTGATCCACATCTATAAATATCTAAGGAGTGGGAAGCAAAGGGATGAAGCTTTGGACTCTTCTCAGCAGTGTGTGGTGATAGGATGAGGGGAAATGGCCACAAACTGATACATAGGAAGTTCTGCACAATTGTGCATAAGAACTTCTTCCCAGTGCAGTGACGGAGCAGTGGCACAGCTGCACAGAGAGGTGGTGGAGTCTCCTTCTCTGGAGACGTTCCAGACCCACCTGGACACCTACCTGTGCAACCTGGGCTAGGGAGCTGCTTTGGCAGGGGGCTGGACTCGATATCTCTAGAGGTCCCTTCCAACCCCTACAGTTCTGTGATTCCTGGCACTCACAGCTGGTCTCCAGCAATAAGCTGCAGTTACAGTGAGCTATAGGGAATGCAGAGTGGCCAAAAATGCTCCCCTACAGGTTTATACTTATTTTAGAAAGGGATGCAGCTGAGATCTAAAGCACATAGCATACACAAGAGCACAACACTCAGTACCACTAGTTTTTCTCTGCTCACAGATTTACTTTTCCGCTTTGTTTTCCCATGCCACATAATCTACCAGCTCTTTTCTTTTTTTTTCCTCCTATTTAATGGTGATGATTTTCAAAACAATGTTCTATTTTGAACACATTACTGCATGCTGTTCTCCTTCAGGCTGGGGGTTCTATCAAAATGTTGCTTGGGATGAAGAGAACACTATCTAAAATTACCCAGAACAATACCCATACTAATTACTGTCTCTTTTGCAAGCTTCAGCCCTGGTTTCATAACATCACCAGGCAGATGCATTTCTCAGGCTATTCCTTTTGTCTAGGATGTAATTACAGGTAACGCCAGATATTCACAGGTTTTAAAAGTGCTTTATAGGGGAGCTGCCCATGTTGACGCACAGGGGATGCCTAGCACTAACCGGCCAGTTAAAGATGCATCTGTCACTTCCCCTCATGGACTTGTTCAGTCCCAGACATTTCTTTTCAGGCAAACCCTACATAGCTGTTTCTCACATCTTTTGAAGGGGTATGGCCAACTTAAGAGTAAATTTTCCTATGTCAAGTGTGTCTCTATAAAACAACAGCAAAAGCTTGGTGAGAAAGGCCTTGTATTTGTTAGGTGTGAGGCTCTCTGTTCTCATTGTGCCTTTATACTTTATACTATCACACCTTTATGAAGAAGGCAACATCCCAATATGCACAAAGCTGCTCTCCAGCCACTGTGAAAACAAGTATTTTCCTTCCATTTTCTAAGAGACTTGGAACTTTAGCGTAGGAAAGATAGTTCAGCTAATAACTCATTGCACTGAGACTTCAGTTCATATCTCAGCTTCACAGAATTGTAGGGGTTGAAAGGGACCTCCAGAGATCGAGTCCAACCCTCTGCCAAAGCTTAAACATAGATGCACCATTGAAACCTGAGGAAACATTTTTTCTCTGAAGAGTGGTCAGGCACTGGAATGGCCTGCCTAGGGAGGTGGTTGAGGTGACAGGAGGATGGTTGGACTAGATGATCTTGTAGGTCCTTTCCAACCTTATGAACCTATGAAAACAGGTCTTTTAAAGTTCAAGACAGGAGAGGGTGGAAACTCATAAAGCATCAGCCTGGGCATTGTCAGGCTCCTGAACTGTGTTCCACTCACCTGACTGAGTTGTACTGCAGTAGCCATCACTAATTAAAGATAACCTCATGAAGGCAGAAACCCACATTAAACTCTGGTTTGTGTAAAGCACCTACATGCCACATCAAGAGGATATCTTTGTGTTTGCTTTTCAGCCTGTCAAGCTTGTGTTACTGTGTGGTGCAGCACAACAGAACTGCAGAGGAAGCCAAGGGGAAGATAGAGGAATAGCTCTGTAGCCTGGCAGTAAGGTCTTTCAGTATCAGGTTGGCACAGTCATCTCAGGAGCAAGGAGCTCATACTGCACTGGTATTTTATATCATATGAGGGGGAAAAAAAATAAAACACCACACACACACAAACAAACCAGTGGAAAACAGTGGGAATAGGGAAGCAAATCCTAACTTCTTCTAATTCTGTAATTTACAAAGTCACTTTTTCATTCTGTTCCCTCTTCCCAGTCCCACAGTCCTTCTGCTATCTGGCACGAAGCTTCAGGAGCAAGGGCAGGGAGAAGCGTTGTACCTGGGCAGAACATTTCATAGTAGCTCACTTCACAGCACTCATCAGCATTCTTGATGCCTCCAATCCTATCCCAGAGCACCACACACCAACAGGAAAGCTGAGAAGCCTACTCCCAAAATAAAAGTTCCAGGAAAAGGCTGACATCAGATACTGGAGCACCCAGTTCTTGGTGTTGCTTGGTCCTCCAGCAGGGCTAATCTTGTTTTAGGTTTCCCACATATAAAAGGAGGATAGCACATTCGTGACTCACAGGGATGTCAGGCTAACATCTATGAATAGTTAACTTTACCCATTCATCATGATAACTATTAAGAGCTTTTCTGCGCGCCTGGAATTCATGACACAAAGCACTGAGGTCTGTCAACATTTTGGAAACCAAACAGGAAACAGTTTCAGGCTTTTTTTTTTGTAGGACAGCACATTAACAAAAGAAATAATTAGCAAGGAAGAAGATCAGTAAAGGAATTAATTTGCTTTCATATGTTACAATCATCTGATTTTCATACAAGGTCCTCCTGGGAAAAGCCAACATTTAGCAATGCATTGTTTGTAATGTAGATAATTACATGCAAGCATATTTAAAAGGAATGATATGTTCAGATGTGTTTAGAAAGGCAAAGTATAGCAAGACAAATCCAGTGCTGAGTTGCACAGTTACACAGCTCCTGGAGCAGTGGTGGCTTATTTCAGGCAGCTCAACCCACGACTGCAGTAGTGTAATAGCTGGTCCAAAAAACAGTAGCCTCAGAACGCATCTCATGGGATCTCTAAAAGCAAGTTTTCCTTACACCCCCTTTTCATCAAAAAGCATCTAATCTCTCAGTGTACACAAACTCCAGTTGTGACTCCCAGGGGGTCTTCCTAAACCCAGGAGTATAACCTGCACTCTCCAGCTGTTGGATACAGCTGTTCTAAAAAGAGACAGGTCAACCAATTACTGACAGCCTCCCTTTGAAAGAGTGGAACACACAGCCCATGAGCACGCAACGAGCCCAGAAGGCAGATCATTCCTGCATCAATTTGGTGTGCATGTATACATAGGAGGAAAATAGCAGTGTCCTCAATATACTTGTTGATCAAAGCTCATTTTCTCTGGACATTTCTGTAGATGAGTAAGTATTCGTTTCAGAATTTCTGGAAGGAAAGTGGCACAAAATGGGTTACAAAATGGATCACAGGACTGGAAAACATCTATTGCTCTTTAGAATCTGCCTTCCTGAGCAGTGGCTACTACAACTACATGAGGTACTAATGGTCTGAGAGCAGCTGCTGATTTGTTACGCACTTCAGAGTTTGTCTCATTTCTTTCAGGGTCTGAACTTCTTCATGCTTACCAAATCTGAAAGCTCAACTCCATGCTTTATATAGGTATGCTTCTCAACCAGGGCAACCCAAGCTTTGAGTGGCATCCATCAGCAATCAGTGCACAGTCAAGCCCAAACAATGTAGCATTAAGCTGTACAGTACCGACCTCATTATTTTCTCTGTGCATTAATGATTACTTTGTGGAAGCATCAAGCCCACATTTAAACACTAATCATTATTAATACTACATGCTCAGTTCATGCATAAGCCTCATAGCCTCAAAAGCCATACGGGAACATTTCTCATCTATTTATTCCACAACACCCCTTCAGGGCCGGCACATGCCAGACCAGGTGCCATTTTGTAATTAGTATAGGTTCAGGAGCCTCAATTAATCGTGTCCTTATATACAATATCTCACAGCTGAAAGCAACATACAACTTGTGCCCTTTCTGCATCCCATGTACTCTCACCTTTTCTATCAGCTTCATCACTACTTAGATGACTGACAACAAAAATCAAGCTTTGTGCTTCCCAAGTTTCTACACTTGACATTTTGTTAAGTGTCCTTCATGGTGTTCTCTCTTCTAGCTTGATTAACATGTCTGACTATCACGGGCATGTGACCAAATAATCAGTGCTGCAAAATTACTAAGCTTCACCTCAGAAGAAAAACCCGTTCCCCAGAATGTAAAGAATATTCCACAGCTCAAAGAATTCCCACATTTGAGATGAAAAGTATTAATGGTTTTGGATTGCTCATCTCCAAGTAGGATGTAGATCAAGACTGGAGAACTTACCAAAATAACCATTCATGGACAGTTTAAAGCTTCAATCAAGGCAGAAAGGAGAAAGCAGACACGGAAACAAGGATCTGAAGCACACACATCTATCTACGTGGTTACTACTTGAATACAAACTCATCAATACAGACTCAACCTCCTCTTCTATCCAAACCACACGTTCCTGGTGAGCTCCTTGCATCAGCGCTGGAGCATGTGAGGCCATGGCACAAGCCAGATGAAGGAACAGGTAGAACCAAATATTAGCATTAAAAAAAAACCAATCAGCAGCTTAGAGGGGCATTCACACACACAACTGAATGACCTCTAACAGTGCTACATGTCAGAATCTTGACGAGCAACTGCCTACGTGCATGTCCATGGAACACACAGGAATTTTAAACAGGATTTCATATTTCCACAGCCTCTTCAATGCAATTAAGACTCAGAGATGAGCCCTGCTAAGGCACTCTTAACAATGCAGTTTCCTGAATTCAATTCCATGCACTTGCTAGTGCAGTTAGAGTTTGTGCACTGAAGAGATCAACTTGAAGCAAGCCTGCTTCCTACTTCTAACACACTAACAGGCAGCTGCATACCTCTTAAGCTGATCACTTTCTCAAAGTGAAGTCTTAACTGTCAGAAGTTTGCTACTAATCCAGCACAAAGCACATACAACAGTGACAGATAACTGAAAGAAAACAACTCACAGCAACTAGACCACCTTACTGGAAAGAATGCAAGAAACAACATTAGAATTAAAATAATTTTATTTCAATGTACATGAACTGAAATAAAATATAATAATTATTGTTTAAACCTACTTGCAGGGTTATATTGCTGGGCTGGCCCAATGGCATTCTCCACTACAAGGCAGCAAGAACTAACTAGACCCACTTAGTTGTTTTTTTTTAGGGGGGCCAATTCAAAGCATCACCTTAAAAAGAGTCCTCCAGCCCACAGCAAACCATGACATTGAAAATGAAAAGAATCAGTCAACTCCTCACCTAGTCATAAAATTTATATCACGTTCCAAAAAAAGCTCTCCCTTGAAAATTCAGTCCGTTACTGAAGAAACAGTACACAGTAGGCTGGGTTGTACCTAAACAGGTCGAGGTTTCTCCCAAATCCCCTTTTCTAGCCTACTCTCTTGTATAAATGATCTGCTAAAAAAACTCACACATTCAAAACCATGTAATCATACAAATCTGTTTTACAGCTTACAGTGCAATGTAGTTAAGTTATGCAATGCCATGATATGGCACCATAAGGTAAGCAATCCTCTGTTCAAGTGTACAATTCCTGTACCAATAACTTGTGGTACTTTACTGAGTACAGTTACAGAACTGAAAGATGAACAGATAGAGAAAAATCTTAAAATTGCTTCTTGTCTCCTTTAATGAAGAAAATGAGGAAAAAAAAGGAACTTAAATGCAATGAAAGCAATAGGAAGTAGTTCTTTACACAACACAGTTAAATTGTGGGCTCCTTGCCAAACGATGTGGAAGCTGGAAAGATGTAATGAGGATTAAAAAAGATTTTTTTCCTTTTTACCCCACAAACATTTTCAGACAGAGCTCCCCAAACCACGGACTGCTCGAACTATTTTCTGGGGAAGCATCGCTATCTGCTTACCCTGTTTCCACCCTTCCTTGTGCATCTGCTTTTGGCCACTGAGACTGGATATTGGGCCTTTGGTCTGAGTTGGTACAGCTGTTCCTAACAGTTACTTCACAACATTTCATAAATGTACAGTTAGAGTTCATTGTTTGCAACACATGATTTAGTCAGGACTTAGATTTTTGTGTTACAAATGACTTCCAAAAGAGGAAAAAAAAATATTTAAGCTCTCTTCTGATATGACCCAGTTGTATAAAACTGCATAGAAAAGTGAGTATTATGCAGAGATGTAATGAAAAGCAGTAAGATTTATAAAAATCATTCATAAAAATGTACCAAGCATAAATAAAACATGATTTATAGAGTTAGCTGTTCTAGTCATCATCGGAATCCGAATCGTATTTCTTCCCTCTGATGGTCTTCTTATCCAACTTTGTAAAGCTTGTTCCAAACTTCTGGCTTTGAAAAGGTGGCTCCATCAAGTTTCCACTAGAAGAAATGGGAAGTGTTGATTAAAGCTATATTTAAGCAGGCAGAAAATAGCATCTTCAGCTACCTGTTCCTCCAGAAAAAAAAACCAAACAGGAGTGAACACAACACCTGCTCCCTAAAGCCACCCTGAGTAGCACTGTGCAATTGCTAGCAGAGCAAATCCTTAACTGATACTGCACAGCCTAGTAGTGCATGGAAGAACACACACCTCAGTGTGCACATATGACCTTGTAGGGGTCTCCTCACTAGTGTGTGGGGTGTAGAGGATAAAAGCTGGGAACAGCTTGCTTTGTGCTATTACGTGTCCACACAGTGCTGGAGCTCCCACATTTCCTACAGCAGAGGTGTGCAAGGAGGGGAATCCTCACTCCCTTGCTCAGACAAGGGTGTAGGTGCCTTTAATTCACAGGACCTGCAAGAGGTCTGCATGCCAGCATTAGGGAGTGAGCAATTAGAACATTCTGGAATTAGCTACAGAAAGCTGTTCAAAAATTTGTTATTAACACTTTGTAAATAACATGTTGGAGCTGTCAATCCTAAATACAAAAGTTCACTGACTGTTAGTTAATTACATGTCAGTAATTAGTCAATACACCATCTGAATCCTGATCTTGCTCAAATCAATGTGGCTAGAACAGTTTTCCTCCTCCATACAGCATATCCTTTCACCATCTGTTATCCCAGATACACTGAAGGAAAAAAACCCACAAAAAAATCCCAACACCTGCATTCAGACTGATGAGGAATTCCAGGGAGTGGGATGCTGTTTCTGTGTGGCTCTGAATGCATTTATAAATGGACATGTCCAAGAATGAGCTCCTGGGCTGCACAGATATAGTGGTGCACTTTGCAAAGCCAGGGTACCAAACTCAGAATGTGGATAAAAAGGAACAAAACGTTTTACTAGAAGCAGAACACACTGTGCTATGAGTCAAGTAGAAAGTAAAATTATTAGTGAGCCAATGTACTAAAAATTGAGCAAACTCAGCACAGCTTGGTACAATTGCACAGAACTGGTTCTCCTGTAAAGGGATGCTGCTGTCTAGAACATATATCCACGCTGCCAGAGTACACTGGTGAAATAACTGGATTAACCTCACTCGCACCTTAAGCATACAGTGTATCAGTTAAAGTTACAAACGTTTAGATTCTTGTCTGCAAGCACATTCTTGAATAGTGTCTAAAAACAAAGCAAACAAAACTGCTAATTACCTGTAATTAATTATGTCTGCACAGCCTAGTCTCCATTCTAAGGTCTCTGTAGTGAAGTCATCAGTGTTGCCAAGATCAGTGAAGCCAACAATGTAGTCTTGTGATTTTCCATCTTTTATTAGTGCTACAGTGGGAATGACTTTGATGCGCAGTCTCTCACACAAGAAAGGAGATTTTTCTGCATTTAACTTCAAGAATTTTGTCTCGACGTGTTTTTTTGCCAATACAGTCAAATGCTTGTCCATTATTTGACACCTGTGCAAAAAAATACAAGAAACATTAGTATCAATGAGGCAACAAACACTTATTAGGAAGAGTAACAGTAAAAAGCTATTTATATTGTGTTGCTTCTTTAAAATTAAAAATTTAGTTCCAAGAGGAGCTGTGTTTAAAGGGATGCCAGACCTAACAACACCCTGGAGCACCTTTATTAAGTAATTACATCATGCATTTCTATTGTTTCTTCTTAATTATACACGCAATCCCCCAGGCACCAGGAAAGCCTCTTTCACTTTTGAAGGCTTGTATTTATTGATGAAATTTCCTTCTGATCTATACATCCCTCCTGCCTTAGCTTCATTGCCCATGTGCTCAAAAAACTCAGTGATAAACTTTATGACTCCATAAAAGTCACTGCCTCTAATGCTGAGGTAACTCACAGCAACTCACTGTACAGAAAGAAACATATTTGCACATAGTCCTTCATTAGTGGCAAAGGCAAATATTTCACTTCTCTGTGTCAAAGTAATAAACATGAAAATTATCGTTTCTCAGCTAAGGGACAGTAATATGAACTGCTCAAATTACTTCTCAGATGGCAGAGAGATACAGACTTGTCACCTGCAATCTCCACATTCTGAGTTTTCTTCCTGGATTGGTTTGTCTCCACTGCACAAAATCTGCCATGTGACTGTCCTTTAACTAAAGGGGAGGGCTGAGTAGATCAGAAAGCTGAAGTGGACAAGGATAAAAGCAACTTGATAACACAGATGGTAAATCTGATCCACTAGCTTCAGGCTGGTTGTCAGCATTACATGTTTCACTAAGAACTTCAGAGAAAGTTTCCTCTTTCTGTCTGAAGCTACACATGTAATTGTTTCAAAAAACAACAAAAACAGATTACCCACACCTGTTTTAAGCTACTTATTAAGATATAGGTATTTTTGTTTAGTAAACACTGCTTCAGACACTTAAAATGTTTTGGTTGGAAGGGACTTCAAAGACCATCCAGTTCCAACTCCCCTGCCATGGGCATGGATGCTTTCCACTATACCAGGTTGCCCAAAGTCACAACTAAACTGGCCTCAAACATCTCCAGGGATGAGACATCCATGGCTTTTCCCCATCTTTCATGCATGCCCCCTTCAAATGCTGGAAGGCTGCTCTAAGGTCTCCCCAGAGCCTTCTCTTCTCCAGGCTGAACAACCCCAACCCTCACAGCCTATCTTCACAGCAGAGGTATTCCTGCCTTCTGATGACCCTTTGCGGCCTTCTCTGGACCCAACAGCTTCAAGTCCTTCTTGTGCAGGGGACCCCAGAGCTTAACGCAGTACTGCAGGGTCACTTAAGAAAGTCAGGAAAGCACTTTCAATGTTACTACCTCTTTATTTTACTCAGAAAACCTAAGATGCAAATGCCTCACAGCATAATCTGGATTCGACCTTTTTCTATTTTTCATATTGAAGCTGTTTCAGTTCATGTTCCATATTCAGACAGAACATGGGGAAAAAGATAGGACAACTGGCTTCTCCTTCAACAAACAGTGCCATCTGCAATTGCACTTCAACAGAAGGCATTGAGATAAACCACCCAGAAAAAGCTTACAACTCAGAACATCTGAAAATCCTCCACAGCAATGGAAGATCCTACTTTAGGTTCCTATTCTGAGTCAGGACACTTACTCAAATCTAGGTCTCCCCCAGTCTAAAGTGACATAATCATGACAGTACAGGCCCAATGAGAAAGCAGCTGTAACTAGTATCCAGAATCCCTTTCAAAGTCAAAACCTTTAATTCTGAAGATGCCTACAGAAGTTCTTGTTTATATTCTGATTATGTTTGCCAGAACTACCCAGAATATCTCCATCTAGATTAATGAAAGTGTTCATTCTGAAGTTGCTACTCATTAAATTCAGAGAGCTGGTTCCCTCAAACTAAATCAACAACGACTCAATGGGAAGGAAGCAAGAATTGGAAAATTGTGAAATTTGCATACTCCTAAAAACCTGAATTTACTTAGGCTTTTTTAAAAAGTGTTTTTATAAACATCAATAAAGAAGCTGTTTCTTGAACATTGGTTATTTACTATACCTGAAAGTTGTATCTCTATAGAAATGGCAAACCACATTTTTACTTTCTTTGACTTCTTGGAAAAAGTCTCTCTCACTTGGGATTTCTCTGTATTCTCCATGTCCTTTAGAAAGCCACTCCTTAGGAAAAACAAAAGGAAATAATTAGTACAGACTTAGTTAGCCCTGAATCTGTTTTGCAAGCACGATGGCTTTTAAGAACCAAAAACAACCAACCAACCAAAAAAGGGCCTTCAGTGGAAGCCCATTTCATACAGTAACAGGTAGAAGGAAAAAAAAGAGACTTTCCTGCTCCTTTTCAAAACATGCAAATGCCACCAGTACTTCTAGATTGCCTCTTCCTCAACATCAGGGAGGTGGCTGAGCTGTAAGGTACCTTGCATATTTGTAAACACAAGTTGTTCTAAATGGTTTGTGCATGAAGAACTTGTCTAAAACTGATTCAGGTTATGATAGGTGTTAAAATGAATTTCTTCCTATCTTTCTCTCCAAAAACAACCTAGGTAGAAAAGACTGCAAAATATAGTGTTCATCTCCTGAAAACAGACTGGTGGTATCTTGGAAAGAATCAGACTTCCAAGAAAATCATTCAGAGCACAGGCATGCGTATAATTACTCACAAAACATACAGAGAAATAGAATTTCACAAGCTAATGTTCACAGGCACCTTCCGAGTCTGCTTGATTACATGTTCAATTAGTTTGGGAAAAGTGGATCTTCGTTCAAAGTATACAGTTATGGGGGAAAAAAACCCCACAAAAACAGCTTCCATGATGCTGAAAATTAATTATAGTGCATTAGGAAGAAATTCTTCACTGTGAGAATGATGAGACAGTGGTACAGGCTGCCCAGATGGCCCACTCTGGGAAGTGGGCAAGGTAAGGTTGGATAGGTCCCTGGGCAGCCTGATCTACTGCGAGTTGTCCCTGCACACAGCAAGATGCTTGGACTAGATGGCCTTTAAAGGTCCCTTCCAACCTAAACCATTCCACAGTTCTATGACAAAAACAAACCAACCAAACAAAACCCAACCTACAACTATAATCGTACGAAGAAATCATCACAATTCAAATGAAGGTCTGACTTATTTTACCAGAATAGCATGGGGCATCTTACTTCTTACTCAGTAAGAAACTACTTCAAAACTGCATTTGAAAATGCAAGAGAACAGTGACATAAGATCAACTGATAGAAGTACATCTTGCATGAGAACTTCCACATGCCCAAATCTAAGAAAGCCCAAGTGTCATGACTTTCAAAAAGGAAAACACTAGAACAAAATATAGCTGTTAAAGATAAACAAATAGTGTAACATTTTTTCTGTTTCCACGTGTGGAGAATCGAAGCCAATAACACTGCCTCTCCTCCAGCACTCCAACCATTCGACATTTTACTGCACTCCCAGTTCCAAACACGGCACAAGCCACCACAGCCAAAGGATCTCCTCTCAACCCAGTCACCTTCATCCTGACCAGATCTATTTATTTTCTCAGATTAGCAAGAAGTTAAGAAACCTACAGCTTCCCTACTTAGAATTCAGGTCTTATACCATATGTCACAGAAACATAGGAATTGGAAGGGACCTCTGGAGATCCTAAATCCAACCCCCTACTAAAGCAAGTTTGACTACAGAGGAAAGTCTCCAGGCAGGTTTTGAATATCTCCAGAGAAGGAGACTTCCCAGCCACTTAGAACAGCTTATTTCAGTGCTCTGTCACCCAGAAAGTGAAGAGGTTTTTTTGTTCCCCATGTTCACACAGAACTTCCTGCATTCCAGTTTGTGCCTGCTGCCCCTTGTCTTGGACTTGCCAGTGGGCACCACTGAAGTCCAGGGTTGCAATTCCACTTATCACTCTGCTTCTTCCACACAAGATCCTGAACTCCACCACCTCGTGGTCACTGCAGCAAAGGTCACCTCCAGCCTTCACATCCCCAGCCAAAGCTTTTTTGTCCAGTAACACACACCTTGTTGCCTTCTCCACTACCTGTGTCAGAAAGCTACCATCAACACTTTACATGAACCTCCTGGACTGCACCTGCCTGTCTGTGCTTCTTTTTGATGTCCACTGCAGGCTGTCAGCACAGTTTCTCCTTGCAAGCCCTGGTCATGTTTCTATAGCTGTAAGAGCTTTATCTCTTTTTTGCTTGTAAAGGGTGGGGACAGAACTGGAGTCCTGCTTTTGTGGGTCCAGGGACCAAGGAGTGCTCCCAACCATGCCCACACTCCCTCAGCTGCTCTCACGAGGGCTGGAGACTCCTGGCATCTCCCTCCTTGTCTTGGGGTCTCCCCAGTTTCATGATCCCCTTCGCACACCGCAATTCCCACTTTGCTGGGGAACATGCCTACTGGAGGTGATCACTTCCGAGAGTACATTACTAAAACTTTCTGTTTTCAGAAAGAGATATGCTAAAGAAGACTTCTGGGGGAGCATGAAGAACCACAGTTAAGCAAGACATGCTAGGAAACAAAGCAGAATTTTTTCCTGCAAGAAGAAATGAAAAGTCAAACACAGCCAACATTTCATTAGACTAGAAGAAGCAGGACAAGTTTCCTAGAATAAAGGAAGACTCTACATCATTATTCTACAAAATATCACACCTAAATAAAATTCTCCAGAATCTGGAAACATAAGGAACACCAAAGACTCATGGTTAGGTTGTCTGCAAGGCTTAACTTTCAGACAGCAACATTCACTAACAATTACACATTGAAATCTTTGTACTAAACTCCTTATCCCACCCTTCTTGTAAGACAATCACAGATTCTCTTCTGACTGAATATTCCAAATCATGCAATGCATGGACAGATGCTTAATTTCCTAAATAATTTAAAATCACTAAATACAGAAAACTGAGAGGAAAAAAACCCAAACCAAAACAAAAAACCTTAGTTCACACAATTTTCCTAGGATTTCCAAAAAGCCTGTTATATACTGTACAAACAAAAGCCTATGTTAGTGTAAGAATTACTTGTTTCTGCTGCTGGGCCTTTTTCAGTGCTTCAAGCCTCCTTTGTTTCAGGCGTTCCAACTCATCTTCATCCATTTGGTCAAGCTTCTGCATTTCAGCATCTAGATGTTCTTCCACTACCTTGGCAGTCTGAAGTATTTCATTCTCCAGAACTTTCTGAAGTATCTCAACAGATGTATCAGCAGTCATCTTCAAGGACAAAGTGATCTCTTCAGAGCTGCTGAAATAAGGATGCCTGGCATTAAGGTCTGAGCACTTTTAACTGAAAGCCATACAGATACAAAATGTTACACTGTTTAAAGGTAGAGTACACATTTATTTTCTACATTGCAACAGTAATAAGTAGAAACAGTTTAGTTTCTACATAGCAACAAAGATTCCAGTCAAGTCCTATTCTCCCCACACCAGATCCAGGTTCAGATGGTGTGCAGGAACATGAAATCACTAGTCAATATAAAGCAGTAAAATGAATCAGTTGCAAGGGAACAGTCATCCTGAACCATATCGATATGCCTTTAATTAATATCTTTTAACTAGAATATGAAATCAGAAAGCTCCAGCTTGCTAGAAGGACATATAAGACATCTCAGAATTATTCTAAGCAGTGCTCAGTGTTAGCTTTCAGTAGTTTAAATGCAATTACTTTAAGTACTTGATGCATATTAATGTATTTAAACCCAAATTAACATCCCTCCCCCTCAGCCAAAAGGAAAAGCACTCAACAGCAGTTGCTTTAAGTAAATACATTGCTTCAATTAATTAAAGATAGCTGCTAGTGCAAGCATCACCTTATGGCAGTCAGGGAAAGGATTTAAGAAAGTTCAACAACCACCACCTAATGCTGCATGAAGAAACACAGCTAAAATTATTTTCTGTAAGATTTCTCCTCTCATAACATTTCAAAAGGCAAAAAATATTGAGACCAGTGTACACCAAGAGGTGGGGGAATCACAAAGAATCACAGAATTGTAGGGGTTGGAAGGGACCTCTAGAGGAGTCCAACCCCCTGCCAAAGCAGCTCCCTAGCCCAGGTTGCACAGGTAGGCGTCCAGGTGGGTCTGGAACGTCTCCAGGGAAGGAGACTCCACCACCTCTCTGTGCAGCTGTGCCACTGCTCTGTCACTGCACTGTCAAGAAGTTCTTATGCACAACTGTGTGGAACTTCCTATGCTTCAGTTTGTGGCCATTTCCCCTTGTCCTATCTCCGCACACTGCTGAGAAGAGTCCAGCCTCATCCCTTTGCCTCTCACTCCTTAGATATTTATAGACATGGATCAGATCCCCTCTGAGTCTTCTTTTTTCAAGGCTGAACAGACCCAGGTCTCAACTTCCACCTTGCACAACAAAAAACTGTTACTGTAGTGAGTAGCAGTTTTAAAAGAAAAACACAGAGACAGAACAAAGTCACCCTCACTGGCTTCTTCAGGCACAGGCAACGATTTGGTGTGCCAGAGCTAGGTTCCAGAGTACTCTCAGCTATTGATTTTGCACAGCGTACCGGTGCCTCTGGCATCCAGAACACCTTGCACATCGAGGCAAGAACGCATTTTAAGCCCCGATGGGCAAAGCACCAACGCCGTGGCAGTACTCCAAGTTCAATGCACCGTCAGCTCCGTTGCACGGATGCCACGTTAGATTCACGCCGCAGGGAGAGCCGCGCTGCTCTGCAGCACCCAACCTCGAGCCTTTGTTATTTCCCGTATGCATCTCGGGGTGGGGGATTAAGCAGTTCACCGGCACAGAGCAGAGAGACATCTTCAGGAGAGGGGCGAAGGCGAGCTCCGTGCCGCTGAAATGCCACCGTCCCGCCCTCCGAAGGAACAGAAACACGGCCGCCCCACACCGCAGCTCGACCTCCCCGCGGGCCGCCGGCTCTCCCAGCAAGCAGTCCCACAGCAGAAGCCGCGCCCGTAGGAGGGCAGCATGGGCAGAGCCGCAGCCCCGCAGGGCCAGGACGCACCGGCGCGGCCGTTACAGCTCCTGCCCGCCCATCTCCCCGGGGGCCCAGTTCCCGGTAAGCCCAGCAACGGCCCTAAGAACTGCTTCATCCGCCCCACAAATAACCACCGGCACTCACCCGCTCCACCGACGCAACGCCACTCCCCTCGCCCCACTCCCGTCACGCTCTGCAAGAGTCTCGCGAGAGCAGGGACGTTACAATGGGAGGGGGCGGGACAAGCTGCCTCTCCGGTGCCTCATTGGTCAGAACGGCGGACGCGGAAGTTACGGTGCCAACGCGCGTGCGCCGTGCGAGTGGTGGTAGTGGGGTGTGTGTCTCGCGGTGGCTGTTGTCGGGCGGCTGAGGGAGCGGTCGTGCGCTTCTCGGGGCCTCCCGCCCGGGCCGAGGCGTGTGGAGCGCGGCGGGAGCGTCACGACCGGGAGCCGCCGGTTTCGGCCCGCGCGATCGTTGCCGTGAGGTGAGGGAGGCCCCCAAGCGTTGGCTCCGCGCTCCGGGAGCGAGAGGTGTGGCTCCGGCAGCCCCGCGGGTAGTGTTGACGGGGTATTAAAGTGTGCTTAAAAATAAAAAAGCGTTGTGCTCTTTTTATTTCCTGGAAACGTGACCGTGCCGTGCCGAGCTGCGCGGCTCCGCTGCACGTGGGCCGATAACGCTCGGAGCGCAGCGCGAGGCCGCCGTTCCGCCCTCCGGCCGGCAGGGGGCGCTCTCGGCGGAGGGCTCCGTACGTGCCGGCGCGGGGCAGGCTGGGACGGCGCGGCGGGGGCGGGGCGGGCGGCTCGCCGTATGCACGGGGCTGCGCGCGGGTGCGAGCGGCCGGGCAGCGCTGAGACGGGCGACGAGCCGTGGGGCCGCCGCCATGGGCAAGAAGCAGAAGAACAAGAACGAAGACAGGTAGGGCGGCGGCGGTGGGGCCACGCGGTCGCTTCCCGGGAGCATGTCAGAGGTAGCGAGCGCCGGTGTGGCGGCGCTGAGTCAGGCCCTGCCGGGGCTCGAGGCCTCGCTGGGCCCGGGCGGCTGAGGTGGGGCGGGCCGCGCTGGGGAGCGGTGGCCGCGCGGCCTGTCGCCTTCCCCAGGCCCGTTCCCGGGGGGCCGGCTCTCGGTCGCCGGCTAAAAGTAGCGCCTGGGCCCGGCTGCGGTTGTCGGTGGGCTCCCTGCGGCGCTGAGGTGTGGGGCAGCGCATGGGGTGCCTGCCCCGGCTGTGGGCTCGGGCCATGAGGGGCTCTCCTTGAGGCGGTTATCGTGAACCGCTGACTGAATAACGACAGGTATGTGCGTTTCAGGACAGAGCGTGCTGTTACTTGTCACTATAAAGTAGTAATGAAAACGTTTACTATCAGTCCAGAGCGTGCTTTGGGTTGTTAATGCTGACACAGAGTTTAAATGAAAACTGTCCTCTTAAAGAATGCATGAACTTGAGACTGTACAGTTCCTTTTCCTTACCTGGACTGTTCACTCTGTGTGTTCCTCTGGAGCCATTAAATGTGTATTTTCACATAAGTGCCATCATGAAATCCATGTCATAAACTGTCATTTATGGCACTCATCCTCTCTGTCTTTTCTGGTTTTAACATGGACACTTGTTTTTACATTAATAACCTGTACTCTTATTTCCTTTTTCTCTACTCATGTGCATAATGCGTTAAGGCATTAAGGAAAACATTAGTTATTGCATATTCTTAACATGATCTGATGGGTGGCAATCCTGCTTACAGCAGGAGGTTGGAATTGCATGGTTTTTAAGGCCCCTTCCAACCCAAGCCATTCTGCAATTCCATGTTTTTATGATTTATTAATCTAAGGCTTATACAACTTTATGTTTTCTGGTACTTCAGGGACAATATGTGTTTTGCTAGCAAAGGTTGATCTTGTTTAACTATTTTTCTGTCACGCCTTTTGCCATACCACACGTGCTGCTTTGTAATGCCTGCTATTACAGCTTATTTCTTGGGCTATATTTCACAGGTGTGTCTAAGGAGCAGCTCTGGCAAGGGGATGACTCAAGTGTCACTTGAGGAGGAAGAAGGAGGGGTTGGAGTTCTGTGCTCTTCAGGAAGGGAGGTCTGATGTGCTCTGTACCTGATATGCTAGGTGTCAGAATCATGCAGAAGCCTTTAGGTGCTGAGGTGCTGTTGTCTTGAGTCCTTTCAGCGATGGTGGGGTGTGTGTGGAGGGGAAGTAAGGGGGTGGAGGGGATCTTGAGAGTCATAGTGCCTACCAGGTATCTTGTTCTCTTCTGTGTGACTGTAAATTATCAGATACCGGCCTCTGTTGGGTGCTAGGTGTAGGATCTCATTTAAGGCTGAACGAAGGAGAAGCCTTCTTGAGGCTTAAGGGAGAAGCCAAAACTTCATTAGAATAGTTGAAACCTTAAACCTAATGTTTTTTAATCCAGATCTGATTGATTGTGAATTAGTTGTGCTTACCATCTCGCTGCTGCAAGTCAGTGTTTACATTCTGAGGGTGGTGAGCTTTTATGGTGAGTGGTCAGTGATAGATGTCCTTAATGTGGGGCAGTGTGGTCATTCATGTTTCATTTTCTTTTTAGGGATGATTTGAGATGCTCTCTGAATGAGACATCTGTTTATGTCCCATGATTTCCCTTTTCTCTGCAGCATCCTGTGTCTCCACCTCCTATGCCTCTGCTTTCATACCAGGCCTATATTTCTCTACTCCACAGCATTTTGTTAGAACTGTAAATCCCTCATTCTTTAACTGCTTATTAGTGCTATCTGTATGAAACCACGGTTGCAGCATGCCAGGGTAAACAAAAGTGAAGCCCAGTAACAGATAGACACCTGGTCATTTAGAGAAGTTGCTGTCGCAGCTAAATCAAGTAACAGTTACAGGCAGTTCAGGAGAAGTTCAGCCAAAGTAAGCCTGAAATACTTTAGTCTTAAGGCCTTGCAGATGCAGCACAAAAGCTTATGAACTGCTGTTAGCAGGGGCAAGAGGTGTTATTGGGCTACAGTTATGTTGCAGCAGGAGGGTTAAGCTGGAGGATGAGTTCAAACAGATGTGTGTTTGATAAGGACATGGCAGTTAGACAGGGTATATCTTGCTGCCAAGAGTTTGAGGGGATGGGAGTGAGGTTGGATCTGGAAAGCTGGCAATGTTTTCAAGTGGGCTCTAGCTGCAGAGGTGCCCCTTCATCTTATGGAGCTGGTTCTGGCTGATCCTGTGAGAACCATGAGTTCCCTCCAGGGAGGGATCATGTATTTGCATCTGTAGCTTCAGGTTAGAACCACCGATCAATCTGCCTTCTGTTCCAATGAAACGAGAGAGGATTGGCTCCCCAGAACCAAAGGCTTCCAGTCAGTTTTGTTTCCCACATATTCAGTTCTGTGCTGTGCTGAGTTATTCATTTCCTTCTTTTCCCCTCTTTCTTTCCGCAGTAACTGCATTTTAGGTAGTCTCTTACATCCCTTTTGGCTGCCTCTCTGAAAGCATACGGTAGCTCAGGGGAAAAACTTGGAATACAGAGGGAGCAAATGGGAAGATGCAGGCAGTATGTTGGTGGTGTGAATATTGCTTTGAGCATTGATGTAACAGAAAGGAGATTTTCTGCTTTTCTGCTGGCTTGCTGAGCAAGTTACAGGAGGTACAAGTCATCTTTACTCTGCTTCTCTCTTTTCTCCTCTCATCCCTGTTGCTTTGACTTCTGTTGTGTAGTTTTCCCTTCGTGTATTACTGCTGAGTGTAGGAGAGTTCATGCTGATTAGTAGTAATGTCTGTCCAGGTAAATGAGGCTGACAAAGAACTTTGGCATGGGAGCAGGCTCTAAGTACACAAGGCTGAGATCCTGAGGGGGGTGATAGCTGTGGTGAGCAGGGAAGGAATGGTAACGTGGGGTCACTGTCTCATTGCTGTCTGAACAGATATACCTTCACATCTGTTTCTACTCTGCCAGCACCTCTGCTATGCTCCTAGGGAATTTATTGACTCTTGCCTTCTGATTTTTGTGCACGTGAAGAACAAATGTGAGTGGTCAGATGGCGTGTTTGCGAGGTGCTTTGTAAAGGTGAGGAGCATTGTGGGTTGTAATTAGCACCTAGGCAATGTGGAAGTTGCTTTGATGGATTCCTCTTATGATTGTGATGATTGCTCATTTTCAAAGGAAACTTCATAGCAAAGCTGTCAATAAAAAAATAAGACATCAGAACTTCCAGACGTTCTGATGGGAGAGTGGGTGTTTTGATGTGTAATCTGGCTCCTAGGAGCGATGTGCTATGTATGAGCTGGTTCTTGGGTAGAGCTGTAATGGCAGAAGGCTCTCCCCTGCTGTTTCTGTGAGATTTGTATAGGAGGATTTTTAAATGTGTGGGAAGAAAGGCTGTTGAAAGCTACAGAACCCTGTGCTTTGAATTCAAACCTCAGACTGCTGTAGATTTCCAAGTGTAAGTGCTGTATACAGTTAAGTTACAGATCATTTCCTGCCTGAAATCTGAATCTTTACATTCTGAGCTTTTCTTGTGTTGTTTTTTTTCCCACCCTCTTCTTCCAGCATAGTCCTCTTTCTTCTTTGCTTCCTTTAGCTTCCAGTATGTAATCTTTAGGTGTGTTTGTTCTTGTGCCCTTTGATACTGTGTGCTGCTGCTGGGGCATACCTCTCTGATCATTCACGCATGTTGCTTTAGAGTGTACAGGTACTGCCAGTGATTCTCCAGCCAAGAATGAACACCACTGCTAAAATAAGACTCACAGGGCAGCTGCTGAAGCTATATATTGCTTCCTGTTCTGCAAATTGAGTTGCTGGCACTGTCTACTAATCATTGTTTGGTCCTTTAAATGAAATCTTCTAAGCGTTGCCTTGGGAAGTTCAGTGAAGGCTGCACAGCCCACAGACACCTGTAGTTTAGAAACGTGTACTCTAGCAAATGTACGATCTCTGTCTCTATCTGCTTCTCAGGAATTGTCCTATCACAAAGCTTTATCAGCTCCAATAAGGACAGCAGCTAAGAAACACCTGAACCTGTTCTGCGCATCTCATCTGGAAGCTGCCAGGGTTTTTACAGGCAGATGGAGTATAATAATGCAACGTAGTTTCTCTGTTTGGGAAATTTATTGGCCTACTCTGTGCAAATATATGTCTGTTCCCATAAAAGCCATGCTTTTTAACACAAGCATTTCACGTTTTTAAGAAAGCTATTCTTATCCATTTTGGTGGATTTCTGTAAAGCAGAGCATCACGTGTGGGCCTGGAGAAAGACTTAAGGGTCTTCAAACGTAATCCTGCTGCTTGTAGCACTGGTTATTTATTCTCCCCATGCAACCATTTAACGTGTGTGTGTGTATGTATATGTCTTTTACAATGAGAGCAGTGAGGCGTTGGCACAGGTTGCCCAGAGAGGTGGTGGATGCCCCATCCCTGGAGATTTTAAATGCAGGGTTGGATTGGGCCCTGGGCAACCTGATCTAGGTGTAGTCTGTGTTCACTGCAGGGGAGTTGAACTAGGTGACCTTTAAAGGTCCCTTCTGACTCTAAGCATTGTATGATTCTGTGTTTTACAGTGGTCTGGAGATGTGGATGAGCGTGCTGAAATGTATTCCTTTAGATACACGTGGTTAGAGGAAGTGTTTAATTATAGGTAATGTAGGTGGGTATCCTTTGCTTCTCAGAATTGTAAACTAAAATGTATTTTCTGGTGTGGTCTAAACAGTATTTTTGTTTTTCCTACAATGAGAAATAGGTAGGATACAGAAGCAGTGAAAGCAGTGGGCTTGGAGGTAATTCTTGTAGCCTGTGTACTTTTGTAAGCAAACAAAGCCCCAAAGATGTATTTCAGGGAAAACCGAGTGTTACTTCTTTACTCAGTGTTTCATATTCTGTGCTTTTAACCATCTTCTCTTGGGAACTAAGCACTTAAACTGAACTTTGAAGCATTGTTTTCTCCCAGAGCTCTGTGCTGTCAACTGCTAAGTGTGTGATATCTTGGAGAAACGTTCTATCTTGAAGGTTTGCTATGTCTTTGTGGGAATTCTAGGTTGTGGTGTTGTGGTGAGCTTTTTTGTTGTGTCCTGTTGGGCCTTTCTGTTGTGGCTTTCTTTTTTTCTATAGTCTGTTGTGATTAAGAGTGTTCTGTGCCTTTTTCAGAAGGTTTGGTTTAGCTGATAGTTATTCCACTCTTCTTTTTCCGTGGCCAAACTTTAAAGGCTCGTGCCTTCTCTTTCATGTTATCAAATAGAATCATTATCTTCAGAGCCTGACCGAAAAACAATTGCCCTTTTGGTCAGGCTTTGCTTCCTGCTGTCTCATGTAATTAGGTAGCATCACCAGCTTCCTTCATCTTAGCAGGGAAATGAGGAAGGTGCCTTTGCATCATGTGTAGCTCCCTTGGCTTGACTTGGGCTTGCTCTTGCAAGCTGTGCTCTGCAATCATTTCCACTGTATTGAATCCAATGCTGCAGCATTGGCTCATGTCACTGTTACTTGTGTGGGTACCCCTCGCTTCCTGGGAGGAGGGGGTGCAGCTGCTGTGCCCCAGCTTTCCAAAAGTTTTAGGCATATATAATTCACATGTTTTCAGCAGGAGAAACAAGACTGCTTCTTAAAATCTAAAAACTGATATTGGTGGTATTCATCCATTCAGTGATGGGTAAGAATAAGGAAACAGCCCTAACTTTGTTTCCTTGCTTTAGCTAACATTGCTGAGCTAGCAGATCCTTGCATTCTCAGTTTCATAACCCACTTATGTGTGGTGCATGGTTTTGAACAATTAAATAATCACTTCCAAAGTGTTCTGTGCAGTGCAGGGTTTTCAACCTGTTGTTCTGAGAAATGTTTTTTGAAGAGAGAATGCCTATTTATCTCAACACCTGTGAGTAAAACAAGTGCAAGTCTGCCATTCAGCCTTTGTAACTCACTGATTTTTGGAATAAGCTTGTATTTAGAAATGAGTCTCTATTACTGGACTTAGGACCCACATCTACAGAGAGAATGCCTATGAAGTGCTTTATTTGGTCTAAAACTAAGGCAAAACCAGATGCGTGGAAACAGATGGTTCAGCTTCTTTCAGTCCTTTTGAAGCTCAGGTTGTTTTCTTTCTAAGCAAAAGAAAATGACTTAATGACAGCGACGTTCTTTGAGGTTGGCTGGAAGAGCTGGTGCCATGTAAATGATGCAATATCTCCAAAGTTGCCTCAGCAAAAATGTGTCCGGTGGTTATGCAGGAATGTGGGCAGTGAGCTTGCTGTAGTGATGCAACTTTATTGCTATTTTTTTTTCATGCACATGAATGCTTTTTTGTTTCTGGCCTGTTTTAATCATGCAGTGTCTTCTGGCTTTTGAACTTTACAGAGATAGCTTTAAACTGACCCTAATGAAAATCTTTTAGCATAATTTTACTTACCCTCTTGGTTTTACAGTGCAGGCAAGCTTCAGTAGTTACATTTGTGTCCACCAGTGCAGTAGATCCCAAAGCAGTTGTGCTCTTTGGATGCCTGTGTATGCTTTTACTTTGGCAGGAGAGCGTTACCTCCTAAGCTTTGCTTGTGGAGCTTGGTGCTGGCTTGCTAGCTGTGAAAAGGCTTCAACTGAATTCTCTTATTTCTTAAGTTTCGTTTAAGTAATGTGAATAGAGTCAGATTGGGATAAATGAAGGCGACTCAGCTCCTTTGAAAACTGCTGATTAACCCCATTGCTTCACTCTTCCCATTCATGTGTGAATAGTTTTCTCCTTACCTTACCACTGCCATCTCTTGTCTCATAGAGGCACAGTGCCCATCGATAATGAAGTTCTGCTCAGTGTTTGGGAATATGTAGTGTGGGTACTACCGTTGGTGTTCTTAGAGCCATAATTGACTAAGAACTAAGAAAGGAACTTTATAGGATCTTGCAGTTGCAGGCCATTGCATCAGAAAAGGAACTCGCTCCAAAGTCAGAATCGTTTGCCACGTTTTTAACAGCAGCCAAAAGGCACAATGCAACAAACAAAGCAATCAGTACCTTTATAGATGTGCTGTTTTAGCATTTTTCATCTGATATATGTAATAACTGAGCTCATGGGTTTATTTTATTGCTTTTTTTTTCTATATAATTGGGGTTTTAGCCATATTTGTCAGTCCTTTGTTGTAGGAGCAAGAGAAGCACTGGGTTTATCTTTTCCAGACCACACATGTGTCAGTCACAGGGGACTTCCCACTTTTTTTGACTTGATAGCTTGCAACTGTTTGGGATCTGATAAGCAGAAGAGCTGCTGGCTGTCTTCTTGCATGCAACTGAGCCGAGGTAGGTGGCAGCTCTTCATTGATTCCCAGCACTTCTATAACCTTCAGGCTGTAAATGTTTTGCACTTTCTCCTTTAGACAACTTTAGAGATTGTAGTTTTGTTTATCACTGTGTTCAAAGTGGAACACAAGTAGCTTAGATTGGATTTTTGGAGTGTCGCTTTGTCACTGGCCTGACCACACGTGGTTGCAGAATGTCACTGCATTTCCTTTCTTGCTCCTGACTTGCTTAAGTGTCTCAGCATGGTCTGGGAAGATTTGATCCTGCTTAGGTACAGGGTAGCATGCTAGCCCAGCAATTGGCTGGTGGCCCATTGAATATCCAGGAATCTGTTAGCAGCCTTCCTTTTTCCCTGTGCAGTGCAGGTTTTCTACTTTTGTTTGGTATCTGAAATGTAGTGATTGCCATGTCCTTGTTATGGATTACTGCTATCTCCTTTAATTAGCCCAACTGCTGTGTCTTCTCCCAGTGCATAGTTTTGCCCTGTATTAGGCACAGATGCCCTTGGAGGAATGTCTGCAGCCTTTTAATGTTTGGAAAATTGCTTGATTAAGTTTGTACATGGAGTACACATACCTAACTCTTGTTCCTGCTTACTGCTGTTTTAGCATTATTAGAAGTAGGGAGTGTGAGGGAACTGTTTTCATATCTGACAGCAAAAATAGAGGCTGGGGTCAAGGGTATGTGAATAAGAAATGTTTCCTTCTGTCGCTGCTTCAGAAGCAAAGCCAGAGAAACAAGGCAAATGGTCCCTTCTCAGCAGTGCAGTAGTGCTTGGCTCTCAGCTTCATGCTTTCTGGGCCTTTCTGAGGTCAGTGTGCTGAGGGAATATGGGGGTATTTGCGTGGGAACCTGACCAACAGCAGCCCTCTGTCTGGTACTTGTAGGGTTGGGGTAGGACCCTTGCAAAGGCTGAGTGTGGGGTCTGGGGGGAGGGCTGAGACCTTCTGCAGGACTTGGAGGAGGAGGTTCCTGCAAGAGAGCTTGGGTTTCTGAAACATGTGTTTGGGGAGTACTTAAGTTTGTGGGAAAAAGTTTCCTAGGTGCATCTTCCAATGCTGGCGGGAAAGAAGCTCCACTGGATTGTATTTAAATACAGTGTTCCTTGTGCTGTAAGAAATGACTTAACAATCCCCCAATAAAAGGAGGAGGGTACCTTCTCAATCTTCTTTTCCGCTTTACTGTGAAATTCTGGAAGAGTAACACTGAGCCAAGACTAGAATCATGAGAATTCAGAATTCTAATTCTGAATAATGATTAGATTAGATTAGATTGCTGTCAGTGAAACATGTTTCACAATCTTTACCACATCGTTCAGTTTGCTGAAAGCCATGACATTTCAAGATAAGAAATTCAAGGTCAAAGTGGAAATGAACTCTTAGTCATGGAATCCAATGTTAGAACTCTTTCACTTTCCAGTGATGTTCTTGCTTTACAGTTATTAAGAAGAATCATAACTTTATTACCAATGGATGTGTTTTAATTTTACTTTTTACTTCATCCAGACGCAAATGTTTGAAGCCTGCCCTGTCTTGTCCTCGTAAATGGAAGTGTAGTGGGAAAGCATAGATTTCTTGGAAAGCTTTGACTCTTATGCTGTAGAAGCCAAGGTTAGAAAGGGTCTTGTGCTGTATTTATGCCACTGCTGTGAAAGCTGAACAATCTTCATTGTTATTTCTAAGTGTTCTTGCTGGTGAGTGTTAAAGCTTAATGTCTGTGAATTAGTTCTTTCAGTGTTTGATTTCTGATCTTTTTCCCCAAGGAAGTTTCCCTAAGATGGTGTTGAAGAGCACAAGTTAAAAACCAAACAAACCCCGAACAAAAAAAAGAAACCCACCCATGATACGTGTGCCCTGTTTCCCCTCCATAAAATTTGCATCCTGGAAAGCAGTATGTCCCATAAGCGCTCTTTGCTAGCAGCATAAAAAAATGTGGTTATGTTTGAACATACTTTCTGCAAAGTTGTGAGAATATCCACGTGGGTTATGGTGTGCTTAAAGGCTGGCCTCTTTCATGTCTGTGCAGCTGGGCAGGGTCCTGTAATAGTCACTGCGAGTTGTGCAGCAGCGGTCTCTTCAGATTGCTTCCAGCTCACATGAGGCGTGACCACCTCCTTTGACTTAAGGCAGGAGAAGCTAAGTGAGTATACTTAATAAATGGCCATGCTGTGCTTGGTGCAAAAGGAAACATGAGGGGCTGTGCGTGGGTCTGCACACAATGTAGGCGGCTTGAGGTGTAGGGGTGATTGTTGACGTTTTTATTTCAGCTCTCTGTGCTACCCCCGGTGCACAGCCAGAAAAGCTGCATATAAAAACAGCCCTTCAGTGTCAAGTCAACTGTTTTTAAAGTGCTAACGATCCCAAAGTTTATACTTTTTCCCTTTAGGGTATGTGGAGGATTGGTTTAGAAATCTGCATTAACTACTTGAGAGTTACATTTCTGTGAGGTTATTATATTAGTAAATATAATTAAGATTTACTTTTTTCCTCTCTTGACTAGGAGTATATCTCCCTGTCAGTGTGCTGGATGGTGAGGTGCTTCGTTGTACTGCTTTTCATTAGGTTTCTTCTGTCAGTGCAGAAGAAAATTTACAATCTTGAGAACACAAATAATTGTTCTTTAATTAGAAAGGAAACATGCTCTTTCTTGTGCTGTTGTCACAGATGGACAGTTCTGGTGACTTGTTAATGTGAAGTTTTGGGGATAAATTGGGTTTGCAAACGTCAGCATTCACTTAAAACTAAAAATGATTCTCTGATCCCTCACTTTTGCACAGAGACCTACGTATTTCTCCCAAGATTCTGAAATTTGTAATATGTGCATTAGTTTTGGACTTCTCACTACAAGAAAGACATTAAGGCTATGGAGTGCACCCAGAGAAGGGCAATGGAGTTGTGCTGTGTCTGGAGCACAGTGGGGAGTGGCTGAGGGAACTGGGATTGTTCAGCCTGGAGAAAAAGAGGCTCAGGGGAGACCTTATTGTGCTCTACTATGATCTGAAGGGAGGTTGTGGTGAGATGGGGGTCAGCCTCTTATGTAACCAGCAATAGGATGAGAGGGAATTGGCCTCAAGTTGTGCCAGGGGAGGTTCAGGTTGGGTGTTAGGAAACGTTTCTTCTCAGAAATTGAGCAGTGAGGCATTGGCACGGGCTGCACAGGGAGGTGGTGGAGTCACAGACCCTGGAGGTGTTCAAGAGACATTTACATGTTGTGCTGAGGGACATGGATGAATTAATGGTTGGGCTGGATGATCTTGGAGGTCTGGCTGGTATAAGTGGGTGGTAATGATTGAGAGTGAAACTTTGAATCAGTGAATAGTTTTCTGCTTGAATTCCAAAGAGGGTGTTAGCTGAGAGTTAGCTACTAATAAATAGCAGATTAAATGATGAAAAGCAGTCCTTTTTAAAAAACAAAAAACCAAAAACCAAACACTTGCAAGCTGTGGTAAGAGTAGCGTCCTAATGCTTACTTCTTTAATAGGTCTAAAAAACTAAATTTTAAGTGTGAAGGGGGGAATAGGCAAGTGTGCTATCTCAGCTGCATTGTGAGTACAATTACATGTAAAATCTCTGGGCACTAGACTTAGTCTTTGCTCTTTTTTAGTACTAGAAATGGGAAAAAGTGTGTTTTATTACAGTTATTGATAAAGGAAAGGAAATTTGCCTGGTGCTTGGTTGCAGGTGAAGTTACTTGTAGCAAGGAAGGAGCATACTTTTGAATGAGAAACTTAAACTCTCCTCCTCATTAGATCTCATTACATGATTTCAGATGCCTAGTGAAACTTCTTTTAGCTGTCTCTAGGCCTGCCAGAGCTGCTACTAAGTAAGCAAGTGGTGGAGATTATTGCTTGTAAACTGCTTTAGTGTTTTTTTTTCTGTTCAGTTTAGTCTGGTAGGGGCTGTACTCTTCCTAAGTCACAAGATTGTTCCTACTGAATTACAAAATTGTCTGCTTCATTTGTTACCTTTTTCAATTTTGGGGATTACTTTTCTGTCTGCCACCTATTGCCATGTGGAGGGCTAAACAATTTAGCTTTTGGAGGAACAGAATGGAACAAAGTGTAGTTGTATTCTTCCAAGAAGTTTTATCAAATCTCACATCTGAATTTTAGAAGTCAGTACTGGAAGAACTGAATATGTTTTACCATTCTTTGTCCCTTCAAGTAGACAACATGTATGCAAAGGTCTCCTTTTTATTGGACAGAGTCAGATAAGTGTGGTGATTTGAATGGCTGTTAAACTCTTGATAAGCATGCTTTCCTTTTGCATTTTAGTGCAAAAGATGATATCGATATCGATGCCCTTGCTGCTGAGATAGAAGGTGCAGGTGCTGCAAAAGAACAGGAGCCTCAGAAATCCAAAGGCAAAAAGAAAAAAGAAAAGAAGAAACAAGATTTTGAGTAAGACTTTTTTTTTCCTGTCTGCATTATTTTATATAACTGTACAAAGCTTCATTTACTCAAGTACCATAACTTTTCTTATTCTAGTGAAGATGATATCCTGAAGGAGCTGGAGGAACTGTCAATAGAGGCACAAGGAGGGAAAGCTGACAAGGAACCTTCTACAGGAAAGGTGAACTATATGGGGGAAGGGGGATTATGTGCTAGGAAATAGTTGGGATACGAGACACCTCTGTCCTAGGAAAGTTCTAGTTTGTGGTGTGGTTGGAACTCCCGAGTGACTTAGTAGATATTTCTTATTATATTTGATCAAAATGTAATAGTAAATGTCAGTTGTGAAGTATTTTACCAGAAGCAGTATCTTTGTAGATCATCATTGAAAGTCAATCAGAATAAATTTTAACTGTGGGCTGTGTGTAGTCAGCAATAATAGTTAATGCTTTTCAAACTTTGTCCTCAGTGAGAAAAGTTTTTCTTGATGTGTCTGAATGCTGCAAACTCTCAGAAACATGTCATTTTTCATGGCTGATGTAATCATTTAATTACCAGGTTGAAAATGACAATGAAGATAGCTTATCAAAACAAGACAAAAAAAGGAAAGGGAAGAGTAAAAAAGCCAATCTCGAAAATGACTATGACAGCGAGGAAATGGAAGATAAAGATAGGAAATCTAAAAAAGCTCAGAAAGCAAAACAAGAGGTACTTTCTGGCAGTGATGATGATGATCTTGAGATTCAGCCTAAGAAAAACAAAGGGAAAACTCAGAAGTCAAGCAAAAAGCATGAACTGTCAGAAGATGAAGCTAACGTTAAGAAAGGCAAAGAGCGTGTGGGGACATTGTCTACAGGTGAGAGCGGTGATGAATCGGATGAGTTCTCCCAGCCTAGAAAAGGACAAAAGAAAAACCAAAAACAGAAGCCCACTGCTGCTCTTGGAAGTGGGGACGAGGAAGAAGAATCTTCATTCAAAGTAAAAACGGTAGCTCAAAAGAAGGCAGAAAAAAAGGAACGTGAAAGGAAAAAGCGTGAGGAAGAAAAAGCCAAACTGAGGAAACTGAAAGAGAAGGAAGAACTGGAAGGTGGTAAGGAACCAGCAAAGCCAAAGGAAGCTCCTAAAAAAGGTGAAGAGAAGGCTTCTCCTGAAGTCGGGGCAGCCCCTGGCCCTGGGGAAAAAGGAGAGACTCCTGCAGGAGCAGAGGGTTTGTAACATCGTTTCTAAAACTGTAATTTAAACACTGTAGTTTTATTTGGAGTCAGGAGTGTTGGCAGGCTTTGAAGGTGATTTGTTGCTTTGTTCTGAACTAGGAGTAGTAGTCATTTAGTAGCCTTGTCTTCCTCTCTGTTGGCTCACATGTGGCTATTTTTTCTGGCCTGTAGTTTATTCAGGTATGGGTGCAAACAAAAGCCAGATGGTGAATTCTCATTACCACACGTACATAGCAGTTCTGTAATGTCAACATCATTTTTTAGCCCAATTATTGTTGGACATCTGTTATGTTAAGTCTTCAGGCCCTGTCTTTGTAACTTAAGATACAGCTGTATTTCTATTTTTTTTTTATTATGAAGTTCTTATATAGTAGCCTCTGAAAATGTTCCTCATTTGGAGTTATTTGTAGTATTGGAAACATTAATTGTATTTAGAGTCTTTAAAATTTCTGGGGTCTTTGATCTCGTCTCTTCTTTCTGTAGCTGATGACAATGAAGGGGACAAAAAGAAAAAAGACAAGAAAAAAAAGAAAGGTGAGAAAGAAGAAAAGGAAAAAGAGAAGAAAAAGGGGCCCAGTAAAGCTACAGTTAAAGCTATGCAAGAAGCCTTGGCTAAAATGAAAGAGGAGGAGGAGAGGGCAAAAAGAGAAGAAGAAGAACGCATAAGACGACTGGAGGAATTAGAAGCTAAGCGCAAAGAGGAGGTATGGCATGTTTTACTGTGAGGGCACAATAAGGGAAGGGATCATCTTAACCTATGCTCTTGCTGGCGTGCTTGCTGTATTAGTCCTTGATACTTTTTTCTCATCGATGGAACAAACACGTGGCTTTTGTATTTCTGCACACTTTTTAACCTTTTTCTAGGAGCGATTGGAACAAGAGCGGAAAGAAAGAAAGAAACAGAAGGAAAAAGAGAGGAAGGAGCGTTTGAAGAAGGAGGGAAAACTTTTAACAAAAGCTCAACGAGAAGCCAGAGCCAGGGCAGAGGCTACTCTTAAACTACTCCAAGCTCAGGGTAAGTTGGACTGCTGTTTGTTAAAAAGTAAATTAAAAAGATCTACTTTTCATCGCCCTTTCTTTTCTTCGCTTTTTTTTTTAAATTATTTGACTATACCCTGAGTAAATCTTTGTAAAGCTACAGTGCTGTACTTGCATTTTAGCTGTGTTTACACTGTGTCCTTTTAAACTAGGTTTAGTTGTTTGTATGTTCTTGTTTTGCACTTGAAATGTCAATTTTTTTGGTATATATTTCACTTGAGGTTTAAAGATGTTAATTATGAAGATCTAGGAGAAACAACTTGTTTGCATTGTGTAATCCAAAGGTCAGGGAAGGCAGATGAGCTGGGCTCTGTGCCTCTTGTGAGACTGGTGGTCTGGTTGCTCTTGCACTAATTAAAAATACTCTCTAAAGCAAGTGTATTATTTTGCTTGAAGTCAGAGGAACAGTGTATCTCCTTACATTTGCTTCAGGAGAGGGATGTATAGAAGCTTTCCTACTTCTCAGTCAGATAGAATCTACATCTCCCATGCAATATGTACAATGTATTGTTCCATTTTGTCACTGGTAACTTGTTTCTGTGGCTAAAGAAAGAGGAGAATTCCAGAGGCAGAGGAGTATTCCTCTTACATTTGTGAAGAACCACTGTCTGACACTTTTCTATCCCTTCACACTCCTTAACAGCAATCTCTGTAGCTAGTAAAATGTTTGAATCTTCTAACACACAATAAGGCCATTGTTTCTCTTCAGTCACTGTTGCAATAACTAGAATCCTTCTACTTCTTTGCTGCCACAACTAGGTTTTTCTCAAAGCCCCACGCTTAATTTGGTGGGTACCTGAAGGACTTCTGAGTATTTCAGAGGGTGTAGTAGTAACTAAAGGAATAATTTAGTTTTGTACCAGACTTTGTTCTTAATTGAGTCCTTTCCAGCGCCACAATATTGGATGATGACTTGAAATTGCCATCGCTTGAATACCGAAAAAGAAAAAAGGTTCTTATTTAAGGATGGAAAAACAAAACAAAAATGCCACCAAACCCTCCAGAAATAAAAAACAAGTAAAAAAAAAAAGAGAGAAAAAAAGGCAGAATACTATCTACTGAGTGACCTTAAGCTCTTAAGAAGAGATGTGCATCTTAACTGTTCCAGATTACCTGTCAGTTTCAGACACTCATTTAAGATTAATTTTAGCCTAGCAGACTTTACACTGACATACCTCAAGTTCAGCAAAAATGTATTCCTAAAATCCTGTGGAAATTTTATAGATTGCTGTTGTTTTTTTTCCTGTTAGGAATTTAACTTCTTTAGACATGGTCAGAGTACCTGAAGGACTGCATTTAGCATTGCTTGAATTCTCCTGCTTTGGAAAATGAGACCTCTTTTTGAGAGTTAACATATACCTTGAACCTACTTTCTGCTCTTTTCCTTCTGCCCTGCAATTGTTGAGGACTTTATTACATTTAAACCAAAGCAGGCAGTCACCTGATTATTTATTATTATTATTTTTTTACAGTATTTTATATTTTTCCTAACCATGTTCTTCCAGGTGTTGAAGTGCCATCCAAAGACTCTGTGCCAAAGAAGAGGCCAATATATGAAGACAAAAAGAAAAAGAAGCAGCAGCAGCCAGAAAGTAAAGAAGGTGCGATTTGCATCTGGGAATTCTTGATAAATTAGTCATGCTTCAGAAAATGTTTGTGGAGTAAATCAGCTAAACCTATATTAATTGTGCTTCAGTGTGCCTGTAGGTTTCTTCTGTTGTTCTTAGCAGTGCTATTTTGTTGTTGTTTAACTTTCAACATAAGTAATGTGGTTGCCTACTACTAAAGAGCTGAGCAGGCTCCTCATCTGAATGATAGAAGTTTTTTTCATTAGAGCAGTATAGCAAGATGGGGTGGTTTATTAGTACTAGTTTGTTCTCTCCTGTATTTGTAAGAAAGTGGCTTTTCTTTTAATGTTCAAATCAGTGGTGATTGTCATAGCTCGTAACTGAGCTATCACATGAATGCATGGAAGGCCAGGAGTTTCTCAGATAAGTTGCATGCTTTAACTTTGTTTTAACTGAGTCTGTGGGACTTCAGTTAGTTTGCTATCAAACTGAGATTTTCTTTACTTAACAGCTCAACTTAAACATGAAACTTGCACGTGGAGCTGTACGTCTAACTATGCTTTGAAGTTTGGCCTTCTGAAAGAATGTGGAAACTGAATTTCCATTTTTGCAGTTTCAGAAAGCTTGGAGGTAGCTTCCCCAGCTGAAGATGCCGTGGAACTAGAAACACTGGTAAAAGAAGAGCCTTCTCTTCCAGCAGAGCCAGGTTAGTAGTAATGCTAATAAAGTCAAAACATGCAATGAGATTCCGTGGCAGTACCACACAGCAAATACTGGCTCTTTTTAAACACACTTCTGTACCCTGTTGGATGGGAGCTGAGTGGCTGTCCATTCTTGAGGCAGCTGCCTTCCTTTCAAAGGGATGAACGAATGGAATGTTATGGAGTAAAAAGGCATGAAGTGTCAGGATGAGATTGTTAAAGTCCTTCATTCTTGGTGAACCCGTGTGTTCAATTACCTTTGGCAGTGATGTTGTAGAGGCACATTCAGAGCCCTATGATTATCTCCCTTGACTTTTTGTTTGTTTTCTGAAAGGTAGTTTTTCAGGTGTTGTGTGAGAGTTGGGGAGGAAATACATTTCTTCAAGTGAGAGATCTACAATCTTCGTGGTGATTGTATTCTCACTTCGAAGTGTTTTGATTTCCCAAGTGCTGAATGCAGTGAATATGGATTAGCTTGTAAACCTGAGGTGGAATCAGCCTGCTGAGTGATCGTTGCCGTCATTGTTCCCTACACACAATATTTACTTTGGCAGAATAGCCTGATACTGGGCTTCATCCTCAGTGAGGAGACAGTTTCAATTTGTACCCTTTATTCTCAAGTCAGGCAAGCAGTGACAAAGTTTCCAGCTTTGTAAAAATCAAACAGAATGTGTACTGTAATTCTGGTGTGATGCATCTCTTGAAGAAGCAATTCTAGTGCCATAAAAAAAAAAAAGAGCTGTCTGGAAGGAAATCAGTTCCTAGCTATTGTTATAGCAGTCTGGAATTTATTCTTTCTTTACATGAAATTTCATGGCTGTGTGTTGTTTAATGCCCCTTTTGGAGAGGATTAAGAATCTCCATTTTTTCAATTTGTCTGTTACAAGCTGCAGTCTCTTCTTATATCTGATCAAGCTCCTGCTGGAATGAATTAACTTAATCTGGAATTCATGATGCTGTATAATTGTGTCAAGGCACCTGGAGTCTTAAAATAGCACTTTCTGTAGTTGTTTCATACAATTAAGGAGTACAAGTGGTTACAGCGTTGATTTGTTTCTCTGTCACTTTGCAACGTGTGGTAATGGTTAATTGGGCAGCTCCTGGCAGGAGTGTGGCTTCTGTAGAAGTTGGTGAGGCGTGTACGAGGCAGACACTTGCGTGGTGTGCAGGGAGCAACTACATGAATACTTTATCTGTCTTCCAGAAATGAGCTGTGCTAGGCAAAGGTGAGAGAACTGTAGGATTTTAGGTTATGTGTTTCTTGAGTGCGCAGTGTTTTTCTGGATAGGGACTATGGAGATAATTCGGTATAATTACAGTAGCAAACCTGTAGGCTTCAGTAGTCCGTATGCCAAAGGAAAGGTCATCTACAATTTTGTATGTTGATGAGCTGTTTCTTTCCCTTTAATACTTCCTTTTTCAGAAGAAAAGGAGGAAGAAGAAGAAGCAGAAGATGCAGGCTTGGATGACTGGGAAGCTATGGTTAGTGATGAAGATGGAGAAAAAGGTGAGCCTGTAAATTTCTGGTTAATACTTACTCTCAGGGCCTCATTTTTTGTTTGTGTGGAAAACAGTAGTGTGCTTGGACTCCCCTCCTCCCCTTGTTAAATGATTTGTAAGGCTAGCATAGGAAATAGACATAAGATTCTCTACTCATCAAAGGCAGAGCTTTCATTGATTGAGCAAACATGGTTCAGTACTCCCCTTTGGAAGCATATGTGCACTTACCACCTAAAATTAATCATTACCACCTAAAATTAAGTTGCTTAAACCTCATGTGTGAGTCAGGGAGAACTTTTTACTTGGTGTGCTGTATTTCTCTAGTAGCTATTCCAAATCCATAACGATTTTACTGCAGAAATCTGGCAACATCTAGGAGAACAGCTTTGACACAAGTTCTCAAAGAGGTGAAGACTGAGGTGGCATTGCATTGCAGGAAGTTCCAGGTGCCTTCTCTCTTCTGGGAGGCAAATGCCGAAGAATTAGCAGAACATTTGTATTCCTCAGCATGTATGCCAAAGCCTGTTTTCTGTCTGTGGTCAATGATAGCATTTCTTATTTCTTGCAAAACACTTCTATAATTGAACCTGATCTCTCTAGACTTAACAGACACTTCGTTTCTTTCTGTTGTTCTTTCCCCTGGAAATGTGTATTTAAGGGAGTTCTTACTTTAGATTTTGTTTTTTGATAGAGAGCAAACCTGTCCATATTGAAGTCAAAGAACAAAATGAGGTAGATGAGGAAGAGGAGGAGGAGGAAGAGGATGAAGAGGAAGAAGAGGAGGAGAGCGAAGAATCTGAAGATGCGGAAAGCGAAGGGAGTGAAGATGACGACGAGAAGACTTCAGATGAGAGGGATGCAGATTCCCAAGCTACTGGAAAACAATCTGTGGAAAAAAAGCCCAGCAAGGAAATCAGCTCTGATTCTGAGTACGATTCGGATGATGACCGCACCAAGGAAGAACGTGCTTATGACAAAGCTAAACGGAGAATTGAGGTACTGGGATGCAGCTTCATCTGGCATAAAGCAATGTAACCTTCAGTTCACAGAAAGGCCTTTTACCTTTATTTGCCAAAATGATGGCTGTGTCATGACAACGTTTAGGCAGGTCCAGAAATTGGGTTAATTAAGGAGAAATACCTGGTTTTGCCTGAAGCTGATCTAAGGCAACGTGATCAGAAAGAACGTGCGTGTCAGTGTCGTTCTTCCCTGCCTCTCCTTCTGGACAAAGAGGCTTTTATCCTTTATGGAGAGAGATTTTAGTGTTAAAAGCTGTATTTCTAAATTGTACAGCACTTCTGTGGCTACTTAATGCCCTCAATTTCCTTGTGCAAGTTGCTTCTTCAAAATAAAGCTAGTAATAACTTAGCCTGCGGAACTGTAGCAACAGCAACAAGCAAAAAAACACATTAAGTATTTGCTGTAAGCATTTGGGCCTTGAATTGCCTTAAATGCTTAAGTCCTGCAGTTAGCTTTGTTTAGCAGTCAGTTCAAGGGGTGAGCTGTGTTTCTTGACAGCAGTTTTCCTGTGTCTTCTATACAGAAGCGTCGAGCTGAAAACAGCAAAAATGCCAACACTGAAAAGCTGAGAGCACCAGTTATTTGTGTCCTGGGGCACGTAGACACAGGCAAGACCAAAATTTTAGATAAGGTAAGATGCAGAACGTGAAAGTTCCTCTCCTTGTGTGTGGTTTTATGTAGAAAAGATGAAACTGTCCTCAAAGGGATTGCTTTAAATAGACTCTTACATGTAAATATGTCTGGTCTTTTTTTTGCCTGTAGCTCCGCCATACTCACGTGCAGGACAGTGAAGCTGGTGGCATCACTCAGCAGATAGGTGCAACTAATGTGCCCCTGGAAGCTATTAATGAACAAACAAAGATGGTGAAAAATGTAAGTTATAGCACTTCAAAGACTTTTAAAAATCTATAAACTGTAAACTAGTTACTACTTTGGCCCTGTGAGATATCCCTGCTAAGTCACATGTCCTTTTCCTGCCATCTCCAATATTGGTGTTGGTTTAATTCCTATGGTCAGTATCTTTGTAAGTTCAGACTTTTGAAACTTAGCAAGTATTTTACAGTTAAAAAAGCTTCACTTCTTACTGCATGTGCTGAAATGGGTCCGGTTCACAGGTGATCGGTGTTACTGCTCTAGAAATAGTAACTGTTGTGTATTGCTAGTTTTGGATACTGTATTCTGCTTGCAGCAGCTGACTGAAAAACCTTGGCAGTGTTGTCCCTTTCTAAGGGATGGAAATATTACTTGTAATTTAAGTTTAGTAATCCTGAAACTATTCAGCTAAGTGCTGAGGAAGTGTTTAGTGAGGAATGTTTGCCTGGAACATTTGTCTGCTACTGAAAGTAGCTTGTGTCATTAGCTCTTGTTGGTAACATCTCTTAGTTTTATGTATTTTTTAAACTTATTCTACAAAAGCTTTATGCAGTCTTTAAAAAACGTAAAATCTCTGGGTAGAAGAAAATATTAACGATGGAGGCAAGAAATCTTGCTAGCTTGAATGTGTTTTCTGGGGTTTTCTTTTTTTTTTATTCCCTTGTAGGCTACTTTGTCTTCCATATCCTACCTGAGCTCATGGCTACATAACATCTAGGAGATGATTGTATTTTTTTGTTGAAATTTTGTTGATATTAGCTTTGTTCTAATTTCTGGAGGTGCTGGCTTTAAATTATGTCTGTGGATTTTCTGAAGCAAGTGCTCTCTGTAAGCTGCCAGCTCTGAAGTGTTTTCCTCTTGCATTATCTTGCCAAGATGACTAATGTTTTGCAATGTTAGTTTGACAGAGAGAACATAAAAATTCCAGGAATGCTGATAATTGACACTCCAGGACATGAATCTTTCAGGTAATGTTCATTCTCACAGTGTTGTATTTCCCAGAAGATGCTTGAAGCATCTGCATGTATTTTTAGCAAAGTACTAGGTCTTTGCCTGGTCTGTTATGTTTCTTCTCCCTTTACAAAAACTGAAGTAGGGGGAGTAAGGGTTTTTGCTTACTTTTCAGCTGCTTTTTATATCTGGTTAATATCCTGTCTTCCTGCCAATTGAGACATGAGTATCTGTAAAAGCACTTAAATAATTTTTGTTAATACAGTCAGTGTAAGAGGGAAGATGGAGGCAGGAAAGTAGCTGAAGAAGAACAGGTGACCTGGCTATGTTGGCATGAAAAATTGAAGCTCCTTGCCTAGTCTCCAGTTCTGTATCCAGCTGATATAACAGAGTTTAGGACACAGTGAGACACCAGTTGCATAAGTAAACTGATTCCTTGTGGAGTTCTTGCACTGACCAGGAATACTGGTGGCATAAAGGCAAGATGCTAGATCAGCTTTCAAGTTTAAAACACACTGTGCACAACTGTTCTCACTGAGGTTGTGTTCAGATGAAATTCCCAGATGGAAGGGTTAAGACTTTGTGATACTAACCTTTAAAAGGATCAATGTGCCAGCCCTTAGGACACTTGATAATGTTGCAGTAGGTTACTTGGCATCCTGTTACTTACAGCTCTTCTTCTAACCAGGTTTTATTCAGTGCTACAGATGTGTAATATTGGTGTTTGCCATAACATTTAGTAACCTGTTCCATTCAGATTTCCCTCCTGTGTTTCACTGTAACCTTCTCAATTCCCGCTCAAAGCAAATCAGAGAGTCGTAGCTTGTAAGAAGTCTGCAACAGCAAATAGCAGGAAAGCTATAGGGAGAATTGTAGTTTCTTTTACTTTTGTTTACAGGCATTCAGATGTATGCCTTTCAATGGACTTCACACTTAACACTGTAATTTCAGCGTTTCGTTGATATATAATAAAGAACTATTTCTGATGGGGAAAAATAAGTATTTGATCAGCTTTAACTTTTTATTCATCAGTGTATATTTGGTGTATTTCTTAAAGTAATGTTGCTATGTGATTTTTTTTTTTCTTTTAATGCCACAGCAATTTAAGAAATAGAGGAAGCTCGCTTTGTGACATCGCCATTCTTGTAGTTGACATTATGCATGGTTTGGAACCACAGACAATTGAGTCAATAAACCTGTTGAAATCTAAGAAATGCCCCTTTATAGTAGCTCTCAACAAGGTAAGCTTTTCACCATGATGATGTGTTTTTATGTTGTAAGAAGGTGTTTTGAATCTGACCTTTTTCTGTTGTGTTTCATGATCTTGAATTGCTTGTGCAAAGACTGACGCAGTGGTTTGTAGCTGCTTTCTGCTGTGCTTTTGAAATCCTTGATGGTTAAAATGCTTTACAGGAGCTTTGCAGAACAGTGTGGCAGTTTGTCTCACAGTTGCTGACAAACTTGCATAACTTCAGAATACTTTTGGAAGCGAACGGAATAGGATGCTGGAAAAAAGGAAGTGTTATCTCATTACTGTGTTGTTGCTTTTAAAAAGCTTGGATGGAGAGGTGATAACGCCAGAGATTAAATAACAAATAACATCTTACTGTTTATGTTAAAGTCAGTCACTTAGGTCATAATCCGTTTTCTGAGATGTAAAGCCAGTGTTAAAGTTCTTTGGACCTAAGACCAGTCTGCTTTCTGGGAAGTCTTTCTGAAGCAGGCAGTTACATGTTTTGGGCAGCCCCAACCATCTCTGTAGCAGAGTGGAAAAGGCTTCAAATTCACCAGTAAGCTTTGAAAAGTCTTTGTAAAATGAGTGCTGTCACTTTTCAGAGAGAGAGAAGAAACCAGCCTCGTGTTAATGTGTATGTAAAGCTGTACATGAGCTTCTTTCATCTGAATGTTTCATCTTAAACCTGACCTAAGTGATGTTTATAAACCTTTTCCATACGAACCTAGACTATTATAGTTTAAATGTTCAAAATATTAAGTAGCATTGCTGTCCTGAAGTTCTCTCTGACATTGGGGAGATGCATGGAGAAATAATACGTTTGAAGCAACAAGTAGATTTGATAGCTAGGCATCCAGTAGTGCTAGCTGATAAAGTATTTATCTCAAATTATGTGGTGTAAGCGTAGTTGTCCTTCACATTGTGTATGATGATGTATTGCTGTGTTTTCAAGATTGATAGGTTGTATGACTGGAAAAAAAGTCCAGACACAGATGTAGCTGTGACTTTAAAGAAGCAGAAAAAGAATACAAAAGACGAGTTTGAAGAACGTGCAAAAGCTATCATAGTGGAATTTGCAAAGCAGGTAGGTTGGAATAGGCAAGTGTCTTCTGCTGATAAAGGTGATAGTAAAGATGGTGCTCTTGGGTGTGGTGGCTTTGTTCTCAAATAACCAGCTTGTTGAACTGCTCCATCTTCGGAGTGCTAGTCTGGAGAAAATTAACAGCTAATTGCTGCCTGTGGTCAGTGAAGTCATGAAGAGCAAATTGAGTCCTTTGTCCCTATTCTTAGCCTCTTTGGGAATCATGAGTGTCCCATCTGTCCCTTGTTTGCTTGGACACTGGTGGGGCATGAGTCACATCGACTCCTGGAGCAGCTGCTGGTGGCATACAATAGCATCTAGAAGCTTCGTGTGCTAATCAGCTTTGTAGAGTTATCCCATACTGCATCCGAGTGTAGGTTGAAGCCACGTGTTCTGTAATGAGCTGCCAGCAACTGTGTTGGTTTTATTTTAAATGAAATTAGAGAGTCGCAGTAGTGGTTGGCTGGAATTGAATGTTACTGTGTGTATACAGTGTGTGTGTGTGTGTGTACGTATCTGTTTTTCCCCAAGTAACTATTAATCCTGATTCCAGGGTTTGAATGCTGCCTTGTTTTATGAGAATAAGGATCCCCGCACTTTTGTTTCTCTTGTACCTACCTCTGCTCACACAGGGGATGGCATGGGAAGTCTGATAGCTCTTCTCGTTGAGCTAACGCAAACTATGCTGACCAAGAGATTGGCTGAATGTCAAGAACTGAGAGCTCAAGTCATGGAGGTAATTCAGCAGCTGTTCTTTGAAACTCACCCATGAATGTCTGCCCCTCACCCCTTGCTCCCTTCTACTTTCTTTACAATTTTAAAAAATGAAGTGAATGCTTAAGCAGGGAGTAACTTTCTTTCCCTCTTTCATTCAGGTTAAAGCACTGCCAGGCATGGGCACTACCATAGATGTTATTTTAATTAATGGACGCCTGAAAGAGGGAGACACCATTATTGTTCCTGGTGTAGAAGGTCCAATAGTGACTCAGATTCGAGGTCTTCTGCTACCTCCTCCTATGAAGGAGCTGCGAGTGAAGGTATGGGAACTGACTGCTGTGCTGACACTTAGAGAGCATTTAGAACCAGAATAAAGTCAAGTTTTAAAACAACTAAGTACGAGGTAGAATGGAGTAGTGGTATCTAAGGGTGACTTGAAAGGCAGTGCAGTATGTAGTGTTGTAGTTTCGTGTACGTGCCTTCACAGTAGGTGGATCTGTTGTAACAGTGGAAGAGTAAGAAGGAGCTCCTGTGTGGTGCAGATGGAGATGTGTGCACTTCAACAGATTCAAGCATGCTGCTAGGTGTGAAAAGGGAGTATTCATCTTAATAGAAATGTGAGCGTACTGATGCACTGAATTCTAAGTTAAAGGATCGTTAGGAAAGAATTGTTCTATAAAAGCAAGCAGATACAATTAAAAATTAAAGAACACACAAGAACTGAGCAAGTGAATTTCTGGGAGCAGTTGGTGAGGAGTGACGATCAGGAGCTCTGAAGAGGTTTGGACTCTGCAGCTTTACAGCAGTAACCTGAGAATTGCCTGAGACTGACAAAAAGAATACTGACTCCTCGCCTTAGGTTAAATCCTTTGTTGGAACCTTGAATATATTCTGCTTACTGTAGGATCTATGAAAGCATTTCTGTCTATTGCTTCCCTTTATTCAAAGCAGAAGATAATCTGGTGTGTGAAACTGCTATGAGACTTAAGCTTTGTGTGGGCTTAAACAGCAGTGTTAATAGCTTACAAGTTCCCAGGTCAACAAGATTGTCAGATGGATTTTGTGGTTTGATGGCAGGTGTGTTTTTGGTGAGCAACTTCCCATCACTGCTTGCAGTTTCCTTCTGTGTCCAAGTTGTTGGTCCTCTTCTCTGCCTTGGACAGTTCCCCTGCTGCTGCATGCCTTGCCTTCCCTTCCCTTCCTGAATCCCAGTAAGAGTAATAAATGGAAGAGGGGTATGCAGGTAAACAGGATGTCAGGGCTGTGAAGTAAAGTAACAGATAGGAAGAGCTGGACTTCTGTCACCCTGTCTGCTGTACTTGCCAGTGCTAAGTTCTTCAGCATCCCTTTACTACCACTCTATATTGCTGCATAGCATCTGTGTGAACTCTTTCCTATTGTGTGTTCTCCTTTTCAGAACCAATATGAAAAGCACAAAGAGGTTGTTGCTGCTCAAGGTGTGAAGATTCTTGGGAAAGATTTGGAAAAAACATTGGCTGGTTTGCCATTGCTTGTAGCTCATAAAGAGGATGAAGTGCCAGTCCTCAAGGTGAGATGGCTGATGTTGAAATGAGACACTTAAGCTGGGGTGATTGAGTTCTCTGTTGACAAAGCTCATTCAAAGGTTGAGAGTTCAACGTGCAAGCAACTTGGTTTACTTATTTTTTTGGTTATGTTTGAAAAACAGTTACAGTCACATGGACACAAGGCTCTACACCATCATATGCGTTACTGTGTTGATGTTTTTGGTATCTTGATGCTTAATTTTCCCTGCTATTTTGCCTGGTTGACTGTGCTTATGGAATAAGGACTGAAAACACATTATAGCACAGTTTGACTACATTATTAATTACCAATTCACCATCTGTAGTAATTAATATATTCATTTCCGTGAAGTCACGCTAGACATGTTTGCCCATGGAATTTCTTAAACTGTCAGAATTGGAAAGCTCATTTAAGACTTGTGTACTAAACCTTCTTTTGTAACTTTCAAAATGGCCAAAGAAGGAACGCAGCTACCTTAAACTGAAATTCGGATGAGCTGCTTCTGCCCTTCCAGACTTGAGAGCAGGATTGTAACTTCTCTGAGAGTAGCAAGGTTGGCCCTTCTGTTCTGGAATTATCCATGGTGTACTGAGGCCTTGCTGCTCACAGGGCATTCAGAATCCTTTTTGGACAATGGTTTTAGGGGGCTCTGTCTTTGTTAATCTTCAGTTGAGCAACTGGAGACACGGGGATTCGCTGTTTTGAGCGTTCATCCATCTTGCTGTTCGAAGCCTGCTGTGCCCTGTGGATCAACACGGCCTTGCAGAGAGGTGTTATTGACTCCCACGATGGGTATCTGCTTTGTGTTACGTGGTCACCTTCTTTCAAAATCCTCATACAATTCAGTCCAGGCTCGGTGTCACAGGGCTGTGTGTGACCTGTACTGCGAGGCTCTGCGTTGGTACCTGCTGGTACAGCTGTCGTGAACAGGAAGACTTAGTACCAAGAACAGCAACAGAACTAAACCTTGCTTTTCTTTCCAAAGGATGAGCTGATCCACGAACTGAAGCAAACACTGAATGCAATCAAGTTGGAAGAAAAGGGTGTTTATGTCCAGGCTTCTACTTTAGGGTCTTTGGAAGCATTACTTGAATTTCTTAAAACGTCGGAAGTGCCAGTAAGTGCTCTCTGTGCTGTGTCTGATGTCGTTTCTGTCATGGTGGTCTAGTTGATAACTGTTTCCTTTCAACTCAGAAAGGTCAGTGACTGATTTGCGTGCCTTTCCTCTTCAACAGTATGCAGGAATTAATATAGGTCCTGTCCATAAAAAAGACGTTATGAAGGCATCCGTCATGCTGGAGCACGACCCGCAGTAAGTAAGCTCTGCTCGTACTGCGTTGATAAATGCGTAGTGGTGTTTTGGGAAGCCCCCCTTCTCAGCTCTGGCTCTGTGGTCCCATCTGGTGAACTGCTCGACTTGTTTCTATTGCAGATATGCAGTCATCCTGGCATTTGACGTGAGGATTGAACGCGATGCGCAGGAAATGGCTGATAGTTTAGGAGTGCGAATTTTTAGCGCTGAAATAATCTATCACTTATTTGATGCCTTCACAAAATACAGACAGGACTACAAAAAACAGAAACAAGAAGAATTCAAGTAAGTAAAAGCAGGCCTATTCTGTGTGCTTCGTCAGTAACGCAATCTCTTTATCTTTTTATAACTAAATGAAGTTGAATTAAGCTCGTTGATTGCGAGCTAGTGCTTAGAAGTAGTTCTGAGGGGAAGGATGGAGAAGAGGAAGATGGTGGCACAATAAACTCTTAGACTGTACCGTATTGCTGAAAACTAGATGTTTACATCTGGGATTAGGTTTAGTAGGGTGGGAGTTGTGAAGTGTTTACGAGACTGTAGCTGAAACTATCATAGTGTTATTAAGAGTGTTCTTAATGAGGTTTCCCTTGTGTACTTGTTTGGTTTTCCTGTTTTGTGACAGATGGGAGCTGCAGAGTTGAGAAAGCAAGCAGAAGGATTTGGGTTCTGTTGTTTCACATTTATGTAATTCCAGCGAGCAGGGCTTAGTTCTGACTGCAATAGCATGAATATGCCATCACTTAAGGATTTATAGGGATCCCAAACTTAATTTTTGGAATCTGATCCTCAGTATAGAGACAGTAAAACAATATATTTTTAAAGCAAATTTGAGACTGTGTAGCTCAACATTTTAAAATACTTGTTCACAAACAAAAAATTTCTTCAGTCACCGTGATGGATCGTGGCAACAATTCTCATGCTGCACTGAGATGACAATTGTTCTGCAGTTACTGTTCCTTTGGTTGCAGTCTTAGCTGATGCTCCGATGTCTGGTCATTGTGACCTGGAGTTCTTGAAGTATCGAGTAGAATCAGCAGAGATTTTTCCTGCCTGATGCTTTGCCCAAGTGATGCTGCTTGAATAAATGCCCAGGCTGTGTGAGAGAGGGCAGAACTGTGTGCTTCAGTTGCTGTTGCAGCATCTGTTTCAAAATGCTTTTTCTTCGTTGTCTTCCAGGCATATAGCAGTATTTCCTTGCAAGATGAAAATACTCCCCCAGTTCATTTTCAACTCCCGTGACCCAATAGTGATGGGTGTGGTGGTGGAGGCAGGCCAGGTGAAGCAGGGGACTCCCATGTGTGTACCCAGCAAAAACGTGAGTAAGAGCCCCTTCCTGCAGCAAAGAGAGCACTTTATGACTTCCACGGTGCCCAGCCAAGAAGCAGCATGGCGTGGCCGTGCCTCCTGCAATTTTGATATTGTGATGCAAAGTAGCAAACAAAACTTTCATTGCTGGTCGCTAAGAAGTGGGGAACTCAAGTCTTGATGTTCTGAAGGATAACAAATAGATGAGGCAGATGAGCTGCGCGGGGGTTGGCGGCGCTGCCCTCTGCCATGTGTGATAGCTTCGTGTGAGCAACCAGAAGGAACAGAGAGCTGTGCCCGGGTTTTGCTGATGGTTCTTACAGTTTCTTCCTTGTGTTACAGTTTGTTGACATTGGAATAGTTACAAGTATTGAAATAAACCACAAGCCAGTGGAGGTGGCAAAGAAAGGCCAAGAAGTATGCGTTAAAATAGAACCTATTCCGGGCGAATCACCGAAAATGTACGGGCGGCATTTTGAAGCAACAGACATCCTCGTCAGTAAGGTAAAAGCTGACTGTGTTCCTGCTGTATGGCACAGTGGTAGCTTTGATCACGTGAAGCCTGAGAAACTGATAGCAGCAACCCTCACTGGGGACTTGAGAGCCACTCGAAATTGCTCGTGTGTGGCTTCGTTCAGCAGCGTTTCTCTGTAGCTTTTGTGTTGACTTCTGTAGTAGTGCTGCTGGGGAGTGCCAAAGCAGTGAGGTACTGCAGCTAAAAGCACTTGGCAGCATGACTCGTGTTTGCCTGGCTTTGCATTTGTGCAGTACTGGCAGTGCTTCTGCAGTCCAGGGCAAGGGGTGCGTGAGAGGAGCTGTGCAGCAGAGCGGTGCCACGCTGTGCTTAGAGTCATCTTTCCCCTTCTGTAGATGGGTGCCTTTCCTGTAGGTTATTGTTCCCGGTGGGTGAGTGAGGGGCTGCCTTTGTTAACACACACGGGTTTGTTTTGTGTTGCAGATCAGCCGTCAGTCCATCGACGCTCTGAAGGACTGGTTCAGGGACGAAATGCAGAAGTCTGACTGGCAGCTCATAGTGGAGCTGAAGAAAGTGTTTGAGATCATCTAAGATAACTTTTTTACAGCAATGGGAGGCAGGAACAGACTTGCTATTCCTGTTCTAAAAGTTACCAACAAAGTCGTATACTGAAGACAGTGTTGGATATACGTTTGGGAGGAAAATATGTGGATAAAATGTTTTCCATGAGAAACCAAGAAATTTACACTGGTTTGACAGTGGTCAATTTACATGTTCCCACGGTTCCAATGTGCCTGTTCACCCTTCCCACCGCCCTTCCCAATACTGGCTGCTGTTTTAAAGTTTGCCCTTTCTTCTCTTACACCTTCCTCCCACCCTTTTCCCCTTCCTCTCTCCAAAAGAAAGTAAAATAAATCGAATTTTTATTACAGAACTAAAGCTCTTTCACTTTTATACTGATGAGATCAGTACTGCAGTATTTGATTAACTGAGCTTCTGCAGACTTTGTGATTCTTGGGACATTTTTGATGTAAGAAGTACTTCTTTATTTATGCATACCTCTTTCTTCAACTCTGTTTTCCAACATTCTTCTGCTTTGTGCCTATAGACATTTTTTTAAATAGACAACTAGGCAATTGGATCTTTCTGTATTTGCTTTGTGTGAAAAGATGTAAAGCATAGTTGGCCGCCTTCTACTGCTTGTACAGTTCATGACAGTCAACCTGTAATCGTTATAATGCAGAGCTGCAATAAAGGAGATGGACATACAGCTGCTCGTTTTTGCTTCAGTAGATCTCACAGAACTGTGGGGTTGGAAGGGACCTCCAGAGATCACTGAGTCCAACCCCCTGCCAAAGCAGCTCCCTAGCCCAGGTTGCACAGGTAGGCGTCCAGGCGGGTCTGGAACGTCTCCAGAGAAGGAGACCCCACCACCTCTCTGTGCAGCTGTGCCACTGCTCCTAATGAAACGTCCCTCAGGAGTTGCAGGTCAGAATGACGGAGGGGTGTGGTGGGGAAGAGCTCTGATGTGGCAAAGCCATTGTCTGCATGAAGTGCTGGCTTTGGGTGCTGCAACGGACTCTATGGTCACGTAACTGTGGGACGAACAGCTGAGGGCAGGAGTTGTTAAACATATACATGCTGACGTGAAATCCATCATCATCTTTCACAAAGCTGATGTTTTTAGCATTTAGAATATAAGAATGTAACTCGCAATGAGCACTTTGATCACGTTTCTTCTGGCACTTACATCTCTTTAGCTGGAAAAAAACCTGAATTTTATACTGGGGACTGATGGGCTCTAATACAGTGAGGAGGAGTGTCACAGGGAGAAGACTGCTTTTAATTGTTACAGTTTTCTTCTGCAAACTATGCAATGGTGAAAGCTACACTAATAAAAGATGTTAAGGTCATGGATGTCAGCTAACGTGGTCTTGATTTGATTCCTCACAGATGGAAGGGGAAAGGAGGGTGCTACTTTTGCAGTAAATGGTGCTAAGGGAGCAGAAAACTTGAGTAAAAATTTAAGGGTTTGAAGCAGGGCTCAATAAAGGAGGATGAAAATATCAGTTAAGTAATCCTCTTCTTGAGGATGATGCGAGCTTCAAGTGTACCCTGAGCAGCCCTCAAAGGATCAGCTGTGTACCTGAAACATAATTAGCAAAATACTTGCTTAAATTGCAGCACACACATTCTTCTCTGTACCAGCTGAATTAAAGAAGTGGAACAAGTGCCTGTCTGTGGCTACGTATGTCCAGTTGGGTTTTGAGTACTCCTACTGCTCTGGACTCCAGAATGCATCTGGACCATCTCCTCAGGGTTTAGCTACAGGAGTGGGGGAGTACGTTAAAAGGAATTTTTTGTACTTGGTTTGGCAATTGGTAGCAGAGAAGGGACCGTCTCAGTTTTCCTTATTCCTCTCTTGCTGTCTGCACATGTGGCTGAGATTCCCCACCCTTCTCTGAGCCGAACAGCCCCAGCACTCTAAGCCTCCCCTTGTATGAGAGGTGCTCCATTCCCTTCATCACTTGGACTAGGTTCAGTACACATGCCTGCTGCACAGAGCCCAGAGCTCTCCCACTCCCTCAGCATACAGGGCTTCCTTCAGGTACCTTTAAAGATCTCCCTGTGCTCTCCTTCACCAGCACGTAGCTCCAGGGACAACTCTACACCTGCACATCCAGAGCTCAGAGAGCACGTGTGCCTCAGCTACCGCGTGCCCGGCTTCTTCTACTGAAGGATGAAGCAGAAATGAGCTGGTATTCCTCCTTTGGTCTAAAACCTGTAACAACAGCAGTGGAGCCAGAAACAAGAGCGCAGGCAGACGGACATACAGCAGTCTCCTGTGTGTGCTGACACAGCACCAGCGCGTGGGACTTGAACCGCATCACCGCTCAGAAGGGTTAGTGATACTCAACTGAAGCATGACAAAATAGAATCAGTACAAAAATATACATACAGTTCTTTATTAAACAACTGTAAACACTTCACTGTAAAAATCCATAAAACTTTATAAACAAACATTTTGTAAATAGATTCTATACTACAATAAAAGAATTTTAACACAATTATTTACATGCAATACTGACAAATTTGGCACTTTCTGAAAAGAAATGTACAAAACACTTTGTTGTTTAAAAAGAAATCTGAAATTATAAAAACTCAGGGCATTACTATCATGCACTTTGCAAATACCTCACAAGCACTTATGGCACAGCTAGCGGAGAGCTCCAGGCTCTCGAGTTCCTCACTACAAGTTCAGATCACTTTCAATGTGCTTCCGTAAGTCTGCTGTAAAACTACCTGAACATTGTCAAGAATGAAGTCAAATGCCATGTTCCAAACTGATTCCACAGATGACTGCATTAACCTGAAGGGAAGAAAGAAAGAAAAAAGGCTGAAAATTGCCATTACAGAACTAGCTCTTCTTACGTTTGCTTTTGGTCTTCCAACTGGAAAACAATTATCACAAAAATGATGAAAGAAGGACCTTCCAACAGCTTCACACTGAAGAACCCAAGCTGGCAAGTTTCACAGATCTGTCTGCGTCCCCACCTTTCCTTTCCCAGACTAAGACACAGGTGCTACACCTCTCTGCTAACAGACACCAAAGGATAATCATGGCATTTTAGTCGCAGGTTTTGGGGCCTTCACATTGTGTGTGCAGCTGCAAGAGGAACGAAATCACAGAGAAGTGAGAGTTACCTCTATCGTTCAGCTGCTACTAAAGCAAAGTAGAATGGCTACCCAAAGAACCCAGAGCCAATGTGCTCACTCTCTCAGTCACCTCCTCTGCAGGACAGCAGAGGGCTCCTACGCATACAGCTTTGGAGGATCTAACAGCAGTGTCACACACAACCATGTATCTTTCACTTCCACACCCCTGGCTATGGGGAGACGCTGCCACCAGTGCACGTCTCACTTACGGGCACCAGCTGTGCTGTCTGATGCTATCTGGAAAGTTTTACAGACAATGTACAGTATTCAACAAAACAGTTCACTGCAGGTTTCTTGTTCTCTGAGGCCTACAGGCATCCCATAATATAAGCAATAGGAATGGATTTAATGGGGTTGGAGAGGTGGGACAGGATCTGGACACAGAACTGAAACCAGATGAGATTTAAGGTAGCATGATGAATGAACGAAAACAGGGTGAAGAAAAGGGACAGTGACCAAAAACTCTCTGCAGCAAACACTTTTTAAATGTTACTATTAATATTTCACAGATTCTCTGTTTCATCAGCCCAACTCCTCCTCTCCCCCACTTTAATAACATTTAATAAAACTTGAGATATTTACACTCATCGATGAAATGTCTAATGGGCTTGTGGCCTCACAGATACCTAGTGCAAAAGTGCTAACAAAAACTATCTAATTATCACAAATATTAACAACCAAGCTACCTTTTCATGTACTTAACAACCAGATCTAGTTTTTCCAAATCTTTTTCTTCTATTAGATCAGTACAATACTTCACAACCTGCAGGATGTCTTCTTCCATTGGATCTGTAAAAAAAATAATAAAAGGTATGGAGAGAACTTTTCTCAAAGTACACTCACAGTATACCCAAAGAATAATCAGACTGCAGTAGAAGAAAATGAGGCAGCATTAGCACTTCAGGTGCCAATCTGACAATAGCTGTGTTCCTATGCCTCACAGCATCACAAGTTCTGTACATAAATGGACTGCAATGTCCTGAAGCATCTCGCTTGTCTTTCTTATTCCTCCCTTCCTGTAAGGGCAAATGACAACCAAAGGGCAAGGGACAAGCTGAGCGGTGCAGTCAATACATCAGAGGGAAGGGAAGGTGCCCACAGGGACCTGGACAGGCTAGAAAAGTGGCCTGTGTGAACCTAACAAGGTTCAACAAGGCCAAGTGCAAGGTGCTCTGGGCATCCCAATCTATTGGTCAGTGACCCTGCCCACAGAGGGACTGAAACTAGATGATCTTTGAGGTCCTTTTTAACACAGGCCATTCTATGATTCTATGACAAGAATAACAGCAACTTCACAGGTGGAATTCCCTCTTGAAAGCTTTAATCTCAAGGGCTGTACCGTACTGGACAAAGTAAGAAAAACCTTTCACACAAGTAACACCGAGGCATTACTCAAGAACCTAACACACGGGTCCAGGAGAAGAGCAGGTATGATGGTCATGACATTAAACAGAACAGTTGCTGGCAAAAACAAAGAACAACTGAGTAGGAAGAATCAAAATACTGCATGACTGCAAAGTGTTAAAGAGTTCAAGACCACTGTGAAAAGTAACCAGCAAAAGGAATAGTGGTGGAAGAAGGAAGAAAATACAAAGAGCTTGCTAAAAAAACACAAAAGTTTTCCCTGTGATGCAAGCAACATCATCATTAGCATGGAATCTGTTACCTGAAATAGTTGTTATCCATTCTTTCAGCAATGTCTTTACATCATTGAATTCGACAGCTCCAGCCAGGTTGGGCGCCTGTGGCCTGAAGGAACCAGACTGTTCAGTCTGCAGAGCTGACGGGTCTGAAGCATCTGAAGTTGATGGAACTGCTTCTAGCTGTTGGAAACATAAGTTGGTAATGCTCAGTCTGACAAGTACGGTAACACAAAGACACATACACATTGTAATGATCTAGTAAAGAATCCAGTAGAGAAAACAAGCTGTATTTGTGAACACGGACCAAATCTAAAGAAATGGACAGGGCTTTACTGAAAGCTGTCATTAGGGCTCAAATTACCTGAGCAGCTGCTCCTTCCTGTTTCAAGAAACCATCTATTAGCTTCTGTGGGCTTCCAGATGTAGCTGGCATGGTTTTTGCAGGGCTACCCAGGAGTTTACATTTCAGAGGACTCTGAATCTTTTTTACAGGACTGACTGGATTTTTTTTCCTGATTTTTTTCTTATTTTTCGTTGTTGCATGCTTCAGTTGTAGGCAAGGATTTCTTGATACTGAAAAACACAGAAATAGTCAATGACAGACTTGTTAGAAATCAAATGCTTTTCCACTGATAAGACGCCTATCTTTTGTAAAAACTATGAATCAATAAGGTAAATATAACCTGGGTGAAATGACTTAACATGCACCTGTCATTCCAGATATTGGCAACATTTTGGGTGTTTGAAAATAGACATTAGTATACTCAGGATACTCAACCATCCATAAGCCCTTTAATATCAAACATATCACAGAATCACAGAATTGTAGGGTTTGGAAGGGACCTCTAGAGATCATGGAGTCCAACCACCTGCCAAAGTAGGCTCAGTGCTTGAATATGTGCAGCTGGTGAAATCTGAAGCCTACTGGACAAACCGGTTCACCCTAGAGGCCTTTCCAGTGCAGATACCTACTAAGACTTCTCACCAGTGGGTACCAGAAAAGCCAGCAGCAAAGAGCACCCCAAAGTGCTCTTATCTGCAGTGGTCCTCTACCTGTGGAATCAAAGTTCCGTTGTAATAATGCAGCATTTAAGTGACAATGAACTCGGTGGCATTTCCAACCCATTTCATACCAAGCAAACTGACGGGGAATTTATCTCCTGTCTTTATACTGATTATATAAAAGAGACCCAGATAACCAGCTCAGTGTAAAATCATCTCTCAGGCACAGTGACATGTATCAGCTACCTCCCTGAAACACGTACTACTGCTATATAAACCCAGAGGATGCTAGTCCACATGTACTTGTTTAGCTACCTAAGGACTGAAGATGCAGTGCTTTAAATCACGAGACATACTAAGTTGACACTCCATTCTGCAAACATATGGACATGGGTGGGTTTAGTGCCACAGTCCCAATGAATTGAATTAATTACTCGTTTAAGTAAAGCCAGGCATCTGTTTGCAAAATGAGGCCACAGCTGGTTGTAACCCACAGTCAGAAATACAGAAATTTGAGGTAAGGCAAAAACTTCCCAGAAGCTTTATTTACATTTACATTGAATTGAGCGTTGCAAAAACCTCTTCAAGTATTTAACAACTCCTGCACAAAAGCACTGTACAACTATAGATACGTACCAAAAGCGTTAGCAGGTTGCTGCTCTGGTTGCTTTTGCCTTTGATCATATGCATCTTTCAGCTCTGCTTGCAACTCAGCAGGCAGTGCAGCAAAAACCTCAGGGTCCACCTGAACAGTGACAGAAGGAAGATTCATTTGATTATTTTGCCAGTCATCAGCAGTGCCTGCTTCCCTCTACACTACCCACATGAGGAAGGTATTTACATTTTATGTCGAGCAAAAATAGATGAGATACACTGTAAAACCAAAACACTGTAAAATACATTGCATGTTTTCTTTTCGTACCTTAGCTTGTAAAAATCACAATATTTTCTTTTTAACATTATGTTTATTGTTTTACATAATTACTATTTATGGATGAGTAACATGCTACCCATCAGAAACAATCAGAGCTGCTAGTAACTTCTTTCCCCAAGATGCTCCACCTTTATTCACCTGCTATTAACAGCACAGCCAAGCCTAACTCAGAGAACAATGCCTTCAAACTGACAAACTCAAACCTCTGAACAACCAAACATTTGTTCCTCTCTGTTTTGATATTGCTACATGTCTTAGATAAAACATCCTTGGGAGCAGTCTCACTCCTTTAAGTGCAGCACAAGTCCATCTACTCTAGATCTCGAACTAATGTGAAAGGTTTTCAGAAGTCCATCCCTTCACTTGCTGATAAGAATAGAGTCCCTTGCCAATTAACTCCTACAACTTCAGTTCTTTTTTAAATTTAAATTTTATAAGGAAAAAAAAAAAAGCCTATGTTAGAAAGGTTAATGTTCACTGGTTAAACATGCAAGAGTCAGAAAAATGGGAGGCTCAGCATCCAGAACTGACTTTTTTTGTGTGTGTATGTACATTGCAACTGTTCCATTCTGCGATTTAACAATTCCTTTCAGGAATGCAGTATAGGAAGATGAACACGACTTTGACATTGCCCCCATCCCTGCCCTCTGAAAGTATAGCTCTTGCTGCACCAATGCTGCCCTAATGCACCTTTCACACAGCCGTATCACATTTGCACGTTATGGACAACATCACTACTTCATCATTCCACCAAACGGATACCAGTACTTCTCATGTGCTGCACAAGGATCTCTTAAACAGAAACTTTACCAGGTAAAGGCAACGTAAGGAGAAGGTGGAGATCTGCTACCAGCAGGTCACCCCGCTACTACCAACGTCATCTACTTCTAAACACAGGCAAGTTTTCTCCTTGAGCAGGCAGGCAGCTGTGTGGTGCTGACCTGCCCACGAAGGTTACACCACAACGATATATCCCACAGATTCCTTTTACACAGCCCATTTTTGAAATGCTTCTTTAAATGGCTGCTCTGCTCTAAGCTGGCACACTTGGATCGAGTCACAGAGTCACAAATTACACTAGGAGACAGAGGCAGGAAAATTGGTGCAACCAAACAAGCAAATCAGAGTCTTCTAGCTCACTTTCAAAAAGTAACACTGTTATTAAAAAAAACACAAAAACAACCCTCGCCCCCAGAAAACAAAACAAAACAAAAAAAGCAAGCAAAAAGCAACCAATCCTCAGTGACTAATTAATAGGTAGATAAAGTATAGATATGATAACACAAACTAAATGTAATTTTTATGGAAAATGATATGCAGTTCTAACTTACTCTGAAATAGACCACTGAGTGGTATACCAAGAGTGGAGGGGTGCGTGTTAAAGCATAGCATAATTTAACCCTCAAGTCCAAGTTCATTAACTGCTGAGAGTTTAACTACATAACTTAAAACAGCTGAGGGATGGAGAATCCACTTCCTGTTCTCACCATATCCCCATACAGAAAAGCCAACTTTGCCGTTCAGGAATGAAAATTGATCCAACTGGTTTTGAACCAATTAACTTGAATTAAGGTGAAGAAATTTTAGTAGCAGAATGGACTGCATTTTAAAAATAATAGTAATTATTTTAACTACTATTTCCTGAAAGAAGGTCAGGAATCTCATCTAATTTTCTCTACATTCTTTGTCACCTAAGCATCATTATGCCTTAGAAACAGGAACGAATATCCCTCTATAAATCTGATTTGTTGCCAGCACATTGAGAACAACAATGCAGCAATGGCACAGTAAATAGAAAAATAAAATTGAGCTGTATCAACAATAATTTTAAATTATGCATATGGAATATACTGTATCTCTGTGTATTCCAATCTGTGATTGTTTCTTTTTTACCCTACTTCTGTTCAACATAATTTTGGACTGAAAGGTGCAATACCACTAGAAACATCATTACTGCTACCTGCTCTCCCTCCAGGCAGCTATTCTGAGAACAGCCTCACATGTTCTTTGTCCTGGACCAGCTATACAGCAGCCCTTTTAAACATAATGGAGAAATGCACTATCTTTACCCAGGCCTGCCTTTCTCACAGGAACGTGATATAAACAATCGTATCTACAGAAGCTACAGAGTTGGTTTTACACCATCAGAGCATCCACTTAAACAGAGTGAGTCTCCTGTGAACAGCTAAGCTGGTTTTAGGATGGCTTTAGACTGATGGTGCAGTGTAACTCAGCCGCAATGCAGAAAAAACACTGTTTACACACTAGATTGCAAAGCAAAGTGTAAACAAGGTTTTGTATTAAGAGGAAAAGCAAGCATATTGATGACTATAAATCTTTAATAAATAAATGCTATAATTATACTTTGTGACAGAGCAAGTTACGTTTGAAAGCACAGACTTCTGAAAGATATTAAAGGACCATCATTTGAGTCAGTAACAGACTCTAGTAATTCTGTCTCAATAAAAAGCTGCTAGCTCTTCTTGTAGGTGGAAAGTTGATCTTTATTGATGTCCTGCAAACATCCTACCTGTGAGAAAGCTGGCAAGGCTATTACATTAATTCCCATATTGGCATTTGGTTCTTGGAGCTCTGGTACTTGTAAGAGCACTGTTCCAACTGGCTGTGAGAGAAGTGCAGTGTTACATCCGTTTATTGGCTCTCTTTTGCTGTCTCCATAGGTCTCTCCTTGCTGTATGGTGTAGATTTGCTCCACTTGTTCCCGGAGATCGGGTGGCAGAGCTTCTAGCACAGACTTATCTAGCTACAAATACAAAAACAAAAAAAGCTTTTAGATGTCCCCAAGGAACGCATCATAAAGTCAATTTCAGTAAAATAAGGAAAAAAACCCAGAAAATAGTTCTATAGTCCTTTAGTCTGGGGGGGGGGAAATCATAATCTGCTTATGTGCAAACATTTGGGGACCTGACAGTTACACTCCGCAGCAGCAAAAGGTAAAAAACCATAAAATAATCATTTAACACCAAGTAGGTAGCACATATGAATGCTCACTTTTCTCTTTTTACAGTATCTAGTGTTCTCATCTCAAATGATATGCAAGTTTTTCTCAAAGTCCTCTCATTCTATTTTTGCTGCATATAGCATCCCTACAAAGATTTCCTGAAAATACTGGGTTTAAAAATACCTTGCTGTTCCTTTCCTAGCACACAGTATGTATAAGCAGCAGTACAGAACTACCTGTCACCACTCCTTCCTTGTAACAAATTCCATGTTGTGATGCAGTTATGAAACAAAAGGAAAGACAAACACACTGTGCCATAAGGGCTCCAAAGCTTTAAGAACTATGCTGCACAGTTAGAGCATTTTTCTCCTGTTCTTACATTTTGCTTCTATAGCAGAATCTGAGCAAATGGTGGAATTCTCTACTGTTCACTCAGGTTGCTTTTAAATCATGCGCTAGCTTTAGTATTGTGTTACAGGAAAATAAAAGTTTTCTGCCAAAAGCATACTTGGCTTCTACAAACGTATAACTACTAAGGAAAGCTCTTAACAAAACCTCAGCAACTGCTTTTACAGATTTAAATCACAGAATTAAAATCAGAAGTTTTTACAGTAAAGCATGCAGTTCTGCTTACACCTAAGGTATCTACAGGATTCAGTGCAACTTGCTCATAACTGACCTTTAAAACATGCTTGGATAGATAATGCGGGGGCTAGAAATAGGGAGGTTCTTCCTTTGTTAAGAGAATCAACAGCCAAATCAACCAACCAACAAACCCTAAACCCCACAGAAACGTACTTAAAAGACTGTCCTCCCTAATCTAAAAGCTGACATTCCTCGCTTCAATGTCACTTGAAGAACATATGAGAAAAAAAATAACACTAAAAAATTAGGTTTAAATAAATTCGATTAGGAATAAACCACACAGACAACTTAAACAGCTAATATAAGAAAAAAGAATGCACGAACCTCATATCAAAATCACTTAATGTTAAAACACTGATTACAGAATGTGCCTCATTTCTCTGGTGGAAACTTTTCTTAATTTTTTTCACGTTCTTCATAAATAGAATTCAAAATTGTTGAAATGAGAAAGAAGTGTCAGCAGAGTTGCCAGACTGGATTTGAAGAGAGCAAATTTTAAGCTACTAGAGGAGCCAGTTAGCAGTGACACGTGGAATCTTGGGGTCCATGAGAGCGGTCATTTTTATGAACCACTCGCTCAGGAACAAGCAATCCCATTGTGCCAAAAGTCAAACAAACAGGGCAGAAAAACAGCTCAGTTAAACGTGGAACTCTTCTTGGAACTTGAGCAGAAAAAAGTTGTGATCTCTAGAAGCTCTGCAAGGCTGATTACAGAGATGCAGTTTGCATTTGGAGGAAGAAAACAAGAAATACTAAAGTTTAACTTGAGTCGACACTGGCCACTGTGGTATAAGATAAGGCCTTTTTTAAGTATGTCAGCAGGAAGCTGAGGTCTAAGGAAAACAACGGACTGACATTTGGAACAGAAGGTTACCTGACTAGAAAGAATGAGGAGACAGCAGAGACATTTAGTGTCTTTTCAGTCTCTGTTTTTAGCATTAACAACAGATCTTGGGCTGCGTAGTCCTCAGAGTTGGAGGACCATGAAGCAGTGATGTTATATTTGTGGTCACCAAAACCATAAGGTACTATTTGGATCAGCTCAAATCTAAGTCCATGCAGCCTGGTGGGACTCACTCCTGAGTGCAGAAGGAGCTGGCAGATGTAATGGCTAAACAACCTCAACAATTTACCAAAGCTCTTGGGTTCTGCAGAGGTCCCTGTTGACTGGAACCTCAACAATATTGTTCCAATTGACATGGAGGGTATGAGACAGAAGACTCAGGCAACTACAGATCTATTAGTCCAACTCCAGTAACTGGAACAGTTACGGAGAAGATTATCCTGGGTGCTACTGAAAGGCATTTAAAGAATAAAGCTACTAACAGAAAGCCAATGTGCTTATCAGGAAAAAGTCCTTTCTTAGTAGATCACCTTCTACAATAAGGTCACCTACTTAGCAGGTGAAGGGAAGGTGGTGGAAATACTCCCTCTGGATTTTCTCTCTTGTGCTTGGTACTATCCCTCAAGGTATTCTTCCGGACAAGTTGTCCAGCTGAGAGATGGTACATACTATGCTAGGTGATGAACTGCTGAACAGTACAGCTGAAGTCTGTAGAGATCGTGGCTATACCTGGCTGTCAGCCAGTCACTAGCAGTGCTCCTCTCAATTCTCGGGCCAGTCCATTTCACTGACATTTCTGTCAGTGGCCTGGAGGCAGGATCTGAATGCATCCTTAGCAAGTTTGCTGATAGTATCCAACTGAGAGGTACTGCTGACTCCGGAGGGATAACAGGCCTTGCAAAGACATCTGGATAGATTGGAGTATTGGGTAATCATCAACAGCATCAAGTTCAACAAAGGAGAATGCTGGTGGTTGGTCCGCGAGGAGCAAAACTGGACACTGGTGCGGATGGGAGACAAGTGGCTGGAGAGCAGCTCAGCAGGAAGGAACCTGAGTGTGCTGGTGACAGCAGGCTCAGCAGGAGCCTACAGGGTGCTCTGGTAGCCAGGGGGCAAACCACATCTTGGGGTGCATTAAAGACAACATGGCTGGCAGGTTAAAAAAAAAAAAAAAAAAAAAAAAAGCTGGTTCTCAACAATATAAAAAGGATGTTATAAACTAGTTGAAAGCACCCAGAGGAGGGCACCAAAGCTGGTAACAGGGCTCAGGGCATGTCCTGTGAGGAGAGGCTGAGGGCTGGACTGTCCAGTTTGGAGAGGAGATGGAGAGGTGACCACACTGCTCCCTGCAGTGCCCTGAGGACAGGAAGCAGAGGGAGGCACTGGGCCCAGATCCCGGGAACCAATGGCAGGATGTGAATGGCATAAAGCTGCACCAAGGGCATCAGGCTGGGCATTAGGAACAATTTCTTTACCAGAAGCATGGTTAAACACTGTAACAGGCTTCCTAGAGAGGCAGCTGACGCCCCATGTCTGCCTATGTTCAAGAGGTATTTAGAGAATACTCTCAAGAAAATGCTTCAACTTTCAGTTATTCCTGCAGTGATGAGGCAGTTGGAATCAGTGGTCTTCCAAAGTACTTTAATTTCAGTTCTACATCCACAACAAAGCTCAAGCTGTAGGCCACAGTAATAGAGACAGATCTTTATAATCAGGCTTTAGGCTCCTTTAAAGAGTTGTAGCTGTGAAAGGTGAAAGGTAATGTTTTTTGATTTTACAGACGTGGCATCTTCCTCATTCCTGTTCCATTTCAATCCTTTGGCAAATGATGGGAAGCAAAAAAGACAGGAAAACTAAGCTTATATCCTTCAAATAAAAATAACTTATTCTTCAAGTTGGTCTATGAAAGACTGCTTTTTAAAAATCATTTTATTAAGGCAAAATAGTTTTGCATTAATAATCATCTCTTCCTGTTCATTCTACCCTACTGAAGTTTTCTTTATTCAAAAAACCATGATACAACATTTTTTCTCTGTTCTGCCCACATAAGGCCAGCATTTCCACATAATTACAATATATTGCAGATATTCAGTATTACTGGGTTTTACCTGGGAAGCAGATGGAACCTCAATACTCAAATTAAGCCTGGATTTTACGCTGATAGGAGAATGCAAGCCGTTCAGTTTGACAGCAGAATCAGTCTTGTTAATGTTAGAATTGAGACCAGCTGTGAGATGGGTACCACGAGATGGAAGAACAGTGCAAGTTCTTGAATCAGAAGATATTTCAAGATCCATAGCAGCAACAAATACTACACACATGAAAATAAGACACACATGAAAACAAAACAGATCTAATAGTTTAGAACTCTGGAATTTCAACGTAGAGTGAAGTTCATTTTTCTAAGCTAAGTTTCCATTACTCAGTAGTTTACGCACAATATGTCGTAATAATAAAACTTTCTATTAAGAAGTAACCTCTGTTAACGTTTTTTAAAAAGACTGCTAAAAGAAATTATGCAGCATTTTCATTTGCAGCAGCAAAACATGCTCTCAAGAAGTTTATATTATACTTGTCTAATACTGAATATTCAAATAGTATTCAAAAAGATAAATGAAGTTCCAGCCCGTAAGAACTAATCATTACGATTCAGGTGAACTACAAAGCTTACTGACCTTCTTTATGTTCTTCTTCTGAGCACTTTTTTGCTTTCTGAACATGAAGAAGATCAATAACTGAATGTGATCCACCAGGTAAGCGTCCAGATTGCACTGCTGATTGAGCTGACGTGGTTTTACTGATGGGGACTAACTGCTGCACCTGAATTCCCACCTAAATCCAAAACATTAATACATTCACTTAATAAAGTTTTCAATAATAACAATGAAAAACAATGATCTATAATTCAGTCATAATAGCATTCCCTTTTCCTTCTCAAATTGGCTGCCTGTTGGGCATGGGAAAGAGGACAAGTATATTAAAAAAAAAACATGAATGACCATGTAAAAACATACCAAACAAATCCTGGGATTATCTACCACTATCCAGCATCTAATGAATTACAAAGATAATACCAGCTTAGATTCTCTAAAGAAAAGTGCTCTCAACAAGATCATGAAACGTGTTCATTAGGAAATGTATTAGATATAAAAATCTACAGAAGTACTGACCAAGAAGTGATCAGCATTAAATTCAGCTATATGTACAGAATGGGAATGGTTTTCCTCAGGACAATCTACACTAAGTTCATTGCTTTCAATGTAATAATATTAATTAGTTTATTAGTTGTATTTAACAGGCTCTTAAAACAATATGGGACAAGCTAGTGGTTTCACATGTCCAGATGTGGATGTTAAAAGTTACAACCAAGGATGTAACTTTAGGACATAAAGAAAAAGGGCACATCTCACTTTATGCGTTAGTTATGAAGCTTAAGCTCGAATACAGGCATAGAGAGTGGGGATGTTTAAGTCAGTTGAGACTCAGTCTTGTGATTAAAATACCTGCAATTTATTATCTCATCTAGGACTGAACAGCCCCTCCAGAACTGAACAAAGCCACCTTGTCAGAAAAGTACACTGTTTTTGCAAAATAAAGCATTTGGTACCCACTGGATATTAACTCTAAAAGAAGAATCTAAAGCAAAGGTTATGAAAAGTGTACCTACAACAGAGAAATAAGTCAGGAAAGACAGCAAAGGAGACAGACAATAAGCTAGAAAAAAAACAGGGAGAGGAGGATAAATATTTCATGAACTCCAAGAATTAAAATCAAGCTATGGAGCTGAATTTGCAATGCAACATTGTGAATCAACAATATGCTTTACATCTAAATGACCAATCAATGCTAGTTCTAGAAAGCCTCTGTGCTCTTCTTTAAGAAATAGCCACTGCCAAAATAGTCTCTGAGACTATTGGCTTACATTGCTATGACAGAACCACTGAGGTAGGCAAGACTGTTCTCAAATGACTCATAGTTCAAGACAGCCATTGATTCACCTTCAAACAAAGGCCAAACCACAAGCTGGTAACTTTTCTGGATCTAAAACTTGCAATGTAGAGCAAAAATTCCAATCTCAGATTGAAGTTATGAACAGAATCCTTATTAGATACTTAGTGACTGGATAGCTTACCCTACAAAAGCTCTGCATGATCTACACTTGCTCTAGCTTCTTTATTGCCTACCATGGAGAACTGAAAAAGTGAAAGATGAGGAAAAAGTTGACAAGGATAATAAATTTGGGTTTTCCATTAACTCACCCCTCGCATATCAGATATGTTCAGTTTCATTGTGTGAAACATGTTTAGAGTTTCTTTTCCAATTACTTTTGCACTGTCTGTTGCGTGGTCTAGAGTCACAGTCCTGAAAAGAATTTAAGAAGTACTGTTAACAAAAATCTGTTTCACAAATTCTAAAGACAACAGTTCTGTATTTATTTCAGAGAGAACCTTAAAGACAGACACACCATAATTTATTGCATACAGAAACTGAATGCTATTTTTTTAAGGTAATAGAACTAAGCATATTCTACAGAAAACAAAACAACAAAAAAATCCCACATATTTACTAATTAGACATTCCCAGTATGTAGTTCACAAACTAATTTGTCATGTATAACATATATTTGTATACATACTATCTTCTGAAGCTAGACAAACTTGTTTCTCTTTGCAGTACTCACAGAAGTGCACTTATGTACTACCCTTTGTTTAAGCTCAATTCATAAAGAGTTTACCCATTATTATTTCAGTCGTCAATTGTCAAATGCCTAAAGCAAGTAATCCAAAGGAACACTGAAGGAGAAGCAGATGTAGGAACATGTGTGCAGATTACAAATAATGATGAGCTCTAATTACTGCTAAGTAACTTTAAGAAAACTTTTGGCAACAACTCTCACACAAAAATACCTGGTTGTGAGTTTTCAAAATTGCCATCTAAAAGCTTTGTAGGGCACTACTAGCACTTTGCAGTTCTGGATCCCCAAATGGCACAGCATTCGAGACAAATAAGAATAGAATTTCAGGGAGCTAATCAAAAATATGAGAGGAATCCAGACTTCTCTCACAGAGGTAACCTATGCAGTTTTAATTCTGATGGAGCAAGCTCCACAGACACGAGGAAGTTCTACCTCAATGTTTTGCTACTGTCCTCCTGACAACGTATGACCTATTCTGATGGTATCTCTGTGAATTTCAGTCTTATCCATTTGTCTGAAAATGATGGAAACAATGAAATGATCTCAAGAAAGGTCTGGTTCTTCCACTATGAAAACGAAAGCCTTCCTGCTGTGGAGGATATGAAAAACGCCCTGAGCTTTACAGATTACTCTTTTAAGGAAAGGAAGAAAGGAGATCAGTATCATGGTTAAAATGCAACTGTATAAAATAGTGGGAAAAAAGCAATACCCTGGTCCAAAGGTACACACTATTTCAGAAGAGTACTTTACAGAGGTGCATTCTGTACTATCAGGACTACACAGTAAAGATCATGGCATCAGAGCTGCTTCAGGATCTCTGGAAGGCTCCATTATCCTATCTTAATTCTTGCTTGAAGAAATAGAAATTTCCAGACGTGTACATTTGCTTGTCTGACTACAGAAATCAGGTCCAAAGCACTGACTTGTTAACGAGAGACCAATGTGACTCAGCTGCTGACAAAAGGAAGAATAAACCTATTTATCTACACACCTTCAGTCCTAAAGACATGCTTAGGCTGTTAAGAGTAAACCTTTAGCTCAAAGAATTCAGGATATGCAGAAGGCAAAAGGGAAGACATAGATCTTCTTCTTGATATACTAGTCTCAGAAGGCTATGAATTTTTGGTACTGAAACAAATTTTGTACTGCTTTGTTTCTTTCAATACAGTTTGTTCAGTACAGTTCAGTTGCATGTCGTAAGCTCATGTACGTATGTCACATATGAGACAGGCACAGTGTATGCATATCCTACTGCTGAGTTTTAACACCCTTACACCTTCTCAGTTACCACAAGCAAAGGATCTTTCAGTTCATGAGAGACTCATCTGTTGAGAAAAGTAGAAAAGCAGCAACTGTAAAGATGTTAAATGCACTTTCATAAAAATAGCAGGACGGGACCTTTTCTTTACTGAGGAACAAAAGCTTTGATACAGAAGTGTCTGCCAGAAGAATAAAGGTCTATTTTGAAGTTTCTGAGACAAATCCTGTACGAAATGAAATGCACTCCCATGATGCCATTTGTCTGCATTTCATTCTTGTGTTCTGATGAGTATGTAAGCTTGTAAGTAAGAGGTAAAAAATATTTAGTCAAAATCATCCAGTTGAACAATATGAAAGAATCCCATAAATGAGAAATAAATAATCATTAAGAGTAATAGGACTGCTTGTGGAAACTGAAGGTTCTCTTCCTCCGCTGACAGCGACCTAACAACTAACCCTACTGGGGTATACTTCTGCACCAGGGATGAGCAGCTACCCATCTTGATGAGATCAAAACTGCTGTGGGGAGACCAAGTGAAAAGCTGCTTTACTATATTGGTAATAATCTATAAAAAAAAACTAAAGCATTTCTGACTGTATGTAAAAACCTAACTGTTAATGTCAGGAGAATGGGACAAGTTGCCTTCTTGAATAGCTGAAACAGACACAGAACGTTGACAGTAACATCTCATGTTAATGCAGCTTTGCTACATAGACAGAGAGGCACCAAGCACTTGAAAATTTCTGTCTCAGCTTACTCAGGTTCAGTGTTCAGCATTTTGCAGAAATGCACTCAGGCCTACTACTGACCACTCTTTTTTCCATGCTTAGTTACCTGGCAATGTTATCACAAATTCCATGACCTCCATATTTTGCAGGCTCCACTGGTGCCCCAGCCTTTCTGACCATTATCTTGAGGGTCAAACGTTTACCCTTCATACCAGCAGCTTCAAGTCGACGTTGGATTTCTTCTGAGAGACTCAGAAGGAAAGCTTCTGCTTCCTTAGGCTAAATGAGAAAAAACAACATTCTATTGTTTGGATGACTACCGAGTTTTCAAATGCGTAAGGTAAATTATTAAGCTTCATTATAATCCACAACACGTTGAAGTGTGCATTGCGAAGATTTAAAAATAAGAAAGGTTTTGCAAACTTAAAGAGCAAGTTGATTCACGGGCAACTATCTTATTTAGCTTCAAGGTTACATTGCAGGTTGATGAAGTTAGGCAAGATGGTAGATGCCTATCCTAATGCTGAAATACGTAGTCCTTTATTCAAAACAATTTAAGAAAAAACTTGGTATCTCATTTTAAGAGTTTTTAAGTCTTAATTTTAAGCACACTTGTAGAATATGAAGCATGTAGGGCTTGTAAGAAAAAAATAAAACGTTTTCACCATGAGAACAGTTGAACAGTAGAAGAGGTTAATCAGAGAATCTGTGTAGTATTTGTTCTTGGAGGTTTCCAATACCAGACTGGACAAAGCCCTGAACAAATGTTCTGATCCATTTTCCCCTTTTTTCTTCAAGCAAAAGTCTGAACTACAAAACATTTATCTGAAGCTCATTTTTTCTGTTATTTCTACAAATGCTTATGTTTCCAACAATTGAAGTTCTTTTTAATTTTTTTTTCCAATGTCAACAACAAAAACCCCAAAATATTTGCAAAAAGTCTATTCAAAGTAAACTGGAGCAATCTGTTCAATGTTTCAGACACTGGCATACTTGAATAATCAGCATTTAAATGAAAGAGAATGCTAGGTGCTAACAAAACTACTGCAGTTCTCTTTTTCTGAACCAGACTTGTATAACGAATGCAGAATAGCCAGCTAATTTTGTGCATGCTTCTTTTCAGTCAAATACTTTTGTAGTCTCTCCTCCCACTTTATCACATGGTCTCCTACTTCTTCATTTTCCTCATTTCTATTTGGTGGCTAAGATGGTGCTCTAACAGATCAAAGTGTAAGTGAAAAAAATCAGAATATGAGAAGTTCCTTCTACAGTTGCAAGAAGTCGTTGCAGAAAAGAAAGTATAAATTTACCTGAGTAAACCTTATTCCATAGTTGATTTCTGCAGAAACAGATTTTCTTTCTTTCTCTGTGCGGACAGGTCGGTCATCTAAACCACGACAAAACCTGTAGAGCATTTGTCCAGTTTTTGGACCAAATTCTTTTTGCAGTTTTGACATTGAAGCACACTGCAGATCTCCACAGGTTCTAATTCCCAAAGAAGCCAACTTAGATTCCATCGATCTGCCAACTCCTAACAACAAAGCAATTAGTTTTGTTAATGCCACACAACTCAGCCAGCCAGGCTTTTGATAAATAAAACTTGTCCTTTTAAATTTAGAGTATGCTGTATCAAATAAAGACAAGAAATTCCACTCAATGAAGCATGGTTTCAATGGAAACTTTTGCTGTCTTCATCTCAGTTTCTTTAGTTTGTATTACATATTTAGAATGCAGCATGTTTTAACGTTTCTGTGAAGAGTAAATGATTCTTGCTTGTAAATCTTCCTGACAGGGTACTGCCTGTTGGAGTGGATATAGCTCCAAATATCACAGCAAAACATCCAAAAAGAGTGTACAACATGTAGTATGTTTATATACAATTGTTTTAGTCTAGAGAAATGAGAAAAAAAACCACACATATTTTGACTATTGTCCCACTGCTTCCTGGGCAAAATATACTATTTTAAGCAGAAGTGACAGCATATATGTATCACTTGTGCTTAATTACCAAGCACTAGAAACTGCAGGTATCCATGGCAACTGCACATACACAAGTGTGATAAACTTAAGTATATTTCTGGGAGAGGGGGCTGTTACTTCTGAAAAATATTGATCTTAGGAGTTTACATTACCAGAGTCAGCAGAAGTTATAAATCAGCTTCTATCTTTCATAAACACTGTTTCTTTACCTGGTGATATTATTGACACAAATACTAACGAGTTTTTACAATGAATATGTGAGTTCACTGAAAGCATGCAAAAAATAAATGGTACTGTGCTGTTATGTTTGTCCAGGAAATTGAGTATAAAAAGAGTATTTCCAGTAAACCTGCATCTGTGTACATACACTATTCCTACTCTTTCGTTTCATTGACAGTCAGCATGTGTATATATACACACATGTCATTATTACCTATAATTCCCTTCACGCTAAGTACACATCCCTGCCATCTTTCTACTGACTTCCATTATGCCTTGAAAAATCTCTCTAATTCTTTCCTTCCTCACAGCATTTTCCTTAGGTCTTCGTTATGTTTACAGCCACCTTACTCAATCATACAGTTCCACCCTTACTGAAACATTCTTCTCTTTCCTACACAACTAGGGAGTACAGGACAAAAGTCATGTACTCTGGCTAAACACAGGACAATTAAGCAACTACGGTCAGAATGCACAACAGCTCAATTTCCCTGTCTCTCAAAGGATATACTAATACTGATCATTTCCCCCATCAAGCTGTCATTTTTTAGAAGTGTTGTGGGAAACATTTTGTCTGCAGAACTTATACCCCTCAGTAAGATTTGGCTGAAACTGTCAAACAGTTCAAAAATCAGTACTATCACATACATAGGCATATTTATAAAACATAATAATCATCACAATAATTTCATCAGACATCTAGGCAAAAAACACTTGGAATTCAACAAACTTTCTGCTCTTACTAAAAAGAAGCAACACATTCTGTCACAATTTACATTATACCTTTAAATCAAGATATGTGCAGAAAAAATAATTCCCCTCATAACAAATGCCTGATTTGTATTCTAGACCTACTAGAATCAAAAACTACCTACAAAAGGATGCAAAGTCCAACAGCAGTTGTACTCTCACAACAGCCTTACTTTTCATGTTCATCTGCGTCTCTGAGAGTTTCTGAAGAGCAGCAGATTAAACTCCTTTGCTTTTTTCTGTCATATATGCTCTGTCTTATTATGTTATCTGTGCTATTTTATCTAACTCTTGACCTCATACACTTCTTTTCAGAAAGAGTATTCTCCTGTTTCTAAGCAAACCCTTTTTCTCCCAGTGATAAAATGAATAACATCAGGTACTTACTTTATTCATTACAATGTAGTAAGCTAGGACTCACTTAAAGTGACTAATCTGAATCATTTTGTCAAATAATATAAAGTTGCATAACATATTAAACTTTGAGCATCTTCCACAGACTTATGCAGCTACGTGGCTCTGTAAAGGTCTCTAAGATTCTTTCCAGGAGTATAATGATTTTTGAAATTTTTGTGTATCTCCTTTTTCTGGATCGTAACCATGGAATAACATCTAATCCTGCTTGATTTCTAATTGGAACAACACAGATTTCTAGTTTAAACTTTTAAAATCAGGTGGCAAAATGTCTTGTAAAATAAATGAGTACCTGGAAGATTGGTAACAAGCTGACCCCTGATAAAATCATCTACTTCTTCGGGTTTTAGGTGATACTGTCCATCAGGTTTTGCTTTACGAGTTGCCATTCTGGCCAGCAGAATATTGGAACCTGTAGAAATGACAGATTAAATTGTGCCCGTAGTAGCATCTGTCTTCTCATGTAGAATTTTGCAGCTCAAAAGCCAAGGAAAAAAATGCAGAAATTATAGTAAAATTCTTTATCTTTTAACAAACAAAACCTAAACCAAAGCAACCAACAAATACTTGCAGGATACTTCATGAAGAACACTCAATCTATTTTGTCTTGGTGGTGTTCTGCATTCATAGAGGCAAGCAGTTAACTAAGAACAGTTAAACATGTAGAAGAATAATACTTCAGTACTGTGTAATGTCTAAACGTCCACCATATTCTGTGTAAATAATACAAATAATACTTAGATTACAATTCTTCCATGTATATTATATATGAAATATTGGAATTAAGCTATTAGTTAGGTACAGGATAATCACAAAAAAAATATCTAGTGACTCTGTTAAATTATTATGTATACTCATTAAGGGTGAACAAAGCTCATTTCAGCATTTTTTCTTCCCTGTTACATGCCCAGGCCAATAACATCTCTGAAAAGATACCAAAATAGCTTCATTATTGACAAATGCCCCATTCTAAGATAAAACAAACTCACAGAATGTCAGAGGAATCCAGTACTCCTAGCATTATGTGGTACTACTGCTATTTTCCTCTCATCTGTATTCGTATTCTTTTAATCTATTTGAAATTTTAGTGAGTAAGAACAATAACAGACTTCTGCATTCACTGTTTCATGTGAAAAGTTAAATGGAGTTAAATTTTGTCAATCTTTATTCAACCTTCTATTTAACTCTGGAGATGTATGTTTTGTCTATGGAGTACTGCCCATCTATCAAACACACCAACATAGCACTGATACCACGAAATCTCAGTGACTTACCTTCTGTAACACATAATTCTCGAAACACTGAAATAAAGTAGAAAAAACCTAATACCTCACTTAATAAATGAAAAATCAGGATACAGGATGTTTACAGATGAGCGTTTTATCTTTCACTAGCATTCTTAAAACAGTTCAGCTAGCCACTAAAATATCTGGGGCAAAAGTTAAATTTATTAAACTGGCATAAGCGTATCTTCTTTAATTTGTCTCTAATCAGAAATAATAGTGTTGAGAGATCTCTTTACAATATAATAATATGTATTGAAACTGACACTGTTTCATATTGGTAAAACCTTTCCACTGGGCCACATACAAATCACACAAGATTTGTGTTTCTGGTAGACCAAGTACATGATATCAGGTATCTACATTAATGTAACAGTGCAAGTGATATTACATCCTCTGATTCATATACTTCATGATGAATTATGAGTGAAAAGACAAAGCCTTTTTAGTGTACCTACCATATGAATGGACACCAAAAATATTTTTCAAATATTTCAGACAGATTATTAGAAAAAAATATTTCCTCATAGGTATATTTGTCTCCTCCAAAAGAGAACTATTACATCTGAATAGAAAATCGTGCTTTAGAAAGCAATAGAAAAAGCAAACAAACTAAATATGCATATAAAAGAGATTACAAATGCGTTCCAACTCAAAACAAGACACGAATATGAATCCAAGGAATTACAGTCTCTCTACTACTACGCTATCAAAAGAGATAAAGGAAAAATTCTGCTTACATCACAAACGAGTTTTATAGACTTATATAAAGTTAGTACGTATATTTACAGAAACTTAAGTCTAATGTTATTAGGAAGAAAAACAAAGGAGAAAAGAAGGAGTCAAGTGAAAAAGAAATTAAGACCTTTCAGATGTATAATTTTATATACGATTCCCACTACAAATCACCCAAATCTTTGCTTTCAATGTCTCCTAATGCTTATTCTAATGCTTATATGCTTATAATCCTAATGCTTATATGCTGGAAATATAATACTGCGCAGAGGAAGCAGTCCATGAGATTTCTAGAATGTGTGGATGATTGCTTCCTGACACAGCTGGTGCAAGAGCCTACCAGGGGAGATGCCTTGCTAGACCTACTTTTCACTAACAGGGAAGGACTAGTAGGAGATGTGAAGGTTGGAGATTGTCTTGGCCAGAGTGACCATGAAATGGTGGAGTTTGCTATTCTGGGTGATGTCAAGAGGGTGACTAGCAAAACCACTACCTTGGACTTCCGGAGGGCAGACTTTGACCTGTTCAGGATGCTTGTTGCAAGGGTCCCTTGGGACTTGCTCCTGAGGGGTAAAGGGGTCCAGGAAGCCTGGATGCTCCTCAAGATGGAAATCTTAAAGGCACAGGAGCAGGCTGTCCCGGAGTCCCGTAAGTCGAGCCGGAGGAGAAAAAGACCAGTGTGGATGAACCGGGAACTTTTGTTGAGACTCTGAGAGAAAAAGTCTATGTCTTCTGGTAGATGGGACAGGCTACTTGGGGTGACTACAGAGAACTGGCCAAGATTTGCAGGCAGAAAGTTAGAAATGCTAAAGCCCAGCTTGAACTTAGACTGGCTACTGCTGTAAAGGAGAACAGGAAACCCTTTTACAAATATATTAACAGCAAGAGAAAAACTAAGGAAAATTTCTCTCCTTTACTCGACGAGGCAGGGAATGTAACCACAGATGATAAGGAAAAGGCTGAGGTTCTCAATGCCTTCTTCACATCTGTCTTTAATAGACAGAGCAGTTGTCCACAGGGTACTTGCCCTGACCTGGAAGTCCGGGACAGGGCGCATAATGCACCCCCTGTGATCCAAGCAGAGACGGTCAGAGATCTTCTCCTCCATCTGAACTGCCACAAGTCCATGGGGCCAGATGGGATCCACCCAAGGGTGCTGAGGGAGCTAGCAGAGGTGATTGCCGAGCCACTTTCTGCCATCTATCAGAATTCCTGGTTATCTGGAGAGGTCCCACAAGATTGGAGGCTTGCCGATGTGACTCCCATCTACAAGAAAGGCCGTAAGGAAGACCCGGGGAACTACAGGCCTGTCAGCCTGACCTCGGCATCAGGGAAAGTTATGGAACAGATGATCTTGAGGGAAATCACACGACACGTGCATGGCAACAAGGGGATCAGACCCAGCCAGCACGGGTTCACCAAGGGCAGGTTGTGCTTGTCCAACCTCATCTCCTTCTATGACTGGGTGACCAGACAGGTAGATGAGGGAAAGGCTGTTGATGTAGTCTACCTGGACTTCAGCAAGGCCTTCGACACGGTCTACCACAGTATTCTCCTTGGGAAACTGGCAGCCCGTGGTGTGGACAGGTTCACTCTTCTCTGGGTGGAGAACTGGCTGGAGGGCCGTGCCCAGAGGGTAGTGGTTAATGGAGTTAAGTCCAGCTGGCGTCCTGTTACGGGTGGTGTCCCCCAGGGGTCAGTTTTGGGGCCCATCTTGTTTAATATCTTTATTGATGACCTAGACGAGGGAATTGAGTGTACCCTCAGTAAGTTTGCAGATGACACCAAGTTGGGAGGATGTGTCAAACTGCCTGAGGGTAGGGAGGCCCTTCAGAGGGATCTGGATAGGCTGAACAGCTGGGCTGAGCTCAATGGGATGAGGTTCAATAAGACCGAGTGCCGGGTCCTGCACTTTGGCCACAATAACCCCATGCAATGCTATAGGCTTGGGGCAGAATGGCTTGAAGAATGTAGAGAGGAAAAGGACCTGGGGGGTGTTGGTTGATGCTCGGCTTAACATGAGCTGGCAGTGTGCCCAGGTGGCCAAGAAGGCCAACAGCATCCTGGCCTGTATTAGAAATAGTGTAGCCAGCAGGAGCAGGGAGGTGATCATCCCCCTGTACTCAGCTCTGGTACGGCCACACCTGGAGTACTGTGTTCAGTTTTGGGCCCCTCACTACAAGAAGGACACTGAGGCCCTGGAGCGTGTTCAGAGAAAGGCAACAAAACTGGTGAGGGGTCTGGAGCACAAGTCTTATGAGGAGCGGCTGAGGGAGCTGGGATTGTTTAGTCTGGAGAAGAGGAGGTTCAGAGGAGACCTTATTGCACTCTACCACTTCCTGAAGGGGGGTTGTGGTGAGGAGGGAGTGGGCCTCTTCTCCCTGATAAATAACGACAGGACGAGAGGGAATGGCCACAAGTTGCGCCGGGGAAGATTTAGATTAGACCTGAGGAAACATTTTTTCTCTGAAAGAGTGGTCAGGCACTGGAATGGCCTGCCTAGGGAGGTGGTTGAGGCACCATACCTAGCGCTGTTCAAGAAGTGTTTAGATGAGGTGCTAAGGGATTTGATTTAGTAGTTGGGTAGGGATAGTGATAGGAGGATGGTTGGACTAGATGATCTTGTAGGTCCTTATGAACCTTATGAACCTATGAACCGAATCATTTTATGTTAATCATAAATTAACGTAAGTTATCATCATAAACTTTCACTGCCTTCTCCTACACTGAACAGGATCTGTGATCAGCTTTCTATTTACTGCCAAAATACAGTAGTATTTCATTAAAATGAACAAAATAATATTGTACAGATGGAATTTTAGCCTCCTGTTCAGACAGCAGAGGGCTGATAGCAAATTGTATGAATTTTTGCTTAAAACCTTCCACTGAGGAAAATGTTCTTGTATTTTAATTTATACTAATATAATGTGAATGACAACATATTCTGTATTTCAGAAACGCTTTAGAGTTATGGCAACCTAACGTAGTTCTGCTACACCTGAAAAAAAGCAAGTGATAACAGAAATGAAGTAAGGCACTTACCCATCCCAACAGAAGCAGTGCATTTAGTCTGGGCTTTGATTTCAGCACGGATAGCATTTGCAAGTTCATCAGGAGTCAGTCTGGTCTCTGTAAGGATTTCAGTGATATCTACTAGTGCTTCATCACAACTGACAGCTTCGATGTTATGAGTATAGCTATCAACACAAAGTAAAGGAGGTGAAACACCAGCAACAGCTCACCATCTGTTAAAACAAATATGTAGCAAATAAAGTCTTCCTTTTGAGGTAGCATTTCCCTGCTTATTTTGCATCACACGACTTACATACAAAAAAGCCAGAAAAGAACATTCCAGTACTAACATAGGACAGATTTCAACATGCATCATGCTTTTAAAGGAACAGGAAAAGATGTGAAAACTTTTTTTCAGTCCTACTAACAGACTTCCAGTATTGCTCAAGTGCTACTCCAGTAATTCATGCTTAAGGTACTCAAAACAATGACAACAAAAACACAAGAAGAAAAACAGCTAAACAAAAACAACACCTGGAAGAATCTCACTATTAAGGAGAATCTACTTCTCCTCATAAAGGTAACAAAAAATTTTAACAATGACTCATTTGGAAATTAGATATTGACTGTCTGGCTTCAAGATAAAGGAACACTTAGAAGAAGGGTGCTCAAAGGAAAGTAGGTAAAACAGTAGAAAATGAAGATCTAAACAGAAATGGTTTTAAAGAAGTTGAAGGGTAATATGAAATGAGAATACTAGATGAAGAAATGCCATTAAGCAGTGGCTCATTGAAATAAGTTTGATAACCTTACTGTAGAAGGTCATGTAAACACATAGCACATCTTACCTTGCTAGTATTTCATATACTGTCTGTGCAACTTCTTTGTATGCATTAAAATCATATGAAACAGCTTGAAGGTTTGGACACAACTTTTTGGCTTGGCCAAAAAACATTCCATTCTTTACACCAACTTGTCTAAAATTAAATAATAAAAAAATTACAATGAACAATAAACAACTTTCTCTAATATGGGCTATTTCCAAATGAATTATTAGTCTTCTCCAACAAAAATAAATTATCAATAAAAAAATTCCAACACCTACCAAAATGAAAAATACGAAAAAGAACTAAAAACAACACTTAGATTAGCTGTGTAACATTCAGGCATGCAGTCCGGACACAGAACGTCCTTGGGAAGTTGTTTAGGACAAAAAGTCTCTAGAAAGCCCTGCTTCACAGAATTGTAGTTGCTTGTCTTTGTTTTCAAATTAAACCTAAGCATATACTACATTGAGAAAGGTATCTGGTTTGCATTTTCCACTGTGCAAACTTAAGAGTTTGTTTATCACATGAGCATAATTTTCTGACTTTTTTAGGTAGAAACATAAAACTGCCTACCCAAGAATATCTGAGAAAGGTGCCAATGAATGTGCAAATTCGGGACCACTATCCTTATCAAAGAAAAAAAAATATTTTCAATACCGTGATTATTTTTATAGTAAGTTGTTTCACATTCTGAACATTTATAAGCTATGTTATCAGGGATGCTGAACATCAGAAAGAAAATCATCAGAAAGCTCAACAAAGAAATCAAGAAATCAACAGTATCACTGTGAATTACATAAGGTTTTCCTTAACAGGGTTTGATTCAAATAACACTTAGGTTAGGCTGAAAACCTACAAAAAGCAGCAACATACAGAGAAGCTCTTACGCTTAGTTCTAACAGCCCACATAACTACTGCCTTTAAAAATATCAAGATAAAGTTTATCTGGGTAAACTTACAGAAACATGACCTAACAAATACTATTTTTGGACGCTTTATACAATCACAGAATGACAGAATGGTTTTGCTTGGAAGGGACTTTAAAGTCCTTCAAGTTCCAACTTCCCTGGCATTGAATGCCTCTGAGGATGGGGCATCCACAGCTTCTGTGGGCAGTCTGAACCAGTGCCTCACCACTCCCTGAGTATTTATATGAGATTTTCAAGTAATCTGGTATGTTAACTTCCACCAACCTGGCTTCGTAACTACAAGAAGCAATTTCAGCCATGGACAGAACAGTCAGATCACAGTCAGCTCCATTCACGTGTGCAGAATCCGAGCACTCCCAGACCGAGGAGTCCAGCTTATCGGGTATTCTGATTTCTGCTTGGAAAACAATATTTATATTTGTTTGTTAAGTGTTCTTCATAAGAGTTTAACAGAATCAATGTGAATTAAGTAAGCATAATAAATTATATCTGACACAATTTCTATGCTACCACTTGTTAGTGAAGAGTTTTTTTTAGGGCCATATTGACTTACATCGTAGTCTAGAAAAATAAAAACAACAAAAAACCAGAACCCCCACACTGTAATCTCTCCCTACGGGCAGTTCTGCACATATTACTGAGAAAAATACTGTGCTACAGAAAAACTTTTATTTTCCCCCCAAAATACTAAACAGCAGCTTGCTGGTGACAACATACACCATCTGTATAACAAGACTTAGCTCAGTTAGCTTTAAAGACAATAAAAATGATCAAACATTTGAAACTGCTGGAACCATATCAACCATAAGACAGTCGAAAATTCACCAACTGCTTGCCAGAACAAAAAGATGCTGTTATATTCTTTTTTTATAGGATGCACAACTACCACCAGAACAAAGAAGTAACATTCAGAATACATTTCCACTAGGTATCACACTTATAACCTCTTATTTAAAACTACATTCTATTAATTACTTAATCTAGACTATCTGAAGTTATTTTTAAGGAGTGAAATGAAATAACCATAAAGCTAATCATCTCAAATTCTAAAGAACACTAGCTAGTTTATATTTCTTTTAGCACTCTTCTGGGGAAATTAATTCACAAGACTTCTGTTGCTATTTCCCAGTATTTATTAGATTATGTCAAATATGTCATCATCTTTCAAGCATCACCATCAATTTCTCTTGGATCAAAATGACAACACTGTAAATACTACAAAATCAGACTTTCAAAACGAGACAGATCTTCCCTATTTCTATAAACGTCCACTGTATGCTCTTAAGTAAGTTTTAAGGAGCCCTTCAGGCCCACTATGTACTAAACAGAACTTCCTAACACAATACTGGAATCCAATAAAGTACTCTCTGTTCCTTTCTATGCAGATTTTCACAGTTTGCATACCTTGAAAGATACAAGCCTGTACTCTCAGTAACTCATCAGCCTGAAAAAGTGGCTGGATGCAAAAAATGGTATGCACTCCCAAACTCCCCGTCAGAATCAAAAACAAGGCATCACAGACAAAAATGGTCTATCTACTTAAAAAAAAATCTTATTGTATGTTATAGCTGCTTCTCATTCTGTAGTCTACTTATTATAATAAACAGGCAGTTTTCTTCAGAGTGCCACAACACCTAATTATATTTCATGATAACAACAACTTACACGCTGACAATTTGAAAGGCAATGTGGTGCTACATGCACATACAAGTAGTTATGAGACTAGAGAAAGTGTTGTAATGAGTGGGGACAGCAGAGGCAGAACCTGACTCACGTGAAAAGTTGCTTTTATTCAGAATTTCTGCTAAGTTCATGTACCTTTTGTGTCTTAAATATTTTAATGTATGATGAGCTCAGTAAGTTACCTAAGGTGTATGCAGCAGAAAGCTGGAGCAAAATTATGCCCCAACTAAAGGTAAGGATGACAAGAAAAGTTTCTTTAGTCCATGCCTTCCTGTGCCCTGGCCTGAGATGATGCTGTCATCTTGTCTATCTTCATTGGACTCGACGACTTTTTCCACATCGCAGCAGAGCAGATCCCCCCATGAGCTGATGGAGTCACTTCATGTGAAATTCAGGGCAATGCAGAACACATTGTCCTCAATGGAAGGCAAGGTAGAGAACCTCTCATCAAAAGCTGGGAAACTAGACAGGCACATGGTGAATGTGGAGCAACGGATGGAGAAATCAGAGGCCAGGACCCAAGTCTGTGAAAAAGAAATCGCTGAGAATAAATCTGTGACTAGTATGATGGTTAAAAACTGCTGCTCTTTAGAATGAAAAACTGGAGATACTAGGGTTGGGGGAAAGGAAGCCTAAAAAACATTCACAGCTTGGGCATCCTGGCCATGGAAAAAAAAAGACCCCAAACTATGAATTTTGATTAACATACGTTAATCCTCTAACTTTTGGTCATGAATGTTAAAGATGAAACATATGTGGAAAAGTAATTTTTGACTACCCAGAAAGTCCATCTCCAATTTGACGATTTAGAGAATGACAGCATTTTTTTCTTTATTTTCAAATTAAAAGTTATACATTTTTGGATGAATTCAAACAAGAAAAAGAAAGTATTCTGTAAAAGAGTCAAGATTCTATTGACACTACTAGATATTTGTCTAGCAAGGCAGATCAAAGGCAGGAACCAGTATCACTAAAGAAGTCATATGCAAAAAAAGAAGTAGCTGAAGCTGCAGAATTCAGTATTTGGTGAAAGTGAGCGATTCATAACGGTTTTGTTTGTTTGTTCTGTTGTTCTTTTATTAAAAAAAAAAAAATGATATATTTTTTCTAGCAAGCAAGACCAGAAGGCAAAAATCAGACAACAGTCTGGAAAGCATGAAGCATCAAAAAATGAAGCAGGTTCCATGTTAAAGCACAGATATAAAAATACGTTCATGTTCAAATGGCTGCAACTACCTTTCTGATTCATTTATATAACATTCCCCCAAACAGAATTATGTACATTTAACACAGTACAATTTAGCAGTTGCTATTTTTGGTATTTTAGAAAAAGCACTTTTCTGTTTCATAAGTGTCTGCTGGACCATATTTACCTGTGACAAGGCACAATTAAGCACATAGTGTTAAAGTGTTTCACATATACTTTCCAAGATACTGTGATGTTAGAGAAACCTAATCCACACTCCATTTTTCATCTAGGACTATCACTAACTCTTATTCCTTCTCCTCAAAAGAAAGAAAACTCATGTTCTCATGAAAATGCAAGCAAAACAGCATGCTGCATTTTTTGTTGATAAAAACATTGTATGTAGAGATAAAAACTACTAGAGTGATCAAAATACATTATGAACCTGCAGCTAATAAGACAGAGATTGTAAAAAGAGCATTAAGAAAAAAATCCTTTCATCAAAACAATAGGTTGTGTAATCAGATTTGGTATCAAGAAAGAGATAGCTGCTTGCCTTTGAACAAGCCAGTGAGACTGGATGGTGAAGTTAAGGAAATGAATGTGTGGATATTCAGAAAAAGCTGCTGCAGTAAGAAACCAAGTTTATTATATGAGGCTGAAATTTGCTTAAGTAAAAAATATATCAGAAAAGATAACACTGAATTTGTGAATCACAATGAATATGCTAGTTATCAGCTAATCTTCCTTAATTCTAACTGCCTCAGTCTCCAAACATTGTTTATACAAAGTCACATCCTTATTCAGCATAAGGACCTAGTACACTTATGACATCACTGTATACAACAGCCACCAATAGTTCATACACAAGCTGTTCTTACGGGAAATGCAACTCCATAAAAAAAAAAACACAGCTATCTTTGTAACATATTTATATACAGCATTGCCAACACAGCAGAAGCTAAGACTGGAGCATCCAGTCTTTGGATAGTTCAAGGCCAATAGATTTCACAAACGTATATTCTAACTCAGTTTTGAAGTATTAAACTACATTAAAAAAAAAAAAAAGACATAAAACAGCATTGCTTCCTCTAATACTGTGTTTCAAACCACTTTGGAAAGCTCTATTAAGTTCTACAGGATATATATTTTTAAGAGTACTAAAACTTCAGAAACAACCATGGAATAACAAACTATCTTTCTCTACCTCTTGTATCAATGAAAACTAACTGGAGCATAAACCTTAGAACAATAGTATTTCCTACTGCAAAGTAGGTAAAAAGTGCATCTACAAGGGACAAAGGAGAAACTTAATTTCCAAACCTAAACTGAAATAGTGGCAGTAAGATCCTTAGCTACTTAAACGTCCAACTGATTACACATGCTGTTGGAGAAAAAAAAAGAACAAACCCAAATGCTATTCACGTTCAGCAACTTCCTTCCTTCCTCATGCTAAATGCAGTTCAGGCACTAAAACAACAGTAACACTTGTCCAAAATAGTATGATTACATTTGTATGCTACTACTAAAGGACACAAAATAACAAATTTCAAAAGTTACTGCAGGCACTTAAAGAGTTTAAGTTGGAAGAGCTGTTCTGGTTTTGAGGAAATGAAATACTGAAAGACAGAACTCAGGAAGCTGCCACAGACCTCCATGGCATCCAAAAATGCTCTAAGGACCACCCAAATCGAACCACTGTATATAGATACTATAATCACTGTATACATATACAATTCAAAAGCCAACTTCAACTGATCAGTTCCTCACTGGCCATATTCTGCCATTTCTAATTTCATCATTTAAAAAATAATTATCGTAGTAGCCCTTAAAATTTATACTGTATGTTCTTCACAGAGCAAAGTGATCCCATATGCCCTGTATCTCTTACTTAAAAGAAGCACTTAATATACCTTATACCCAATGAAATCTAAAACTACTCTAAAATAATTCACCCATACTGAGCTAAGAAAACTGACAAAAAAGTCACAGTGGTGTATTACTACTGAAGCCAGAGAGCATTAAGTTGTGCAAAGGCATTTCTTTAACTGAAATTCCACATATGAAAAAGCAGTTTATCCACTCTACGCTTGTTAGTAACTTTAAGGAAAAAGTCTTCAATTAAAAAACAACTTAAACAAACAGACTTATCTGTACCTGCTTTGCCATTCAAGAGCTTATTCTGGTAATATTGCCTTTCAAGCTGGGGGTTTGCACCAGGGCGCAGCGGTGCCTTCCCTGCACCTCTGTTGCTAGTTACAGCTACTGGTTTTCCTGTGGAGAAGAAATGCACGTACTTAGAAGAGAGAATTTATAATGACCTTAACATTTTAATAGCAGCATAAATAGCATAAGATTATAAAGATGTTTGCTTTACTTTTTGCATTTCTTTCAAGATTACACACTCTCCCCACATTAAGGAGGAAACAGCTATGAAACTGACTGCACTATAACTTCTATGGCTGCAATTAGCAGCATTCTTCAAAAAGTTCTGAATGGGTCAACTGCAGCCATTCTTCTTTCTCCTTATGATTACTATAAGCCATGTTGTGAAACTTCACCACAGTCCTATTAATTTGTTAGTTTAAGCCATAGCTAACAACATACTGATGTTAAATACTTGTTTAAACACTTGACTCCATTTGCTAAATTACCTGTGCAACATCAAATCCGCAGCTAAACTTTTGACTCTGTAGTAATATGAACACCCCGTAATTTTTCTGAGTAAACTAATATATGCACGGAAAGTTCTGCTAGCCTTCTGTGGAACAGGCAGAAAAATACCTGTAGGAAGTCCGAGGTTCCTTATATTTGAGCAAAAGAATTTGAAACTTGTCAGGAAATTCAGTTAAAAGAAAATAAAATGCACATATACTAGAATTAGCTTTGACACTAGTGCTGCTTTTGGAGAGAAGAGTTGTTATACAGCTTACTCTTCTTCCTTCCCAAGCACTATACTGGATAGTAGATGTCCACCACATCACAAGTCTTCAGATTTGTGCATCAATGATATACAGCATTTACACAGAACAGCTTGTATTTCCACTTCTGAATGTTGAAAAAACAACAAACCCAAAACAAAACCCAAACCCCAAAGAATAAATAAAAAAGCCAACACAACCAAAATCCAAATTGCTAAGTCTTATGCATGATCACACACTCCAGCTTCTAAAAACCAGCACTAAATTGTTTACAGAACTTCAGGTATAAAACCTTAGATAGGAAAAGGAAGGAGAGGGAAAATTAACAGAAAAAATGATTAAGGCAGAGACAATTCTTAGTCTTGATGTTGCCACCATTCTAATTTAACAAAGCTCCTTAGAATGTTTTAGGAAAAAAACTGAATATCCCACTTTTCTCCTTTTTTTCTCTACAGTGAACAAAACCCAATTTTAGAGCCAACAGAATTTGAACCTCAATTTCTGATATGGCAGATCTAATTTGGTAAGTGCAACAATAAGGAGAATAGTTACTCCAGATTTGATTTTTTATTAGACACTGCAATCAAAGAGCAAAGGCAATTTCAGTTCTCTCTTTCACTTGCGTTTGGATTGGGAGAAAACTTGGATAGGAAAAGTTTCACGGTCTGAATATCAGACAAAGATGTCAGAAGACAGATTAACACGTAAAGGTCATGTTTTAAGAGTGCAGCCTTTTTTGTTTAAGAAGTCTCAACTTAGTAAGTTGTAATATTTAGAACTGAATACTGACCTTTGAGATTGGGTCTATTTCGGATCGCCACAGACACAAAGAAGCAATCCATATCCACGTGCATTATACAGCTCTGTGGCTTGGCTGAGCTCGCAACAGACACATTACCTAATATGAAGATACACCAACAGAAAACTTGAACCCTAATTGATATACTTTAGATACTTCAGTACTAATTACAGTAGTCATCAAGGGCTATAATCAACTTTTTACTACTTTCAGTTATAGACTTTTGTTTCGTCTCATCTAGGCAGCATATACATTTCCTAAATTCTCAAAGAAATGCAAACATAAACAGTATCCAAACAACCTAAGCAATGCATCAACTTGAGAGTTTCCATTTTATTATTGTCTAATTAACACTTTTTACCTTACTTCTTACCTTCTTAAGTTCCCTCAAAACAAGATCAGAGTATGCTGTGGAAACTGAGTCATAACTGCAGTATGTTAGCATTCAGTCTGCAGAACTTTACCCATTTTTCTTTATCAATCAGAATATTGTTCTAAAGTTCAAAAAAGTTCAGCTGCACTAAGAAGTACCTTTGACTCTTCATGAAATACACCATGACGTGTGCTAAACCTTCCATGCAATTGGATTTTGCTGTTGCTATACTACACTCAAGTGCAAAAATAAGCGAGACAGCAGTGAAAGTTTTTCAGTCTGTAGCTAACATACTAGTAATGCTTGTGTCAAGTAATCTAGATGTTCGTGTCTGCGTGTCCATGGTGATGACCAACCAGAGGAGACTAGAGCTAACAGAAAATCCTAATTTGAACAGTGTGTAACCGTGAAAAAACACATATCAACTGACTGGTTCTGCTCGACAACCGTGGCAACTGCTGAATAACAAAAAAAGTGCTTTCTCATTCTTAATAATTTACCACTTGGACTCATTACCAAAAAAAACCCCCAAAACAACTGTCTTATGAAGAGTGCATTTACAGAGTCATCAAACTAGCCCTTAAGATGCCACTTTATGTGAATTAGACAAATTCGCTGGGCCAAATCAAAGAGAAAGTAAAAATTAATTAGCTTATATCATACTTTGCCAGAAAATAGTATGCAGTATTCTTTTAAGATAATGTTTTATAAGTGGGGTGTGCTATGATAAACACATAATCAGTTAATTTATCTAACAATAATTTTTTTTTAGGATGTGGTAATTTATCATTTGAAGCAAATTTTCATGCGATTACAAATGAGTATTTTTACAACATAGCAGAGTCAGAATCTTGTCAGTGGAACAGAACTAACCTTTTCATTGGCTAAGACCATACATTACAGCTCCTAAAGATGCAAAATACTTAATTTCTATGTGCAACACTTTGCCTCATAAATTACACAAATATTTTAATTTTGGCCCTTGGTTGCAACATAATGACATTAATAACATTTCTCTTCCATCATAAGCCAGGTCCAGAACTGCCATGACACAACTACTCTTGAAACAGACAGAGGTACACAGGAAACTTACTACCAGAAAATTTAGATTTTAACTCGTTTCCAAATTTTACTCATCTTTTAATTTTTCACACTGAACTACATATAGGTAGCAAAGTTTCTGCTTTTTCTTTTTTTTAAGATTTTCACATGGCAACTACAGTCGTGTGCATTTAGATAGATGTATTATTCCCCCCTCAATCTGTATGCCTTGGCATTATTCTACAAGAAAGAAAAAAACACAGATCAGTGCACCACATTAGACCACAATTTAACAAATAAACACAGAAGTAGCTGAGCCTTCAGTTTTCACTGCATCAGAGTCACCACACTTTTCCAGATAGCCTGACTGTAATGTAAATACCAAACATTACCCTACTTACGTCTCCCACAGACATTCAGCAAGCGAACAAAGATAAGGCACCTTCTCAAAATAAACCTTCTTAAACAAGTATCTACCTGTGTCAGTTTTAAGTGCAGACCTGCCTGCTTTCCATTTTTTTAATTTTTCCCTTCCTGGAAAGACACCGCTGTTTTTTCTCTGCAGGCTGTTGACAAAATCAGTCAATTCACACTTCCACGTTGATATATGATGCAATCTTGAACGTGAATAAAAGTCAGAAATAAAACTACAATCTGAAGGTTTGGACACAGATAAGGAAGCTGCCTTGCTTGGAGTAGGTACAGAAGTGCTTTTTGTGCTTGAAGGCCCCTGAACAGTGGAGTGGTGAGCACCATTTAATTTAGTATTACTGTGCAAAGATGAAGATGAGGATGAATTACTCATAGTCCTATGTGGATTCCACGAAAAGTCTGTATTTTTGTTGCTTTGCTGCAACTGCTGCACTGTGCAGTCTCTAAAGTCAACGATGCCTTTTTCAGTTTTCCCCTCCTCCTGCACAGGGCCTGGAGAGAACCTACTTGCAACACTGTTGCTGGAGGGCACCAAGCAATCCTGTGTCTTTAAGGCACTGGTACAAGTGTTATGCGCGTGTCCATTAAAAATGGCAGTGCTGTCTCTGTGAGACTGAATCCCATTTTGTTTTCTTCCAGGAAGGATCTGCTCCGGCTCTGTAAATCCCAACCCATCACTGTCTTCTTCCTCTTCTTCATTCCAGCTACTTATTCCATTGGGTGTGATCTCACTTTCCACCTCACACTGTTTAATATGATTTCTGAAACAAATAGGTAATAGATAATTTAATAACATCTCTTCATTTAATAAGGTACACTTACAGGTTACTTCTATCTTACCAAATGTCAACAGTACATTCCTGATAAGTTTTTACAGTCAGTCTTAAGACAAGTATCTCAAATTCTGAGCTATGTCTTCTCAATATGACAAAATATCACACAGCAGACTGCACGTATTTGCTGTGCTATTACTGCAGTGTTACCAGAAGTTCACGCAGCTTTTCTAACACAAACATGATTATGGACACTTCTATTTCCAAGGCTTTAAATCTGATTATCAGTCTCCAATGGAATGGCAGTAATTACTTATTTATTAACAGAACTGTTATGCTGCCATGGATAGCATAGTAGTGCAGAAATATGTAACCATCAGGAGAAGTTTCCTTTTTATAAAGAGGTACTATTTTCATCATCTAGTTACCAAAAAAGTGCACACTGAAAACTTCTGCTTCTATAAATGATTTAATTAGTTGGGTTGGATTAATTTTCCCTTTTCTCAAGAAAAAATAAAATTGTTCAAGCTCTGTAAATCAAACATATTCTTGGTTTTCGACGAAAACAACAGATTACTTTTCATTATCTAAGTGTATAAAACAAAACAGTCTCCCACAAGTGCACCAGCAATTTACATTTGCTCTGATGGTGTAAAGACTAAGATTTTATTTAAAAAAAAAATCAACTTAAGATTGCTACACAGTTGAATGAAAAACAGCCTTCAAAAGTTGCACGTACTCTAAGTCTGCTGGAAAAACAACCACCACTCCCAGTTCCCAAAGCTACCAATTTAAGTACAGTCACAAAAAAACCCCAAAAAACAACAGGTAATAATTAATTATCCACTATACCAGTAAAATGAGAAAGCCAATTAATTGTGATGATTTGGATAAGATTATCACAATTTTAAATTACACTCAACGTAACAGTTTTGAAGAGTTGCATACCTGAAAGTGGTATAACCATGGTAAGGCAGGCTTTTAAATTTACAACTTGAGATTAGATTCATATTTTGGGAAGTATGAATACTCCTCTCATTTAAAAAGCATTAACAATGCAATAGTAAGAGCTGACGGTGAACATATCACACACTGTTTAAAATACGCATAATAAATACTGCTTAGAATATACATTTTGTGGCACCAGCTTAACTGACTCCTGAAAATATAAAATTTCTCTCATGGTAAAGTCTCCTCAGCATTACATACAACTGGATTTTAAATAGATCAGTGGACTACAGAAGAATATAGATCACCATTACAAATAAACTATAGTATCTTTGGCACTGCTTGAGCAAAGGCATTGATTGATGATCTCCAGAGGTCCCTTCCAACCTCAACTGTTCCATGATACTCATCTCTGAACAACAAATATGTAACACTTGCTTCTGAAAAAGATCTAATGATCAACTTAATTACAAAACACGTTGTTCGAAGGAAAAGGCTTTTCACCTTCTGATTCTTCTACAAGAGTTCTGCTGAAGCCTTTGATTCTTTGATTCTTCTTGCAGTCTTTTAAGATAATTCCTTCTGTTATAATTGGATTTTTTTTTAATCCACTTTCATATCAGCTTTTTGTTTTTGGAATAAAGACCTACTTTTCAGTGTTATCAGTCATAATCCTTTAAATTATGCCTGTTGCTTTCACACAGACATGCTGTATCCAATTGGACTCTCAGGTCACACCACTGTGAAAAGTATCACTTAAAGATTAGAAACAAGCTTTCGAGTCAAGGTAATTGTAGTTCTGTCCTCAACTCCTCACAGGATCATAGAATTATCAGACATCCTGACTTGGAAGAGACCCACAAGAATAACTATGTCCAACTCCTGCCTCCACAGAGGAGCACCCAAAATTCCAACCCTATGTCTGATTGCAGTGTCCAAATGCTTCTTATACTCCACCAACTTGGGGTCATGATCATAGCCCCAGGGAGCTTGTACCAGTGCCTGTCCTTTTCTTAACACTCAACCTGACCCTCCCCCGACATAGCTCCATGCTTTTTCTTTAGGTCCTGTCATCATCACCAGAGAGATCAGTGTCTGCCCCTCCCTTTACTGCCCTTAAGGAAGCTCTAGACCACAGTGAGATCTCCTCAGCCTCATCTTCTCCAAGCTGAAGAAAACCATAACTAAAAAGTTATATCTTAATTTACAATTTCACTATCTCAGAGTTTCCCTCCTACAGAAGGAAATCAATTTAAAAAGTGCTTTCTAGTTATAAATGCTAGTCCGCAATGGGTGAATGATTAACATCAGCATATGAGATTAGAAACACTTACACCCTGTTGAGATCTTTAGCTATATTGCTTGGACCTGGCATGGCATCTTCAGGTTTGCATATGCTATTAAAATTGAGACCTTTCTGAACACTTGACTGCTTGGTGTAAAGCTGATATGGAATGTGCGAGAGGAGACGCCCAGCTTTAATGCTGAAACAAAAAAAAAGGAATAGGTTACTAATAAAGATATTTTAAAAACAATGTACAACAAGTGATTACTTTCATGATAACCATTAATGTTCTGCTATGCATACTTACTGGCCCTTCCAAAACCTTCTTCCCTCTACAAAACAGATTGAAGAAAGAAGTCATTTGTAATGTGGTGATTTTTACTAAAAAAAGACATTCATGCAGTTGTATTGGTCAGATGTCTAAAACCACTTCTCTAGGCAATACACACAAAACCCTAACACTTCATTTCAAAAACAACAAACAGAACTCAGTCAAAAAAAATCTCATGAATGGTCCAGGTTATTCCAAAAGAACAACAGAGAATGCATTCTTTAACTTGGCACGTTGCAAATAACATGCATCCCAGGCAAGTTTGGATAGAACCTGAAAGCGGCCAGCTTCTGCTTTTTCCATTCCAAAATAATAATTATGTTTTCTTGTGAGAGAATGCACTGAAAAAAAGCTAGACCTTCCACAAATATCTACCACACACTTTCCAGCTCTGTCCTACATGTTCTACTCTATCGTTCTTTTTTTTCCCCTTTGAAATAGGAATTATACTTCAATAGCTGCTAAATTGCTTATCAAAGTCATGGACTTTGAAGTGGAATCCTCTCAAAAATCTATCATTGCATGATTTCAGCTCTCTGTACCAATGCCTGTTGCTAGCAGAAAAAGATAACACCCTTCTCAGCCTATGCTCCACCTATCCTTCACATACAACTTGTCACACTGCACTCTGTCACAGATGCAAAAGCTTCTTACAACAGAGGAACCTCTTTTATATCAAAGAAGCTTAATATTAGTGTTCAGTTTTGAAGACACAATTGGATTTAAATTTTTAAAGAGACTATAGCTCAGTGACATATGAACTTCTTTGCTGTTCCTCAACATCTGAACACTTTCTTTTGGAGGTGTGCTTTTTAACTAGCTCAACTCTGTACCATGATTAAGGGAGTCTGAAAGTGGAACAGAATCCCTTACGTGGAGCTGTCTTGAGGCAATTAGAGAAGAATATAATGGGAGATTGCATTACCCAATTAGATAAATTAAAGCTAATTAGCACATACAGAGAGACACAGTAAGGATTTTATGGGAATGGGATGGTAAAAAAAAGCCCTCAACTATATAACTTCAATATTGTTTGACGTGTTAGTATATTGCATTTAGAAAGCAACATAATTTACATTATGTTTTTGCCAGAGCTGAAACCTAACATGGTAGAGTTCCAAAGCTTTGTATTTATACTGAAAAATATACAGCAAATAAGCTAGTACAATGAGTGGCTTTAATGTTTCTTGTATCACTCTAAACTTGCATAACTATCCACATAGTATCTCAAAGTCAGTACAGTAATTTCAAAGTCATCAGAAAAAGAAAAAAAACATTTACTTAAGATTTATTTTTTTTTAATGCTAACATTTTATCTACTGGAATGACTGCACCACTAGATCAATACACAGTCTGCTTGTTATTTTTTTTTCCCCTCTCCAAGCTGTATTAAGATGCAGCAATCCAATTGCAGACGCACTGTTCAACACCCCTTCCCCCTTTCCACACTCCCTAGAACACAGACTAGAATGACTAAAAAAATTAGGTCAGAAAGGACATCTGCAGGTCTCCAATCCAAATCATACTCAAACCAGAGCTAACTCTCAAGTACATTGAGGCTGCCCAGGGCTGACACAACTGCTGCCTCATTGTACAGCCTTGTAGACCCTTCATCCTTTTACAAAGCTGATTCCTAGCCAGTCAGTTCCCAGCCTGTCTAGCTGCACAGAGTAAATTCTGTTCCAGGCGTGGGACTCTGCATTTGATTTTGTTGAAATTAACAAAGTTTGTCAAGAACCTCGGGATAACCTTAGTTGATCTCATGTATTTCAGTGAGTGGAGGAACCAAAATAATGTTATTTGGAAATCAAACCTCTGGTTTAGTTTTGTTTTTACAAGTCATAATGTGATAGATCTTAAGGTAGAATCACTTCAATTTCATGAAAATGCTTTTAAATTGACATTCTTCTTTATTTACAGATTAGATGAAACTCAGGTGAAACACAAGGCAAGAGGTTAATTAAGAAACGTTACCTGGTATTTATTTAAACACATTGAGAGGTAGTCAGTAGACTGGATGTGAAATTGGAATCAACAGGATAACGTTCAGTTTTGCTCCAGGCCTGATATTTTCTGAGTGTTCTTAGTAAAGTTTCTTAAGGAGCAATCACTAAGAGACAAATCTGCAATATGACAGCTGTAATTTTACTCTGCTGTTGCAAGTAATTTGCTGAAACCTTTTATAAAGCTATTTGTCCAGATTTCAACCCCACAATCCTTTCCCCTCCAAGGAATTATCTCCAAAAGCAGCAGACCTAGACTTACCTTTCCACTATCCACTCTGGTCGAACTACTTTTTCTCCTTTCAGCTCTTTTATTTTGGCGTTTGGCAGATTTGTGGCAATGATGTGCGTTGTTTTTGATCTGGAATAATACACATGGTATTGACCTCCATGCAACATCATAAGCCGTCTTAATTCATCAGCTGAGGGATCTATAAAATTTAAAAACAAACATTCTTGCTTTGTGTCAGCAAATACATTAAGAAAAACGGTAGCTGAGAAATACAATGCCATGATCAGAAAGAGAGCAAAGCGCTGTTCTTCCCATGAAAGCCTTGCATGTTCTTCAAAGACCAAATCAGAAATGCATTTCTGAAGAAATATAGAAGACTGCATTTCTAAGAACACTGACTCAAAATGCAAACATTCTGCTTGTTACTGAGGATATTTCCACAGTATGTATGAAGGAAGCATGAAAAAAAACCAAAACACTCAAGAGAATCTGACGCTTCACTACTCCTAAAAAGAAACATTTAACTTAAAAAAAATACAAAAAACAAGTATTTCATTAACTAGTATGTTCATCAAAGTTTGGGAGAGCAGCTTACATCCAGAAAAAATAATAAAAAAAAATTAGTTTCAAAGCAAAGAACTCCTGCTTTACAATTTCTGACTTACTGAAGTAAGTAACCTGCTTTTCTTTACCAGACTATTCCTCAATTCCACTGGGAAACAGACTACCTTCCAAACAAACATCTCTTCTTACTCCCTCTAACATTACTTATCCCCTCCGACTCCTATAGTAGCTATTCTGTTTTAGATGATTGAAAAAAAACCACAAACTTAATATGTGAATAATTATTTTGCAAGCAACAGAAAAAAAAAAAACAGCTCTTCAAAAACTTTAGAAGTGGTGTCACCTTGGCACTAAAAGGTTTGAGTGAGCTCTAACAAGTTCTATGGTTTGAACAGAAAGCTGGAACACGAGATACCAAAAGTTCATCAACACAGGAAAGAAGAATAAATTTATTTTTGAAATAATTTAGCTAAAATTCTTTCAAGAGGCCTAATGTCAACTCTCAAAGCAGTATGACCACCTAATTTAACTAAAGACACTGTGATGGTCTTTGAAGCATTCTCTCTTCGACTCTAGCTTTATGGACATCCATCTTATGGATCCTTCTTTGGGAACTACTGCCCTGTAGAATACAAACTCTGGAGTTTCAACAAAGAAACTGTATTAAATATCTGATCCAGCTGTATTAATACCTTAACACATCAACCTTAACCGTTTTCAGTATGTGTGAATCACAGCTCTGCCCTGTGCTCCGTATCACAGATGCTGCACACATCAGTTATATAACAGTAACAACATTCTTGGCATAGGTCCCTGAATAAGGCTTCTGGGAAGTTTCAAAAAGGTTATTAAGCTGCTTTAGGGAACCCAGGAGAAATATGAATATAAGTATAGCAGATTAAAAATCTTACTCCAGTTAACATGCATAGCACTTGTCAGTCTGCCAGATACAGGCAATGCACATCTCTGCTTCAGCTCCTCCAATACGGATGGGTTCACTGTCTCAAGTATTACATCACCCTGAGAAAGAAAATCCCTACATGTCCACCCACAAATAAAGGTAACAAATACACTGTGTGTCCAATGCCACCATTAGCAGATTGAAAGGGTAACATTTGAATTTGTAGGAGCATAGTGGCAGTTAAAAGGATATGAAACAGATCAGATCCTTAAAAAATAAAAGGTTCACCTGTAAAGCCATTGACATAGATGGCGACGCCACTGAAGATATTTGATGAATTCCCATCCCTCTGGTGTTGTATGGCTGAATCCGCCCGGAACTGATCCTCCAGTTTCTTAACCTTTGCTGACATGTACCCTCCCTAGTTTTTAAGTTAAAAACAAACAGAGAAAACCAAACCAATTATGCCAGACCTATTTTATGTTTACAGACTAGAAGTAGCAAATTATAGGAAGCTGCAGAAGCATGTAACATTCCCTCAAATTGATTTTCATTGACATAGAAAAGACACATTCTTTTTACAAATAAAAAATACCAAATCCTCAACTTGAAATTCTTACCTGCAAGATAAACTGCATCTCTTTACCAATACATCAGGACTTATTTCATACTTTTTTTTAATATATTATTCTCTAAGAAAAAAAAATCAATATATATAAAAAATTTTATGGAAAAAAAAAAAGAAAAGAAATCAGGGAGTGATGAGAGTTTGGATGCTGAACCACAGCTGTCACAACGTTTGTTCAGCAGTAAAGAATGTAGTGGTAACTACTGAAAATATTCTTAATATTACTTGGTTTAGTTTTTAAGTGGTGGTTAAAGCTACTCAAGGTTCTGCATATATTGATAAGTCAGTTTAGTTGCTGACTGTGAATTAAGACTTTAATACATGATTAAGTCCAATGGAAATTTTAAGAATTACGTTTTTCAAGTGAAGCAAAAGAGCTCATAGTGTACCTTCAGCACATTTAACAGAACCATAAACCCTTCTCAGCCCTAATGCCATTTGTCTCCTTTTAAAACAAACACATAAATAAAAATTACTGGGTTTGAAACATACCCATCCTCCCCAGCCATCGCCTTCACCAGCCCGTTTCCTCCATCCACCTCGCCTCATACTGAAGCTTCTGCAAAAAAGAAAAATGCACAATCAGTGAGATGGTCAGTAATACTGCCAGTGACATTTCAATGGTGCCTTCTATAGAATGTCACAAAGATTACAATGGCCGGGCACTGAAGTATATGAGTTGCATTTAACACAAACTAAAATACTGCATACAATTACAGTTACTCAATTTTGTAGTAACTTATAGAAAGAAGTCCTTATACTGATCAGTTTCCACTGTGACTAAGTTCTTCCTCTCCTATAAACAATGAAAAATAGAAGGTTCTTAAATACTATTGCTACCATTCATGAAAAATACCGCTCAAAACAGGAAGTCTTTTTTTTCATTTTCAATATTCCCTATATGGTGAGATGCAAGCAGACATTTCCTGTCATGAAAGGGGGTTATTCTACCAATAGATTTAGAGCTAATCATGATAGGTCCAAACATTTGTTCCAGTGCAACTGAACTACATAAAAGAAAAAAATATATATATATTTTTTCAATGAAAAGTCAGACATTTAAATGATACAGTACACTCTACAGCTAGATTTCTTTAAAAGGATAAATAGACCTAGCCAGCCAAACTACCGTTTTCAGTTATGTAATACACTTATCCCTAGACCATGAGCTGTACACAGCAGTGTCCCCAGATGAGCCATTAGTGAGCTACAACAGAACTGGTGGAAAGAAAGAAATGCTTTGGACTGTACCCAAGTGATCCACATTGGCTATAGCTGTTGAAACACCAATTTTAAAGTACTGATGAACAGTGTAGTCTGATCAGGAGGTCACTGCTGCTGTATCTTCTCTCTCACTTTCTATTCTAACTAGTCCCAAAACTAGAAACAGTGTTCTGTCTTTTAGGGTTATACTCTTAGTGCGATGACAGGAATAGGACCTTGTATACTCTGAAACCAAGATTTTATTTATTAAGTATTTCTTTATAACCCATAAAAATGCATGAAAATGCAATTTATAACATAAGAAGTCAACTGATTTTTTTCCTCTTCCTCTTCTGTTTTTGAGAAGATACCTATTCTTTGGACTATCCACAGAATCACCCAGTAGTGGAGTGATCTTCCCTCACTCTCCAGCCTACCAGAATGCACATATAGGTGTACAGAGAGATAATTACCCACCATGGTAATTTACCTATCCAGACACCAGCATGCCCTGTTCTGGAGCCTGCCTCACTTACCATATTAAAATATTATTTCCTCTGAAAAACTTGGCTGAAATTTGAATTGCAGCTTTCTCTTAAGTCCCTTTTGTTCTTGAGTTACCAAGAAGGCACACTCTGAAATCCAGCTAAATCCCCCTGGACTGCAGGCATGCCTCACTGCAGAAAAAAAGAGTCAGCTGCAGGCAGATATTCAGAAATACGATCATTTCCATGTAATATTGTGAACATGCCAATTTAGGTACCAGCAGAATTGAAGAGTCAAAGAAAGTATAACACATTTCAATAGTGTACTGCAAACACAGGAAGATCATAATGCACCTGGTTCTATTCTTCTCTTGTTTGCTGTAATTTGATACATAACCTACACACATGTATGTAATTAACAAGATTAATCATTTGTCAAGGAGATTAGCTCTACATCAACAATCAAAACAAAGCCACCTCACTCCATTATGTCACATTTTCTCTCTAGATACGCATGTTCCTCATAGGTATTCCATCAACTCATGTAAACTCTAATTCAAATATCACTTTTGGCTGAGAAAGTTCTTATAGAAAATAAAAAGGTATAGGTTCAAGTAAAAAAATGCAGAAAACGTCACAGTGTTTTTAGGTATCACAGTTATCAGTGTATGACCTTGTAACAGGCTCCAGGATTTAAACTGTTGATTACTCTCACTCCTTAGTAAGGGACAAAAAGAATAAAATCCTCTATGTATCCTACTCCAGAAGGGAAAAAAAAAAAAGAAAAAAAAGAGAGCCTTCAAGACTGTATAAAACCCACATAAAACAGCAGTAGTCTTACAAAGATGTTCTTCATTCCAATCACGAAGGTCTTGACATGAACATTAGTTAGTTATTCTGACCTCTGTAATGGAATAAGCAAGAAGTTGTTCATAAGTCTTTCCACTATCAGTAAAACAGAAACAAAAACATACAGTGCCTGCTAAACCAAAGAATTTTTCCATGAGAGGAAACTTTCCTGTAACCTTGCAACACTGAACTCCTATTTAGGGCTCTGTGAGGTGAGAAAGAAAGACCTCTAGTCTAAAAGCCATTTATTGGATCAGACCACCATAACCAGAGGAGCAAACTAGAATCATAATCACAGGTATGTCCTAGTTCAACTAAAAATTAGATAAACACAATTCCTTTAGGTTAGTGTGTTAAAAAACACAACATGTGAATTGCTCAGAAGTTGTCTTCCTAGAGTCTGCAAAACTAGAGAAAGCAAGCTGTAAAGCCTACTTCCAGCATCTGATAATGATTTACAATTTCCTTGGCAGATGCTGACTTTTGACCCAGCCTGCTCAATTCTAAACACACAAGTTAGAAACATGGTATTCCAGTGATTACTAAATGCCTCTGCCTTACCTCCTAAGAGTTTGGGATTATTTACTTAATTTCTCCCTTTTAGTTTCAGGAACTGAGTGATAAATCAAGGTTTCTGGATTACAGAGAATCTCCACTACTCAAAAGGAGCCACATGGAAAAGACAAGAGACAACAGGTACAAGCTGTCTCAGGACTGGTTTTGTCTTGACACACGACATATTTTTACAGTGGGAATAACTGGTCACTGGAACAGCCTCCCCAATGGGTGCAATCCCCACCACTGGAGGTTTTCAGTACATGACTGCACAAGGTGCTAAACAATCTCAGCCAGGTTCCTTTTTCCCCTGAAAGATCATCAGGTGCAGCCTTTCAAGGTCTCTTCCAACCCATGTTGTTCAGTGTTCAAAGCCTGGAGCTTACAGTGCAATTTTTTCTTAGAAAATGAAGATAACCTCCAGAGCTGCTCTTCTGAAACCCAAGGAAAAAACGAATGTAAAAACCTTGCACAATACCTATTAAATCAGAGAAAAAAGTTAAACAAGACTTGAAGCATGTTCACTGGTTCATAATACAAGAACTGAAAAGATGAAACAAAGCTCTCCCTACAGGAATCAAGACAAAGGGATGAGTATGAGAAATGTTTTGTAAAGAACCCTCAAAGCAGTGATATGGAGAATCAATAGAGGGGATTTGGTCAAGTGAGCCACCATAATAAATCATTTTTGGGCCATCTCCAGAGCAAGGACAATCTATAAAATGACCCTTTACATTGAAAAAAACTTTTTGAATAAAACTGAAATGCTTATATTCTGGACCTATGAACACAAACTTATCTTCAACAACAAAAAACATCCCAACAAACTCTGCAACTGCACAGAAGTCCGTAACTACTGAAGCAGTATTCCTAAGAACAGAATCCTAGCAGCACAGATATAATCAATATAGCACACTTGGAAATGATACATAACATCTCATTGCACACTGGTTTATAGGCCTCACATTATACTTCAATCCACATCCCCTTGACTTTATTATTAAAGACTGTTAATCAAACTTCACAGATCATTTAATAGAATAAAAGGTTATATCTACTTTACGAATTCTATAAACACGTACTCGTATATAGAAGATTTGCATGGCAATGGTGATTTCATTGCAAAACAAGGGACGTAGACGTGAATGCCGGATATGAAGTATTTGAGTATCTGATTGAGGAAAGTTATTTCTTTAAAACATTTTAAGATCAGGATGGTGTGGTTGTGACTTTCAATTTCCTGGGATAATTCAGAAAACAGACAAGCCTAGACCAAAATCACAGGTATGATGGGAAAATGCAAAGGAGCACAGAACATCGTCCTCAGTGGCTCTAAAAGTGAATAAAGATTCCCACATGCTTTTTATTCCAGGTCAGTACCAGTCCTGCCCAAATTAGAGTTGACACTGCCATACTCCTCAGCATTCCCTTTTCCATGATGCAGAGACATGCCCGTTGCCTCTTCAAGTGATCAACTTCAGTCTGGCAGAATTTACACTTCACACTGTAAGAAAACATGTAAACTATTTGTAAAGACAACTAGCAGCCGCATCATGTTTCAACAATCAACCCTGCCAGACCTGTGTCTAAATACAAAGCACTACTTCTAATCCATGTAACCCAGTCTCTAGTTACTGAAAGTTGAATGGAAGCGTAACACATAGTAACAGACACTGTTTTTCTGACCAGAATGAATATTACCAATATCCTTTAATGCAAAAGAAACAGAGTTAATTAATTTCATACAAATACCACAAAAACTATTTTTGAAGGTGCAACTCTAATGCTACCAGAAGTACAGCTATCTCAGGCCACTGCTAATGAATATCAGAATCTTCTTCTCAAATGGTAGACCGAATCCATTCCAGCTCAGCAGGACTTAAAAGTTATTTCCATCAAATGGGTACTCTGTGGCCTGTCTGAGTTTCATGCATCTACATTCCAGCTCCCACATCAAACTCACCACTCTGCTTGGCACCAGGCTGCAAGCTTGTTGAGGAAAGAGCTGTCTTACATGTTTACACATTTCTCAGTGCATGAGAGATCTATTCTTGGCTGAGTCGTTTGGAAAAGAGCTGCTGCAACAGAGTCTAAAAACTATTTTTTACTAAAAATTTCAGAATCCAGTAAAGGAGTTTCAAAATAAAGATAGTTCAAGTGATTTTTTGGTTTTGTTTTTTAAGGAGACTGTATTTTTAACTCTCTACGATTTGAGGCACTTGAGTTAACAATATTGTTCCATGTTAAAATAAACTAAGTAAGATGTTGCAAAGCAACTGAACTTTATATTCTAGATGGGAAATAAACACTCAGGGTGAAGTTTTACAAGATGGTTGAGCCAACTCGATGTATGCAAGCCACCAAACAGAATGATGCTGCTCTTCAACCTCTGATGGCCTAACAGCCTTTATCCCTTACTTCCAACTTCTACTCTAGTTCTGTATTTACAAGACCTTTATGACTGCTGCTATGTGCCAATTCAGCTTGCTAAATCAGAAAAAAATCACACCATTGTATGGGTTAGTTTCTCTTCCATTCAGTGCTATGAACTGAGTCTCAACAGGATCACATAAAGCCAAGGCAGACAAGTCAGAAAACAGAGCAAGTAGAACTGGTCCATTCAGCGTTGCTAAGACTGAAGTTACCTCAACCATCTCCGGGAGACAACTTTTAAGTCACTGTTATAACCACCAACTGTGCTGTAAATGGAGACACAGTTTTGCAGGGAGTTAATTACTCTTTACTAACTAGCCCTGCTTACATCCTCCACAATGAACGAGGGCAGACTATCCTGTCTTCTCCACAGAAAAGTTTTCAAAGAGAGTTACAACCAAACAGCACAGAAACAAAGTCAGCTTCCCATCTTAACTCCAACGTGCTTGTGCTATAATCACTTCTAACTATAAGCACCTGTATTACTGTGTCCACCAGCAAGACCTGTCTTTCAATTCAACCTCTAATGGTACTATAAAGCAAAAGAAATGAAACTGACCAGAAGACATTTAAATAAAAAAATCCGTCTCCAAACCACCCAACAATACTCCCTTCTCCTGTAAGTGACCTGAGGAGCTCATGTTAGCAAAGAACAACCACGTTCAGTCAAGTACTGGACACAAATCTGCCAGTGAGATGAGAAATTTAGAAATAATATTATTCAAATGATGAATACCCACAGCATTTCCTAGAAAGGTGAATGCTCTATAACCCACATACTGAATGGAAAAACAGTGCTTCAGAATCAGCTCCTTACGACTATTCTTAAATAGTGTTCCCTGCATTCTTCCATTTGAGTCTGACAGCAGAAAACAAAACAAAACAAAAAGATACTCTGACCTTCAGTGGTAGCACTCTCCCGAAAAAGACACAGGAAATCTTTGCTAAATAAATTATTCAAATTTCCAAAATGATTATTCCCGAAACTTAGAATGGTTTTTATTTCAGATTGGTACTTTCACATCAAGTACCAAATATCTTGCATACAAGCAATAACTAAAAAAGGTGATTTTGTCAGCTAATCATCACAGCAGCCTGAAGCAGTTGTTCAGCACTTAACCATTTACACAAAGAACTGCACAAAACAAAAACATTAACGCCTTTTCCCAAATGACTTGGAGTTTGGGACAGATTACTTTCTTTTTTAACTGCCACAACTTAAGGAACCGTGAACACAGGGTACAGAACACAGCAGAGGACTTGCTGTCCTAGTGTAAGATGGTACATCATTGCACAGTCTGCACTAGCTTTGAGCAATCTGTTTTCAACAAGAGAGTCTTTTTGCTTTTATACATGGCATTTGAGATGGTTGGTTCTCTGAAAAATATCAAGCCAGATTCAATTTGAGACCAACTGTCAATGGCTCATTCCCCTCTATGAATAACACTCAGTAGCAGCTCCAGTCCATTTAGAGCTTGTCACAAGTAGTGGTTTAGCTTGGTTGAAATTTTCTTCTGCTCACAGAAGACTGTCCCCTGTTTCAGCATTTCTGCATTGTTTGCTAATACTTCCCCTAGAGTTCCTCAGTAACAAGTGGCTCCTCCTCATAAACTGTCGATATATTTAACCATGTAACTCAATTCACTGCTTAGTTCAAATAGTCTTATTACTGCAATATGCTGGCAAATCTCAGATGTCAGCAACCAGCTTCATTATTTCTTTTACGTACTCATATTCTTTTGGGGCATAGGAATGTCCCCAAGAAGACATAGCATACTCACAATCATTATGCTGGCTTCTAAGTGCCTAGATTCTAGAATAAAATCATTAAGTCAAATCAGGACAAGAAACCACTACAGGATTAGGATTCTCAATAGCAATACACTGAACAGACCATAAATGAAACAAAAAGGAAATTTTCTTTCTCTCCTGGACTTCAGCAAGTATCTGAAAGAATAAGTGAGATGAATACATGAGTTGGGTATTTTTCCTTCAAGTCATGTAAGTCTAGCTGCTCATGTATTAATGAGTAGAGAACTGTGCTTTTCTCTGAAAAGAAAGGGTGACCTGGTTGTTCTTTTGTTTAACTGAATAAATCAATAACACTTGCTTACGAAGTGAAAATTTGGGCATACCTCAGCCTGACAAGGTCCAGTCCCACAACTCGTATCTTACACATGAAGCCTATGCTGAAGTGCAGGTAAAGCAGCTAGCAAGCAGCTCAAGTAAACAAAGATCCTTTATCCCATGTAATGAGTTGCTGATACTGAGTGATTTAAGGCTTTCTAAGCACAACAAGAAGGAGCATCTGGAAAGTTGAAGAAAAACTGGACAAAGCAGGAAAAATGGGTAAGTAGAGGTGTAAGTGTTACTGAATAGATTAAAAAGCGGGTAGAATTTTTAAGTGACCAAAACAAGGAACCTGTAGATACTCTAAAATCTTTAACAATGAATTCAGAGGAACTGTTCTGGAGAAAACTTCTGACATGCACCATCTTCATATCTCCCAGATCCCCTAGGCATGAAGGAAGCACACTGATGAAATCACCTTGAAAGAGATAGGAGTTTTGATTGATTTTATGTATTTGCTTGGATATTCATGCATACACACAGATGTGTTTTTCCATACACGCAGGTATGAGTGCACAAAAGCACGTTAAACTTGACTTTCTGCTGATCCCCTGATTTATCCAGCATCTCAATTAACCACTTCAGCAATAGTAGTAGCAGCATAAAAACTAATCTGCACTCTGGACCAATGCTCTAACTATGGTAATGAGAAGGGTCCATTTCTTCTCCATGAATTATTTTCTAGCAGAAACGCCCAGGGCAGTTGTGCTTTCTGCTGAACTCAGTGTTATCAGTGTACACTGAGCAGATGCTGAGCAGGCTGGGCTCTTCAGGGAAAAAGAGAGATAAGACATCCACTTTGTCAGGCTCAAGTGGTATGTGATGCCAGATACTAAGAAGGACCGTCTCTCTACACACACATGGGTGCCACTAAACATGTAAAGTAGCAAAACTCAGGAAATAAAGTAACCTTGCTAGCAAAAGTATTGACTATAGTCAGTAATTAAACAGGTAGATTTTCTGATTCTGATATATGTATATTTTTACTGGATTTACCTCTAAAACTCTCAAAGCAGCAAAATGTTTGTGAAATGCAATCTTCACAAGATGTGTCTTCTATACTTAGCCTCCAAGTTTCTAGGTCATTCCTCAGTCCATAGACATTACTTCTATCATCCACTCAGACCAACACAACTAGCAGGAATTAGATGAAACTTGTAAGTGGAAAGATCAAAACAAAATGAAAACATTTTTTAATCCATTGCCTTGTTTACTTGTGCGTTATCTGACACAGGACACCAAGGATGTACGTGGGTTGAACAAATCAAGTGAATAAAAAGCTACCAAAGCTTTATTTAATATATAAAAAAATATATAAAAATAGAGAGGAGCTACAGGAGGGAGACAGACTCTTCAGCAGGATCTGTGGTATAGAACAAGGGAAAATGGCTCCAAGCTCAGGGAACGCAGATTTAGCTTAGATATAAGGAAAAAGTATTTTACAGTGAGGGTGGTGAGGCACTGGCACAGGTTACCTACTGTTGTGGTGGATGCCTTGTCCCAGGAGACTTACAAGGCGAGGCTACATCAGGCCTGGGCAACCTGATCTAGCTGTGGTGTCCCTGCTCGCTGCAGGTGAATTGGAATAGATTCAGTATGGTTGTCTCTTGATTCTTACCTTGGTATCCACTATTTGCAACTTCTAGGCACAGTACAGGCTAAGACAAACTTTTCATCTGATCCAACATATTCTCAAGTTTCCTCTTAGATTCAGCTGAAACAGATATTCAGTATTTTCTTGGAAAAACAGTTAGTAGGAGAAAACAAAAAGCTCTAATTCTTCAGGATCCCTGCACAAAACTCAAAACCAGTTACATTCTTCGCACAAAGTAGCTTTAAGTTGTATTTTCAGTGCATCTGACATTGAAACAACGTTACCACTCCTACTTAGAGACAGATCAATACAAAAAGGCCACAGAGCAAATATGGCCTTCCTCAGGCAAGCATGAGGTCTGTAGAACTCAGAACGTTGAAAATCAACATAAAAACTACAGGAATTATTATGGAGAGGCAACACATTACTTCAAGATCCTGATCAACAAGAAATTAGAATGAAAATTCTTTACCTCTCTACTGCTCTGACTGTTTTATCAGAGGACTGCTTTAACAGCTTACCAAAAAAACGCTATTTCAAGAAATCTAGGAAATAGAAAAGCCCCAGTTCCCTAGTGATCTCATGTTTCTTTAAAACAAAAGGCAGACTCAGAAACCCACACAGTATCCTTTTACTACAAACCACTATCTCATTCCTTCAGCAGAACTGAGAGTCGCATTAAAAAACGCGCAGTGGTAAAATACATTTCATCTGCACTCATCACAACCCAGGGCTGTGGGCTTTCCTACCTGTCAGAATGATCACTTATTTCACGACTTCCTTTAAACACCATCAGCTCCTAGGTTTCCAAATTGATCTCAGTGGAGAACAACCTTTTGTCTGAGATGCTTACTCATCATGCCCTGGCCTAACAGCTGATGAGAATCACCTCAGAGGGAAGATGTCACAAACACAGCAAACTGAACTTTCTTTTACTCTGAAGAGTCACTGACAACTGGCAGCTGACCAGAAATGCTAGTAACAGTCCCCAGCACTGCCAAAACCTACCACATGTCTTGCCAGAAGACTGCCAGTCTCTAAGAAAAGAAAACCCTTAGAGCAGATCTCAACCCTACTCCATGCAGCATCAGTACTGACTTCAGATTTTGGCAATGAAACCAGTCCGCCTGCATTTATGAGAACAGCTCTGCACAGCACCTGAGCTAAAGTATCTGTTTTTCAGGACTACTTTCTTTTATAAATCAAGAAACTGAAAAGGTCTTTATGAGTTGCAAGCAAACCAAGTAAGGAGGTAAGAACATTGATTTCCTTAAGTTGAAATTGAAACTAACTGAAACTACAACAGTTTCAGTTAGTTTGGACAAGACAAAGAAGAGGAACTGAAGTTATCATTACTGTTCAGAATTTAAAGCTGTTCTGCATACTCATCTCTCCACTGAGAATGAAGAATTATGAAGGGTTTCCTAATTCTCATTACTATCTCACAAGCACTAGTTAGTCCATGAGAAACAGAGAGACCACAGATGTGAGAAGTCCTTCTCCCTAAAAATGTTTGTGTCTCCAACTGAACTGTTGTCTGGTTTCCACAACAAAGCAGAAGGCTGCTCTCAGGGAGAAGCTTTAGAAAAATTTGCCTTTTAAAAGAAAAAGCCATTTCCACAATTAAACCACATGTTTGAGAATTCCTCACCTGTTCCTCGCGCTCCACTTAGATCTGCTTCTTAACTTATAACATTCTTTATAACTACGTGGCCACTCTCATTTCTATTTGCTTCCAATTCTTCTTAGTTTTGCTACGCTTAGGTAAACACATGCCACTATCATTAAATTAATCTACACTGTATTCCTGGAGGAGGGTTTCAACATTCGGTTATTTAGCTCCCTTGTTACAGCTATACCAGGCAAACAAACTGCGAAGAGCTGACAAAGATCTCAGAGATAATAATATACACCTTTAATTAAAACGGAAAGATGTTTAATATAAAAATCATTCTTCATAAAATAAACAATAGCTAACAGATTAAGTGGGGAAAGCACATGGGTAAGGTCAGGTAAGTTATTCTTTCCCTACTTGTCCCAAACAACTGATTTATTAAAAACTGCATAATCAGATCATTTTCCCTGCATACACAAAACCAGGTTTTGTATTTGATTCCGGTTTGTTTGGTTTTTTTTTTTTTTTTCCCTCTCCAGTAGCTGAAAGGAATGGTAGAAAAAACGACAATTTTCATGAGGCTTCTTTGGAGCAGACATCCCAGTCAAGGCATGTGAAAAGGCTCATCAGGCTCAGCACCCAGCAACAAGACACTGCATCACACCAGGCTGTGACTCATGAGAGTACATACACAGTGCCAGAGGGATGGCCTGGAGATACCACTGCAGTGGCAACCAGCGTGGAGACATGCATACTGTCTGTACACAGAAATACGTACAATCAGAGTTTACTTTAGATGCCTGAAATATGGTTTGCATTTGTTTGTTTGCTATCACCATTTTAGTTTTAAAATAATCTACCTTCAAGTAGTTAAACAATGGTAAGCCACAAGGCAGATGTCTGCGCTGAGGCTCTTCTGTCCTAGCAATGACCTCCAGTCTGACAGTTTGGGATTATTTACTAACAGGGATTTGGTACACTGTCCAGTGGGAGAACTGGATTGACTGAAAGACAATTACGGAGGGGATGAGTACGCTACAGTACACGCTACTGACGAGACAGCAAAGAAAGAATCTGTCAAGAGATTTGGATTCCTCCGTTAAATGTCATGAACCTTAATAATATGGAACTAGTCCAGAAATGAAATTTAAGTATAATCTCTTACAGCTAATGGCGATTAGGATAAAAGTGTTCTATCAGAGCAACAACAGCACATAAATGAAAGAATTCAGCTTGTGCAGTTACGATCCGACGGTTTCACTCCTCTGCGTTATGTCTAAATTAGAGATCGGATCTGGACTTTAAATCATGATGCACCATCAACATCACGGCAAAAAAGCTCCCATTAACGTAACTGGAGCATTTGCAGGCCTGACGTCTTGAAGGCCGACCTCGATTTGAAAGCGCCAGAAATAATGGAATATCGCAGCACGCAACGCAAGGTTTTCTACCCAAAACAATCACGTGCCGGCGATATTATCCGTCTGCTCCCAGGCTCTCCGCCCGGTTACGGTGCGTCTCCCACCGGGGGAGCTCAGCACCGCGGGTCAAGCCGACGCCGAGCGGCACGACACGAACGGGGGAAGCGGCGGCAGGGCTCACTCCTGCCCTCGCAGTCGGTAGGCACGAGCCGTGTCTCCACGCTATTGCTCAGCAAATACAACTCGCAGCGCTGCGTGCGGGAGCACGGGGCTGCGCCAAAGCTCGGGCCGGCCCTCCCATCCCCCGGCACCACCTATTTCCCTGCAATGACCCCTGCGCCGGCGGCGTCCCTGCAGCCCCGTGTTGTGTCTGCGGCCGGGCCCCATGTGCCAGCCGGGCTCGGGCGCACAGGTGCGGGGCCGGGGCCGCCGCAGGGGAGCCGGGGGAGGGGGGGGCACACCCCCGCCAAGTTGCGACCCGCGCGCCCCCTCCCCCCGCCCAACGCCCGCCCCTTCGCCGGCGGTTACATAACCCCCCTCTTCCCGCCGCCGAGGAGCGGGGACGGGCCCAGGCCGCGGGCCCAGGGCGGGGCTGAGGCCGCGGGCCCCGCAACGCCGAGCCGCGGAGGGGGAAAGGGAGGCGGCCGTCCGCCGCTCGCTCGCTCGCTCACCTTCCGCCGCGTCCCAGACGAGCATTCCCGGGCGCCGCCACCTCCGCCTGCCTCGCCGGGGCTTCACATCGCGGCACGGGCGCACGCGACCGCCGCCTTCCCCGCCTCGCTCAGCCCGGCCGCGCTCGCTTGCTCGCTCTCTTCCTTCCTTCCCCTCCTCCCCCTCTCGGTGTCCCCGGCGGCGGCCCCTCCTCCCCCCGCCCTTCCTGCGAGCGCGTCACGAGAGAGCCTCGCGCCACCAACCGCCGCTCGGTCAACAAGCGGCGCGCGCCGGGCGGGCCGGCTCGCCCCCACCCCGCCCAGCCCTCCGACGGAGCGCCCCCTGCCGGCCGGCACCCGGCGCAACGCCAACGCCGAGGAAGGCGCGGGAGCGCCGGCAGCCGAACACGTGACGGCGGGGAGGGGCGGAGCGCGCCGCTCCCGCGCCTCTCCGCCTCCCTCCGCTCGGATGGGATGCGGAAGACGCGGGGTTGGGGCGCCCCCTCCAGACCAAATAACCCCAAAACCAAATAACCCCAAGCCCAACTTGTCGGGCTTTCTATGACTGGCTGGCACTTGCTTGTGCCACTCATGTCAGGCCATGTGGGCCCTTCTCCAAGCTGTTCCCATGTTACGCCTCGTGGGAGAGTGCTGAAGCTACTGTGACATATGCTAAGGAGGAAGGAAAGATCAATTATAGGGGATGGGGTGAACCTTGTATAGGAAAGCAGGCGTTACTGTCATGTGGGAACATGGACTCAGCTTCAAGGATAAGGGCATACAAGTCACTCTAACAGAAGTCCTTACCTGTAACCTTCCACCTTTACTGTCAGGCCAGAGAAACAGTTGTTCTGTGTTGCGGAAAAAGTTATGATTCCAAGTATTTAAATGCCCTGCTCTGTGTGAGGGAACAAAGACCTTTGTTTTCTTTTTCTCCATAGCTACTTCATACTGATCAAGGTATCCAGAGGGGATAAGGAAAAAAGTCACATTCAGGTCTTACTGAAGTCTGTTGACAATCAGGTACTTTAGCTGAGGTGTGGATTCCTCATTTCACTTAGAAATATATTTAAGGAAAATTACCTTTTTCATGAAAAAGAAAAGCAAAATATTTGGGTTTTCACTTAGAATTTCAACGAAACTCATGCTCAGCATCTGCCAGGTGGAAGTGCTAACTAGAGTTTTGACTAGCTTTAACCTCTCAAATTTCACAGGCATTGTGGCTGGCCATTTTCTGTTTAATTTTGATCAGAACTCATATTATGTACCCAAATCAATGTTTTTGAAAGATACTTAGCTCAGAAAGGATATATTATTTAAAGTTCGTCCATTTCACTGGGCCAGCATTTTCTGTTTTTGCTGAGACCAACATCAGCCGCTGCCAGTCTGGAGCAAACTGTTAGAAGCACTGTGTGATTGGATGCGTGCATTACTTTTTCCTTCCAGAGCTATTTCTCCAGGGGGCAGTTGAGGAGCAGAAAGGCAGAAAGACAAGTAGAACAGGGATTAATTTAGGTTAGTAAGAACAGCTTTAAAATGGTTAGTCAATGATTATATTTTATTTTTAAATAGAATCTGGCATATAAGCAAATTATAAGAGGAACCAACAATTATTTAGAGAGGCATGTGGGGACAACAATTTTGTGTTGTAAAGTAAAGCTAGGATAGGAGTTAACAGTGCAAGAGACTGAAGAGACCATACAGTATTTCAGCAAATATGCATGTGATTAGTAAAATTAAGAAGAAAAAGTTATTAAGAAGATAAAAGTATGAAAGCTTAGGTAAAGGGACAAGTGTTAACAGTAGTGATTTTCTTCTGTACCTGAGGAAGTTCTCTCTTTGGAATGCATCTGTACCAGCAGGCTCCTAAACTGACATAAAAACACATCGAGTTATGGTAGCCCGATTTGGAACAGGGTCATATGCTTATTCATTGTGTAAATATTTACAAGTACAGCCTGGCTCACAGAGTGCTCACTTCAGTAAAATTGTTCTTGCTGTTTTCACCAAGTTTGGAATCAAATCTGGGGCTGGGGGGAGAGGCACTGCGTTGACAGGCCTCTTCAATGAGTCTGTGCTCCTAGTTGAAGCATCTCATGTGGTAAGCATTGGTAAGCAGCTTGTACACATCTATCCTGCTTTCTGCTTACTGCTCCACATACAAAAACAAACAACAACAACAACAAAACCCCGAAAGTAACTCTGATGTAATTTCAGACACTTCACCACAAAGGAATTTCAGGTGAAATACAGGAGGTTCTATGTCATGCTACTTTGTGGCCTAACAAAGGGAGACGTGACCTAGCAGTGACCATGGGTGTTGTGGCCTCTGAAGGCTGTTGTCATAAATACAGAGAACTCTGGGGCTCTCCTTGTCACTAAAGGCTGTAAAGCACTAGCTGAAGGCTCGTCCTTGTCTTGATATTTCTGTGTGTAGGATACTGAGGTGCTGGAGCAGGTCCAAAGAAGGGCAACAAGGCTTGTGGAGGGCCTGGAGAATGTGCCCTACAAGGAGCGACTGAAGGAATTGGGGCTGTTTAGAAGAGGAGGCTGAGGGGAGACCTTATTGCTCTCTTCAAATACCTGAAAGGTGATTGCAGCAAGAGTGGGGTTGGTCTCTTCTCACTGGTGACAGGTTACAGGACAAGGGGAAACGGCCTCAAGCTGTGCCAGGGGAGGTTTAGGTTGGATATCAGGAAAAACTTCTTTACAGAAAGGGTTGTTAAGCACTGGAATAGGCTCCACAGGGAGGTGGTTGAGTCACCATCCCTGAATGTGTTTAAAAACCACCTGGATGTGGTGCCCAGGGACATGACTTAGCAGTGGGCTGTTAGAGTTGGGGTAGTATGGTTTGGTTGGATTTAATGATCTTGGAAGCTCCTTTCCAAACTGTGTGATTCTATGATTCTGCTCTCACGTATTTCCCAGGATAACCAGTTGCTGCTCTCTGCATTTCCCTTGAGGATGGGGGGAGGGGGGGGGGGGGGGGCACTGCAGAGCGACCCAGACCTGCCAGAGACCCGCTCGCGGCCGGGCCGCGCTGCATTGCGGGCTGCGCCCCGAGGCCGAGCCCCGCGGGGCGGGCACAACGCCGGCGGCGGCACCGCCCCGGGACGCGGCCGCGGCTCCGCAGGGCCCGGTAAGGGGACGCGGGGGGGCCCGGCGGCGCGCTGCCCGCTGCTGACACCGTGTGGAGCCGCGCCGGGGCTGCAGCGCGCTGCGTCGTCCCGCCTCCTTCCGCGGGTCCCGCTGTGGAAAGCCCCCGGTCCCGCTCCTAAAAAAGCTGCCTACGCGCACATACTTCCTTCGAGGTAATTATGAATGACGGAGACACGTTTCACAAATTCCCTGCAATGCTGTAGTAACGCACCCTGCCGTAGCGGTGCCCTGAATATTGACTTGTAAGAGCTGCGGGGTTATTGCGGCCGTGTCCCTTTTGTTTCACGGTAAGCAGTGCAAAGTGCTGTTGTAAAATCTGATCTGCAGCGTTCGGTTGCAGCGTTAATATGTTACGTAAGACATATCGCTCCTAAAGCACAATGCAGTCAGATATTTTTAGTAGGAAGATATGTTTTGTTACAACTGTAATTAATCAGCAGAGCTCCTCTTGCTCTTCCAAGAGTGAAAGAAGCTAGGAAAGGTTTCTGTCCAGAAATGGAAATCTCTTTCTCTCCTGTATGGCTTTAAAACATCACAGAATAATTAAATAAATTAATAAATTAATAAACAAACCTCTGCAGGATAACCTACAGTAACAAATGGTCTGTTTTTGTTACTGCTTTCAGTGCATGCTACTAAGACCAGGTTCTGAAAGGCTAAGATAGTGTAGGATCAAAACTTACTGAGAGAGCAATAGCAGACTGCACATGAGCCTGGCATTAGGGGAAATGACTGCAGGGCCTGGGACAGAAGGCATTAGCACAACAGTAACAAAGGTTTTGCTGAAAAATGGTGGAAAGCAAAACAGTTAGGAAAAACAAACCTGGAAAGGCTGTTGGAAAGAACCAGCACAAAGAGTTCTGGGGATTAAGAGGCTCCTCAGGGTCGTGGTGGTGGCATTGAGCGTGCCAAAGTTCAAGAGGTGTCTGGATGATGCTCTCAGATGTATTGTCTGATTTTTGGGTGGTCCTGTATGGAGTCAGGAGTTGGACTTGATAATCCTTATGGGTCTATTCCAACTTGGAATATTCTGTGACTTTGTTAATGATGTCACAGCATAGCTTTTAGGTTACTACTGCTGTCCACAAAACCAGTGGTCGAAAAGATGTCACCAATGGGTATTTCTCCTGTGTCCTATCTTCCCAACAGAAATGCTGGCAGATGAGCCTGTTCTGATGGCTTCATTTTTCCAGCTCAGAATCACAGAATTGCAAGGGTTGGAAGAGATCATGAAGTGGAGATATCCTCTGGAGATCATCAAGCCCATCCCCTGCTAACATAGGTTCCTTACAGCAGGTCACGCAGGTATCCATCCAGTCAGGCCTTGAATATCTCCAAAGGAGACGTATCTCTAACAGTGTATCTGGGCAGCCCATTCCTTTGCTCCATCACTCTTGCAGTAAAGAGGTTCTTCCTAGTGTTCATATGGAAATTACTCTGTTTCAGTTTGTGCCTCTTACCCCTTGTTCTGTGGCTGCATGCCACCAGAAAGAGCCTGACCCTATTCACTTGACTCCCACACTTGAAATATTTATAAACAGTGATGGGAAAGAAACTTGCTGAGGGTGGAAACTCCTCATCTAGATGGACCCTAGTGGCCATACCGACATGCTGCTAAAGTGACCAGAGAGGACCAATGCATCATATCCACAAAGTGTGGGTTTATTCAGTGCCGGTCACGTGGTTACAACTGAATGTTCGAGTCCTCCTCCACTCATACAGCAGGGATACATATGCTCTAGAAGCTGGGAAGACTTACATAAAAATACATTTTAGCTAATTTTGTTCTGAAGTACTCCAGGACACTGCAGAAGTAGAACTTATTTTAGATGAAAATCACACATCTGCAAAGATTTCTGCATCATCCTGATAGTGTTCTGGCATCTCCATTTCAGCAGTTCTCTCAATGCAAAATGAATTCTGTGAAAAGGAAATGTACATGAGTGGATTGCCACCTGCAGCCTAGTTTTCCATGAATCTGAAACTGTGACTCAGTACTCAAAGATACTGTTAGATAATAATATGCTACTTATATAGAGAGAGATATATATGGATGCCTTTATGCTGTTGATGTTTTTTTCATGTTTCTCTGGGCTCATATTGCCTTATCAGTTTTAAGTTCTGAATCTACACTCCAAACAAGATGGGATGGGTTGATTTCAGTTGCTCTATACTTCTCTTCATCCTTCCCAATTGATCTTGGAGCTTTGTTGGATACAAACCCTCTTAGGGAGTTTTGCCAAAAGCAGGTGCTTGCTACAACACGAGAGGGCCTGTTCAAAATAACGAATTCTGGGAATTTTGGATCACAGTAATATAAAGAAGCTTAAAACTGTGTCTCTCACTGAACTCCTTGATATCTCCATATTCAGGAAGGTGGATGGATCTCTCCTTGCAGTGACAAAGAAGGTAGAAACCCTGCTGTATTTGGCAGACCTTGTTAGGTTGTTCACTGGTTAGCTAGGAGGAGGGTTCTTACTCTCTGAAATGATAGTTCTCTGCTTTAAACTTGTTTGTGTTAAGGTAGGGGAAGAATTATTCTGTTACCAGGTCAGTCACCCCCAATTCTCTTTTTGTTTCTGTTTCTACATGGGCTCAATTTCCTCCTTCTCTTCAGAATTGTTTGACTTCCCAGTTATAAGGAAATCTATAAATTTTACTTCCTCTTAGAGCTGCCAAGGTTGTGTATGATTTGCTTTTCCTCATGGTGATCAGGGTGCTATTGAGAGCATTAGAACAGGCTTACATACACTCTTTTCTCTGTACAGATAGCAGGGGTTTATTCTATGGCCTTTATAAAGCCAAAGAAGAGCTCTGTTTTTCACTGATGGAAATTAGTGGATACCTTTGTTGTGTCAGTGAGCTCTGTATCCAAAAAATCAAGTTGCAGAGATTATATTGCAAACTCTAATTAACAGTCAGGAAAGATTCTGAAGTAGATAGGAAACAGGAATGTATTCTGGCATTTTTTTGCATGATATGCCTTGTGGTACCTCAGGATTGTGCATTTTGAAAAATGCCATTGACATCAGTGAAGGGGATGCAGTGAATTCAGTGAATGCTGACACGGACAATGCAATCGGAACCAGAAACGAAGGACTGAATTGATTTCTTCTAATGTAGATACCTTTACCTGGGCTAGTTTTGAGTGTACTACTGAGTCTCCACTGAGTAAAAAGAGACCCTGGGGTGACTTGTAAAGGTCTATGTTCTGCAATGTTTAATATTAACTAAAATGAATCTTACTCATAAAAGTTGCTTTCTTACTCATTTTAGCATTCTCCCACGTATCGGTTTTCTTACATGGTGTCATATTATGGATTGACTACAGCATCAGAACCTGTCTCTGTCTTATTAACAGAAGGTGCAGGAAGGAAAGGAGTAGAGAGAAAAGAAACAACTGGATGAGGCAAATCTTTGCTACTAATCTGAGTATCGCATGTGATGGCTGCATGGGAAACATGCAGTAGGAGAAATTAACGATTCTGAAATGAGAAAAAATGTCTTCAAATGTGAGAGTTGTTCTACCTTACTTTGGCTTTCAGCCCAGTGTGGAGTCACAGGGAGACACAAAGTTACTAGAACACTTCAGGAAAAGATAAGCAAATAGAAAATGGATGTTAACACGGGCAAAGAGGACAGCGTGTCAGCAGGATAAAGTGGTGTGAACAACTGACCTACTGGCTACTACTGCAAGAAAAGAAAAAGTCTTGTACAGAGGCTAGAGATAGGAAATCCAAAGAATGCTTGTGATCTGTAGGAAGAGATTGATCGATACCTTTTTTTCCTGTTTGTTTTGCGTATAGGCTCTACTACAGTACTCCTGAAGAGAATCTTAGTTGCTTCAGATGATGAGAGAAATAGGGAAAATGGTACTTGCATTGGGGGAACATTAGAAATTTTACAAAAAGGGAAGGGCTCTATTTTACTTTCCGTGGATGCAAATTTAGCAGAAGGAAAAGCAAGCTAGAAGTGCCAGGCAGTGTCTAAATGTCATAATAGAGGAGGTTTTCAAAAGTTCTGGTGAATCAAAAAAGATCACAGGCACATGCTCAAATAGCGCTCATGAATTTCAGGCGGTTTAATGAGGCTGCATGCCACACAAATCAACTGCTATGATGTATAAGAACAGGTCCAGATCAGATTGCAGAATTTTTATGTAAAAGGCTGAATTTTGGCTATCGCTTTTCTCTCTTCTTTCTTTCTTTTTTCTTTTTTTCCCTGGAATGCAAATTCTTCAGACATGAAACTAAATTTAATATGTGTGGGTGCTTCATTCTCTTCTTGGAGACATAAGACCAAGAGAAAGATTATGGAAAGTCTTTCCACCCATACCTGCAATGAGCTCCTCTAACTTATGTATTAATAATGTGTCAGAATGCTACCATGAATTAGCAAAACTGCTTCCCTACCACCCTATCCTAGCAGAAAAGAGGGTGTGAGTAGTGTGGGGTGAATGCTGATTTTCTATGCTCAAATAAAGGTAGAAGTTGTCTTTCAGAAACACTGAGCACCTGGAATCCCAGCTGATCTTAAGTGTGTGGGAAGCATGGGATAAAATGTGATATCTCTAATCATGATTATAACCAAGGTCAAGTTAATCAGGCCGTGTTTGCTGCTTTCCTGCCTAAGAAAGGCACAGCACAAGTTATTCCCTATGATATTTGTAATTTATTAAAGATTTATTCACGTTCTGTTGCTCCTAATTTAAATCACTGTGTAAAGGTTGTCCAGTTCTTCCCTTACCCGAGTGAATCCTAGCTAGGCAACTGATAATGCCTCAAGTACAGATGTGCTTTTAGAGAAAGCCCAAAAAAGATCATCTGAAAGATTGCTCAGTCTGGGTGATCTCAGGCAATTTTTTCCTGAAACAACAACAAAATGATGTGAAGGCAATAGACAAGCAAGCCAGGGTGGCTGTTACTAAGGCAGAAAAGAGTTTCCAAGAGAATGCCATGTGGCACACGCATCAGCACAGCATTATGCTTGCCCATAAAACCCTGCTTTAAGAGCATCCGCACTTATCCCACACTACTCTGCCACAACTGGCGCTCAGAGCTGTCCCCAGCTGACCCCTGCTCTTCCATGCATGGAGTATTGCACAAATGGATTCAGAACAATTTCTCAGTGCTGGAATATTGGAAACTGCCTTCTTGATGTGAGAGGAAATGTATTGTTTTTCCTGTGGCTCCTGAGGTACTGATTTCCCAAGGTGAAGTCTTGTTTTGTTCCTATATCTTTCCTTATTCCTTTTCCCCATGTGCACATGTGTGAACACACACAGAGAAATGGCACAGGGTGCAGGAGGAAGACTGTGTTGTGTGCCTGTCCTTCCAGTGCAGGTAGTGAGAACAGTGAGCTGGAGAACAGAGCATGTGCATGTTGGTGCAAGCACACCAGCCGAGGTCTCAGGAAGAGGCAGCAGCCCACCCACAACCCTTGGGACCTGTGGTGTAAGGCACTGCCTTATGCCATCTCCAGCACAGCGCCTGGGCTCCATGCCACACTTTATCTCAAACCTCCTGAAGTGTATGTGAACCTAATTTTTGCCTGAATGCAGCAAGCCACAAATCCAGAAGGGATGCTCTGCCCAAGGTGTGAGAGGATCCTGTGCATTTGTGTGCCTCTGCTCCCATGCCTCAGCTGAACGCTGGTTGGACTGGAAGCACAGAGAAGCGATAAAGAACAATGCAAGCGGATTCAGAGGGGATTTGGATCATTTAGTTGATGAGCCAGCAGATGGCAAATGCTGCTTAGTATAGAAAATGAAAAGTAATTAGTCTGGGAACAAAGAGCAAATGTAAGGAATGGGTGTTATATTCAGCACGCTGATCAGAGAGAGAAAGGGGTTACCGTGGAAAAAAATCATAGAAACCATCACTTCAGTGCACAGCTGCAATAAAAAAGGCAAACAAGACACTAAACTGATGGAACAATGAGCTATAATGCACCAGGAAAGAGGCAATACAGTCCTCTGGAAGATGGTTATTAGGCCTCGCTAGAATACTGCAAGGAGCATGGGTCACTGTCTCAGGAAGGTTATGTTTGGAGAAAGGTGTATTATAAAGCAACTGAACTCTAATGGTTTCAGCGATTTCAGTTCTGAGGCAAAGTTAAGATGCTCATTTTAAGGGGTCAAAGAGTCCTTAAAGGGATCTTAAAATTATAGTAACGATCGGTATAGTTACCAGACAACATCTTGAGTTCTATGAGATTATGGAAATTAAGGAAGTGGTGCTGAGCAGAGAGCAGAAACTTCACAAACTGCTGCAGAAGAAGAAATCATTTCCTTCTGACTGCAGTGCATTAGCTGAGGGTCATTTCAGCTTCAGGAACACTTGGGCCAGTGAGTGGTACACAATTACAGTACATGAGACTATAGTGTGGAACATGCAGAAGGGCAGGAAAGGCCTTGTTTCAGGGTTTGTTTTTATTTGGTTTCAGCATGTATAGTTCCTAAACTGTACCTGCCTACCAAGCAAATGCACATCCTTTGTGCAAAAGTCATAGCAAATGTACATTGTGGCATCAACCTCAGAGACAGATGTAGGATAATCTACCCCTCTAGCAACCTCATTTTTATAGTCAGATACTGGCTTAAACTCCAAAGCCCCATCTTTATACTTCCAAAGTTTAGCATCATTGTTCTGGCTGACTGTTCTTGTGATCCAGTCTTTCTTTGAAGCCTACAAAATTCCTGACCTTGATGCTTTCCTGTGGTGATACCTTCCACTGTCCAATTACACATTTTGTGGAGGAGATTTCCTTTGATCACCTTTGAATGCATGAGGTCTTCATTTCGTTGAACATTCCTTTATTCTTGTATTATACAGCAAGGTAAATAGAAGTGTCTGATACATCTTCCCATGGTGTACTTGGTAATTTATCTTACCATGATTCTTCTTATATGTCTTCTTTCAGAGTTAAGCAAACCTCAGTCTTCTCAGTCTCTTCCTCCTATGGTCCTGCCTCTGCCTCCACCCCTTGCTTTCTTACTGTTGCTCTCTGACTTCCACTTGTTCCTGCAGGATCTTTTAGAGCTTGGGAGGGATAAGGACTGATGAGAATTCAGCGCCGATTGGAATAGTGGGAGAAGATGGACTGCATTATTCTCCATCTCATTCACTGAGTAGCTGAACAGTTTGTTAGCTGTTTGGATTGCAGCCGTACCCTGAGTAGATGTCTTCCGAGAGCTGTCTGTAGTGTTGTTTAGGCAGTTGGTGCTGAGCTCTTCACTTCAGACGTTAATTTCTGTAACCACCTCCTCTCTGGCATCTCTAACAGTCATGTTGTCTCACTTCATTTGGCAGGTATCTTGCTACCCAGGCAGCCTGCATTATCCAGCAACCTGACCTTATCTCACCTTCCTTACTCTCTTTTTTTTTTCCTATCATGTCAAGAAAGGCCTTACCCGCATTTTAAAACGGCCTTTTTAATGCTTCTTTTTGCTATCTGCCTGCTTTTATTCCCTCCTCAAACTATTCATGACTTTCCTTTCATGTTTTTGTCATTCTCATGTGCTTTTCCGACACTGCCCGTGCAGACTGTATGATGGGAACTTTTCCGTGCTGACCTGTAAAGTTACTTACTACTACTTTGTAGTCATTCAGACCATTCTTAAAATCTAGTTTTCTGTTAGTACCTCCAAGATACTGCCTGAGGGTAGGGAGGCCCTTCAGAGGGATTTGGATAGGCTGAACAGCTGGGCTGAGCTCAATGGGATGAGGTTCAATAAGACCAAGTGCCGGGTCCTGCACTTTGGCCATAATAACCCCATGCAATGCTATAGGCTTGGGGCAGAATGGCTTGAAGAATGTAGAGAGGAAAAGGACCTGGGGGTGTTGGTTGATGCTCGGCTCAACATGAGCCGGCAGTGTGCCCAGGTGGCCAAGAAGGCCAACAGCATCCTGGCCTGTATTAGAAATAGTGTAGCCAGCAGGAGCAGGGAGGTGATCATCCCCCTGTACTCAGCTCTGGTACGGCCGCACCTCGAGTACTGTGTTCAGTTTTGGGCCCCTCACTACAAGAAGGACATTGAGGCCCTGGAGCGTGTTCAGAGAAGGGCAACAAAACTGGTGAGGGGTCTGGAGCACAAGTCTTATGAGGAGCGGCTGAGGGAGCTGGGATTGTTTAGTCTGGAGAAGAGGAGGCTCAGAGGAGACCTTATTGCACTCTACCACTTCCTGAAGGGGGGTTGTGGTGAGGAGGGAGTGGGCCTCTTCTCCCTGATAAATAACGACAGGACGAGAGGGAATGGCCACAAGTTGCACCGGGGAAGATTTAGATTAGACCTGAGGAAGCATTTCTTTTCTGAAAGAGTGGTCAGGCACTGGAATGGCCTGCCTAGGGAGGTGGTTGAGGCACCATCCTTAGCGCTGTTCAAGAAGCGTTTAGATGAGGTGCTAAGGGATTTGATTTAGTAGTTGGGTAGGGATAGTGATAGGAGGATGGTTGGACTAGATGATCTTGTAGGTCCTTATGAACCTTATGAACCTATGAACTTATGAACTTATGAGCAAAGAGCAACAATGCAGGGTAATCTGGAATTGCAGCTGAAGATGTTTCTCACACAGTTGTTGCAGACTGCATTTTATTTTATTTTATTTTATTTTATTTTATTTTATTTTATTTTATTTTATTTTATTTTATTTTATTTTATTTTATTTTATTTTATTTTATTTTATTTTATTTTATTATTTTATTTTATTTTATTTTATTTTATTTTATTTTATTTTATTTTATTTTATTTTACTTGATTTTACTTTATTTTACTTTATTTTACTTTATTTTACTTTATTTTATTTTATTTTATTTTAGCACTGAGTTTGTATGCCTTGGGCTGAAATCCACAAAGCATTTGTTTCCCCTGCTTTACTCAGAAAGGTGCAGAAGAGATGTTGGGAGGCACCTGGCCACTTAATTTAAGAGAGAGTAAAGGAGATAGTGAACAATTCTCAATGTCGTTTAAAATGAGGAAGACAGTAGTGAGTGGAGCCTCTTTTTTTACTTTAATAAAGGCAACATAATCTGAATGTCATCTTTTCATTATGTGCCGCTTGTGACTGACACATGATTTAAATTGGCACTTGTGAGGCAAAGGGAAAAGAGAACAGCTGAACAGGAGAAGCAGAACCAGTTGGGTCACTTCTCTTTAGTGTAAAATTCTCAGAACGTGTGCACAAAAAAAAAAAGGTATAATCAAAAGTGATTTTTGGGTTGCTTTCAGGGTTCCAGCTGCCTTCTGTCTTCTCAAGGCCTCTATTTATGCTTTGATAGAGGCTTTGTGAGATGGTTATCAAACTAGCTCTTTCTTAGCTGTGGAAACTGACAGTACAGCTTCATCCTCTTCTTGTGGCTTTGTGTGGATGAGGATGGGGAATTTGGCGAGACTGTGACCTAAAGCAGCAAGACAAGACAAAGTACAGTTTTTGTGTACACCTCATTAAATTTAAGCTTAAATTCCCCTCTATTGCTGTGTTTTAACTCGATACGCAGCGAAGTCTACCATATTTCATTTATGAAAAGGAAATAAAAGCTCAAGCTAGATGATAGAATCTTAGCCTCAGCCCTTAAATTCCATCCTAGTCAATAAGTATGTTCTGATGAAGCAAGAACAAATTATTTCTGCTCCATCTGAACCTTTTTGAAGCTTTCACTCCATGCAATATCTTTCAAGTTTAGGTGACATTTAAGGCCTAAACCTTTAACTGGCAGTAGCTGCGAGAGCTTGCTTTTGATACCTTTAGAGAAGCAGGGTAGTGGTGAGAGGGCTGGGGTTATGACTCAAGGCAATTTTTCAAGGATTTGAACCCCTTCCCTAGCTGCTTTTCCAATAAGGTGTACTCTTTGTGCTTAGTGTTCTCTCTGCTTTACCTGGTGGAACTTGTAAATCACATACACTGTGGGACTGAGAAATACCTTTCTGAGTAGGTATAGGGATAAAGGGAAGGAGGAAGGAAGGAAAAGAGGAATATCTATTTCTCTAGAACTATGTTGTCAACTGTTTTACACCCACATGTAGGCACATGTGCTGTCAAGTCAGAGTTCATGACATATGCAACCTTAGCTTCTGATTTGTAATGCTTGTGTTTGAAAAATGACTGCGGAAAATCAAATCAGTAGGAACTCACCCTGTCAGGAGGTGCATAAGTGGTCCTAGGAGACACTGTAACAACACATCTCTGCCAGTCTGTAATTCCTTATAGTACAGGAGATTTCAAACTAATAATCCCCATCCAGACAGTTGGGCAACTTGGGTTTCATTTAAAGAAACATCCACCACACATGCTGCTGGTTTCTGCTTGTTTATATTCTGACTTCAAAGAAGAGTCGCACTGTTGTGAATGTGAGTATGGTACAAATGTGAAAGGACCACAGCAATGCCTGGGTTTCAGCAGCACTTGTTGCACTGTTCCCATTTGTGTTTTGTCTGTGGGCTTGCCTAACAAACGAAACCACAGCCTGTTCTGAGTAGCAAACACTACTGCCATACACACAGTACTCTAATTAAGTCCAGAAACCCCCCAGAATACAAAGTTTCCCTTTATATGTTTTTTCTTTTTCTTTTTTTTTCCCCTTCCAATGCATCTATGTATTCCATCTTCAGGTTTTGAGTTTTCCTTTTTATTTTTTCTTTTAATGGTTTGGCTTTGCAATTAGCTTTGATAGCATTCGAATGGAAGCCCTGGGGCAGTATTTTTAGCAAATAGCTGTCCAAGAGATGTGGAAAATTCTTCATTACTTTGCATCTTTAAATCAAGATAGGGTGCCTTAATAAAAGGTTAGGCTTCTCTTCATCGAGTTATTAGCCTTTGATTAAGGAATCCCCTGATGAAATGTTATGGGCTGTGTTTTGCTGGGAAGTACGACTCGATCATCGTAACGAGCCCTCCAGGTCTCCGACTCGCTGGTGCCTGACTTCTTTCCTGACCTTGAATTTCACTGAGAAGAAGAGGTTTTTCTGGAACAAGTCAGAAGTAAAATGATGCAGAAATGTTTTGCAGGATTGCCAGCAAACTGCAGAGGTGGATGAACTGAGAGGTAGCACTGGGCCTGCTGTCTGCCCTGGCAGGAGTGACTCAACAGCCTCTCTGGGCAGCTTGTTCTGTGATATTTCATAAGCCAGGGCTCGTAGCTAAAACATGCTCCCTGTCCTCACTAGCAAAGACTAGTTTGAGTGCTTCGGTGTGTGATGGTTACAGGGCATTGGAAGCACACGTTGCTGGATGCCAAAGTAGAGGGCCATTCTAGGGAAGGTCATTCCTTATGGCCTGCCCCTGAGATATCCAGCCTGCAGCTGCTCTGCTGTCAGAGGCTGAGTTCTCCAGAAAGAAGCAGGGAAACATCCAACTCTCTTCCCACCTCCCTCAGAAATCAAATGAGCAGGAAAAAAACTGCTGGGAGGTACCATTGTGCAAAATGGTCATGTTAAAAGTAGAGCATTTTGGCTTTGGCCAAGTGTGCTGGAGTACATAATTCTGAGAGAGAAAGATTCTATATGGGACAAAGCTGTAGGCATCAGGAACCATCAGTGAATGTGTGTGTTGATGGGGGAAGACAGGGTGAAGGGTGACTTGGCACTTTTATCATAATGTTGGCCAAAAAGCGGTCTGCTGCTGCTCTACAACTGCAGTGGCCATGGATCTCCTAGCCATCTTGAGGAACAGGAGCTTGTCTCCTAAACAACTAATGAGAGGTTGGGGTTGGTTGTTTAGTCATCCCATGCCTCACTAATAAACTGCAGTGACTGTCTTCTTTTCCAATGTGGTGCCTTGTTAATAAGGTCTGGTTGGATGCACTTTTCCTCTGGAAACCAAGGTTTCCAATGACCTCTTCCATGAATGGAGCATGGCTTGGGCAGGAGCACAGGCAACTGCATCGGGACACAAAAGCCACACCACTCAATCAGAAAAAGGTTTAAGAAAGAGACAGATGAGACATACGTGAGACAGAAGGATGTTGATTTCATGGTTTATTGTCACATTAAAAAAGTAATCTTACTGATGAATTAATATTTGCTTTTTAATATAAAAGTGCTTATTCTTACAAATCCTTAAGGCTCATTCTGTTACATTACAGTAGGATTTTTCACCATCCCAGAAACTGTGCTACATGAGTTTTGTATGGACTGCGGACATAGCAAAATCTCCAAACAGTAAAACAAAGTCATTAGTAATTTCATTGCCTTTGTACGCATGAACCTGTTTGGTGGTGTAAGAAAATTGAACGTGAAGACAAACAAAAGTAAAATTTTCTTGTATTTTCTAATTTGGCTTGGAACTGATCCCCGTAAGATTTCCATTTTGCTTGAGTGAATGGAACAAATACATTGTTCTTGAATCTTAATTTTAACTTCTACAGCAGAACAGAAGGAGTGAGACAGGAGTGTTGCAGATGTAGTATTTATCCTATGTTTCCTGCTGAAGAAAGAAAAGAAGGGACTACAGAGTACAAATGCTGCTCATACGTGTTGTATTTGTTTTGTAATGTCCTTATGTTGTACTTTTACCTACGTAAAGCTCCCACCGAAGCCAGTGTGGGTTTTGCCTGAGGGAGGAATAAGACTGGAGCTCTCATGGGGAACATTTTAGATTAAGTGGTTTAATATGTTTTTGTCTTAGAATGGAAGAATGAAATAGGTGAAAGTTACTAAAGCTCTTGTTTGTATTGATCGTAAGTGGAATATGATTTGCAGCGTATACTATAATACACAGATAAGAATATACGATATTTCTTTTTAATCATAATCAGAACTATATTAGTTGGACGGGCAGTGAATCTGCTATTCCTACTTAAATTTTAGGGGCCTATTTACTGTAAATACTTTTTTTTTTTTTCAATAATAGGGTCAAAATGCAGTAACTAAAAATTACCTAATGCAAAAGATAAAAATAATTTAAGTATTCTGGAGCAAAGGGGGATATGCTAACTGATCTAATAAATAAGGCAGTTTAAAAGCATTTGTGACTGCTACAGTGATGTATGTACATATCTTACAGCATAAATTACTGTACAGAGTACTCTGTTTATTAACCTGTGTAAACACTATTGCCAGCTATGTGGGGGAGTGCTGCAGGATTTCTTTCATTGGAAATACAAACCGCTGTAGCTTTGGTTGGGTTGGTGAAGCCTCAGACAAAACTCCCTCAGAGAGAAACGTAAGCATTGTTTTACAAGATGCACATAAACCATGCTGATCTGGATGATTTTACAGAAGAAAAAAAAAAGAAAACACCACCAACAAAACACCCAACAAAACAAAGCCAATGTTTGTAGCTGTAAATAAAATATAAAATATGAAAAACTACAAACCGATGTCCAATTCTGGGCATTGTCTAACTCTTTCAGTACCTCATCTGGACAGGAGCTCACAGCGGGCTGTGTGAAAAGGGGAAGTAGGAAAGGCTGAAAAGCTTCGGTACCCCCCCTGCACGCTGTGTGCACTTTGAGCATGCTGACCAAGAGGACAGTCAGCAGCTGGACCTCGCACTGCGACTGCTGCGTTGCCTTGTCAACCATTGGTGCTACACTCAGCATAGGAAATGGGAAGGGACCATGATTACTGTGATTAATGCTACTGATTGGGTAAGTCGTGACAAATTTAAACATCCTGTTATTTCAGAGGCCTGTGCTGTCTTCACCACCTGTTTGTTTCCCTTGCCCACTTGCAGCGTGGTTTGGTTTTAGCTTTTGTACGATGGCAGCTCTTTGGAAGAAGCTCTGTGAGTCACTTGGTGTCGAGTGCTCACTGCAACAGGGCCTTGGTCAGCAAGCATTGCTACAGTCCAGGTTTCGATTAATAATGCATGCAGGAAGGCAGGGAACTGTTGTTAGCAAAGTTTGTACAGCCATATTTTGTTACACTTGTTTTTATCTCCATCTGTAGAGGCCCTGCACAGGAAGATGTGGCTTTGCCAAGACCAAGTGTTGGCCTCGGCCTTTCTCCGACACCTCTCAACTCTTCTGCCTTGTCTCAAGCAGGAGCTGCTATGAGCCCGGCAGTGTGTAGGCAGGCCACATGCCTTAGGTGGCCTTTGTGTTGTCTATGTGCTCTTCATTGTGGATAGAACTGTAGTGCCATCTGAGTTCTTTTGCAAAATGTGTTGAATTTCCATTAAAAGAGTAACATAGGCCTCTTGTGGGGTCATAGCTGGTTTGATGTCATCAACCATCTATGGAAACACCTTCTGTTTAAAGAAAGACAACTATACTTTCAGGCAACATAGAAAAAGTGCCTTTAAGTGCTTACTAAACTATTAAATACACCTTCTAGATACGTCAGTGGTCTTAATAGAAGAAAGATGCACTTTCAGTCCTTGAGGAACTACCCACTTCTTTGGATTTGGGCCTAGTGAATTAGAGAGTGGGCCAGGGATAGTCCAAGCCCAAAACACACACTTTAAACAGCTCAGAGATAGCTCTTCACCTCCTACATATTTTCTGCTCATATGCCCCCTCCCAAAGCAATGTCAGCCATATCCTGCCTCAGTGCACCTCATGTATTTTAGCAATTTCAGCAGGCATCTCAGTAGCAACAAGTGCAATTGTGAGCCTGGGAGGGGTTTGTATGTTCACTGTATCTGAACTCATCACTGGAGCCAGATGACAGAAACAAGTCCTTCTAAGGTGCAATTCATCTTGCTCAGGCTTTCCTTACAGGGTGAGGTGAATCTCACCTTCTGTGTTAAAATCAGGCCATTTTTACTCTTCCATTCCACCTTCTCTTGGTACTTAACCCCAGTGGATCATTACAAGGCTGATTGTACGGCCTCAGTGGCACAGAGAAGGTCTTTGCACAGGTGTGAGGCTACCAGTTCCAGTTCTGCAGGGCCACAGAGTGGCAACGTTCATTCAAGCAAATCAGTAACACCTGACCCAAAGGCTGTGTTGGCACTGCTTTAATTCCTCCAGCTGTGCTGCTAGGTAGTTGAGTCATCAGCAGTCAGGGCTTTGGGTCCCCTGATGTGTGGTCTCTCTGATCCACCTTCTCACCTGGAGAAGGAAAGCTGGCCAGAACTTGTGCACGGAGTCATCAGCATTCACCCTCTCTTCCTCAGGGGGAAACTGGTATCTTGCTAGGACTGACAGGGAGGAGTCCTGTCAGTCCTGCTAGTCCTGCTAGGAGCACTAGTCCCACTGCTGGGGTAGCAGCAGGAAGAAAGTAGAAAGGCACAGAGCTGCTTGGAGCAGCTCTGAGCTGTCTTCCATGTGATGTCTGAGATACTCCTGTGAGTAATGCTCAGTAAGGGGAAGAAAATGAGAAGTTGGGAAAGCTGCAAGAAGAGCAGAATGTGGCCAGGGAGGCAAAATGAAAGGCTGAAAAGGCATAAGATGAATTTGTGTACCAATGATGGCTAATTAGCTACAATTTGTGGTTTCCCGGGGAGACAGAAGCCCCTGTGCTCCCATGCTGCATTTTGCGTGAGCAAATGGAAGATGGACTTGTTTGTCATGGGTGAGGGCAGGTCCCAAAGTATCAAGTGCAGATGAAAATATCCTTTAAAAATTCCAGTATTTTCAGGCATAGAAAAAAGACTTAAGAAGAGCCTATACTTTGGTACTTGTCTATGTTGAGCTGGTCCCCACATTAAGTGCCTCTTTCCTGCTCTGTGGGTACAATGAGGGTTCTTTATATAAGAATACTAAATGGAGAACAAATGGAAAGTAGTGCTAAGCAAAGAAGGGTTTTTTGGCATTGCCTGAATAATGCGAGCAGCAATAGAAACAACTTTGTTGTTCCAACTAGCATTTAGTCCTTGGTTAAGTGCACTGCAGTAATGTGTCAGAAGAGAGCAGGGAATTTGACCCTGCGATGCTAGCTAGCGATGGCATGATTTAGGAAGGTAGTTCCCTGAACACTGTGCTCCCAATGTATGTGACTTCCCAGATCAGTAACTGGTACTGCAAATGGACACAGAGATTATTTTGTTGTTAAGTGACTAGTGCTCTGCAGTGCACCGTTCTAAAAGAAGATAGCCATCAATCTGGATTAATTTTGGAGATGGATTTGGAAGAACAGGCTGGATGTTTCTGAGGAGAAACACTGTTGGTGACACTGGGGAGGCAAATTTCTTTCACAGAAAAACAAAGTGGTGTAGTAACATTAAAAAAAAAAAAAAAGGAATTCTTTGGATGGCTCCCACCTTTTTTAACCTTCACTGTTTGTCCCAGAATCACTGCTGTGATTCTTTCTTTGCTGCCAGGCTCAAAGTAACAGATACTCTGGGAACAGTGATTTCACCTAGGCTGTGACTCCCCTCAGTCCTAAGCATGAGTTTTATATACTATGGCACTTAAATTGAGAGCTTAAATGTTATTTAAGGAGTTTGAGGGTCTTGTAGCTCTGGACTAGGGGGTGAAATTCATCCACTGTGCCTATCAGGTTATTTCCCCAGCTCTACAACACCACTTTTCTTCTGAGAACGCATTGTCACTTGCATGCATATTAATTCTCATAAGGTCCTACAAGGCAGATAAATGTCAAGTATCCCTTGCGTTAGTACACAGAAGAAGGAGGACGCCTACATGTCTTATGATTCGTGCTGTTCTCTATGTTTACTCCCCCAAAGAAATATATACCTTGGGACAGAGGAAGTCCCCATTATTCTTTTTTTTTTTCTGTTTTGTTTTGGCATTTCCTTGGACCCACTGAAGTCCTTTGGTGAGGCTGCGATTCAAGCTACACAGACCAAAGAAGAGAGGAAGCCTTGCTGTATTGCTGCTGGTTTTGTGGTGAAAAGCAAGACCCTATGTGCATCTCACGGGTTACTTGCTTCGTGCTACAGCACCCAGCTGGAAAAGGAGCTTGGGCTGCTAAAGAAGACAGCCCTGAAAAGGCATTCATTCTTGTGGACTTCCAAGACCGAAGGAGCCAGACAGCAAGCAGAGGCAAGAAATGATTTCAGAAACATCCAGTGACACCTCAGCGATGAAGGCCACAGTCATCTGAAATGGATGGAGCCTTGGATGCTCCAAATCTCAGTGTTTTTTTCTTCTCTGTAGCTTTAGTGAGCTGAGGGCAAACCGAGTCTGCAGTAACTTTCCCAGTTTGTTGACCAACCTTAAGAACAGTTTACAGCATGGCAAGCGGTAGTGCTAGATGTGGGATCTCAGCATTACGGAGGGCAAACGGCAGTTTTATGGCAGACATTTTATGGCAATTTTTCATGAAACAACAGTGGGTGAGAAACGCTGCTGTGTTTTTCTAAACAGAATAGACATATGATCATCCAAATGCTTTTCTAAACGAGTTCTCACAAATGTATCTGTGCTTACATGCCTTCCCAGCCTTTGGAGCACAGCGCACAAGCTAATGTAACAACTACAATTATGATACTGATCAGACCTATTGGGCCTTTTTAAGATATGAAAATCAGACTACTTCTCTAGTTTCAAACACAGTGAGTTCAAAGATGTGAGGTAAATGCTAACAGAAGGATATCAAAATGAGAGGCATGTTAGGTCTGTGCCGGCCAAGCCTTGACCGTTATCTTAACAAGTTGATATTCTTCAGGCATTGTTTGTGTTTCCATTGTGCCAAGAGATTTTATTCTTTAGTTGGAGGATTCTCCCTAGAGGGAGGAAGGGAAACATTGCTCTCATTGTGAAATAGAAACATTTCTTTTTGACATCCTAAGCATTAAGTGGATTATGTAAAGGCAAAGCATATTGCAGAAGGAGATGTTCTTAATATAGTTTTGACCAGGAACTTATGACCCTCCACAAAATTTAGGACAGTTGGAAAAAAACAACCAACATATCCCTTTGACAATCTTTTCATTTGGAAAAAAATCTTGTAAAAATTCCTGGAATTCATCCACTGTTATTTACATAAAATTCAACCTTTCCTGCTTAAAATCAGCTGTCATTTAATGTCACATCTGTGGGGTATCTGAGACAGATGCCATTCATCCGAGTCATTTTGCAAATTCCAATTTCATTTGGATTAAAACCTACAACTAAGTCAGTGAATAGTATATACTGCACATGCATTAAGGCTGGTGACTACTGAAGTCTCTTGGGTAGATAAACTAAGCACAGATTAGCCAGGTCTAAGTATATGTTCTCATCTAGCAAGGAAAAATAAAATATCCTGACATTTCAGTGATGTAGATTTGAATCAGTAGCCATGAAAAATGATTGAACATTTGTATTACAAAAGAGATACAATGACACGGTCCCAAAGGTGCATTGCTTATAAGTTAATTAGCTGCACAAATTATTTTGATAACAGTTTACTGCAGTTCTGAGGTGATATGGCTGCTCAGTGATGAGCCGTTGATGATCAATAGTAGGCACTAGTAATATCCTTCATGCTGAGTGACTTTTATTACTATTTCGATTTACAGTATATACATATGTGTTTGTATCTACACTTAGGGCTTGATTTCTTAACCTCCTTTATCTAAGGTCTTCTGTACACTGAAGCATCTTCCTTTGGAGCCCTGTGATATTTGGCTAAAAGAATTAGGCAAATGAGCTGGGGAATCCTGCCATGTGATGGTGGGGCTGTGCTTGGCTTTTAGCATGTCATTCATGCCTCCAAGTGGTCAAGTAGTATCAGTGATTAAGGGCAAGGGTCTGTATTATCTTGCTGTCTCTAAGGATCCCGTATGCTCCTCTGCATTTCTTGTATCCACCTTCAGTACATGGTTCATTTGGATGTATTCTCATTCCTTTATCAGCCTTTACTTATTCAGAAGCCTCTGTTTATAAGCAGACCTCTCCTTCCAAGCATAATTCTTCTGGATTTGTACAGGCTGATGTCTTGCTTTCACCAAATGAACCTTCACACTGACACAGTGTAAAGAAATCTGCACATTCATGGACTTCAGACTGTTGTAAAAGCAAGTAAGCTTCTTTCAATTAACTCCAAAGAAGGATGGTATCTACCGGTCTCATCTAGAACAAAGTACCTTTGAGTCATATCTGCAACTGCTCTTGTTCCTATTGTGGAGCATATGCTTAATCGGACCAGACCTAAAAGCCACACGCACTCCTCCAGATCAGGCCCAAAGAAGATGGAACGAAGTATTTGTTGTCATCACGCCACATTCAGCTCCAGCCAAATGAACCGCCGCGACTATTACGCAGCAAGAAGTCTGCACAGAAGAGAATTGTAAATAACTTCACCAAAAAAGCTGTACAGCTGTGAGAAAGCCAGTGGAAAGGAGGCCAAAAACTCTAATCCACGTGTATGACTAGTTGGTTTCCATGGCTGCTATTTCATCCCTTTATGCCACCAGAGGTTAAGGCTCAGTGTGCTCATCAGGCCACACAGACGATGCCAGCACACTACCTAAAAGCCAGTGTGTTTTTTCAAAGAATCAATGGGTATTTTGGCTGGAATAATTCAATATGAGAACAACATACAAGAAATGACAATCATCTGCAAGAAATCCTTAGGCCTTGGAAACATTACAACAGGACAGCATAATTCTTGCATTTCTTTGAAGTTGCTTGACATATTACATCCATACAAAGAGTTCATTGTGATTAAGAAATATATCCTGATCCTAGTAAAATAAACATGCTTCGAAGTTCCATACTTGAAACTCAAATGCCACATGTGCAATAAAACTAAACTCCATTTAAGGCAAGTAATTTATGTCACATCTAAAATTTCTCAACATTAAATAGCAGTAAGGGCTCCCACACCCCCCAAACTTGTCTGAAGATAAACATCATAGGCACCATCAAAGAAAACAGAAGCAAATCTAATTGGAATTTCACTCATTGGAAATCCAATTAGGGAATCCAATTCTAATTGGAAATTCCACAGTACCTTTGTAAGATGTTGAAGCAGCTGACAGAATCCACTGCTGCCAGTCTGGTACATCATGGTAGACACCCACTGCTGGAGATCAGGCAAGTAATAAACAGAAAGGCACTAACCATGTTCTCCGTGACACTCAGGACCAAGCAACTTGCGTTCCTGCTGAGGTGGGTAACAGCTGGGATTAAGAGTGATGAAGGACTTGGAGGATGTGCATTTTATCATTTAAAGGCAGGCCCACGCTCACTCCTAAAGCCAGCCATGCTGTAATACTCAAGCCCACGTTAAGAGGTTACCTCATCTTAGGAGTTCTCTTGGGGTGGAAGGATCCAAGCACCAATCGACACATAAGATGGGCTTGGGATGGCTTGGAGATGAGCAGTCCCTGTGTAGTTACCCTGCTGAGCTGCTTCAAAGAACAGGGCGATGCTCAGAGTCTGAGCAATAGCCAGACCTATGGTAAGCAGCCTAGATAAAAAACGTGCTGGTATGTGGAGCTCTGCGTGCTGTCAAGCCGGCTCCTGAAAACAGGGTAAATACAGCTTTTGCTTTCAGAGATGTTTTACTGAGAAAACATGCTGCTTTGTTTGGTATCTTTTCTTTTTTAAATGCATCTCTTCAAAATCACTGAGGAAAAAAAAGGCAGCAAGGACCAATCAATCAACCCTCAACATCAGTGGCTACTTCTACTTGCATCATCTACTGAGAAAGATTTTATACTCCCATTTCCATAAAATATTTGTAAATTGAATTAGAAAACAACAGTCAAAGGCTCAGTCAGTGACTTGGACAAGAACAGTCCATTGAAGTGAACAGAGCCGCTGACTTGAGTAAGGGCTGCAAATCTGATTGCAAAGCAAGCAAAAAATTATATTTCCAATACAGAAGAAGAAAAATAAATGTGTCAAAAGCACTGAAAATGAACACAAATGTGCTAAGGGCAATCACAGTTAGTATGAACTGGCCTTGACCTCAGCTGACCCAAATTAAACTCCAATCATTGTGGGATTAATTCTTCTGGCATGAAAAACACAGCCTGTCAACAGGAATGGAAAACATCCCACAAATCAAGAAACATTAAAGCCTAGTTGAGGATTATGCATGAAGAGTGAGAGGATTATGAAAGGGAACAGTTCTTAGCCTGATGAGCAGAAAACTCAGCTTCCCAGATAAAGGAAATGGCATGCAGTGTTCCCATACAGCCTAGAAGAAAGTGCTGCAAGCTTCTGCTAGGTGAAAAAGATCTGAAAATCAAAATCTGTAAGATGAAGCCTTCCCGTGCAAAGCCAACAACTGTTATGGCTATCTGTCTGTCTGTATGTAGCTGAAATTAAGACATTTTCTTTAGTGAGTGGATTGCAGTTTGCCTTTTTTGTTTCCACTTTTTATCTGTTTACTGTCAGTAACAGAATGCAGTTTCCCACCATCTCCTTTAAAGCTCACACTATCAGCATATCTGCTTTCAGGCTTTTTGCCTGTTATTGTAGCTTATATTGTTGGTGTGGAGCCAAACAAGAGGTCGAGTGATTTAAAAGGACAGGAGATAAAGAAATGCAAGCGATCTGCCAAAACTTCTCGCACACTGAAGGAACGCTGTCTTTCTCCATCTTAGTGCAGACTACACAACTCCTCTGAGTGCCCCAGCAGGGAAGTTACAGGGAGGTGGAACATTAATGTTGGAACTTCTGTCAAGTGTCCACGCTTGCAGTAAGTTCTCTGTTGCTGAGATTTGCCCTCATTCATTCAGTTCAGGAAAACCCTTGTCTGTGTGCTTAAGCTCTACTGAAGTAAATGGGATTTCAGTACAAGCTTAAAAGGTAAGAGTCTATTGAGAGCTTTCCTGAATAGGGATTTGTGCTTATTGCACTTGGTTCAATCACCCCATGAGATTTTGGTTTGTGAGTTTTTCAGCACATGAATAGGAAGGGTATGTTTTGTGCATTCAGATCAGTTCTTTCTAGTATTTCTAGTGTACGAAAATTTCCTGGAGAGTGGTACGGAACAATTTATTCTGAAGAGAAATCATTGTATATTGTACATATGCACAGATACATATCTACTCTCAGAAAACATCTTCTCAACATTGAAGAAATATTCACCTTTGTTTGGATCAATGCTGTGGTTGACTATTTCTGTAGCACAGTGTCCAGAATAACTGAATTATCCATGAAAGGTTATACAGTCCACGTGAATGGCACACAGTCATTATGACAAGTGAGTGCTATTCCGCACCCAGTGAAGTCCTTGTTGAGTGTACTGAACTAAGTGCTCCATACTGCTGTGCAAGGTGATGGGTCCCATCAATGCATCCAAGTCGTTAAAAAATTCTACAGGGGAAAAAAAAAAAAAAGATTCTGCATCAGAAGAGTGAAGCTGTGTTTGCTATTTGTCACCCTTTAATAGGTTTTATTCTCTTGCAAATTGAGTCAAGCTGAGCATTTCATGGGAATGAAAGTGCTAGTGAGATTAATTTTAAAGCCCTGTGGTTCATGATGTTACAGGCTGATACACAACAATTTTCTTTGAAAGAACAAAACAGTGAGTTCTTCAGCTTTGCCTTTCATTAATTTCCATTGAGTCTTGATAAAACAAACAGATGCTGGGCAAGATTTATTTTGAGATTAAGCACAAGTGAATCTAAAGGTCTCTACGCAAGTGTCTATCTATATGTATGCTAGATATCTAAACCACCCTGATAGACAAACAGAGGCATACACAACACGATCATCTCCATCTAAAGAGTAATTTGCCTAACTAGTCAATAGGGACTTAATTCAGTTACGCCCTTAGAGGCATATGAATGTCCATCTGAGATGTCCTCAAGCAGTTGATACATACATAGTTGACCTCACACAGGACACACAGGAGACTTCTGGAGCAGCAGTACAGGAAAAGACACCTCAAAGGGCATCTGGCAGCTATGAGTAGGCAACTGAATTGTATCCCTGTGTCATCTTCAAGGTGAACTGAGCTGCCCTCTGAGCTCTGCTGTTTGCACCAAACCAAATTCCATCCACTGTAATGAGAGATTAACCCAACAGCTCACATACAAGCACCTATACTGAAGTGTCCTAATTTTGATTGGAATCCTCACCATGTCCCTGCCTTAAATACAATGGGACCAGTTCAACTGAGAGAAGGAGGGCTGGAACATCCCTCCTATGAAGAAAGGCTGAGGGAACTGGGCTTGTTTAGCTTGGAGAAGAGGAGGCTTAGGGGAGACTCCGCTGCAGCCTTCCTGTACTTGAAAGGAGCTTACAAACAGGAGGGAGACCAACTTTTTACACAGTATGATAGTAACAGAACAAAGAGAGAATGGCTTTAAACTGAAAAAGGGGAGATTTAGGTTAGATGATAGGAAGAAATTCTTCACTCAGAAGGCGGTGATGCACTGGAACAGGTTGCCCCGAGAGGCTGTGGATGCCCCATCCCTGGAGGCATTCAAGGCAAGGCTGGATGTTGCTCTGGGCAGCCTGCTCTAGTGGCTGGCACACCTGCCCATGGCAGGAGGGTTGAAACTAGATGATCTTTGAGGTCCCTTTCAACCCAGGCCATTCTGTGATTCTATGATTTCTCATATGAGGAAAGGCTGAGTAACCTGGGTCTGTTCTGCCTGGGGAAAAGAAGACTGAGAGGGGACCTGATACAGGTTTAAATCTTTAAATATCTAAAGGAAGTTGGGAGACAAATGGATGAGATCAGGGTCTTCTAGGTGTTGTGTAGCAATAAGACAAGGAGTAATGGCCTAGGACTTGAACATAAGTTCTGTTAAGTTCTGTACTAGCACGTGGAAGAACTTCTTTATGATCAGGGTGACCGAGCACTGGAAGAGGTTGCCCAGAAAAGTTCAGTAGTCTCCTTTTATGGAGATATTCAAGATCGGCAGGACACCTACCTGTGTGACCTACCGTAGCATAGTTGCTTTAGCAGGGGGGTTCAACTCAATCTCTCGAGGTCCCTTCAAATCCCTGCAATTCTGTGATTCTGTGAATTTCACCCTGAAGAAGGAGTGAGGGCACCTTGTTCCCACCTGTCTCTGTTTGGGAGTGGAGGTTGGAGGGGCGCTCATTTCTTCTGTGGAAAGGAAGTGTGCTCCTAATTTGTGATGTGGTCTGCCTAGAATCATGTCTTCCAGCTCCATGACTCTGGGAGCAGAAGTCTGCCTTGCTCCCTCTCAAACCTCTCTCTCCAAAATGACACAAATGGCAGTGAATACTACTTGCAGATACGTGTGTGACCTGCAATCTGCCTGTCACCAGCCAAGTACTGAAAAAATTAGTGACACAAAGATGCTTCTAAGTGAGACAGCTGACAAAACTGCATTTTTTGGTAATTTTGGGACAGATCAGGAGAAGACTGAAGAAAAAAATAATCTCTGCAGACAGGATTCCTGTCAAAGCATTTTTTTTCTGATCAAAACATATGATGTTCTTGTAGAGTAGCCCATTGCCTTGAATCACTCACCTCTATTTTCCTTGGCCAGGTTGTCAGCCATCTCCCAGTAGTCATAGCTGTGCAGGATGCTGTTGGTGATGCTGACGTGGTTGGCTGCCATCTGATGGATGCGCTGCGGGATGCTGATTATAGGAGATGAGGAAGGGGGCCCTGTGCTCCCCTGGGATCCGACAGAGCTGACCGGAGAAGGGCTAGGGGACATGGGTGATGGAGTTCCTGTGCTCCTGAAATCAGATGTTAACACCACTGCTTAAAAATGTTTGGTTTAAAAACATGGGAGTATCAGAACACACAGCAAGTAAGAAAATATAACATCTGACAGTCAATTTGGTCTAAGTTTCTGTGACATGTAAACTTACTTTCCACTGTTACCCCAAGAAGATGGGTTCTGGGCAGCTTTTGATGAATTCTGTAAAGGAAAAATAATTAACAATGCATATAATTAATGTAAGATTGTGAAATGAAGAACAGCAGACAATATAAAAGTAAAGGAATGTGAAGAAAAAATTGTGCAGATAGATGCATTCAAGTCTCATGACACAGTTAACCCATAGAGCCTAGCATGGTGTTGTGATGAAGCTGTGCTGTAGCACAGACTCAAATCACACTATTAAACATCCTGAGATGAGGGCAGGCTAGGAAAACATGCTTATTGATGTTCAACTTTTCACAAAACTCCTGGGAGTTCAGAAGAAAGTGCTGCTAGGACTCTTTCTCAGGTTTAGGCTGGAATTTCTTGTGGTAGAGAATACCAGAATACCGGAAGGCCAGCAGCAGTTCTACAGGAAATTCAGTCTGTAATGTCTCTTTTCACCAATCTTGGAACTTCAAACAGAATTTTTTTCTTCCTTTTAATAAAGGATAGCCAGGCATATAGAAGTTTTAAGCCACTATGGTCCTTGCTCTCCTTTGTCCTGTTCTACTGTTTAGCAGACCTCAAAGTTAGGAAAATAGGTTCAACATTGAACTTTCTTAACTTCTGTGTTTTAGAGTTTTGTTGTTCCTTTGCCAGCAAAACTGCATGTCACCTGGAGTTAGCAGTAACATTTCCATATACACAATTGGCCAGTGAGATAGGCACACTGCTCGAGCCTCTCCCAAAGAAAGCTTGTTTTCTCAGTTTTGACGTGTCTTCTGCATTCCTTCATGTGTTCCCACACACCAAAATTTTTGACACCTGGACTTCTGTGTTACTGGTATGAAAAAGCAGCTCTGGAGTGTCCTACTGAGGGCTTTTCCCTCAGTGGCTTTTATTTTGTTGTTGTCGTTGTTTGTTTTGTCTTTTCCAGAACTACTGGCCTTCATCTTTCTACTGTAACAGAAACTGAGCATGTGTTATTTATTTACAGGGTTGGAGGCAGGAAAAATGAGAAAACTGAAGTGGAATCAAGGATACTTCCACTGTAAATTTAACTAGCCTCTGCCTTACTGTATAGCTTCCTACACCTTTTTTCTTATGTTGGCTTTTTTATTTTTAATTATCTGCTACATCACTTTCTTTTTTTTTAAATATAATGGAAATAAAATACTTAAAAGAAGATTTGGTAAGTTTTTTTTCTTCTGTAAAATAAATGTACTTCTGATTTTCCCTGAAAATATGTGTGAAATAGTTTAAAATCATTCTTTGATTGATAATATATGTGGAAGCTCTTAATGCAGTCAGCATTTCACGTCACTTGGTTTTGAAAGCTTTTAGATACCAAATATGAAATGACTGGAGAATTGGCTTGTTTTTCACTGGAAATTATGGCAAATGGATTTTTCCCCCCCTATTTTTACTTTCAAAGGTGAGAATACTTTCTAATGTGGAATTACGCTATCGTTATATCAGCAGGAGCTTTGCAGAAAACAAGCTCATCTTGTCTGTAACAGAGTGTAAGTCCATTTTATGTTTGCTGTGAAACAGTTTCTGCCTGCAACTAAGAGACATTTTACATGGTTGAGAGCCTGACCATCCTGTTCTTAATGCAGGCATTCTCTGAACTGGTAAAGAAACAGAAAGCGTTATAATTGGCACATATTTCTTTCCCCTGAAATCAAGTCATTGTTAGAGAAACATAACATGTTGAATTATATATTGCTAAATTTTTAGAAGCAATTACAGTGACTTCAATTTCAGTTTGACAATAACAGATCTGTCAATTTCCTTCACTGTCTTCAAGTGTTTAAAATCTGGTCATGAATGTTCATGGTTGTATTTGAATTTTTTTTATTAACAAAACGTCAAACGATGGATGTTTTTCATTTCAAGGTACATTCCTCTGTAAAAAATTAAAAAAATAAAAATAAAAAAAAGGAGCCCTGTGTTTAAAGACAAATGGCTGTTCAGGTTCCCAAAGCAGTTTGCTTTAAAGCATTTATATGTATGTATTTCTTTAATTAGAAAGACAGAGGCTAGTTTTCTTTCCATGTAGATTAAATGCTGGATGGACTGACTGCTAGGAGGGTTCCACCATAAAGGTTCTGTCCTTGAGATACTTTCAGAGAAAGGTTTCCTGTCAAATAAAATAAGATTAAAATGCTTGGAATGACTTCCTGTCGTATTCAAAATAACCAGGCTGTAGACCAGGCAGGGACTGGAGAAAGGAAGCAGTAGCATGTGAAGCAAAGCAGTGAGGGGAAGCCAGTGGTGCTCTGTCAAATATATGGTGGGTGGCTTGGTTGCCCTCTGGTGCTTTTGTACAACTCCCGTTGAAGTCAGAGTGGGCTGTCTGGTAGTTCCTTGGGCGAGAACATGTCCCACTGCGCAGCTTTACCTATGGATGCTGCCAAGGGGGAGTCCTGCAGTTGAGGACTGATAATGATCAAAGTCTTCAACTCACAGGAAGTCTAGTGGGAAGTGTAATCCTGGAGGGGAATTCTTGGAGCAAAATCTCCAAAATCTACCTACAACAGAGCAGGTTAGCACTAGATAGTTGATTAAGAATAACCTAAAAATGCCTCTTTGTTAGTATAATAAATTTCTTAGCCTTCCTGAAGGGACATGACTTGTATATTACACAGAAAGTCCCTTGTGAAGGCAACGTAACTAACTGGTGATTAAGTGTTGCCATGGGAGTCTATAATAAAGCTCCTACTGACTTCATGGGACAGTGACTAACCTCAGCACAGCCACTGTTTTTATTAAAATGTGTTTACTATAACACCATATTGATTTTAGAGCATTAAGAAAAAAGGTACCTTGAAATACTCAATAAGGGCTTTAGAGTACTTGACAGCATGGTCTCTCTTGAGTCGGAACATCCTCCAGTACAGAAGGGCCAGGCAGCGGTAGCTGCAATAAAAGGGAGAGCATAAGGTGAAGTGTGCCCCCAAACAGTAATCCCCATGAATTATCTTAAATTCTCAAACTAATGTGCAGTGGAAGACTGCTGGCACTTTTCTTACTTTCAAGTTCACCATTCTGTTCCATTTTACTAATCATAGAATCAGAGAATCACAGAATGGTTTGGATTGGAAGGGACCTCAAAGCCCACCCAGCCTCAACCCCTGCCCAGGACCCCATCCAGCCTGGCCTTGAGCTTCTCCAGGAATGGGGCACCCGCAGCTTCTCTAGGCAGCCTGTGCCAGCACCTCACCACCCTGACTCAAGCATTTCTTCCTATCATCTAACCTAAATCTCTTTTTTTTTTTTTTTTTTTTTCAGCGTAAAGCCATTCCCTATCAGCCTGTGTAAAAATTTGGTTCCCCTCCTGCTCATAAGATCCTTTCTAGTACAGGAAGGCTGCAATGGGGTCTCTGCTGACAATCCTCCAAGCTGAACAGAGCCTGTCTGAGATGCTCCAGCCCTCTGAACAATTTTGTGGCCCTCCTGTGGACCAGCTCCAGCGGCTCCACATCCAAACATGGTTAGAGACCACGAAGTAGGTGCCATTGCCACTAGGGCCTCTTCCATCCTTGTCGAGAGGACCGCTAATGGTCCTTCTCACTTTGTAGTGGACTCACGAGCAGGGCTGTGAGGTGCCACAGCCACGGCGGGGCCCCTCAGCCCGCAGCCAGCGAGTTGCGGCCGCCCGCCGCTGGAGGACAGCCTCGGCTCGGAGACCGGCAGAGCCCGGCAGGCAGCAGGCGGGAGGGAGCGGCCTGGTCCCTTCACCGCTCTCCCTCCCCTTTTTTCTTTTTCAGCCGCTTTTCAGTCATTCCCCACCTAAGCATTTTGAAAGCGATTCCCGTGCCCTGCGCTCCTCCCGACTGCGCAGCAGATTGGCGACAAAGGAAGGGCGTTTGAAAGGAGCGCGCACCTCTGAACGCTCGGTTCTTTTTATACAAGTGATTAATTAGGGCTCTTTATTTACGGAGGATGAAGATGCATTCAGTTTGGGCTTTTAACAGATGGTTAATAGATGTTAAAAACGCACTTGCTGATTGTAAACGTCCACTTACTGAGAATCAGTAACCATGTAATAGGTATTTGATGTATTAACTACATAGATATTAAATTAAAATTTGATTTTAACGACATTTTAGCTTTTTACTGGCCATCTTCAGCCAACCTATAGAATGTAAGGTGCACGCGTATATCCTGACATCTCCATTTGGGAGGGAATCCAAGAGGCTTAATTATCGCCATCACCGTATCTCTCTTCACGTAATGCAGATGTAATTTATGATTACAGAGCCTAAATGTCAGCCACAAAGAAATTGCCAAACTATCGGCACAAGAGTACATTGCTCATAAAAACAACAAACCATCGGGCATTTAAAAATTAATTACGCTGATGTACGATAAGCTGACCTGTCACAGTCAATAAGTACGAATTGCTTATTTATAGAGACAGAATGCAGACCTGCTGCAGTGATACGAGGGCTGGACCTTCCCAGAGCTGAAAGTACGCTCTTTATTTCAATACACAACATAATCCTATCTGGCCGTGTCCAGCATCTGATTTTCAAGAGCTCTCTCCCTGCAGAAAAGGACCTTTTGAGGAAATGGCGATCTACTAACCATAGTGCTGCCAACTGCTTGTCTTCTGGTGTGGCGTTGGGGCCTGAGTGGGTTTTTAGTCTCACTGCGTACCTTAAGCAAAAGGAGAGAAGCCCATGTGAGTTAAGTGACACAGCTTTAATTTACTGATCAGCTCCTACTACAGCTATGCTGACCAATGTAATTTGAGCCGGCCCGTTCCACGTATTTGCTCAAGTTACCAAACACACATGTCCTTTTCTGGTTGTGTTCTGGAACTATTTTGTCATTAACAGTGCCTCCCTGCACTCCTTATACAGCAGTAACTCCTCCGACCATCGATCAGTGCAGAGGGAAGCCCAGCTGGCAAGGTGTTGCTTCCTGGCTCGCTGTGCTGCCCTACCAAAATAACCCCCGCCGGCGGGGAGGCCCAGTTACACAGAGCTCATGCAGGGAGGCTTTCGCAGTGTTTGAAGGCAGGTGACAGCCTGTCTTGAAGCCGGTGCTGCCCTCACCCTGCCAGTTCCGAGCACGTCTACCCAGATTTGAGCCTCCAAGCAGAGCACGGCACAGGGGGAGCTTGTGGCTCAAAGCTATTTTTGCACATATGACATTAAACTCAAATTCTATAAATATTAAACATCTACAGTGGTAATGCTGCTGTTTCAAGAGTGTATGCACTATGCAATCATAAATTAGTTTCTGGAAATCTCGGCTTCCAGCTGAATACCTGAACAATGGACAAGGTTAGGACAACACAGCATTTCTGGGCTCGCTTCCAGAAAAATACCTGCTCCACATAATTAGCTGCCTGTGGGTTTTCTTATCTTTGTTTTCAAACTTTAATCCTGATACCTGTGCAAAGATTCAGTATGAACATTTTGTTTTAACAGGTGTACCTAGCAGACCTAGCGTATTTTTCTAAGCTGCAGCAAGTGAGATCAACAGTAATTCACACTACTATACAACCACAGCTACATACATTATTGAGAGCTATGAATCTGCAAGCAAAATTCATTTCCAGAGTTAGGACCATATATTTGCTATCATGAGAAAAGACAGGGCAGACAAAGGAAGAGCTCTCTGCCTGTGATGGTGAAAGCATTAAAAAAAAAGAAGGGAAGAATGCAGAGATGCAGTATACTACTCTCCTACTGGAAAAAAAAAAAATTATATATTTTACTTTGTTTAATATTCTTCCAGTTAGAAAGCTGGCCTCAATCCACTGAAATGCATTAGACAGCCCTTAGTGGAATAAAATGCCAATGGAATTGTTAACGTACATGAGAGAATGATTGCATCAACACAAGCTCCAAAAGAATGCAAATGTTTGAGGAGCTTTGCTTCATTACATTTATGATTAAAAATAAAATGCTTTAATTGCTATGAACTTAGTGCTGATGAGACCTGCATGGTTGATGGTCCTAAAGAATTATGTCGTGGTCACTGACAGTGCAGCTTTCTCTGCTAGCTTGCTGGACTTTCTCTTGCAGAGAGTCACTCAGATGCTGGGATGACTGACCTATTTTTCTCAATATCAACTATTAGTACAAATTACAATAGAGATATCCTCGGAGGAATTGTGGGTAGGACTGTATTCTGGATTATCCTGTTTGGATAGCCATGCAGCTGACTAAATGTAGGAGTCTGTTTAAGCGTGAGCTGGACTGTTTTCAGGAGTCCACTAGCTTCAGTAGAACACACACTGAATGGGCCTCAAATGCCCATGTTTCTATGGCTGCTCACATCCTTCAGGTAACAATTAAACAGCAGTCTTAAACATGTTATAGCATTTTGCAAATGATCGCTCTGTGCGAGTGTTCTGGTGTTAGGTAGAAGTTTTTTCCCCTTTTGAGGAGCACTGGACTTACACCTTGAACCTCTTTAAGCCATTTGCAACTCTAGTAAAATTAAAAGCTTTGTTTTGCATTCTACACCATTTCCTAATTTAATTTCCAATGAAATCACAGATAATCCATTTGTGTTACGTATGACTGACCAGGCACCTGGGAAGTCCTCCCTTCTCCCCATTTACTGTATCTGGGAAATCATGTGATAAAGTAGATGAGCGTATTTGCATGAACAGAGCAACCCCTGTGGTCGTCTCCTCCCTTCCTACCTGATGAGTTCAACTGTTTCTGAATACATTGTATAGGGGGATTTAGATTCCATTGGGCCTTGTTCCATTGCATTTCCACACTCAATAAACGATAGTGCTGCTTCTGCATAATTCAGTGCCTTTCCAAACTTTTCCACCTAGAGGGAAAAAATAAGGACACATAGAAATAATGTAATCATCAAGATATGGTTACATTTGATGGGATTTTCTCAACATGAGGTTTTCTCAGCGTGAATTATAAACTTGATGCAAGTCAGTATATCTTCAGATTCATAAATTTTCCTATGAGAAAGCTAAAGCCCATCAAAGCCTGTGCATCAGTGAAAATCATGAGACAGAAAGCAGAGCTGAAAAAGGCTATGAGATGTTATTTGGTCCACGCTCTTGTGTCAGAAGAAGGATCAGTGCCTAAGACAGATATTTGTCAAAGCTCTCCAGTGCTGGAAATCCCATAAACTCAACATCAGGCCTTTTGCCTCAGCTATCAAGTGTCCTTACCACCAAAAATGGTTTCACACTTCTTTGCAGATGCAGTCTTTCATCAGTCAACAAAGAAAGGTAATGATTGCCTTGAACTAAGAGAATCAGACTTAAATATTTTGAGTACTAAATCCCTCTTATTCCAAGGCTCATCTCCATTCTCATTTCTTTTTCTTTCCTACCATTTTCAGCACTGCTTGCCCTCGTCACTATTTTGCTTTCTATATCCTCCTCCTTTTCTTTTAGGGAGTACTCTACTCTCTCAGCTTCTCTCGCCATCCTTCTTCCTTGCCCAGTTTGCTCTCTTATTTTCAGAACTTCTTTGACTCCTTGTGCTTGTGTGCTTAAACAATATATATATATATATAAACATCTGTATGTCCTCAATAATAGTGCATATGCACATGTGCACATAATGTTCATATGTGTACACTGACATACCACTTATCTGGTCTCAGAATTTCATTTTTGATGTGGGTAGAGATGAATCATACCATTATCTCTCCGTCCTGACTTGTCTTTCCTTCAATCAGAACTCCTGCGGTACATAAAGCCCATTAATGGACTGGATGCATTTGGTTGAAATCTGACGCACGCAGTGAAAGGTTAATGGACCTTATTCTTTTCTAAGGGATAAAGATTTTAAATAGTAACTTTGGAATGGCACACTGGCTTCAATCTATTTTAGGTTCTTATATGACTCCCATTGCGATCATACCAGAGAATTTCACAAACTTTTTATTATATTTCTCTCCCTGACGCTCTTCTGCAGGTGGAAGTGCTATTATCCCAATTTCACAGATGGGGGACTAAGGAGCAGAGAGACTTAAGAGTCATTTTCAGGCTGCTCACTCTAAGTGCTTATATTAGGTACTGCAGTGCCAAAATAGGAGGTATCGAGCCCAGCAAGGTGATTCAAAGTGCTCCTATTTCCCTCCAGGATCCCTACACACTCAAGAAAAGGGGAAGTACCTGTGAAGAGTGATTCAGGTATCAGTAAGGAGCTGGTCCACTGCAAAGGAAGACTGAATGTGAAGGATATTTCTATCACCTAGTGCTGATGGGAGGCTATTTAAGCTGTGCCTAAGTGACTTTCATGTAGGAAATTTGTGGAAGAGCAGAGTATAACACTTGCATCTCCTATTACTGGGAGTCTGCCATAAAAACATTTTTCTTCAGGCTAAGACAGAATTTCCTTTGCATATCAAGTGATTTTTTTTTTCCATTTTGTTTAAAGCAACACACTAAAATGCACCATTTGTATTTTTCCACAATATTTTCTGATTTAAGACTCTCTTTAATATGGAACTGAATAAACCATGGAAATTTGTGCTAATAAACACAGCCAGAGTGTAAAGCTGTGTGTTAGTGTCCTAAATTAAGGGCCTGCTACAGCTTCCTTGGCCACTTTATACTCTGCACAGCTAAGAAAAAAGAGGTGGAGAGGCTTTGAGCTACCATTTTTTTTTTCCTGCTCCCGTGACCACAACGTGTCTGTTAAGCAGAGCAAGGCAGGGCTGCAGCTACCTCTACTTGCAAGACAGCCATATTCATGCTGGGTCCCACCCCATTTATTACATATGCTATACCAGGGGCTGGCACTTTAAGGCTGTGCTGACTCCTTCATTGTGCTAGACTAACACAGGCTAGGAGAAAGCCAAAAGATGGCTAAGTGGAGCTCTCCTGGAGCACCATGTGCTTCATTGCAGCCTTTTGTTTGGAAAAACAGGGATCCCCTTCAGCACTCCATACAGCCCCAGGTTCCCCTTTTTCAAGAAGGTCTTCCTGGCTGTTTTTCCCCTGAGCACAAGACGAACTTGGACTATTATTACAGGGCCTAGCCAGCTTGTTAAAGTAAGAAAGGTATGTGGATACACATACTATGGCATATAACTATACAGTCTCTATTACTACAGTTACTAATTAAATCATAGGGATAAGTGGAAATTTTTATTTATCCAGGCCTTTATCTCAGTAAGTCATTATTTGTTAAGTCATAGTTTATTGGGCTATGAACATTTGATTATATAAACATTTCTTAATTTAACAAGCCTAGCCATCCTTATAATAGATTTTATAATTACCCCAGCAATATCGCACTGATGAAGAAACTGCATTACACAAATAATTTGGAGCAACATAACTGGAAAGAAAATATTCTCACCATCGCATCTGCTTTATGTTTCTTCCGTTTAGCTTCCTGCATAAAGTAATCTGCATTGCGTGGCCTACCAGGGGAAAATAAGAAGACACTTTATTATTTTCTGAAGTGCAGAATATTTTCAGGTTATTTTTCCCTTATTTTAAACCTGATTTGCAAACATTTTTTATGAAGAAAATACACTTATCATGTAACCATGCATCTTATATTTTCAAATTGCTGCCTGTGGAGACAATAGCATTTATGGCTGTTCTCATTCTTTAGAAGTCAGTGATTCAAAGCAAAAAAAGCTAATAAAATGCATTTTTATGGATTGTATAAACTGCTTCCCAAATTAGCGCTGTTTTGATCTACCAAATGGATGCAAGCATTGAGCGGAACAAGTTATTCCATCTTCTCCTCTCCCTTGTGTTTGCTTACCTCATTTTCTACTCCTCTCTGTTCATCAGCATTTGCCTTGGCTTCTTCTTTCTTACAAAACAAGCGTGTTTAATCTCTCCACTTCAAAAATACACACTAAATCTGCTTGCCTCCAAAGCTACCACCTCATCCTCCTTCTCCTTATCTGTAAGCACACTGAGAGTGCTGTTTGCTTTTGCTGCCTGGAGTTCAGCTGCGACACAGTGCTAGGTTGCCAGCTGCATGCCACTGGCATTACTTGTGTCAAATTCTCCATTGATTTCTCCTCAAATAGATCTCAGAGACTCTATTCCGTCCTTAACCTACCTGACCTACTGAATGCAGGGCACAAATTCAACTGCTGTCTCTGTGCTGAAATTCACAAGACCATTTCTGATCCAGACTAATCCACTTCTATTCAAACTGAAAACATAAAGTGCTGTCCCCCTGGCAGTGCTTGGTGACCGACTCACTCAGCCCTCATGGCTGAAACAGGTTTCTTCATCTTCTCCCTACTTCACTTTTCTCAATGAAGGGAAACCGTTGTCATTCCAGTGTGTAACACAGCATCTTCAATTCTCAAAAGTCTTTATATTTCCTGACCTTGAAGATTTCTCCAGTCTTATATGTGTGAGACACGGCCTTCCTCCTTCTACTCAGCTACAACATCTCCTGGTTCATCTTAGCACGTACTGAAGTTACTGCTGTGTCCTTGTCATTCTCAGAAGTTTCTCCTTGCAAAATTGTTCTCTTAGAATTGCTCAGAGAGTCATCCTTTTGACATTTTCCAGTGAAAATGGGATATTGCTGAGTATTTGGAGAATGAATAACAATGTTCCCACCACTCATGATTTTAAATGCACAGCTTTGTGAAAAATAGGGTATTACGGTATCGCTGCAGCGTAGCAATCTTAATAAGGGATTTCTCAGAATGTTTGTTACAAAAAATGTATAACTCAGAGAAGATACAGATCTAAAAACTGAAGTCAGTGTATGAGACAAAAATTCTTGCTTTCAGATCCATAACAGGTTAGTGGGAACAAGGTGGAGCCTCTTGACAGAAGGGGACAACCATATCTACTTCCTTGCATCAGTAAGACCATTTGCCACTGCATCTGCATAGTCTGCTTCTTACGTGCACAGTTTCAAGGAGATGCAATTATATCACAGAAGGTTAGTCGTAACTTTTATTTTGAAGAAGACTAAGGCTAAATATCATCAGAGAGAAATAAAAAAAAAAGCAGAAAGAGGACTAAAGACGGGTTTCTGTCCCAGCTTCCCATAACCTACTGCAGCTGCCAATACTTTTGTACCCAGCAAGATGCTAACACTATCTTAAAAACATAAACCATCTGGATTTGGCTTTGGTTAATCATGAAGTATTAGACACTGAAACAGTGCTAACTCAATGGGGAAAGCTGTGTTTTCAGAACCACTGAAAGACCTTTTCACATCTCTGTGTCCTTTCTATCTCAGACTTGCACGATATCCTGGGTAAGATTGTTTACTCTGAAGTGACAAAAAAAAAAACAAACAAACAAGCAAAGCAGAGCACATTAGCAATGCAGTGGTCTCAGCTCTCTGAAATGATCACAGTGATGAACCTTTACATGATCCTTTCAACCTCTGGTCATTAAAATATGTTATTTGCAATATCCCCTCCCATGTGACACCCAAAACGTTATGTATAATTTGCTTGTTTGAAGCACGGAAAGAAGTTGTAAAAAACAAGTGAGATAACACAATGTAATTATGGTCTACTCATAAATAGGACAATTGTAAAATGTTTTTCAACTTGTAGTGGGATTTATTCTTCAGAGTTACGCTCAGCAGCTGAGAGCATCATTGGGAGGCATGTACATTACTGAACCAAGAGGCCTGCTTTGAGTAGCTAACCAGAGTGCAATGTGTGAAAATCAAAGTCATCAGTTTCTAATGAAGCCAGCTGTTTTCAGCAGAAGCCTAACATAAAGAAGAAATTATCAGAATACCACTGTTGAGCACAGTATGTGCATCTGCAATGTGAATGTTTAAATACTTTCGTAGGAAAAATACAAGATTGATACACAAATCTGAGGATGCCTAACAAATTAAGATTAGTTAGGAAAAAAATACACTGAGTATGTTTTCTTCTGGTTTCTTAAACAGTATTTGTTCAAAAGAGTTAATAAACATGCCATGTCAAATTCTGATCTGTTAATGCTACACATGCAATACTGTTCTCCAACTGGTCAGTACGTGTTAATAACCTTTCAGTTCAGACTACAAATGTACATGCTAAAAGAAAATTGAAAGCTGATATATGTTCTATAGATGCAATGCATACTCGTGTACATGGCACAGATGTTGTATCATTTTAGAAAGAAAATAGAGATGTGCTTGAATTTAGTGTGTTTTTTTTTTTTAATGAGAAAGAAAGGATTCAAATTCAGTTTTGTTTAGATTCCCTAGGTTCCCACTGTTGGACATGAGACCTGTCCTTTTAAATCTAGTATATGAGTTTAAATTAGTCTGCCACAAAGTGAAGAAACAGACAGTGGTCTGTAAAGGAGCAAAGAAGACAGTGGGTTACCTCAGCTCATGGACATATGAAGACACATGAGAAAGCTGAAGCATAACTTAATTCCTCAGAACTTCATAACTTAATTCCTCAGAACTTCATACTGTGTATTTCACATCTATGACATTCATAAAATATTCTATTAATCACAGTCTGATCTTACAGACTTGTAAGTTACAGTGACTGAGAATGAATATCTCTTACAAACTTCATGGTTCATCCAAATTTCATCTGTAACTTGGCCCTTTGATGAAACTGGTGAAATCCTCAGACTGGAGAATTTGCAGGTAATCTCGCTGCATTGTAAATTCAGATACTGTATGTTCTTGTTGAGAGGTATCTTGAAGTGAAGAAAATCTGTTTCCTCAAACAAGAGATTCAAAAAGATCTGAGGCTAAACTCCTTTTCAGGTCTTAGGCCTAAGGTTTGCGATCCTAATGCAGATTGCAGCCTTGCTGCAGTCTGAAAAGCCTGGGAGTAAGGAAAGTTTCTACAGAGTCAAATTGGTACCAGGCTACTGGTGGAACTGGACGGGATATAAGTGGTGTAAGAAATACTGGAGTCTCTTTGTTAGATGTTACTGATTGTGAATGTAAACTGAAGTTTCATGGAGAGATATTCCCTGAATTCTAGTTTTCAGACAATTGAGTCAGACTCTCATGTCATTTACAACTGTCTGTATTAAGCGGCGTCAGCACTTTCACTCCAGATTTACAGACAGGATTCAGGCCTCTTTTTTTTTTTTTTTGGGGGAGGGGGGGAAATGTATAAAAAGAAGTTTGACTTCAAATTAACAGGTACAAGCAAGTATTTTATCTCTATTAATAATCTTGACTGCAAAAGAAACTCTTTTGTTTCTGAATATCTGATTGTTGGTACTTGTAGAAATATAGTCCTCTTCAACAAAGGCAAAAAAGAGTTCTAATACACTGCTCTAATGCCTCTCATATATCTCTCTGAAAGGCAAGAGAAAGAGTGCAAAGCATCAGTGCCAACTAAGTCAGGCTGCTGGTGAATTCTCCCTGGGATCAAGTGTCATTATGTGAAACTGGCTGCTCTCGAGGAGAATTTACCCTACTCTGTTGACTGGGGAAAGCAATCAAGTACTGCTGGAACCAGTTCAACGCATTCTCAGTCAACACTAGCCAGTCACCTAGGCACTGCAACAGAATCCAGCCTTTTACAGAATAAACCCCCATGGCTAGATCTGATAGTACAAACAAGGCCAGGCTTCCTTTTCAACAGTGGTATTCAAACCATTTATGACTTTGACAAGGGCAGCCTCAGTAGCATGTCTGTGACTGAAGCCAGGATGAGATTTATCAAACAATCTGCTACTGTCCAGAATTTCTCTCACTGGCACTCCTGCCACTTTCTCTGGGAGCTTGTCGAAAACCAGCAGGAAATACAGCATTTCCATTGCTTGTTATGTTGCACAGGATCCCAGCCTGAGGTGAGATGACTCCCCTTCCAGAAGCAGCCTTTCAAATTCCCGGGCTGTTGAGTTCCTCAGAGTGGTGTTTACCCAGGTAAAATGTTTGTATGTTTCTCCCTCCACATCCTATTTAGCTGTATGCCATCCCCAGTGCATCTCTGCCACCTTTGTCTTTTGCTACCTTCTCTGAATTTAATTTACTCCAGTTTAGCAGATAACTGCGAAAATGTAAACTCGTGCAGTAAAAAAAAGGGGAAGAGAATCAAACGAAGTGAATCAATAGAAGCCTTACATCGTACAGTAATTTACAGCATCTCCTGCAACATAATCTCCTCAAAACCCAGTGCAACTGCTGGCATTTACAGAGTAAAGTAGTATAGCTTAGTCTCCAATACACAATTTTAATTATAACTGCATTCAAAAGCACATTTTTCATCTAATTTTTGTATTTTATATGAACTAAATACTAAACTACAGCATTTTCTGCTTCATTTACATAATCCTCCACTTGAACATTATTTCTTACTGTGGTATAGTGCTTTATGAGGATACATTAAAAAAACTAATAAAAGTTCAATTAAACATCATAAATGTAGCCGAGTGCATATTTTAATACTCTTCAGTGGTAATGTTGTTGAAGTGTTATAAAAAACCAAACTAGTGCTTCCTTAGTGTACAACAATTGCACATAATAAAAGCAGCTTAAATCATAATTCTAAATATAGGACCAGTTTCACAACTTTAGTAATCCAGATCCTAAAGGATGGGTGTGCTGGAAGGGAGCAGAAGACGAGCAAAATGAGCCACCTTAGAATTTGATCAGAACTAGGGGCAAACCAAAAGAAATGGGCATAGCCAGGGTCAGCCCATACCCAGTGTTGAAGTTATGCCAGTAGGCCATGACCCTTAAAGAAAAGAAGAGAAGGAAATCCTGTAGGGACAAGATATCAACATAAAGTAAAATGCTGGTGTATACAGTCCTGGCTATTTGTTGTTTCAGACAGGGATACACTGGGAAATATACCAGGATCACTTCTGACATATTGGGTCAAAGATGAGGATGGTCATCCTGGGGCTGAAGCTGGGAAGCACGTATTACAATACAAAATAGTGTCCAACCATGATGCATCGTGGCCTCCTGACCATTCCACAGTTCTAAATAAATTATTCTTAGCTGCTGTGCCTGGGATGGCACATGGGGTGGAGGAGAGACCATGAGACACGTAGCTGGTTATGGGAGTCTCCTGCTCACTATGGCAGACTGGGTCTGCACGTTTGGAAAGTTCAGCAGAGAAGCATAACTGAAGAGAGGGCAAGGAAGATATTGGTGACCCATTTAAATGCTTGTGCTATAGGCATTTCAGAAAGACAGGAACAAAGGATCTGATTGGAGTCAGGCCAAATGTAAGAAAAATTTACTCAATCACACAGCTACACAACTGCTATCTTGATGGGCTTAGTATAACAAGGTCAGTCGCTTAGATTAGATGCATAGATGAATAGTTCAGATACGTAGAGAGTGAGTTACTGTTGCAAAAAAATATCAGCCAAAATTAAAGAATGGCTTCTAATTTAAATGAAATGTAGAAACATGCAAGAAGTAGGGGTTCTTATTTCCCCCAAAATGAAAAATTCCCCAGACTAATAATGTCAGTGTAGTGAAATACGAGAGATGAAGAGAAAGAGTCAAAATCCACTACAAATTCCTGGGCATGACCTGGATTCATGACTTAAAGATACTCATGTGAAATCAATACCTAGACTAAAACATACAAGGGCAAAGTGTGTATGCAAAGAGGGAGGAAGGAAAGAGGTATTAACAATAGGCACTGGAGCTCCTGTGTTAAAAACAGAGGAAGAAATCTTTACAGCCTTGCAGATAAACTACAGCTGTGCCTCTTTTCTTGCATGTTAGATACATATTCTGAAATCAACTGATTTCAATACAGACCCTGGGAGAGAGGGCAGGACAACAACTACCCAGGCTTACATTGTTTTAATATGCCAGGCAATACACCCTGAATTCCCAAGAGGCAATGCAAACCAAAGGCAGAAAGATACTTCTGTGAGAGGAAGTACCTGGCAGCCAGCTCTAATGATCCCAGCACTGATGAGTGAGGTGTGGGTGAAACTGATGAGTGACAGTACGTGTGAAACCTTGGCTCCATCTGTGCTAGTGAATTGAGCAGAGCAAGGATACCAGCTCTACCATTGGATCATCCATGCTGTTTGATGGCTAATACTTTCCTTGGCATAGCTTTGAGTTTTCTCCCAGACAATGCCTAGGCACAGCTGGAGAGCAGCACACGCCAAGGGCTGTTCTCAGGAGGCAGCGAGTGTTCTTTGTTTTGGGGAGTGAAGACAGTTCAATCATATAAACATAGCAGTACTGGGCCACTGAGAGGATGGGCAAGGATGTAGCCTGTAAGCTCAAATGAAGTCTGCAATCCTGGCATTTCTTTGGGACCAGGGTATAATGGCTATAAATCCTTTATCCCGTGAGAATCTCCTGCTGGACTTGTATAAAGATCTACTTCCCACCAAAACAGACTCTTAGAGAGCATTTCTATAAAGAAAGGGGGGAAGGTGGTCGTACAGAGAACAGGGAACTCAATTATTTAATCACAATGGCAATGGATGCAATGTAGGAACTTAATGCTGCTTTCTCATGGGCAGCATGTGCATAAGAAAATACAATGCTACAAGTTAAAAGGGAAGGAGGGTAAAAATGGAATGGTCAGATGAAGTCTTGAAATTGCCCAAAGCCAAGAAATTGAGAATGTTTCAAAGTAAGCACATGAGTTTGTGACGAACTTAGTACAGGAGATATTAATTTATCTGACAGGTAATTGTTTAGATGGCTAATGAGAAGAAGGATGAGTGCATGTCTTTTCCTTAAATGTGCTCTGGAGGATGTGCTCAGCACTCCAGAAGTCTATCCAAATACTTCAGAAGACCAGGAGTCTTTGAGGAATTTTCATCAAGGTGAAGTGAGTTGGCTTCCACTGGTTGTGTGGGAGTCACAGCCCAAGAGCACCTTTTCCCTTCTACACTGAGAAAGAAGAGGGAGAAGAGACTGATGAGAGATAGGGGTCCAAGCCAAAACTGAGATACGGTAAGAAGTTAACACTTCAGCTTTTTCTGAGCTTTATTCATGACACCTTCACAGCCAGAATATTCCTTGGATGTACGATTTATCTATAGATACGAATACTGTCTCACTGTAGGATATGTTCCTGAAGCTGGGACAATATCAAGCTGCTGGGTGTATATACCATTCAAATCCATGGAAAGAACATTCAACAAAAGATAAAAAAAAAATATCTTGAAAAAAAATCTGGAAGCTGTATTATTTTGATCCCAAAAGGTCAGAAAAGAAGAGGAAATAAATAGAAATGAAAAAAAAGCAAAACAAAAAACCCCCCCAAAACATCCACACATCACGTTTGAAAGGGTAAGCCACGGAGCAAGGAAGAAAAGAATTCCGAGGAACAAGTTCTGATGTAGCCATAAGGAGAAATGAGAAGCTGAATATGCCCTGCTCTTTTTGTACCACACATGCAGTGTTTGAAGGAGGTGTGAGACTGTGCCCTTGGGCACCCACAGCATGTCTGTGCTTATCACTTCAAGGACAACAGACTTCGTTCCTAAATGCAGTTATTGGGAATTCTATCATTCAGCGAAATTGCAGCAGGACTGAATTTGGCTTGAAGCATTACGATGTAGCTTTTAAAATGTTCTCTTCATAGAGTCAGAAATGGCCAGAAATCCAGGAAATCTTGTTAAGAATTAATACTGAGAGCAACATGGATGTTGCTTATACATGTGCCATGCTGGATACCTTGAAGCAGATTCAGAGCAGGCAGTAAACAATGGCAGATGAGGAAAAGCAATATTTTGTCTGCCTTTTGAAGACTCTTAGCTATATTTACTTTTATATTTTGATGCATGTGTGTACAGCACTCTGCCAAGCAAGATATACTTTTTATTGACCTACTTGTGTTCCAATTTATTGCTAGTGACAGCTGTTGTCAATGATCTGGAGAAAATAAATTGAGACTAAAGCAGAGATGCTGATTGGTCAAAAAAATTATTGTTTTAAATCAAATAAAAGAGATTTAGTCTCTTCAAACTGTAGAGTCTGATTAAAATGAAGACTTTAAAGCCATGGCTAGATTACAGTAATTCCAAACTTCATGGATTATGAGATGAAATACTTCACAGGCATCATTTTGAACAAAATGCTGCCATTAGGATTACTACGTGACTTCAGATATACAGTCATGCACTTCTTCAAATCCTCTGCTGTGGTACTGTAAGGATTTGAAAGACATTGGCTGCCATGTTTAATTTGATCCTTCTAACATGAGTCAAATTTGTTGACATTTAACATTTGCAGCCAGTCCAATCTGCTACATTTCAGTGACTTCTCTATTTGGTAATTTCAGGATCAAGGTCTAGAATAGCTGGTATTTGGTGGTGTTTCCTGGATACAGCTTGTGGATGACAGCTGTAGTACAAGAAAATCTCCCTCTAGTTAGCACAACAGGCACTTAGACATTTATGTTTTTTAAGGGCAAATTAAGACATATTTAACTTCTGTGTTTTATCTTATTTGACATTTTAGATTTTTTTATGGGCTGCAAATTGCATGGGGACATTCTACACGGAAGGCACTATGCACCTACGTTTTTATTGTATCTCTCCCTGAAAAGGTGAAACAGTTTTATTGAAGATTCCTGACAGAGAAATCACATGTATCACTAATGGAGAAAGGAAGTGATAAAAGCCTCTTAGATGATAGAGATGGTGAGAAAAACCAGGTTTTCTATGACAGACTTGTAGAGGGAAAAAACACAAAATGGTCCCCCAGTTCTTTTTTGTCAGCGTCTTGAGGGAGAATGAGATGAAGACACAATAGTTCTATTGTAGGTGTTTCTGACTGTATATTTTCTAATCCAAACAGATGAGCACATCCTACATTTTGACATTTATCAGGTATACTGATACATTTTTGCCGTGTATGTACATGTTTAAGGTGCAGAAAAACTGAACAGTGCCAAATAAATTATAGATGATTCAAGTACTTCAAGAGATGTGAAGACTTAGGTAGCGCTTCTAAACAGCTTCAGATTTCCTCAATGGAAATTGTTGAATAAATGTGTTGAAGACTTTGAAAAATAGCACTGAGGGAAGTGGAGAAGGAACAAAAATGAGGATATATACACAGGGGAGAGTTTCCTCCAAAAGGAGCAGAAAGAATGATTACGTTTATTGAATTTACATCTCCTCATGACTTCCAGGAATGTACACAGAAATTAATCTTACCAGCTTTCTCTTCTTGACAGACAATACAGTTACATCCTTTTAAAGTCTGTGGGAGTTACTTATAGTAGGAAACCTGCATTCTCCTGATGAGGCACTGTCACCCCTCTAGTTGTCTCTGATACTAGGTTAGTGTGAATGAACATTACAACTACTACAATTATTATAAGAAATATTTATTAAAATCCCCCTTCTGGTAGAAAACAGGACTGTTTTCTTAGGGTTTCCCTAGGTAAATAAGTGCAGGTGATATTACTGGTGAAATTCTGGGAGTACAAAAGGTGTGTCAAGGTTACACAGCTTATGAAGCTTTATATGCTCCAGGCAGTCTGAGACCTAGCTTGAACAGAATTTCTTCTGCACTGGACAGTAAAATCAGTATTTTCATTCCAGGATATTATTAGGCAAAAAAAAAAAAAAAAAAAAAAAATCTGAGTTTTCTTGATATTAAGGTTCCAACCTTCAGTTTTACCTTTATCTAAGTAAAACCATATCCTATACAATTGTGGGAAATGAACCAGCAGTTTTAATTTACCAAAAAGAAAATGAAGAGAATTACAGTTATTTTCGGAAGAAGAAAGTGGGGATGTTTGAGAGATGTAATGGAGGTGGGGAGGGGCAGGTATCCCTCCAGATATTCATGCCAGCCACTGCTGCTTCCTCCTCTCCCTGACTTTGTGGCACCTTTTTCTAAACAACATTAGCAACAAGTGAAGCAGCTGTCAATGTCTGAGGATACAAGGCTCCCATTTGTCCTCTCTCCAGAGCACACACAAGAAGGGAGTCCCTCTCACCCGGCCTTGATATGAGTATATAAACGTCAGTAGTCAGAGGTGTGCAGAATTAATGCAGAAGCACTAATAGGGTGCTCCCTTTATGGCTCTGATTTGTCCCACATGGGTGTGCCTATTCAGCCCGTGTACCAAAGAAATCCATTTAATCACAGAATCACAGAATTGTAGGGGTTGGATGGGACCTCCAGAGATTACATTTAAGCTCAGGTCTGAATCTTCACTCCCTGTCCAAGAGCACTGTAGGTAGATGTGCCTGTGTCTTCAGCACTATCACAGTGGTGCTTGTTGCGAGGCCATAAGTTCATAAGTTCATAAGTTCATAAGGTTGGAAAGGACCTATAAGATCATCTAGTCCAACCATCCTCCTATCACTATCTCTACCCAACTACTAAATTAAATCCTTTAGCACCTCATCTAAACGCTTCTTGAACAGCGCTAGGGACGGTGCCTCAACCACCTCCCTAGGCAGGCCATTCCAGTGCCTGAACAATCTTTCAGAAAAGAAATGCTTCCTCAGGTCTAATCTAAATCTTCCCCGGCACAACTTGTGGCCATTCCCTCTCGTCCTGTCGTTATTTATCAGGGAGAAGAGGCCCACCCCCTCCTCACCACAACCCCCCTTCAGGAAGTGGTAGAGTGCAATAAGGTCTCCTCTGAGCCTCCTTTTCTCCAGACTAAACAATCCCAGCTCCCTCAGCCGCTCCTCATAAGACTTGTGCTCCAGACCCCTCACCAGTTTTGTTGCCCTTCTCTGAACACGCTCCAGGGCCTCAATGTCCTTCTTGTAGTGAGGGGCCCAAAACTGAACACAGTACTCGAGGTGCGGCCGTACCAGAGCTGAGTACAGGGGGATGATCACCTCCCTGCTCCTGCTGGCTACACTATTTCTAATACAGGCCAGGATGCTGTTGGCCTTCTTAGCCACCTGGGCACACTGCCGGCTCATGTTGAGCCGAGCATCAACCAACACCCCCAGGTCCTTTTCCTCTCTACATTCTTCAAGCCATTCTGCCCCAAGCCTATAGCATTGCATGGGGTTATTGTGGCCAAAGTGCAGGACCCGGCACTTGGTCTTATTGAACCTCATCCCATTGAGCTCAGCCCAGCTGTTCAGCCTATCCAAATCCCTCTGAAGGGCCTCCCTACCCTCAGGCAGTTTGACACATCCTCCCAACTTTGTGTCATCTGCAAACTTACTGAGGGTACACTCAATTCCCTCATCTAGGTCATCAATAAAGATATTAAACAAGATGGGCCCCAAAACTGACCCTTGGGGGACACCACTCATAACAGGACGCCAGCTGGACTTAACTCCATTAACCACTACCCTCTGGGCACGGCCCTCCAGCCAGTTCTCCACCCAGAGAAGAGTGAACCTGTCCACACCACGGGCTGCCAGTTTCCTTAGGAGAATACTGTGGGAGACCGTGTCGAAGGCCTTGCTGAAGTCCAGGTAGACTACATCAACAGCCTTTCCCTCATCTACCTGTCTGGTCACCCAGTCATAGAAGGAGATGAGGTTGGACAAGCACGACCTGCCCCTGGTGAACCCGTGCTGGCTGGGTCTGATCCCCTTGTTGCCATGCACGTGTCGTGTGATCTCCCTCAAGATCATCTGCTCCATAACTTTCCCTGATACCGAGGTCAGGCTGACAGGCCTGTAGTTCCCCGGGCCATGATGTAACACTGGGGCTTTCTTTCTGGTTTGACCTCAGACCCGTCTCATCACTATGCACACACGGGACTGTGACTGACCCTGTTTATCCTCACCAGACCTAATCCTGATCTGACCTCCTGGCTTGATCTTGGATCTGCCTCATCACCTTGTTTCGTGTCTCTGTGACTGGACCCCCCCAGCTGGCGTAGCCCCCACCCCACCAGTCATCTTCTGTCCCTCTGTTCCTGGCTCCCCATCCCTTAGGGAACAGCCAGTCCACACTGCTTCCTGATGATCAGAGGCTTAACTTATGATGATAAATGAAATACTTTACAGTGTATGTCTCATTGTTCAGTGTACAGTCTTACTATAATAATACTGGCCATATCTCAGCTACTGATGAACAAATTGTAATTTCTTTTTGAAACGCATAAAACTACATTGTTTGCTTTATTTTAAAGTTATCTGTACTTACATGTCATCAAAAATAAGTTTTGTCCTTCTGCAGTCCCTGGGAGTGCTGGACAGAGGTGACCAAGGTTCTGTCTGGGTCTGTGGCTTATTGCAGAGAAGAACATTTTCTGAATTGATGTGAATTGATTTCTAGACAACAAACAGCATAGAAGACACTGAGCTTCTAACTTCCAAAAAAGTAACTAATAAACCACAGATAGTCTTTGCAATGTGTTGTAAATTGCCAGTTAGTTTTCCTACTATTTCAGCAGGCAGTATGTGTAACTGTCCTGTCACTGACAGCCACAAATTCACAGGTACTGCTCAGAGTGCTTTGTAAAGGGCTCAAGTTTTGATGTGATACACAGATAAAATGGAGCTGAACTGTCAGTAATCATCAAAATGCTCTGTAACAAAGTCAGTGAAATTACTGAAGAACAGATCAGTTTGGTCATTTAGAAGATCAAGTTACATCTCCAGTCTTGTCCTTGGTTTATAACAACTGCCAGAAAACATTGCCATTTCTCCTTCAGGTAGAGGATGGAAATTTAATAGGAAAATGGACAAAAAAGTTAAAATGGATAAAGACTACTTCTCAGCTTAGGATACCTGACAGAAATTCAAGAGACCACTCGGGCACTCCAGCTAGATACCTCATGAAGAGAAGGGATAAAACAAAGTTATGTTTAATATTTATAGTTCATGAGCTCTCATATTCTGTATGGCACATCCAGATTAGCTCAGACGGATAAAGTTTTCAGATGAATAATCAGATACATAAGAATTTTATTGCAAAGGTTTTTAAAATGTTGACCAAATGGTGCATTGCTAGGCTATGCAGAAAATCTCAGTGAAATTCATTTGCTGAGGGTGTGGATCATAAAGCAATCACCTTCTACTTTTGATTTCCAGCACATTTGCCTGTGGAGAAATTTACATTGTTTTCAGGTTATCTAGTGAAGACTCGTATCATTATAATTCTGAATGGGTTATAAACCTCTAAACTTATGTTTTAAAAGTTAAAATGATTAAGAATTTATATTTATTCCATGGAAAGATAAACCTACCACTACTATATGTTAAAATGTCTTTTAAATTGAAATGCATAACTAACTAGTTATTTCTTTTAAAATGTATTACATTAAGATTATATTTACTACTCCCCTTTTCACTTTCAAAAAAATATATATAATTAAGTATATACATGTGTCTTTATGGGCTAGTTATCCTTACAGGTCAATTATCCCCACAGCAGAAGTGGCTGGAAAAGACCACTGGTACAACTCAGGTATCCTCTTTTCCTGAAAGTTGACCAGGCACTAATATTTGGGGTTTTGAAATCTCTTATGTATCAAATAATGTACTGTTTAAAAATAAATACATGCCGGATGAAATCTATAAAAATCTTCTGTAGCAAAGAGAGGAGTAGAGGCCTTTCTAGCAGCAGAAGAGCGCCTCAGCAACTCACGAGATGCTACAGCAGTGGATATCAGTATGACAGTATCCAAGTTGCTTCTAGGAATTTCACACAAAGCTGTAAGGGGCGATATTCTGTCCTTAATCTTCTAACCACAGCGTCCTGCAGGCTGGATGGCAGGATACTATTTAGAGGGGTGAGAGAAATATGAATCCCCTCAACCAGAAGTGCTGACAGACTCCACCATCCTAATCACAGAGCTCATGGATAAATGAAGGGGAACATCCCCTCCCACTCTGTCTGAACTTTGAAGACAGTGGCTAGCCCCTGGTTTAGTAGTAAGTTCTTACCTGGAAGGATACTCTGGAAACCTTCGATGTCATTAAGATTCTGTGACAGGATAAACATCTACATGTCTGGGCTGTGGTGGAGCAGAGTTGTGAGACTCATGTTTGATGGTGTCAGTAGCAAGCAGTAGTGTATGATAAAGGTGGCTGGAAGCCTTAGAGAATTACTTAAATCTGGGCACACTCACGGGTAGGCAGTGGCTGAGCAGAAGTTTTACACAGTACACCACACTTCTGGATGTGGGAGCACTACATTATGCTCAAGCAATACTCTACAGGACTAAATCCATTAATTCTGGGCGACTAACTTTTACCTTTTGATTATGTAGCCTTTGCTATCTGTCCAATTTACAGCCTGCTATCTTGCCTTTCTACTGTGCCTTGCTAAATGACAAAATAGAAAAACCTAACTTACAGTACCATGTTAATTATCACAAATTTTAGCGTAACATTCTGCCAACTTATCATAGATTCAGTACAAAATGAAAAATATCAAGATAGGGTTTTATTTCGTGAACAACAGTACAACTTACATTGAAGTCTCCGAGATGTGGCTGTGACTGGATTTCGCCCTTATGTTTTTTGCTGGAGGAGATGGAAGGTAATAGACTGCTGCCATTAGGTCTGCTGGAGGAAGTTAAATCATCGTTGGAGTATTTGTGTTTTGATGCATCAGAGAGGGGAGAGACGGGTGACCGAAGCACTTTCTCATTTTTATTTATTGGTATTGCCAAACTGGAAATGGAAATTACAGTAATGGAGTGTCACAAAGCTGGGTTTGAGAAAGGTAAATGTTTTATATATTACCAAAACTTTGAATTTAAAACCTGCTGGCAGTTTAAAGTATATTGGTATCTGGTAACAGGCTTACAGTATTGGAACCAAGAGTTCATTTACAAATTTGTATCATGTTTATCCAGTTTTCCTTCAAGGCAAATTGTAATTCTGGAGTTAATATAAAGTCTGTATCAGAGTACTTGAAAAAAATACAGAGATAAATGGCCACTTGCTCACCATCTCTTAAGGGATAGCTGGAGACGAAGATTAGACTCTGAAGTGTAAGTTTAGGTTATGGAGCCCTATTTCACTATTAGAGGTGACAATTTATAAGTCACAGCAATAAAGCCATACTTGAACTAAAAGAGGAAATGTGTTTAAAGATGACTGGGTTGTCTTTGAGCTCAATGGCCAGCCCTTGGTAGCACTGTTTATTCTGATCTAATACCAATTTTAAAGACAGATAGGCTGGTACTGCAGACAAAAGGAAACATATGCAAACAGCAGACACAGAGAAATGTGAGCTGGTCTATATTCTGAATAAGAAAGCTATGCAGTATTTTCAATTTCCATTTATATGAGAGAAGCTTTGGATGAGAAGTCTAACAAGCTATAAAAGTATCTCCAAAATAAGTTCTAGATGCACTAATTTAAAGAAAATATGTATCTGATAATTTTAAAGCAACACACACAAAATAAGCATTCTTAAGGAGATGGTTTGCATTTAAGACAAAAGCTGTGATTAAGGTCAGACAGAAAATTTTAACACAATACTTCCCCTTGTCACATTCCCCTTTATTCAGCCTATTACTTTTTATGGACAATTCTCACTTCTTTATAGTTACTGTATCAGACAGTATACACTTAATGGAATCGCAAAAAGGAATATGGTACAAAATATACTTTATTTCTGAACATCATTTCAGGGAACAGATCTAATTAAATGTGCTCTTATCATACATTTGTCCATTTATCTGGCACGTCTTTAAAAACTGGCTGTGAGAGAAGCCATGAATCATAATTCAGAACCTTTCCCATTTCCCACAGTGTAGTACTTTTAAAATACAACACAAGCTATTTTGCTTTAATGAGCAAGGGCTGTTTATGAATGAAGGGTTCGGGGTGTGTAAAATGGACAGCTGCTTTGTTCTTTTCCCTCCAAGAAAAATAAGAACTTTAGCACTATTTTGAATGTGCAGGCGGACGCTGGTATTTCTTTTCCCTTTCTCAAACATAAAGCCATGCCTTGGCTAGCCACATTTATGCATCACTGTCAAAGTGTACTACAGCATCCAAGAGAAGCCACTGTTCCTTGGAAGTGCACCCAAGTCTCAAAAGCTTGGCCCAGAGCTTGCGGACTAGCTGCTGTTCCTATTTGTGCAGCATGTCTTTTGCATGGCTCCTGGCACTTTACCTGAGGCCCACCTACATGTACTGTGAGCAGTCAAACTGCAGCAGCCCAACCTTGTTATCCTGAGAAGCTGTGCAAAACAATATGGAGCTCATTGTGGCCTGCCAGGACTTGACAGATAGTGGACCTGATGTAGATATTTAGGGTTACTCTGCCTCCTGCAGTGGCCTTTTGTATCAAACAAGGCCTTGCTCAGACTGTACATAGGAGGAGAGGTTGCTGTATGTTGCTAATGGCTGCAAGTTGCACCAGGGGATGTCAGGCCGGAGATTACAAAAAAAATTCTTCTCAGAATGAACAGTGAGGCAGTGGGGACTGTGTGGATGTGGCACTGAGGGACGTGGTGGGTGGGTATGGTGGGGGGTGGCTGGTGGTTGGACTAGATGATCTGAGAGGTCTTTTCCAACCTTAATTATTCCGTGTTTCTACATTAGGCTCTACAGTTTAAAAATCTCACATCTGAAGGTCTTTTTGCTCCTCTGTTTGATACCAGCTTTCAGCTGTGCTGACATAACTGTCTGTGCATGACCTACAGTAGCATAAACCACATAAACTTCTTGGAAGCAGAGCAGATGAGGGAAGAATTAAGAAGCAAGTATTCAAGACTTCCTTTTTTATGAATGTATTTATTTAATGCACAGTTACTGTCAGGAATACTGAACACACTGTTAAGCAAAATCCAAATTACTGCTCTGCTTCCAGGTTGGCATTTAACTTGTGACACAGAGAGTGCTAACAGGAATGGCGTGTCTGCATGCATTCATACACAATAAAATAAATTGTTCCATATTTTTTTTTCACTTTATGAAACATGTGACTTATACTAAGATAAGGAAATTGAATGCATACTTTTGAATAAGCAGTACACGTGTCTGCTTTCATCGTGATTCTTTGCCAGTGCTAGTGACAAGAACTGCTCAGACTCACCAGCAAGGTGAACAATAGAAATACTTATAGCAACAAACAGAAACATTCTCTAATTTCAGTAGTCTCGCCCTAATATATATCTTGATACGGACAGAAAAATATTATTTTTTGAAGTACTGCTGACCAGCGTGCTCTAAACAGCATGCAGCTGAACTCTGACAAGATGCCTATGTTTGACCAGATGTCCTCCAGAGAAATTCAAGATAATTGATCTAAAATTGATAGAGGTTTGTGTGCACAAACCATGCTAGCATACAGCTAAATATTCTTCATCTTTTTCATGCTCTGCATTCTTTCAAAATCTGATTGTTTTTAAAGCCTAAGTTCCTTGTCCTGAAATGCCTACTAATTACACACAATGGACTGCTTGTAATCTTGAAAACACCAGATCTCATATGTATTCTGGAACTGAGTATTTTGGTCATTGTTATGAATATTTTTCTCAATCTAAACACTGTTGGCAGATTTAAACCCAGACACACAGTCAAACTTTAAGCCTGAAAATGGTAACATGTTGAGTGAGAAGATGGCTGCCCAAGTAAACCAGTACCTACAAGACAATGTCTGAGCATATACCCTAGCTATATTTAGGCATTCCATGAGCCTCTCACTTGAACTAATAACTGCACAATACAACAAAAACTTGAGCATATACATGTGTCAAGAGCTGCTAAGTTGTTAATTAAACCAGAAGAAAGCAGAATGCACTGGGCAATTATTCAACATAAAATGTGATAATTAAAAGATAACTCGTATTACAGGCAAAAATAACACAGGACTTTAAACTGCAACTAGTTGTATGACTTGGTGGTAAATAAGAAGGAAAATGCTTACCTATTTTCATTCATATTGCAGTGATTTGCTGTTGCAATGCTGTGGGCAGAGGCAGCTAATCGTGAAGAGCTCTCTCTCTCTAAATGAGTCTTCTTAATGTCTCTGTACTCTTCCTCATTCTCACACTGAGTAAAGAGAAAAATAAGCACCTTGTAGGTTTTGTGTTTACTGAACATCTGACAGTAGTTTGACAAATCATATGCTGGTTTTCTAATATTTTGATGCTTTAAGCATGCACGTAACAAAGATGAGAGAAGATTGGTTCACGTCTTGAAAAACTAACATCTGAAGAGGCAGTGTGTAGAAAAATGAGTAGAATATAAAACCTGAATCGTTTCAACCACATTCCCATCTGCACCTTTGGATATTTTTTTCTTTATATTTCCCTCTTTGCCCATCTCCTGTGTGCTTTTCTCTTGCCTAGTGCTCAACCTCATTCCTCTTGCCTCTCCCTCTCTTTCCTTGGCAGCAGTGACATTCCCTGCATTAGTAAATACAACAGATCAGCAACTGACTGATGAGCAGCTGAGGCCAGTCGGCACGGAACAGCTTGCATACATGTGCTCAGCTTGCTCCTCCTTCAAACCAGGGTATGCTACATTCAGGCTGCCTTCTGGGAAGGGCCCTTAGGCGATGTGGTTCCTAGCTGGGGCCACAAAGTGTCTGGAAGAACAGAAGTTGACCCAAAACACATGGCCAAAGCCATATTAGCAAGCATGTTAACAATTAAGCAAAGCGGATAACTGTGTGCCACTGTGTGGTGCTACATCCTGCCCACATCTGGCCTACTTAAATGACTGTAGCCTGCATTTCCTGCCACTATCTTACTTTGTCTTGCATTCCCTACGTCCACTGGTTCCCTGTGGCTCTGTTTTTCCACGTTCCTAAGATGTCCACATCCCTTACCACTTCTAACGCTTCCACTTCCAGTGGTGACTGAGTTTTACTTGTGACCTGTTGATCATACTGTATTTAGTGCTCTGCTGTGTGGCAACAACATTTTCTGTTATTCACCGCCACTGCAGCTGATGCTGTGGGGTTAACATAGCTCGCTCTCCACAGGGAAGTGAAGACCTTTACACCTCAAGTGCTTAACTATCCTTTTCCATCTTTACTTTCTCCATCTTCTTTAGATCGTGACAGAAGTGGAAATGATCAAGACCTCTTTCTAATTTTGCAGTTATGCCTGATTATATTCCTATTAGTCTTATTCTTGAAGTCTCCTAGGAAGGTAGATTATGTACTGTGTGTTTGCGTGGCAGTTATCACAGGGATGGTCCTATTCCAGGCTGAGGGGCAATTTGGTACTCCAGGAATGCCTTGTATTTATTATAACAATAAAACCTCCAACAACAGCAATGCTTTAAGATAAAAGACAAAAACATAATTTGTGCCACAGAAAATCAAATTAAGTTTTTCTAGACTGACTGCATTTATTCTGTTCTTTTATCATTATCCTCTTGTTTCCTTCTGGGTGTACCGGCTGGCAGTATGACAAAGAAATTTCCTATAGCACAAAATGTAAATCTTTTGCTTCTGCCCTGCTTCGACCTGGTATTGTGCAATTAGTTCCATGCTACTTCCTAAAGGAAACACAGATAAATGCCTCTGAAAGCTTAGCAGTGGCTCTACCAGTGGCCAGAATAAGTCAGATACTAAAAGAATACTTTCAGGTACTTAAAAAAACCACACACAGGAACAAAAAATGAAGAAAGAGAAAAAATGGAAGACCACTTTGGGTAAATGTTCCCAAGAAATGTGCAGATCAGTTTGCACATGTAGGGTAGCTCAGATGGTGACAGATGACTGCACAGTAGAACTGTTCACAAAACGAGCAGATGGTGATTCCAGTTCAAAGTGACTTTTGGGGTCAGATTGTCACAAATGGAGCGGAAAGCTTCCTCGATGGACAGCTGCAGCCTTCGGGTGAAGGAGGCTCCTCGTTGAGAGAAAGCTGGTACACCTGGTAGCTCCTAAAATGTTCAGGAGAGGCATGGCAGAGGGGTGGATGTGACCAGAAGGCTGTGCCCACAGACGTGCTGCTTTGGGGATGGGACAGCTCATCAGGCACCCTCGCTGGTGTGGGAACCCTGAGGTAAGAGCAGGGCAAGTTGCAGAGCCAGGCGAGTCCCTGCTGAGCTGGGCTGCCTGCAGGGACTGAGGGACTCTCCCCTTTAGCTGCCAATAGGAGAGGAAAAAGGCTGCTCCCTTTCTGCAGATATGCAGTGATACTGTGCAGACTGTCTCAAGACAGCCACTTACAATCCCTATGCCAAACCAAGCGCTGCCTCCATGAGCTCTCTCTGGTTTTGCAAGAAGCCTCACGAGAGAAAGCTACCTGACTTTGCTTTTACCAAGGCACAAAAAGCCACGTGCCAGCAGCCAACACCACCTCCAAGGGCCAGAGGTTCCACCACCCCGGAGGCTTCGCCAGTTGCTCCATGGTGAGCCAGGCCGAGGCCCAGCGAGGGCACGCTGCTGAGCAGCAATGCAGATGTGAGTGATGCTGGGGCTGTGCCCCCTTTCCCTGCCCCGAGCATCCACCCCCACTCCCCCAGAGCTCACCTTGCGTTTCCTTCTAGATTTCGGTAAGCCCTTCTCTGCAGGGAGGTCAGCACTACTACCCTGCGGGATGCTGGCCGCCTGGTTTGTTCCGGCGCTCATTGCCAGCGGCTCTTCGGGCAAACGCTCTGGAATCCTGGACAAAAGAGCCAAGTCAATGTTGACCCACAGCGACTTTACCTCATCACTGTCTTTCAGAGGAGACAGGAGCTCATTCCTACCGAAAGGAACCAGGGTGTAAAACTGTTCCTCCAGCTCCTTTGCTATTTCACTATTAGTCCTGGCATTAATAGAGCCAAAGGCACTGCAGCCGCCGTGGGCTTTGCTGGCGGCTCCGGTCCCCAAGTCCTTGGCGTGCGGCTCGGCCCCGGCCGCCGCCTGCGCCTTGGGCGGCGGGCGCTCCTCCCGCTCCGACTCGGAGCCGGACTCGGAGGAGGACGACGAGGATGAGGACTCTGTCTCTATGAACTCCTTAGACTTGGGCGCCGTTTTGCTCGGCCCCCGGGCCCGCCGCTTCTCACCGGCCGCGGCTGAGCGCGGCTCCCGGCGGTGCCCTGCTCTGCAGCCCGCCCCGCTGACAGCGGGCCGGGCTCTGGGCGCCTCGCTGCCGGCGCCTTCCAGAAATCCGTGGTTCCCGGCGGGGTCCTCTGCCCCGCGGCAGTGGGAGCCGTCCCCGGCGGAGGTCCTCTCGGCCCGCCGCGGTGCCTTCTTCCCGGCTGCCCTCCTGGGCGGCCCGCTGTCAGCGGCGGGGGGTGACTTCTGCCGTCCTCCCTTGCTGCCCGGTGCTTTGTTGGCGGTCCTGGGCCGCGGGCCGTCTCCGACGGTAGCGGCAGTGGAGGCGGCGGCCGTGCGGCTCTCCCCTCCGCGGGGCTCAGCTGGGCCCGGGGCTGGGGTCTTCTCGTCCTCCTGCCGCTCCGCCTTCACGTGGCCGTAGTAGGGGTGGGCTTCCAGGGCCGAGCCGTCATGCTGGGTCAGGATGGGTGCTTTGTGTGGGGTAACTTTATTCAGCCACTTGTCCAGCTGCCACTTGTTAGACGAGGGTGGCTCGGGCTGAAAGAGAAGCAGACGGCAATATGCTTAATGCCGAGTCCCACTACCCTCACCTGCATGGCCTCCCGAGGAACACCAGAACACCAGTGCCACCAAATGCTTGCATCACAGAGGTTATACCCTTGACGAGAGGCCACCCCAATCTCCGTGGCACCTTGTGGCACCCCAGGGCTGTGTGTGGGAAAGGTAAGGCCAGCAGGCAAGGAGGATGCCCCACGCTGTCCCATCATTCAGCAGCAGTGCTGGGAAATGGGACGCATGCCACAAGAGGTGGGATGTTTTTGGTTTCTGGAGGAGACCGGGAAGGAGGATGTGTTGAGTGAGTCATAATTTCTTGGGATGATTCACACTGGCTTCAGCTTTACTAGGAAACACTCCTGAGTTTCCAAACAGAGGAAAATACCGTGGGGATGGGAAAGGTGGAAAACAAGGCAGGAATATGGGTGAGGCTAACCTAGCAGGAAAGCTAGGTTTGCACATTTTGCGGCCTGCACCACCGCATTAAGTACAATAAGTATTTAAACAACATATAAAGAGGTATATAGCACTAACCAGGCTGTGCATGTAGTCTGTCTGGTATTGATGTTGTAATCCTATGAGATCATGCAAACATTTGCTCTGTGGTGGTATTGTCAAGTGCTCATTTAGTAAGTATTGTGTAGCTGTTAGTTCTCCTCTTTGTTCCTGTCACAACATGATCAAGTTATAAGAGAGCATCTAAAATATAATGGTGTTTGGACAGTGAAGTGGTGGGATAATTATGATTTCAAGTGTAACCACAGCTCAGAAAATGTTATTACAGAACAGTGTGCAAGTGTTTTCTAGTGCTTCTTGCACTCAGTAATTTGAATGCAGTAAGATGAATAGGAAAGGAAAAAAAAGGTGGAGAGGATGGCCAACCATATTCTAAGCCACATTCTAACCCAGTGTGTTAAGTGGCCTAATTTCCTGAACTGGAACCAAAATTTGGTCAACTAGACTATTGCTCATGAAAACTATCAATGTTCTGGAAGAAAGTTTGCTCAGGGGAGCATATCTAGTCCCTAACTTAAGAGAGTCTCCAACTTAAAGGCACTTCTATTAAAAGGAGTTGCTTGAAAGCAGCACATGCTTCCTTCATAGCCAAGAGTGCCTTCAGGGTCACCAATGGAGGGCTGTATTCACTCTACAGGAAACAAAGGCTTCTAAAATGAGCAGAACAGTGAGACACTGGAATTCATATGATACAAACACTCCCTCTGAAGCGTCTAATTTATTCATTATCCAGCTAATCAGTACCTGTGGGAAGCTTGCTGGATGGCCTTGAGTTTATTTTTTCTTAATCTTACTCCCTAATATTTTACATGATTAATTTCTTTCCAGGGTTAAATCTTGAAAATGGGTGCAGAGCATTTCTCTTGGATGAAGATATATTTTGAAGGCTTTTAACTCTTTATGTACAATAAACTTTTTTTCTTTTTTTTTTCTTTTTTAACTGTTGAAAGAGTGGAGATGGATGCATTTGGTGCCATTCATTATGTACATACTGGACTTATTACACATATAATGAAAGGTTCACTATATGTAGAGGTCTTTGCACTGTTCAGGAGATATATTTCACAAAAGCACATACATCAAAAGCATGTGTAGAAAAAAATATACCTCTGCCCATAATTATAGGCCAGAGTGAGGGCAGCTTGAAAGTTCAAAAAATCTTCCAGGTTTTCTGTTACATCCCATCCTCTTTAAGTAAGTTGTCATTCTCAAAAGCAGCAGTTCAAGGGATAACAGTAAACCAGCAGAAAACAATGACTGCTACAGTGTTATAACTTGTCAGTATGGCACTTCCTACAGCCATGTGTCTGCTATATAGATGGAATAGCTACACTCTCACCAAACTCTAAGCCAACTATGCAATTTAATAGAATGTGTCAATATTGCCTACTAATTTTTTTAGGAGTTTCAGGACACATCTTAAGATGTGGGCTTAGATGTATGTCCTTGGTTTATTTAAATAAAAATTCAAGTCCAAATGGTGGCTTGAAGAAATTTTAAGGTGTGTCTATTAAAAACAAACAAACAAACAAAACCACCTATAAGATGTGTCTGAAAAAAGTAAAAAGCCTGCAGCTCAAAAAGTAAATTTAAAGAATGCAAATTCTGAAAAATCAGAATTTATAATTTTTTCTCAGTTTTCTGAGGACCCTGATAGAGTTTATTCAATGTACATGAGTGATGCCAATTCACTTCTGGAAGCAATTCATTCAATTGATTGCTTTAACTGAAAAGTCCTGTACTTTGAAAATCCGCAATTCTTCAACCCTAATTCTTCTCCTCCCTGTACATTTCTGTGGAAGAAAAGTTGGCTTGCTTGAAGCGAGATAACTTCAGCAGTACATAAGGATGGAAAAGTGTTGAAGGATTTGGTGACAAAATGGTCTTGTGCAAGAGAAATATACTGCACTCAAGGCCTTGACAAGAACTAGGCAGTTTTTAACTGGGGTAAAGCTGGTGGTAGCCAGATGGGGGACAGCAGTAGGAACAATGGTCAGTGGTGAAGCTCACTTGCTGTGAACTGTTTTCATGCCAAAATCCATCTGTGGTTTTGGCATGAAAACCCAAACCAGGAAAACTCTATCAGAACAGGATTGTTCCAGGGACTACTACACCACAAATGCAGATGTGCTGGGCTTCAGTGAAAAACAGAAGGATGTGATACACTTATTTAAGATCTGTGGATGGATTCATTTATACAATATAGAGAACTATCTAAGCTAGTCAACAAATTCTTTCTCCAGGCTACTCTTGCAGGGTGTCAAACATTTCATCTTGGGCATCTGAAATAGGTCAGATGAGCTGGGCTCTAGAAAACGTTTGTTCCTCTCCACTGTCTGTAAGGAAGAGTGATGAACATATGTAGGTATCTGCAGTACAAGTGTCCAAATTTGGGTGGGCTGATTCCCACACAGTATGTCTATATATCTCAGGCGTCTTCTTGGCTACAAATGCAATCAGAGGCATACATTCGAAAGAAATGTTTGTCAAAACTCATTATCCAGAAAGGCTTTCTGGGGTGAAGGGCTATTAAACAATATAAGTGTAATGGGATAACTCTGTGCTTGTTATTATAAAAAGGGAACTAAGGTGTAGCTAACAGTATCATAAAGTTGAAGCATGACACCCCCTTCACTGAGGGACTGGAGAGTCTATAATGTGCATATATTCAACCCACTGTGGGCTAGGAGTGAGCAATTCCTGCAGTATATTTAGTCAATTGCAAATCAGCTCATTATTTTACCTCGATGATAACCTACTTGTGCTGTCCTACTATCACATACTTGATTCAGGGCAATCCCTATACAAATGTGGTCTTTTCATTGTAGTTAAGACAGATGATGATGAAGATGTTGATGGTGATGATTATGTTGCTGCCACTACTGTTAATGCTGCTGCTAGCACTTCATCAGACTGGAACTGGAGATTCCTCTAGGTGCACACTTAAAGTGCTGCTTCCATCTCAAAGTATTTTCTGGAGGAAAGGGAGAAATTTGTAGCCCAAAATGGTGCAATCAGTCGTTATCTGACTCCTATAAGCCAAGGTAAAAATAGTTTCCACAGTTGATCTAGTGGAAAAATCCCCTTTTCTTCTCGGGGTACCATTCAGGAAATCAAATTGCGATACTTAAATTGGGAAGCAAGAACATTTTGGAAAACAAGGCAGGTACAGAAAATGTAACACTGTTCCTCAACCCAATCCTAAAACTCAGCTCTTAGTATTCACCAAGGAAACGTATCAATGAAGAAAGGGTGAGGTGACTGGGACATGCCCACCAGTTAGGTAATTAGGTGCTCACAACTTTCCTCTTTTCTGAGCTAAGGGGAAGAGAGCCAATGCTGTACAACATGTGAGGGAACAATAGGCATTTGCAGGCAGTGGCTGCCCAGACATTTGTACTGATGTCCATGCACTTGAAAGATTGGGTGAACAGTGCTGATGATGGAAGATGGGGAAGAGCATAACCAATCACTTCAGCTTGATCAGGTCAGTCATGCGTGGACTTAAGATCAAAGACTACGTGCTTGGATGACAGAATAAGCATAGAAAAAAAGTCTTTGTTGGTTACGAACTACAGCAGAGGCTGTAAAGAACATTGCAACTGTTGTGGCAGCACCCAGGACAGCACACCTCTCTCTTCTGGCCTGGTTACTGTTGAATATACTGACACCCTCTCTGGCACGATGTCTGCTCTGCTCCCTTCCTGTCATTTCTCCCTGTAAGCCTTCCTGCACAGTGGGACTTCCCCAGCTGTCTGACCAGGCTCGTTCTTAGTAAAAAGGTCTGTAAGATAATTGGAACAAAGAACAAACAAACCAAATTCTTAGCTTTTGAAATGCAGTTCTTCTGTGGACTTGAGATCCACACTTTTTTCTGCCATCTGAAATAATTGGAAAGAAGTTACTGTTTTCCAGAGTCTTCATTTATGACATTAATTAAGGTCACGCAAAGAATTCACGGCCTCAGCGAAGAAACAGGAGATAGAAGTCTCAGTCCCTCTTTCATAATTTCAGGTTTGGCAGTTCACAAAACTGTAACTACTTGCATTACTGTCTGAGGCACCTTAATTTGTCCACATCACTGAAACCAGTCTGAATGTTGTCTCCTGTTCTAGCTCAGCCATTATTCTTAGTTTACTGCAGACATAAAGTGTAGACAGCTGAGCTAGTCACTACAGGCTCTAAATAGTCACTGGAAAGAAACAGACACTTTTAGGGTGCAATTCATCTAATCTGTTTTATATGTATACTTTACAATGAGCTGCTTTTACACTCTAGGCAACTGCATTTAGACAGCAAAAAACAACTCAAAGATTTCAATGTGAGATGAGGAAAAAATACAGAAGAAATATAACAGCAACTGAATTTCTACATAAACTTAAATACAGAAGGTAACCTGTCCTAGAAATAAAAGTCTTACAAGGATATGCATATGATATTTCTAATTACGGAAAAGAAGGGAGAGCTCATAATAGCCTGCAGATTTCCAGTAATTCCTTCCAACCTGGAGATTTTCTGCCCAGCACTGTGCTGGAGTACTCAAGTTCATTGTACTTTAATTTATTATTTTATGCGTATGCAATGACAAAGATGTATTTGCTTCTTCTGTCTTATCCAATAGATGAAATTAATCATAAGACTGTGGAATAGAGACCGCTAATTAAATTCAGATGGACAAGACCTCCCTTAAAAGAGCTCCCAAGGACCTGTATCTCTCAATTTATGAGGTAAGAACGTGGCATGTACTTTAGGAAGGTTGCTTCACTGGCTTCCTAATTGTAAGTTAAAGCATTAATGTAAATCAGGCAGGGCTTCCAGTCAGAGATGTCACATAAAGAAGTTTTGAATTGGTGCCATCAGTCATATGATGGGCTTGGGAAAACACGGGGCCTTGGGAAAAGCAGAGGTATCCTACTGCCCTGGTACACGGTGATCCTATCCAGGTGAATGTCATGGCTTCTCCTGTATCCCAAATAATACACTACAGAAACCATTGTAGCCATCACATTTTTGAGTCCTCTAAATTTTCATACAAGTGTGTTTCATACAGCATGCCTTAGAATGCAAACCACTCACATACAATGCAAAGAAACAATCTGTAGGAGCCACGCGGCTGTTTTGTGACAGTGATCACTGATAACTCAGACTCTACACAAAAGTAGTTCCACGTATCTCAAGAGGATAAGTATAAAATGCTTTAAGAGGAGGCACTTCTTTCACATTTCCATAGCTCTCGGTCCCATGCTTGACTTTACAATGCCTCAGTTAATTCACTTTCCACATTCCCTGAGGAGCTGTTACTCACAGGTCCAAGCAGCACAGCTATCTGCCTAGGTGCTTTTTTATCTTATCTGGGTACTATGCTTCTTCCCCTTTTATCTTATACTTCCTTCTCTCCTTGTCTTTCTTCTCTTCACTCCTTTTCTTCCACCTTCTGAGATTCCCACCGGGAGAAGAGAGTGTGAGACCTCTACACTGAACCTAGCAGGGAATGGACAGAGCAAAGTAGTGATGGGTCAGATGAGTGGACTCAGGATGGGAAATAAGAAAAGGGATAGTGCAGAGAGGGAAGAGAGACTGGAAGGAAGAAAACAGTAAAACTGGAGAGAGAGCCTTGGGAAAGGGATGTTGAAATGAATCTGAAAACACTGTAGAGGAGAGCAAGATAAGTGGTAAATGAGGAACAAAACCTGAGAAAAATAGGGCATGTATTGAATATAGAAAAATACAGGACGTTTCTTTGAATGGTACATTTTCTCTGGTAGGAAACATGGCCCGAAATACTAAGCAAAACATGAGGAAAGGCTTGCTGGTTATTCACAATAATGTTTCAGGGTGAGAGAATCTGTGAGGCTTAGTTGTCAGGGGAGGAGTCCAGTGAGGGAATGCTTTATGTGGAGCAGGAAAATACACTGCCTGTATTTTATGTGTATTTACAATCTTGTCGCTAGATTTTGAATATTTTTACATACATTAATGCATGTGATATGGCTGTGGAGTTCACCGTTTTATACTAAAGGTGTGCACTGACCAAAGCACATAAAAATGTCAAGAGGTAGATGAACAGAATATGGAAGACAGCCCTGTAGTTTCTGCTGAGCATGGCGCAGAAGTGAAAGCAGAAGGTGGCACAGCACTGGCAGCTTAATTGTACTTTGGACAGAGCCTGTCTACATGTGGAAATTTTCATTGCTAACTTTCCAGATGGCAAGTTTGGGCTTAATGTTTTGCATCACGAGTAATTCAGTTTAGTCCATGCTGGAGGTGGATTAAAATAAATCACACAAAGGCAGCAGCAGCGGAGAATAATTCACATGGGGAGCAAGGTGAGGGACGTGCGTGAGTGAAAAACAACTATTTTGATTTAAAAATCCACCCTCAAAATGATTTCATAATAGCTTCCCTGTGTGGAGAAGCATTTAGTTCCCTTGCAGTGCCGAGAGCCCACATCAGGACTTACGCAGTCAGAAAGCCATTGTTATGGAGGCAGAGATGCACAAAAACTCCAGCAAGCTGTGAGCCTTGTGAAGGGCTCCAGTTTGAGGGAAATATCACAAGTTCATTTTCTTCATTTTTGTTTCAATCGCTTTAATCTGCTTCATAGACCCCCGCCACTTGCATTTCGTAGGTGCCAGGAGGAGGATCCCTGTGCTTTTCTCATCCATTTTGTTTTTGTGCATCTCCTCCCAGGCTCCTGGGCTGAAAAAGAGGTCTGAGTGGGTGTAATAGCGGATTGCTGCCCCGAATCACAAAGAGCGGGAGCCCTTACCTCTGGGCTGGAGTAATGCGAGGGCTTGCTGCCGTCACTCTCGCTGGAGCTGCTCTCGCTCTCTGAGTCAGACTCTGAGCTGCTCTCGGACTCACTGGAGCTGCTGCTGCTCGACCCCTTGCTGGAGAGTCCTGGGGCTCGGGTGCTGGACTGTGGCCCCACCAGGCTGTTGGCCCCATGGGGATGAGAGGGGAGAAGAGAAAACACATAGAGAAACACGCTTAAAAACTATGGTGTATTAGGGAGCGCGCCTATTTGTAAGCTTGCCTCTGCTTCCATTGAAGGGTGAAGGGAGTTCAGTGTTATTTTATTACATATGATAGGAGGAAAAGGGGTGAGCTGCACGTGCATTTACATCCAGAGCCTTTGGTGTCCCTTCTTCACATGAGGGAGAATAAAGCTTTCAAATTGTCTCATCTCTTTTCTCATTCAACAAACTGTTTAGGATACATTAAAAGTATCAAATGTGGTAAAAATAGCACAGAGGAAGCAGTCTTACAGTGTCTAATGAACCTTGAGCAGAAGTGAAAGCTGGAAAAGGTGAACAGTCAACAGAGCTGTACTCTGCAGTACCATTTACAGCAGCAATGGAATAACAACAGTAATACAACCTCGGTGGAGCTTCTTACCCTCATTTTGTTCCTGCACACTGCTTTACCTACCCACAGGAGATGTAGCTGCCTTGATATTGACAACTGCATGATCTAAGGCGCTGATCCTGCAGAAGCGTGAAGAGATCAGGCTCGTGTTTTTGCACATCAGCAGAGCAGTGCTGTCAGCAGAGCTGCGTGACTTCTTAAAAGTTATATTTACATGCAAGTGTTTGTATTATCAGGCCCTGACAGCAGAAGAAATGTATGCTTTCCCCAAATAGTTGACCATGCATGTTAAAATACCACAGTCATAAAGGCTTGAGTGTGAAATGTCCTGTTAAGTCATCCAGCTTATTCCCTGGGCAACGCAAGATTGTTCCCCATAGCAGGATGCATTTTCTAGTGAGTTGTCCAATTGGATTTTAAATGACTTGAATGCAGTTTTTACTTTTACCTCTGGGAAACTTCTCTGCAACCCAAATTCCTCTGTCAGAGATTTCTCCCAGTGTTCAACCTGAAGTTGCCCTTTTAAAATTTATTGTTGTAACTTATTATTTCATCCCAGTACTAATAGTTGCAGTGATGAATTATCCTCCTCCCTTTTTCCTTTCACATATTTGCAGACTGTTTTCCTGCCCTACTTCAGTCATCTTCCAGGCAAGGCCATACACATTTACTTCTTCTGATCTTTCTTCATAAGTCATTATCTCCAGGGATACGGGATCATTTTTATAGCTCTTTTCTGAACTCATTCCAATTTGTCTATATCTCTCTGATAACGGAATACCCCAAACAGAGTGCTACATTATAGATGGTTCTCACTAGAGCCCTACAATTACAGGCTATTACATCCCTGCTCCTTGATGCCAGTGCTTTTGTAAACATACTCCAGAGATGTGATGGAATATATAGTCCATTAACACTCCTACATCTCTTTCAGCACTTCTTTCTCTAGAGTTCCTCCACCGATAGCTATACTTTAGATTACTTGCTTCCAGAGAGATTAGCTTGCTTTGTTTTTTTCTTCCTTCCATGCCAGATCTCATTTTCTTCTTTGCCGTACATGCTTCTAATGCTTCTGGCTCCTTTTGATTTACTTCTCTGCCCTCGGAGGTGTCTGCAGCAACTTCTAATTTAGTATCAAATGCAAATTTAATTAAATGGTTATTTGCTTCCTTTTCCAGATCATTAATAGGACCGTTAAATAAACCCTGCATGAAACACACCGGTACCCTAATAACCAACCCTTCCCAACAACTGCTCACCAATGTTTATCATTATCCTTATTTATGCTTCATCAGTCCAATATTGTGGCTAATGCAATGGGAACTTTGGTGATGCATTTTGTGAGAAATAATATCTAATAATTACAGTTCAGCTATGTTGCACCTAATGAATTGTCTTTACCTACCAATGATGCATTTCATTCTGGAGAACTGGTATCTGGTACCTGACACAAGCTGCATACAACAGGCTTGATGTGGCACAAGAAAAGAGGCCATACAACGCAGTACTCCAACCACATCACCTTCATGAAGTTCCTGCATGCAGCTCTAGGAGGCAGGAGGTCTGTCAACATACACAGACACTAATGTATTGATTACTATTTATGCCTTTAAAAACTTGCCTTCTGCTGGTTTTCATGTTATTCATTGTGTTCTTTTTCTGTCCAGGTAGGTGTGGAAAATGCAAGATTTTCAGGCAGCCATTTGTGTAATGGCATTAAGGTGCCCAAAACAATAACAGCTAAGAAGCTTGTAAAAATTTTCCTTCCTGGAGAAGGAAAACTGAGGTTTTGTGCACTACTTTGAGACAATGTATTTTTCCACTTGTACAGATTGCCCAGCAAACTCCAGATCTACCTACTCTGCTCACTTATATTAACAGATTATAGTCAATCCCTTGCTAATAAAATAGTGAGGGCTGTATATAGGCCATTGTGAGTAGGTCTTCTGGTTTAGATTTTTTTTTCTTAAGGGAATATGAAAAAGTAAGTGCCTTTTCTGACGATATAACTTAGGGAATGCTTTTGACAGTGTCCAGCTCTGATGGATTCCCCATCCTCTCCACATCAGCATTGTGACTACTGCCTGAAAAGTTCTTCAACATCACAGAACATCTGCACGTTTATGTCTTGCCCCTAGTGATTGTGGTTTTAATTTTCAAACCATAATTTTTGTTTGGCATTGACTTAAACATTCAGAATTGCTATATAGGGGATGAGGGAGAAAAAAAAACCCACAGTAATATTTCTTTCCAGTTGTGACATGAAATGTTTTTCTAGGCTGCTGAATAGAAATTGTTACTACAGCCATAGATATAAAATATAACTGTTGGACTCTTCACAAACATCTGGAGACCTATGTTTGCTGCTCTAATGATAGCCAATATACTGAAGAAATTGAACAACATTACAATATTTTCCCACTTATACTGATACTGTTGTAGTCCCCTCTCCCCTTTCCCCTTCTCTACCCTTTCCATTTTTAAATACATGGAATTTTTACAAGGATCCTCATTACATTATAGTGACCGATATATAGGGTGAAGACATCTACACATTTCTTCACACTTTCTTAGAAAAAGTGACAATTATTTCAAATCTGTGACTTCCATTTTGGATTGTTCTCTCTGAAGTATGTAAGCAAGATCATTCAGACAAAATAAAATACCGATTTGCATTTTAATGATATGGCACATAATGTTCACGCATATTTTGCTACTGCCTTATACTCTAGAATTAATTACCACATTGTAGAAACGTTATTTTTGTTTGAAGCAATTAAGCAACAGTTTGGGTAAGACCCACACACACCCTCTGTTAGGGGAGCAAATACATTGTAAAGGTGCTAGAAACCCTGTAAAGCACTTTATAACCAACAAAACAATTGAAGTTTCTGACCACAGTCAGAAATGGTAGTCAGCATTCCTGACCATGTGGAGCTTACTCAATGTTTCTTAGATGTCGAGGCTCAAATATACCTCGATTTGGGGAGATAATACTTCTTCCTCACTCAAACCAATCTGAGATCTAGGTTGAGAGGGGGAGTTACCTCACTGTCTGGAAGAGCCCGAGGTGTTTGGTGTGGTGGGACCAGTTGTTAGAGCCATCAGAGCGCATGGCCATGGGCAGACACTGAACAGTACTGAGATGCACAGGAAGGTGCAGTGTTTGCTACTCAGTCAGTGGAGATTCTTAAATCAGATTGCCTCAGCTGCCCTCAGGAGACATCCTGAGGTTAGTTAGACCAGATCTCAGCCCTACTTCATGCTTCCTGTTCAGCTACTGCTTACAGCTATGCTGCTTGTCATGACCATAAATCATGATGTTGAGCACTGGGCACCAGAAATTCCTGGATAGCTGAGTGTACACTACATTGCCAGCCTCAGTGTTTCAAAGGCAGAAAATATGGATGCCCGATCAAGGTAGATGTAAAACAGATGCAGTTCTTTGCCAAACTGCAAGTGTTTGATAATTCAAAATGAAATAACCACTAAATAATTTATTTATATAATAATCTATATTATATATTAATTTATATAATATATAAATATATAATAATAAGCAGTTCTTCATTGCATTACAACATGATACCCACTTTACATAGGTACAAATGATTATCAAGAATGCAAGGCAAAGGACAGTCAGGTCTGTACCAAGAAAACATGTCAGAGTGACTTCCTGAAAATACTCTTCTAGCCACAACAAAGGCTTTGAATATGCCCGTGCTTCATATTTTGGGATCTAGACAGGCTGTGTAATTCCACTTTGCAGCAATTGTATCCAGAGCCTTCTTATCAAGAAGCTCCTTAACACAACTAGACAGTATGTGCTATATTTTTCTTTGTCTGGAGATGGGACAATATTTACCAAGTGTTATCAATATTACTGTAATCACCTGAACTATTTTTCTTTCAACTCTCACTCTGCAGTGAGACCATCCACCAGGCGTTGTCCCACTAATTGACCCAGGCTACCATTACAAAAGAGCAATTCTACCATTAGTATTAAGACCTGACTTGAATAAACCAGTGATGCTGTTAAAGATCATGTCGAGGTTGAGAGGTAAACATGGAGAAGAAGATCTAAATTTGCAGATGTTACAACTGTAGGAGAAAATGCCAAGAAAGACTGCATGAATGCTTCAAGTATTTGAAATGCCCAGGAAATCTATCACTGTCTTGAAGAACAATGACAATTGTGGGAAAACAATACTCTGAAACAGACAGCCAGTCCCTTGGCTGGCATAAGCTGTCATAGCTCCATTGACTTCAATTAGGCCACACTGTTTTAAATCAAACCGTAAATCTGACATCTGACCAAGACTCTGAAATGATCTTTCAAACTTAGTGATGAAAATGTATTCCACGGTTTAGAGATCTGTTGGCAGAGTCTCTATTTTTGTTCCAGAAGTATCTGAAACACCACTTCCTTCTTCCCTTTTGCAACCAACCTAAAGTCTAGTGAAGGTCTTTTGTGGAAAACACTTTACCCTTTGTTGTGAGAAGCAAATTCCGCATGGTGCTTCCTCAAGGCAGAAACTGAGAGCATAGTGCCAAGATCTGTGTAATTATCTCTTCTGCCTGGCACTGAAGATGCTGCCAGCCTCCCATGCACACAGCAGGGAATTCCTGTGAATTGTGAATGAATCACAGACACAATCGAAATGGCCACTTCTTGCTGTTGCCCCTGAGTATTTTTCAAATTTTCTTTCAGCGAGAGCATTTGATGAATGCTTGCCATGTGGAGGCTATCCTGGACTTCATGGCATCCCAATGTTGGAACAGAACACATGGGCATATTTTCTGAGGCAACTGCAGAATGCCAAGGAATAGCCCAATAAGGATAGCTGACAAGAATGAATCTGGAAGTCATCCATTCATTTCAGGCCAAAGTCATGCTGAGAAAAGGGAGATGATACCACAAACTCTAAAATTTGCATCTGCTTGAGAACAGTCAGATATCCCCAGGGTTTAAAATATGAAAACTGGTCCTGTGTTTAACATACTCTGCATACAACATGAGTATAATCAGCCTCTGCTCCAGGTTTAGGCCTGCCATATCATATCCGAATGACCAAATCGTTCCAAACTTCGAGGGCTCTGCCTTCCTCATCTGGTCCCCATCACAGCCATAAATGAGGATGGCTGAACTTGCCTGCCCTCAAGTAGGTTGGGAGATGTCCTTTGTAACTGCTTAAAAAGCACTTGGATATCCTCGCTGCGAACACAGTATGGAAGCGATACAAATTTATGCCTTTGTACCTTTGCTAACTGAGAGCATGAAACCAATTAGCTGTCTGAGTTCTTTACAGTTGCCCATTCTGGAAACCTATTGTTCACTAACAAAAAAAGCAGCTGGCCCTGCCATGGTCGGCAAAAAAAAACAAAAACGAGGCTGGGCATTTACTTTCTCCAGGTAAACGATTTCCCAGGAGTCTGTTAATACCTTTCGGAAACAGAGAAATGTTTTCATACCTCATTCCTATAACGGATGAGGTATGAAATGAGAGTCATGATGAGTGAGAGTCCTGGAGGCTGTTTGACTTGTCACAATATATAAAGCTCCTATGGAAGCGCCGCATTGCCTTAGCTGCAACACCTTTGCACAGCACCGCTAATAAAGCACAGCTGCCATGAACAGGGTTCATAGGCCCCACCTATATTTTAACACTGTCCTTGGGAGTTGCTTAAACAGTTTGTGCTGACAAGACTGCAAGTATCATCTGATAATGCAAACCTAAGGTAAATCAGGTCTTTGCAGAGAGTAAGGTGTGCCCTGTGTGATTGTGGCTTAATTGCCTGAATAGCCGCCAAAGAAAAACAAATTGTTAAGAAGAGACATTCAGAGAAAACAAGTTACGAAGCTCATGTACACACTCAAGAGAATTGGGTCTGGCTAGGGGGTATCTATTTAAGGCCTGGTTGATGCCAGTAGCAGACTCACAGCTCCCACCTTGGAGGACTACTGAAGGAAATAGAAAAAAAATCACTGAAAAAACCTTGGCTAAAAACCCCTCCTAAAATAAAATGTGACACGGCAATTAATAGTGACATCTTTGTATAAATAGCTCTATCAGAAGGAGTGTGCACCGGTGTATCTGAGATGAAAGGGTCCAATAGACCTGGAGCAGCATTAGCGTGGGGATGAAGTGATTAGTCAGCGGGCTGACAGCTGTGCTAGGAGCCCGCTGCCAGATCCCAGTGTATGCTTTCCACCGCTGCCAAGTGTTTGCTTGTCGCTCCAGATAAATGGAGCATCAGCAGTGTTTTATTTGACCTGCTCGCAAGAAAAATAAAGCAACTCTGACTTCCTCGGTGTGTTTGTCGTTGACCTTGCATCAGCTGAATATGAGTGGAGAAATTTCCTGGCCCTGGAAAATTAACTCTTTAGTAGAAGGAGGGCACTTGCTGTCTTTTGATGTCGGTAGTATAATTAGTCTCTTCATGTCTCAACATACAGTGATTATGTTTGCACTCTTAAAGAAGAGTGGGAAGTGCTGCCTATGTGCCCTACGCTGTCCTTGGAACATGCCTTTAGACCAATGACCTGGATAACAATAAACAGCTTTGAGAATAGCCTATAAACAGCCACCCTCCTGTTCCCAGAATGAAATTGGGAAACCATTTCCACGGAAAACTTTCAGGACAGAAATAAGCTGCAAGTGTTAGAAGCTGTGGAGAAGACTCAGTCAGGACCAGGCTTTTCATTTACTCATGAAACCAAGGGCAACAGCTTTTATATGTTTTCTTTCATATGTACCCCGGAAGTTGTTTTTTTTTTTCTCTCTCTTGCTTCAACAGATCAAGCAAATCAATTAACTTTCTAGAACATTTCAATTACATTTCCTTTTTTGGAATCTAGCCCTCAGATAGACTTTGCAAGAAGGAAAAAGGACTCTTTTGAGCCCTTGTGTATATATGGTACTAGGGTCTGTGCCTGTGGTCAGGCAGAGATTTTCCATATCTGAAAAACCAGAAGTTTTGGATATCTTTCTGGCACTTAATGATTCGTCATAATAACCAAGTTCACTCTTCTGGAAAGTATTAATTTCCATTTTTCTCTTTCCCACCTGTCTCTCCTCCTGTCCATGCTTTGACAAAGTTCCTTTCCTGGCAGCATCAGGAGTTACTGCACACAGTTGCCAAATGTCTCTAGAGAGCATGAGCTCATTTGCCCAGGTGAGATCAGATTACTGAGTTCAGGGCTCAGCTGTTAGGTCTCATTAGAGTGGGCTAATGTAAAAGCCACAAGTCTGTGTGCAAGTTCTTTTGATCACAAGGAAACACCTGAGGTGCTGAACTCTACCACGTGAAGAATGATTCTGGACCAAAGGCCCTTGGAGGGAGAGTTCTGTAGGAGTTGCTTGTTCACAAAATGTTATTGTCACACATGACAGTAGAAGGAGATATCAGGAGATATCTTTGTGCTTCAGCAAAATAAGCAATTGGTGAGTGCCAGGTGAAATCAATAAAAATAAAGGTCTCATTTTGATAAGGGTTGAATGGGACTGTTTATAAGTAATCTGGCAGGAGGTTAACTGCAGATCTCAACCAAGGTGATCTGCTGATTGTGGATAAGTAAGGCATGTCGCTTGTATAATCAAGACTTCACCTATTTTGTGAGGCTTGAAAAGGTGACCAAATAAGGATGTAGCTGACTTAAGGTGGAAATAAACCCTTTTGGTTGGATTTTGATAAAGCTTATCAGTGAGGTATATGATGCTGGGATTGTATATGTATGGTTTTTTCTGCCTTTGACTTACAGGAAAACCTAATTGTGACTATTCAAAAATGCCCTCTGGAGATTCCTACCTCTCTTGATTGACTGGAGAAAATCTGGGATTCTAAGGGTAAACAGTATGCCTGGTGTGTCCAGTATCATATTCATTATGATTTGGAGTGGAAGCAGAGGAGGCTTATACTTCCCTCTTTCATGGCTCTGTCAGCTTCCTTCCGCTTGTCTTAAAGATCAGAGGTAGAATGCAATATGTATATCCACTCCTAACCCTGTACTGCACCATTTTGTTAAAGCTGAACTCTTTTCAGGTTCAATGATAGGTGTACTCTTCATCTCAGGAATACATCCTCCATTTTGGAGGTGGCCCAGCAGCTTAGTATTTGGTGCAGTAGACTTCAGTGCCTTGGGAGAAATGCAAAAATAAACATAATTAAGTACTGGAGCAGATAATCAGTAGAAGTGTGGACCATCTATAGCAGAAGTGTCAGAAACTAGGTTAGGCAAGGACCTGCCTGAGAAGGTTTATGCAGGATTTATCTTGTCAAATTACGAGAAAAAGGATTAGATGAGCATGAATTTCTGTGGGTAAATATCCAGGTGAGGTTGTTAAGGAGCATGCATTCTGTGCTTACAGGTCAAATGACAGGGAGAAAGTGCAGAAAAAAATATAAAGACGGTAAGTATCAGAATAGTTACAGCAAGGAGCAATGCAAAATGTTTTGTGGAAAATGTAGAGTGGCATTAATCCACCATCTTCAAAATACCTCATCAGAAGAATTTTATACCATTTCTCTGGAGATCACCCTGGTCATTGCTTTGCTTGTCTCATTTATTTCCTAAAACGTGTAGCATAGATGCTCTTCTATCCCAAAAAACAGCAATTCTTGCTTCTGAGTGACAGCTTCATTAAGTCACAGAAGGTAGCTACTGAACTTCAGGGTAGGAGAATCCTTGTCTGCTTTGGCCTCCTGTCACCCTATTTCAGAGTTATCGTTAACATAACGCCTGTCATCGCTGCCCAGCAAAGCAGGTGGCCTTTGGTAATTTCCAGAAGCAGTTGTACCTTGCCTCAGCACGGCAGCCCTTTGCCTCAGCCAGCAGGGCCCTGTGCATGGCTCTGTCTTGCAAGACCTCTCGCTAAGCTCTGAGAGTCCAAATACAGATGAACTTGTGCAGATAAAATTACTAACTACCGTAATGGCCGTCCAAATGGGTGCAATAAATTTCAGTGTGAGACAAACTCTCTCAGGTTTTACTGACTCTTAATGTTGCTGCTGCCAGCTTTAGTGTTACTCTTTGACTCAAGCCATATTCTGTTGTCTCCCAAAGGTCTTTTCGGCCCGTCAGCCTTAATCAATATGCTGCCTTCAGAAGGAGCTTGTTTTAAGTAGGTTTGCTCACCATAAAGAACCATATAAAGAAAATTTGGCTTCTACTCCTTGTCAGCATATATCACTTCCTATGCAGAGCAGCATTTAGATGGTCTGTTAGTGGAATCCGAGTGCTCTCTTTTATATGTTTCAAGAAATGACAAATGCCTGAGAAAAATGCATAGTTGTTCTACAGAAGACATTACGCAGAGTCAGGAATGGCAAGCAGAACAGCTAATAAAGCTCAGAATTGTAGCAGAGAGGATGTTAAAAGCTAATTACTTTGAGATTATTTGAAGATTATAAAAGGTTTTTCTGTGCTCCATTCTGATGTAAGTACAGCCTGTTTTCCAGCAACATGCGCAACTATTTTAATGTGTTTTTAGAAAGAGCTGCTCAGGAAATTCTGTTTACCTGCTATTGGCGTGCTAGCTCAAAATAATGGATGTTTAAAACCAATTTTGGGCTGTTGAATATGTGACTATGGTTCAGCCTTAGGTTTTCAAGGGTCTGAGCTGCTAGGAAAAAACTTCTCCCATTCTGACTGGGCTCAGATTCTTGATCCCATACTCCAAATAGGTAGAGTCACCCTTTAAAGCTTGGACTGGAGTACACAGAGGTGCTCATGGAGCACGGGAATGATCTTCTTATTGAGGTTGTCTGGATCTAACTCACTGAAACACACTACAACAGTATGCATGTACTTGAAGATTTTAAAATAGAGGGCGGCCCCACTAGTAAACTTTGCTGTACCTTCCTCAGCTATAGTGTGTAAAGTTACTCCATGAAACAAGATGACAAGATATCATAAGCACAAAAGTACAAAGCTATGTTAAGAAAGAGTTACGCAAATTACCCTTTACAATGCAAAGGAAAATCAGATATGAATTGCATCCTGTTGTTAAACGTCACCCTTGCAAAACAAACGTAAGGTTTGTTTATGTACACACAGAATACAAGGGGAGGCAGAAATAAATTACAAGCAAATATAATTTTATTTGCTTTATTCATCTAGAATGTGGTATCCATGTGTCTGGACTCAGTGGCTCCCCAGCTGCACCCTCCTCCAGGATGTTATCAATCCTTTACTTCTGTATAATGCGCTACCATCTAGTAGGAAAAGCACCAGAACGGCAAGACATTTTAATAAAAAAAAGCTAGTCTTACACCATGCTGTGTCCTGATGTAGCTGTTGTCATACCTTCCAATATATTTTTCAATCCATATTTTGTATGTTTTGCTGTTTTTTAACTGCCGTGCATCTTTCTAGGATTCTTAAGATATTACAGTATTACTGAGGCATGCGTAGATGCCTTTGCCTACATTTACCTATTCCTCAGTGTAGCTTTTGTTCTCCCTGCCTCTCCTGAAACAGCAGAAAGGAAATGCAAACGCAAGGCAGGCGAGCAGGGAGAAGCACAGCACTGTTCCCTCTGTGTGCCACAGCTGGTACCATTCCTCTTCGCTCTCCTCCAGCCTAACTGGTCCTGCTGCCACTCCTCTTTTGCCCAGAGAAACTGTGGTGTCCCATCCCTGGAGGTGCTGAAGGTCAGGTTGGATGGGGCCCTGGGCAGCCTGAGCTGGTGGAGGGCAGCCCTGCTCATGACACGAGTTGGGAATGGATTATCTTCAGGGTCCCTTCCAACTTAAGACCATCTATGATCCTTCCCTCCCTGGCTGCCTGAAGTCCTGCATGCCCTAGGATATGTTTTGTGAAATGTGGGCCTCTTCAGAGCACCAGCATGTGTTTAGCAGTGCTATCCAGCAGGGGACCAGGAAAGGTATAGGAGTTGGCATGTGCTGATGCTGGAAGTTCAGCATCCAGCTGTGAGGATATACATTCTGCATTTCTTTAGAAGCATATTGGGTCATCTACCTCAGCTGGGAAGCAGCAGGGGGAGAGCAGGAGATTCTGCACAAGAGCTTTGCATGGAAGATGAGACAGACAGATAGGTTTCTAGGAGAGTATGGGTTTCCGCAGTCTGTGCAGCAAGGAAGTTACTCCTTGGGATTTTTTACCATCTTGACACGGCTCTAACCCTTGCTAGACAAGCTGCAGCTTGGGGAGAAAGATCAAGTGTTGGGTCTTTGCCCATTAGCTTAGACATTAGGGGAAAGGGCTAGATGACTTCTTTTGATAACTAGCATGAAGACCCCAGCAGGATTTCAGACAGTTTTATTAATCATAAAAGTCAATAAAATAGAGTGTTCCTCAGGGGCAAAGGAAAAGCAAAACCTTGGAAGAACAAATCAGGGCAGGCATCTTCTATTCCTAAGAGCATTCTGTTTGCATTCTGCACTTGAAACGGAAAGGGAATACTTAAAAGTGAAACTCCCAAGTGATATGACCAAATACTTTCTCAGGAAAGAAGTGAGCACTTTCTTATGGACTTGCATTTCAACAGGGAAAGATTTTGATGGGCTTTATTCACAGCTTGGAGGTACTGAACTATTGGGCACTTTACCCTGAGACTTGCATGGCATACTCACAGTCAGTGGGTTTTCCTCCATCCCTTTACACTTGTCTTTCCCCTTTTGCTTTTTTGCTTTCCTCTTGCCTCTCACTTTTCTCCTTACCTCCACCCTCCTTTTTCTTTTCCAGTGGATAGAGATTACTTTGGGTAATAAAGAATGCCATTGTCCATTGCAGAGACTCAGCAGTCTTTAGCTTCTGATGTTAGGCCCATAAGGATGTCTTCACCTATCTTATGGCTTCTCAAGTGACTTTAGATGCCTGTGTACCTCATTTCTGTCATAGCTTTCACATCCCACAGGTGTGAATAAATCCTTCCAAACAAGCCCAATGTAAAACAAAGCACTCTTGCCTTTCTGGGCCTGCAGACAATCCTCATCAAACAACGTGTAAACTTTCTCATCAAAACCAGCTTTATAGGGTTGTTGACTGCAAAACACAATGGCAGTTTAAATATAAGCATTCATTGCTCTTATTTTAACTGGAAGGGTTTCAGTGGCAAAGTAACTGGATTAAGAATGGGGACATGAAACAAACAAAAATGAGTCTGGAGAAGAACTGCAGGCAGCAGGAGGGAGGAGAAGCTTGCAGAATCAGTTTATTCATGGGGCTGGTAACTGAAATATGTACAGTAGGGGAATGACGTAGGTCATCTATCCAGCAAGAATTGCAGAATGACTTAGGTTAGGGGACTTTAAAGATTTGCTACAGCTGAAACTATGAGCCATCCAGACATAGCGAGGTGGCAGTTTCACCTGCTACTCCATGCTTTAGCAGGCTGCTCCATGCTTGTCAAAGTAAAATAGGCTCTGGGGGTGTTAAGTGATGCTGTGTTTGGGGCATTTTGCAGCAGATAGGAGGTGTGGCAGCGGCAGGCTAGAAAACTTTTCTCCTTCATACGTTTCTGGGTCTGTTTCTGAATGTGGTCTGAGGCAGCCCATAAGGTCATGCTTTATTCATTTAACTGCTTTATAGCACTCCTTCAATAAAACCTTGCTGTTAGGAGACTGCTTTCAATGTTTTTTGGAGTCTCTCTCAAGTGTGGTTGTCTAGCATCACTGCCCAGAGCAGCTGCTGACAATGCCAATGCACTGTGCTGCAAAATCCTTCCTCTCTGAAATCAAGGGTAGAAAAAATCATGAAATAATGGACTAAAGTGGCCATTCTATCCATACTGCTCATAAATTAGATTTTGAACCTGGCAATTGCAGGGTAATTAGGAGGAGAGTAGCTTTCCTGCAGGAACATATATTTCCTATTCTGCCTGCCTGCCACACTCCAGTTTAATTTTTCCTTTGTTCACTCAGCTCACAGAACTGCAATTATCAAAGGTGAGAGCCTAGTGGCAGTTTCTGAATCGGGAGGACACTTAGCACAGAAAGGAAAAGAAAAAAATAAAGAGAAAAAGGACAGATATCACTAGTAATTAAAATAATTTTGAATTAGAGAGACTATTGCAATAATTGCTTTAGTATGATAATCGTCGCCCCGTAACATATCCTTATGAATTACTAATATGGTGAAATTACATTTCTGTGGAGTGTGAGCTGAAACAGACAGCTTTCCTAAACATACCCTCCTGAATCACAGACAAGCAAGGTGTGGACAGCCATTTCCAAAGGGCAGGAGATGCTGTGGCACTGATCACTAACAGCCACGTGGGTTTTAAGCCCTTCTTCCCCCTTTGGCCCTCTCAGAGGCACAGGAAACAGAGCAGGAATTCCCATCTTGGTCAGCCAGAAGAAGGTTTCACATTATTAAAATAGATGATTTCCTTCATCCCAGAGCCTCTTGAGGAGCATAAATTGTGAACAACATCAAAGCAGTGAGAAGTTTTAGAGCAGACTGTCAAAGAGACTGCTGGGGTTTCCTTGGTAGATTTCCATTTTCTGTGGGTCTCAGCATTTGACTTTCCACCATAAAACAATTCCATATGTCTGTGGATTATTTAAGGTTGTTTTGATTTCATTGTTGTTATGGGTTTTAAAGACACACTATCACAATTATTTAACATAGGGAAATAAAGTTAGACAGCGCCTGCAGTTACAAATTACTGGGATGATCTCATGGACTAAGACTTTGCACACTTCATCTGTGCTCTCCGGGGTTAGGCAGTATGATTCTAGATGAAATGAAAAGCAGCATGGCTATCTGGAAATAAGTACTGGTCTGATACTGTGCAAACACAGCCACTGACTGTTCACATTGCCATAACTGATTTTAGGGGATGAAACGCGCCAGCACGTGTGACACGAGTAAGAGCTGTGACACTGGCCCAGATTTGAAGTGGACCCCAGGCAACTCTGTTTAATGATTATTGGAGTTCATCTGCTACAAAGCACAATGGCCAGCTGTGGTCTTAGAATAGAAGTCATCAGGGCAAGCTGCAGATGGATTCCTATTAGCTTCCTAACTGAAGGCAAAGGAAAGACTGTTATTAGGCAAGGCACGGGGAGTTATTAGTGAGCCCCAAGGAGGTGGCTCCTGCTGAGCCTGGGTTTTCAGTGCTTTCCCTGCATGGGAAGGCTGACGTTAGTCACTGAGTCACAGACCACACAGGAGAGCAGTGGGTTTCAATCCCATCTGCAAGGCCATGGGTATATTCAGCAGCGATCTATGAACTAAGATATCAGGCTGTACTGACCATATCTAGGAAACTGTCCTCCAGCTATATAATTAGGAAATAGGAAGGGGCTGTGAGATGCACTGCCAGTTCTCTGCCTTTTACTGTCATCTGAGACCACGGGGAAAACAGTGCCTCTCAGCTGCGCCCTACTTGGCTCCCCACAGAGTCTGGGGAGAACCCACCCAGAGGGCCCTAAGTCCCCTGCCAGAGGGAGTCTGTCCAACCAAGCCTAATGCCTGCAGTGCACAACCAAACAGGAGAAGCCAGTGGGAGCTCTGTCATTACAGTTGCCTAAACTTTTGCTGAATTGTGCTGGCAGCCAGCAACCACGCCAAATAAAGATCCTTCAGAAGAAAGCACAAGTCTGAATGCTTTCTTTTCCTTTAAGAGAAGGATCTTATTTCACACGTACATGAGTACACATGTGGCCAAGGAAAGAAAAAAGTTCTCTATTAATTGTTTCCTAGCCTAGCAGCAAATGCCAGACTCTTAAATCTGTCATTTATTGCTGGTGAATTATTCCAAAAGTTTTTCATAGTTCTTACCTAGTAATTCTTCAAAAAGCATTTTTTTAAAATGTTGAATCTAATTTAAAAGTTGCAACTGTGTATTATTTTCAGAATTATCTCTGTTTTGAGTTTGATGATCAGGAGAGGATAAGCGCAGAGGACTTACCATTCATAATAATCATGACATGTAAGAAGGGAATGCTAAACTGTCTGTCACTAATGAGTTCATTCTGATGAGTGTTCTTCTCTCAGCTGAACCATACTATCACTAGTCCTCCATACACCACTGGCAAGGAGTCCTAGATTGCCTCAGTCAGTGCCTTCCATCAGCTGGAACACTCATGGGGAACCTGGTCAAAACACGAGCTGGCTTCTCTTCAGTTTTTCCTCCTACAAGACTAACTGGAAATAGTTCCATGTCATGGCAAGCTTACAGTTCAAAGCAGATTATCTTCTGCATTAAATGTGGTGGGGTGTTTTGTTTATATTTTATTTTATTTTATTTTATTTTATTTTATTTTATTTTATTTTATTTTATTTTACTTTATTTTTATTTTGATAACTTAAAGGTCTGATTCATTGGTTCACGTCTCGATTGTGACCTTGATTTGATGACTGTTGCCTATTGTTAATTAGTTTACGGTGGTTCTTCTAATGCAGTGATGTGTTTTACATTTGTTTGCTTAGTTTTACTGTACAGAGCTGACTCGTTTGGTTCAGCTGTAACATGAGTCATGTCAACCAAAGATGTATGTAACTTGAATCAGATACTTCTCAGCTGTGCAGCTCTGTAACCAAATAAATAATTCTACCTCCCTCAAGATGGTAGCAAGATTAAAACAAAGCTATTAAAATGCTGTCTTAGTTAGCAATTAAACTAGGAACCCCTCAAGGTTGCAATAGCACCTTTAACAAGCTCTTTACTTGATGCAAGACAAACCTAAGGCAACTGCTTCCTAACCAAGCAAACCCGTCTCACATTTTGGCTTTGGAAACATATGTTGTTAATTTTAGAATTGCAGTTGCTATGTGAGTTGGGTGTCACTTCTAAAAAAAAAAAAGAAAAGTGTGACTTTTGGGGAGTAATTATTTTTCAGCACAGGTGCAGAGAGGACATTTAAGCACCTTAAATGTTCACACAGGCTAAGCTTTGACTCAATCAAACTGCAGCTTACCACAACCTGAAAACTCTCATAAAATCTCTTCTTTCAGGCATGGTATGGCCTTAATAAAATGCAGCGTGGAATTTCTTAGTTTAACAGAGGCTCATCTTTTCCCCTTTCAGATCTTACCTTCCCCCATGGTCTCCCTTGTTACACTGGGCAGACCAACCACATCTCACTGCTGCTTCATCCTTGTAGCTTTTGGATTAACTGGAGAAATGACTGGCAGGTCCAGGCAGTTATGGATTATGCAGTTACCAGTCCTCTCCAGCTAACTTCCCAGTTCAACAGCCAAACACTGCGGCATGGTATCCCTGTGCTGTTCAGCTCCAAAGAAACCAAGAGTGCATTGTGGCACTGTAGTACATCTTCTCCACATGGGGCAGTGGCAATTCATTTTCTGGATGTTCCCTCATTTAATCAGAAAGGGTATTCACAGAGATTGCTGTAATGTGTATAAAGGAATGATGTGGTAAATTACTGGCATATGAATAATTCAGAACAGATCTCCAACTTGCTACTGCTCCATGAAAGTACCAGACTTCTGGCCATAAAACAACCCGAATAATTTGGGTAGGGCATGTTCATTCTGACTGTCTGCTCCAACCAACCTGAGAGACGTTATGCAGGTAGAGGGGGACAGCAGGATACAGTGGCCAATGTTAGAAATTTGTCACGGCTCTTGTAATACTAATAAATGGTTAATATTACATTTTGACCAAATGTAAGAAAATGATGACATGCATTTCACTGAAAATTATATGGTGTTGGCTTAGTTTAGCTTCCTACACTGAATGCCAAGGCTCTCACCGGCTTTAACACTGCTCTTTGTCTGCATGGGTAAAGAATATGCATGGGAATTGTGCTAGGCTCTGGGAGCCAGGCAGATATCCTTGAGACACGGCTGAGACATTCCAGGGTAATCAGGTAGCAACCTCACACTTTTCACCAGCGTTAAATCACTCATAATTGTTTAGGAAAATACATACATTTTTCCACGAGACTCAGAAAATATTGGCAGTCTGAGGTTCAAATTCAGTGGCAGCTGACAAGCAGACAACATGCTAATACGGAATATGGTATAAAAAGACAAGTTGAACCTAAGGTCGCAGTATGTCTCTGTATCAATTACAGAGGGATAATCTCAGAGGAGTGTTTGGGTTTTGCTGTTTTCTCGAACTGTTCTCTGGGCTTGCACAGCTGACTCTGCAGTTGTTTTTCTCTTCAGCTCAAACAAAGAGAAGTGCTGTGCTGTGAGCCCCTCCAGGAGGAAGAACAGGAGGAAAGGTGATCCAACAGCTCAAAGAGCCCCAGATGAGGTTCTTCTGAGGGCTCCACCTTTCAACCTCCCTATTTCAAACCTGGGGCTATGGCCTTTGTGTCAGAAGCCCAACATTCTTCTTTGCTGTGCTCTTCCCACCCTCCAGCAGTTCCTGGGGGGTGTTTGCATGATGCACCAAGAAGTTTTGAACTAGAAAATTGCGCATGCTTCTTGTCATTAGTTTCAGTGCACTGGGATTCTGCCAGGCTTTTACAAAACTGCTCATTTTCTGAGTCTTAGCCTTTTATTTATTTATTTATTTATTATCGAGCAGAAGACAAGCTCTGTCTTATTAAGTGAAAACAATAGAGTGAGAAGTTGGAAATTGCCAGGAAGCCTGGGAAAGACTGACACTCAGCCGAGATTTCATCCCATGTTTTCCTGTTGACCTCACAGGCTCTCAACACAAGAGCACTGAGTACATTAAAGAAAGGCCACAGTCTCATTTGGTCCTGTGAACATTGGCAATATGTTATGAGGACAATATACAAGCTTGAAAGGGAAAAAACTGCAGCAATGTCCTCATGCCCTGGAGGTTTTGTCTGGTGCGATGCTGTTTAACCAGAGCTCTGTGAGGTTTTAAATGGCCATAGGAGATTTATAGTAGGTCATGACCAGATCTCTTTTCAGGGCAAAGTTTGAAAAGTCCATTTGTCTGAAAATTAAAAAAAAGAGTCTGGTAATTCTCCAAGGTTTTTCCTCTTCCTTCAGGCAACTATTTTAGCCTGGCCAGAGTTCCTAAGCCCTCCCCAAGAGGCCTTTTAATGTGGGAAATATTGTCCTAGTGTCTGCTATCAAAGGAATAATGTTGTCGATACAAGTATTTACAAACTCTCTCTAGCTCCACAGGGTCAGTATCAAGATTATTAAGTTTTAGAAGAAGGGACATGACGACCTTAAAAGAAGCAGCTTCAGGAGGTCAGTATTTGTGGGCATTATTAGCAGGGATGAGTGATGGCTATTGCAGGGAACTGCAAGGAGAAGATATGAGGGGCAGGCAAAAATCCTACATCGATTTTGGGGGTAGGTGGCCAAGGGGTAACTGTGATGGTGTCCCTCACTGTTACCTGGACAGTCTGTGTCCCACCACATGCTAGCAAGAGGCTTACACTGGTGTCTGTGGTGCCACAAAACTACACAACTGTCGCGACATCCATGACGGCCTTTTTTTCCCATGTGGTGGGAAGGGAGGCCAACCCCTCCAGCAATGGGAGCCATATCAGCTTTTTAGCAGTAGGTGGTGACCTAGGGAAGGACCAAGGTGTCCTGGTGGGGTTTCAGTAGTTATGAGGAGCAGGAAAAGGGCAGATTTGGAAGGAAAGGTGTCATGAGTAGTGGTCAGAGTGCCAGTTAAGGGAGGTTCAGGAATCTAGCAGGGGGAACTGGAAGGCCCAGTTGTAGACATCCTGAAAAGAAGGGGAGCAAGAGGAGGTGATAAATGTGATAGAGGCTCTGTGTCTGTTTTATCTCATTCAACTCTAAACAGGTTGAGGAAAGGAAGATAAAGGAAGATACGACCTCCCACAGGACTGCTGGGGGCCTGGCACTGCCATGAGCACCATCAGCAGTCACCACCTACCTGGATATGAACCAGCACAGACCTTTCCAGGCACCTACAGTGAGACCCAAAGCCAGCTCCAGCACAGAGACTCACAAAAGCATATTAAGGTGTCTTAAATAATCATTACGAAGCTAAAGATTTACTTGGCAGACCTCTGTGACTTCTGTGGTGCTTTTTATCTATTGTGCAAATAAGGATCATGGGATTCTTTACCCCTGCTCCCCAGGTAAGTTTTTTTTAACTGTTCGTTTAGGGTAGTTATGCTTGATTGTGTCAGTAAATAATAAGTGATTGCTATCTGTGAATTATTTGGGTGCTGGACTTGCATGGAGAAGGACCTACTCTCTTCTGTGCAAATATGTGTGAGAGGGAGACATGCTACCATGAAGAGTTAAGGGTGAAAAAGACCTTTAAAATCTTTATAGCAGTCTAATACAGAAGGTACACTGATATGAATAGTAAATTTCATTAGGCATAAAATACCTACCTTTAAAATAAATAATTTTCCATTTTTGCTAAAATGCCAGAACATTGCAGGCTATGTTAAAGAATAGAATGTGTCTCGTTTAAATCACAACCCTTGGAAAAAATATCTAATTTAATTTAAGTAATTTCTATTTATTTCTGCCTTTCAAAATTATATCATTTTCAGGTTATAAAAGTGTAATATCTGAACATGGACTCTTTACACCTGGTTTCAAGCCAGACATTATTTTTCATCTAAGTTAAAAACACACGAGAGCACAAAGTCATCACACTATCTGGCCCTTCTCTGACTGCAAAAAGGGCAGCCTACTATAAATAGTGTCCTTGAGAGAAGGAAGGTCTTCCATTTTGAGGAAGATTTTGAAACTTCATGCTATTCTAGTACGGAACCAAGCCCTCCAATTCTGAATTTTCCCATGAAAAGGAAAGCATTTTTCCTGAAAGAAAGCAGTAGTAATGAAAAATAAAGCAGAAAGTGCTCTGATCGTTTGCGAAGAAAATGTCACCAAGCAGACCTCCTAGAAATGCTGACTGAGAGAGAAACCTTCCAAATTTGGAGCCATTTCAGCTTTATGGGTCTTGGTTTCCATCAAAAGAGCTCCAGTGGCTGAGGAACCCACATGCCTTCCTTGCAGCCCGGCTGGTTTGGCTGCCTGATGGACAGTCAGAATGAGCTGAACTGCAACTGTAACCAGATCCCAAAGCCAGCTCCAGTGAGCTCTGTTAAAGAACCCACTCAGGCACTTTTGGAAGTGCCCATAGGCAGCACTGTGCTTTTTAAAAGCTGTAAATGTTTCCAAACTGCTGATGTCAGGTCCTCAGCACGTGAAAACTGAGATAATGATCCTGAAATCAGTGGAGCTATTTTGATTTGTACCAGTGAAAATCTGGTCACTGAAGCCTAAAGCAGAGTTTTAGTGTGGAGTTTGGTGTAATGTAAGAGTCATGGCTAGTGTATTCCTAACTGAGCCATTGATGAGCCACAAAGAGAATTACTGTGGGATTCAGAACGTTAAAAACAATTATGTGATTTAAACTTTCATTTCATGCAGAAAAATCTCTCAATCAAACTAAACCAGGAGCTTGTCATTTTCCTATTTACTTTTCTCATCTACCATGAAAAAAAATGCTCCCCGCTGCCTCACACTACTTGGGTAAACCTAAAAGTCTGCATGCAAAGCCAATTTGTCAATGTTGGCTGAAAAGCATATAAACATACCTCCTCTACCTCCTGATGACTGCATGAAAGACTTTTCATATGCTTAGAAGATGTATTCTTCTATAACCAGCTCGAGCCCTACAGCTTCTTGTGACATTCCTTACCAACCAAAAGCTCCTAACAATTTGAATTTGGCTATGTCAGGAATGTGGGATCAAGTACCTTCTTTGGAAGCACTGCTGGGCATTGTGCTTTGAACGTGGCTGTGCATGGAAAGAATGATATTGTTTTTAGAGGAAGGAATGAATTCCTTGGATGGGAAGAGACTTTTGCAGCTACTGGGACATCCATGATCTTGGGATTTAGAGCTATGGGTGTCTGGCGTTGCAAGGGGAATCCGGTGGTCCTCGAGACATAGATGTTGGCTTTTTGACAAAAGTCTGGGGCGTCTGTGAGATCACCCAGTATGTACTGATTCTGATAAGGGAGCTGCTCCCTGTAAGACTTGTGCTCCAGACCCCTTACCAGCTTGGTTGCCCTTTTCTGGCATGCTCCAGGGTCTTTCTTGAAGTGAGGGGCCCAAAATTGAATGCAGTACTTGGGATGCAACCTCACCATTGCTGAATACAGAGGTATGCTCACCTTCCTGCTCCTAGTGTCTGCGCTATTTCTGATAAAAGCCAGGATGCTATTGGCTTTTTTGTCCACCTGGGCACATTGCTGGCTCATGTTCAACGGAGTGTTGACCAACACTCTCAGGTCCATTTCTTCCACAGATTCTTCCAGCCACTCTGCCTCAAGCCTGTAATGCTGCCTGGGGTTGTTGAGGCCAAAGTGCAGGACCCAGCACTTGGTCTTGTTCATCTCATCCCATTGGTCTCAGCCCTGTGATCCAGTCTGTCCAGACTGCTCTGTAGGGTCTTTCTACCCCCATGCAGATCAACACTCACTCCCATCTTAGTGCCATTTGCAAACTTACCGAGAGTGCACTCTATCCCCTTGTCCAGGTCATCAATGAAGATACTGAAGAGGACAGGCCCCAGTACCAACCCCTGAGGAACACCATTCATGACTGATGACCAGCTGGATTTAACTCCATTCACCAGCACTCTCTGGGCCTGGACATCCAGCTATTTCTTTACCCAGCAAAGAGTGAACCTGTCAAAGCCATGGGCTGCCAGTTTCTCCAGGACAATACTGTAGGAGATGGTGTTGAAGGCTTTGCTAAATCTAGGTAGACTACATCAACCTTTCCTTCATCAACCAGATGGGTCACTTGATCATGGAAGGAGATTGGGTAGGTCTAGCAGGACTGGCCTGCTGACTGGGCCTGATCTCCAGCCATCAAGACAGCATAAAGGCAATCCCAAATCTTCAGCTGTGATTTCTAAACTGCCTTCACAAGAGATAGGAAAAAACAACCAGAGTGAGCAGGTCATCTACAGAGCTAGTGGGACTGATGCCAGAGAGCCCCATTGGGCTAGGCTGATTGCTGAGCAATTAGGGCTTGAAGGGGCCATCTCCTGTCTGCTGCAGGAATAGTTGGCTCACTGGCAGGAAACTCAATGTTCTCATTGCTGCACTCACTCTGAAGAATTTCTGAGTTCTGGATAGAATGTGGTCCACAGACACAAAAAGGTAAAAGACTCAAGCTAACACCGTGTAACTGGGCCAGGCTGAGGTGCTGCTGCTCGCTATGAATTTTCAGCATTTCTTAAAATAAGGTGGTAATGGAAATGTGGTGATTTGTGGGAACAGCATGATCCCTGGTTTCCTGCTATTAGTGCTGTGTAAACCTGAGCTCTTTTTCTTCAGACTGCCAGGAAATAGATACAAAAGTATTTATAAGATTTCACTTTTGCAGCACAGCACTAAAAATAGTGCAATACATCATTCATAGTATGGGTCTCTCTATTTTCTTATCCTACTGTCGAAGAAAGAAAGGCATAATGTTCTCAACTAACTGCCCTCCTTAAGCCTTCCACTAAAGCAAGTTTGAGCTACTGGTGTTACTATCAAGGTTAAAATCCCCCTTGTTTTACAACATGTTTCTCGCCCACGGGCACTGTCATTGCCCAAAGGGAGCATAATGTTCAAGTCTCATTGAAATATCACTAAGTAATATCAATAACAAAGAAAACACAGAATACATTAGCAAATTCACTGCCCATAGCTATGTATCCATGATATATGGGAATGGTGTTCAGTGCATCGGTTCAACAATACTTTAATACAGTGCTCCTTTGACCCATGCTGATTAAGATGGACAGATAGGTTACAGAAGATTATGCCTCCAAGGGTCATAAAAATGTAGAAGGTTCCCAACTGCAAACTGATTTTTCAAAGACAATTACCTGCATGATTTAACCAGACGACCACTTATGCCTTCCCCGTTTCTTTGTTTCCTCTTGGATTTCTGCTATTTCTCCTATACTCTTTTTTTTTTTTTTTCCCTCAGCTACATACATAAAAAAAAAAAAAAAGAAAAAAAAAGAAAACACACTCACACACTTCTGGCCCTATGTGATTTACTCCCAAGAAATTAAATTACATTTTTATAAGCCTGTGTTACCGCAAATGATAGCTGAAGATTTGCTGAAAAAAATTAATTCCTGATCTGTTGCCGTGAAGAGTCCTTGCTAGCACTGCACTGACTCTGTCTTTCAAAACCAGATGGAAGCAGTCCAATGGTATGATTAACTTCTTAGTCCCTGCAATTTCCTATTGCTCTACTTGCCCTAGATTTCAGGATTGACCTCCCGCTTCACTGCAAAATGCGCAGTTGCTCAGCTTGATAAATCACATGAATACTTTTTTGATCACAGTTATCTACTATTTACTACATACCCAGTGAGGTTAATCATATGCCGAGGCACTTCATATGCTGCACACATATACACTCTTCTTCCCAATAGCACTTTGCATATTCTTCATGCTGCCAGCCAGCAGTAGAACCTGTTTTCCCCTTACCAATACGCAAAAGGACACAGACCTGCACCTCATCTCTTTTTCACTTCATGTTAATTCTGTCATTATCCACACATGGATTTTTACAAAACCTAGCAAGCCAAAGAAACGAATAATCCGACATTTCTTCTAGCAGACAGATATTTTCTAGAATGCTGATGTTTCTCAAATATCTTTGGGAAGATAAGTGCATGGGTCTGCCCATGGGGAGCTGGGAAATTTTGACTGTCATGACAGTAAACTGCTATCACTTCCTCAAAGAAAAAACACATCTCAACTTTTCTTTTCTTTCTCAAAACACCAAAAGAATCAGAGTATTTAATGAAGTTATCTAGGGCTATGTGTTGCTAAAATTCCCTGGGACAGCTCTGCTGTACCTTCTCACACAGCTTTGCAGTGCATCCGAATTGTATATCCAGAGCCATTGTAGAACAAATCCAAAGAAACACCAGCAATAGTGAAGGCATGAGAAAGCATCCAATAGCAAACAGATGAGTGCTACGGATCTTGTTTCCAAGTTAAATGAAGGGGAATAGAATCCATTTCTATTCAGGTATCTATTCTTTTTCATTCCAAGCCTTCTACAGCCTCTTCTTTGAAAGCCCATTTTCATCAATTTACAGCAGCCTCCAGTAGTGGAAAGAACATCTTATATGCAATACATAGCACTACAGTTACTCCTTCAAGCTCTGTACCTAGGAGGGCTGAGAAACTCCAGATCACTTCCGCCAAAATCTGCAGTGGCCATCACCCTTCGCTATGCTGCACTGTATGGGAGGGCTACACCTGTGGGACACCAGCATTTTCAATCCGATGAGCTTTCACAAAAGGGATTAATGGTAAAACCATATTCTGTCACAGACACTCTCTTTTTTCCTTGCAAAGATAATCCTGGAGTTATTTGCAGTGTACTAGCTCTGCTGGAGCTGTTTGTTCCTATGGCAAAGAGCACTGAGTGTACACACTCCCCACCAGCCAGGCTTTGCATCCTGTGGAGCCCTCATTCTCAGTTCCTTCATTTTCTGCTGGGACCCAGAGCAGCTGTCCTGAGCCAGAGCTTCCTCATGGCTGTCACTGATTGGACAGCATTGTCATGTCAAGGCTTGCAGGCCATCCAACAATGTGAGTCACTTGCTGATAAGCTGACCACATTGCCTCTTGTGTAGAGGTGTGGAGGGCTCACTTGGTGTGAAACGTGATGCTATCACAGAGTCAGAGAATCATCGAGTGGCTCCAGTTGGAAGGGACCTCAAGTATCATCAAGTTCCAATCCCTTGCACAGGCAGGGTTGCCAGCCGCTAGATTAAGTACTAGATCAGACTGCTCAGGGCCCCATCCCACCTGGCCTTGAACACCTCCAGGGATGGGGCAACCATACCTCTCCAGGCAACCTCCTCCAGCACCTCACCATCCTCTCAGAGAAAAACTTCCCCTAGACATCTAACCTAAATCTTCCATCTTTTAGTATAAAGCATTCTCCCATATTCTTTTACTATCTACCTGTGTAGTTTATTTCCCTCCTATTAATAATGGAGGGCCATAACGAGGTCTGCCAGCAGACTTCTCCAGGCTGAACATGACTAGCTTCTTCTACCTGTCTTCACAAGAGAGGTGCTTCAGCCCTTGGATCATATTTGTGGCCTTCCTCTGGATCCCCTACAAAAGCCTGACATTGTTCCTGTGTTGAGGGCCCAAGGTTTGGATGCAGTTCTCAAGATGGGGCCTCATGAGGGCAAAGTAGAAAGCGACAGTCACTTCCCTTGCTTTGCTGGCTACCCCTCTTCAGATGCAGCCCATGGTACAATTGGCTTTCCAGGCTGCAACCGCACACTGCTGGCTCATGTTAACTTCCTCATCTACCAGGACCCCTAAGTCCTTCTCAGCAGGGCTATTCTCAAATGAGTTCTTCTCCCACTCTGTATACATATCTGATATAACCCTGATTCAAGTGCAAAACCTTGCACTTTGCTTTGTTGAACCTCATTAGGTTTGCATGGCCCCTCCTTTTGAGTTTATTAAGGTCCATCTGGATGGCAGAAGGAATTCTGCCATATCAACTGCACCACTCAGCTTGGTATCATCAGCAAGCTTGCTGAGGGTGCACTTGATCCCATCATCTATATCATTGATAAAGATGTTAAAGGGTACCAGTCCCAAGACAAACCCCCGTGGGACATTGCTCATTACCAGCCTTCACCTGGACATAAAACTATTGACCACAACTCCTGAAAAGCAGTTCAGCAGCACTTCTGCTCCCGAACTATCTCTCTACCTGCAGATGTGTGGCTCCATTGCTTCTCATGACCTGCTGCTTATGTCCCCACACCCATCCTGGGATTAGTAGGTCAGATCAGTGGTTTTACTTATTGTTAGGGGAGGTTCAGGTTGGATATTAGGAGAAATTGCTTCTCAGAAAGAGTGGAAATGCATTGAAACAGGCTGCCCAGGGATGGAGTGTAGTCATTGTCCCTGGAGGTATTTAAGAAAAAGGGTAGACGTAGTACTTAGGGACATAGTTTAACGGGCAATACTGGTGGTAGATTGATGGTTGGACAAGATGATCTTAGGGGTCTTTTCTAACATTTATAATTTTATGATTCTATGATCTTGAGGCCTTTTCCTACCCAGATGACTCTATGAGGACCCTGAGTTCAGCTCGTCATAATAGTAATCCATAATAGTAAACTAGCACATACTGTATGTCCTGCATCCTAACTGCGACCAAATACGGATGGGGAGGTCATGGCTACCTGAAAATGTGAAGTATTATCCCTTGCACCAAACAGGAAGGCAGACCAAAGATCAGACAGGCTGTTGAGCTCCCCAGACTCCCTGAGTGGAGTTTGTTAACCCTGCAAAACTGATGTTAGTGTTGAGATGCCTTGTCTATCAGCAGCCCAAGGTGGTAAGTCAAAAAGATTTATTAGCAGCCTGTATTAGCAGTTCAGGCGTGGGTGAAACATATATATTAACCAGGTGCTGAGTGTAAGCCAGTGAGCCGGGCTCCTTGCAGGCCTTATCAGCAGAAAGGGGAGCTGGCTAGCACAGCCACACAGCTCAGTCTTCTCTTTGCCAGCCCAGCTCCTGCTGTCTAGCAGAGCTAGTGGGGTCTGTCTGACCCTCCACGGTAAGGAAACAAAGAGGATAATAGGCTGGAACTGTGAATTAAGCACGTCTCATAAGTACCACCCAAGCACTGCAGGGAACGAGCCAGCTTTTCCCTATTACAGCGAGAGAGGAAATTCAGCGGTGGCATGAGGCTTTCCTCTAAGCATTCAAAACCTCCAGGCAGACCCACTTGGCCCACACTACAGCACAGAGAAATAAAAGCAGTTAGGGGAATAGGAGTGCCCTAGGACCACTGTAAATCTTTACTTCATGGAAAATCTTATCTTGAGCATGAATATGAGCTGCAAGTAAATTTAATGTGTGGATTAAGAGCAGTCTCCCTCATGGTGGGCTTTTCAGCCGAAAAAGAACAAAAGAATAATAATGAGTGTTGTGCTTGCGTATGATTGCAAACATCTGTAATTTACAGCTGGGCATTCCCCATTGCAAATGTGTCCAGCAAGCAAGTGCTTCTGGGTTAGTGGAACAGACTGCACAAAATTAGCTTTTAACTTCAGTCCCAAGGTCAGAGTTCCAGGACCATGGGAGTCAATAATAAAATCTATTTAGCTCAGTGGGATTAAGCAGGTTTAAGACCCGGCTTAACCTCACCACTCACTGTTAAATAATAACAGATCACACCAAATACTTCAGGTACAGACATTTTTCTTAATTTAAAAGCTATATGGGCTATGGATATGAGAGTCAGCTGAAGATATACTGGCATTGTATCATTAAGGTATACGAATTAAATTTTTATTCTTCTCTGTCCCATAGACAGAACAGTCTTTGTAGTTAGAACACTTTACCAAAGAGCGTAATAAAACTAAAACCAAACTGTGCTGTATAAACACTGAGGGTTTTTCACAAGAGAATGGAAAGCTAATGGGGCCAGTGCATCTTTCCTGACAAAACAGTCAGTGCATGTGCAGAGCAACCTGTCTTCTGGAAGCAGAAAAGCTGTTTCAGTCAGGCTTCTGGGTCACTAATCTTTGTGTTTGCACATAAATCTGCTGGGGGTTACTGTGGCAGGCTGAAAACAAGACTGAGTGCAACACACTGAAGAAATCAATGGCCACAGGTTTGAAAACTATTTTTTTTCCTCTTTCAGTTTAGCTAGCCATTAACTTTTTAACAGAACTTGTAAGAAAAAACTGAAATAAGAGCAACAGAGAATAGTTTTTTGAAAAGAATGATGGCTGAAATTGCTGAAATATTGGCTTAACCCACCGCCTCCCCTTGTGCTGGGATGTGCTGGTGCTCCTTACTGCTGCTGGGATGTGAATGCTGAGCAGCCATGTTGCAGCCATCCTCACTTTAGCCAAAGCTGAAGGGCTACTTCTGGCTCACTGCTCACACCCCAGAGAGGCTGGGGCCATCTGTACTCCACCACCACAGCTCTTCCTAGGGACCACACTGCAGATCTAACTGCTAACTGCACTCAGGGGCAGCTCTAGTAGGAATGTTACTCAATGTTACTCATTCAGCACGGGGGAATGGTGCTCAGAAGCCCCCCACTATCACAGTGAGGTTCCCACCATGTCAAAAGCTCTTTGCCTTGTGGCCCAGCTTCCACTGCTCCATCCTCTGTGATACTGCCCTGACTCCTCTTTCCCTTTGAAGTTGTCCCCACTACAGCCAATATTCATGTGCCCTACAACCAACCCAGCAATTTCACCCACATCCCATACGTTTCGCTCCGGCATTTTTTTCCTTAAGGGGTGCACAAAAACCCCTAAACAGAACAGTGTTTGTAAACTGTGCGGGTGGTGGTGGGGTGTCGATAATTTTGGCAGTCTTAGCCTCAGAGCAGAGAGAAATGTTATTCATCCGTGCACAAGATATAATTCAGCCTAAGTGACAGGCTTTGCTCTGGAGAAATCCCGGCCTGGGCTGGCTTCGAGAGTCAATTACTGCTTATTCCCAGGGAGGCGGGGGCAGGGGGCCAAGCGGGCGGAGGGGGCTGCCAGCGAGGCAGGGGGAAATTTACTCTGTGTCAGCCTGCGTGACACAGTGCCTCATTTGTGGATAAATGTAAATCTGCTGGTTCTTTTTCACAGGCACTAAAACGTACGGTCTCTCTCCCTTCCCCCGTTCCCAAAACTGGAAAAGAAATCAGGACCGTCTTAGAAAGCTACCTTATATTTCAATCAATCCTCTTTCATAAAAGTCATTTAAGGTAAATACCTGTGCAGACTTATGGCCCAACTATAACATTTACTGTGGCCCAAATCCTGAATTCCTCGCTCTGGCCACTTTCCCACTGAAGCTGATGGAAATTCACTTGAAAAAGAGCTGAGTAAAACCTGAACGCTGGCTGAGGATTTGGTCCCTTGCTTATCTGCCTGAAGCACTGCTGCAGCTCCAGAAGTGAAGAAATGGAATTAGATTCCTCTAAAATACCCATCCCTCAAAACTTAAGGGGTGAAAAAAAAAAAAAGGCATTGTTTTTTGTGCATGAAATGTATGGAGAATCTCATCACAAGAAGAGCAATTCCCAGGGAAAGAATTTGGAAAAAGTCAAAAGAGAACATCTCAGAATAAATGAAGTACTTATTGCTGAAAAATGAGCTTAGATATATCTCAGCAAACTCTAAAGCTGAGAATTTACTGCATCATTCATGCCTTCCACAGTAAGTTCCTTATCTCTCGTTTGGTATCACAACAAGGGATTCTGCATACTCTGTATGAAATACAACAAGACTGCGATTTTTGCAGTAATAAACTCTACACATGCATGACAAATCCAAGCATGCAAAATGTTTAACATCCCAGTTCGCAGATACTTTGGGGACAAAATCCGATTATGAGTTATATGCCACAATAAATAGGGCTCAACGTTTCATAAAGCAATTTATAGTTCATAAAAATGACAAAATGTACCTGTCAGACAGAACGCGGAGAGCAGATCTCTGTGCTGCCTGCTGGAAGAAAGGGCAGAGATGTTTATTTTATATTCTGACTTTAAAATTACGAGCACAATCAACACTTTAAAAAATGCGTTACACACATTTTTGTCACGTGTCCAAATTCTAAAGTACTAGCAAAGTAGCAGAGGCTCTACGGCAAAATGGACATTCCAGCCTGGTCAATGTAAGAACACTTTGTTAAGCACGCCATAAACCAGGAGTCTGTCAGAGCACGGTGCAGTATTTGAGGTCTGAACTGCTCTATTTAGACGTTTTCTGCAGGTCTCTGACAGAGAACTCCGCAGGGCTCAGCTCTCCTCCTTCCCCTCTCCCCTCTTCCCGCTCCCTCTCCTTTACCATCAGTCTCCTCCCATTCTTCCACAGAAACAAACATCACATATTTGGTTCCTTGTGCGACGAAGCCCGTAGCTATAATTACAGATTTAGCGAAGCCTGCCAGGGCTGCCGCAGACTCTTCCAGAGCGCTGCCATGTCAGTCTGCTGGCAACCCTTGCCTATGCAGCACAGGATCGACCTGTTGCTGGTTTGCTCCTCGGCTTTTGCCTAGCACAACTCTTTGGATGGGGTGGGGAAGCATGGTGCTTGTTCTCCTGTTAGCCAGCAGTCCTGGGAATAGAATCATAGCCTCTCAAGTTTAATAGGACTCCCAAGCCTATCCCCGAGCTGGTTTGCCACTTTATTATTATTATTCTTTCCCCTCCTTGAATCACTTCAAGCCCGGTGATTCATGGCTTCGGCACAGTAATTAGCTGCTAAGCAAAGACGAAATCCATAATGTTCTGAAAATCTACTTTAAAGCCCTAGTTCTGCTTGTGGCTGCCCTCCCCTCTTGTCCCCATCTGAGCTGTGCCTCGCCTGGCACAGAAGGGACAAAAGCCACATGGCATGGATGAGGGAAGGCACTGAACGTACATTTTCACTTTGCAGCCACCAGCAAGGATGTTTTGCAACAAATCCCTCTGGTTTGTTAGGGTGGGGGAGGCTGCATCCTCAGCTCTGAACACGCAAACTGGCGTACTGGTCAGAACTGGAAAGCATGAAAGTAGGCAGGTTAGATGTTAGGAGGAAATTCTACACTCAGAGGGTGGTGAGGTGCTGGCAGAGGGTGCCCAGAGAAGCTGTGGTGCCCCATCCCTGGAGGCAGTCAAGGCCAGGTTGGATGAGGCCCTGGGCAGCCTGAGCTGGTGGCTGTCAGGGGATAAAGACTATGCCGCATCCCCTGCCAGCAGAATGGCTCACAGGTGTGTTCTCTTTTAATTTCAACATGAAGCAGAGAGCCCATGGGAAGGGCTGGATAGGTCCCACCAGCTCAGTGGGAAGGTAACCATGGCACACACCTGCTGCCTTCAGTGTTAGGAAAGTCGTAATGGGAACCCAGTCATATTATTATCTCTAGTAGCTCAACATACTTGCATACAACCCTTTTCAACTGCCCTCCATTTCAGCATGCTGGTACTGTGTTTGTTCTCACCTCTGGTAGGGGCTCACTCTGACAGTCTCACCCCACTGCCTGGTGCAAAGACACGGAAAATACCCAAACCTTATGTTTGAGAATACCTTCTGACTTCATGCTGACCTCTGCCCTGTGCTAAGCCTTTGCAAAGCTGAGGAGCCTCCTCTCGCTATCAGATCCCTTCCTCAGAGCCCAGTAATGCAGGCAACACTCAAGTCACCATCACTCTTCCTATCCCACCCTTCCCTTGCAGGCAGCCACTGTGTGGCAGTGCTGTTTAAGACACTTTTAATTATTTCCCACTTTTGGCTTAAAACACCACGTGTGGTGTGAAGGAGCAGGTTAGAAAACTGACCCAGATGAAAAGTAGCACTTTTCCTCTATTTATTTATTTAATTTATTTTTCCTTTTTGTCAGCTCATTTGTAACCTGGATGGTGAGTCTATTTTCATCTTTCCTACTCTTTCCTGGGGAGATGCAGAGCTCAACTGGAGCAAGTTACGTGGTGGGCAAAGGAGCCAGAAGGCACTGAAGGAGATGGGTGTTCTGTAGCCAGAGTCCTCAGGGACCCTACAGAGACCCCATGGAGGCACACGTGGGCTTTGATGATCCTAAAAGCTCCCGTGGGGATGTGGGATGCATGCCACTCTTGTATTTCCCCAAAACTCCCAGTTTTGAAAGAGGGAGAAGACCTGGGTGCTTTGTCTCACAGTCCAGGTGGAAGAAACCCTAAGGAGAGGAGAAGACTCCTGTCATGATCCACAGGGAATGTTAAACTGAGCCAGGCCATGTGGTGCTGGGCTGCAGCCTCAAGTGCCAGTCTCTAGTTTCCATTTTGGTACATCCAGCTGCTGACAGCATTGAAAAGGCAATCCTTTCTGGGCAAGCAAGTGCATTCAGATGACAGGCAGGGCAGCAGAAAGAAATGAACAAGTACTTTTCAGTGAGATGTTTCTACTTTTTCAATTAGCCTCTCATGTTAAGTCCTTTAACAGGTGTCCCTCTTCACCAGGATGTGATGCAGGTTGCAGGGAGCACCTTACTTCTTGCCTGGTGGTGGCACATTCTATAAATGAGGCTACTGATTTCTTTCTTACGTGGTTTGGAAATGCAACCATGTTTGACTGCATGTTTGCATGACCCCTTGAGTTGGTAATGGCCCCATTTCTGAATGATCGGGGAATACGATCCAGTTGCAAACTTACTCTTCCTCCCTGGAGAGACAGACGTAATGCCAGCAATGAAGGGTAGTTGGCAACTATCTGGCAATTTTAATTCTGGCCTATATTGCTCCCATCTCCTGGAGAAAGTGAGCTGTTGTAATTAAAGGTAGTTAGCAGTTCCCTTGCAAGTATAAATACTTGCAGCCACTAATTACAGTCTGTTCTCTCGTTCCCTTGCTACAGGGCTTGGCTGCTCTACTTGTGGGGAAAGATCTGCCCCTGGTTCTTGCTAACAGTTTATTGTGACCCCATTCAAGTTTATTCATGAATTCCCACGGAGGGTCATGACCCATAGCTTGAGAAACTCTTGCTAAAGAAACAGCTTTCTTTGATTTATGTTGTTTCTAATATGCTGGCATTATCTATGTAGTAATGTAAGCAAAAGGGTGGTACTTAGTATCATAAACTTCCCTCACCACTGTTTTTGAACACCTTGCTTTTGATTGAGCTACTTAATTTGCATTTTATTTTACATTACTAACAACATTACTGAGACCAACTCACCATCCACTACGAAAGAAGATGAGAGTATGTTATACATTCCTGATTATTCCTGGAAGTAAGTGATTGTGCTGCTTGTATAAATTAGGGATAAGAAATAATTTTTCTGCTGATGGAATTAAAAGGTCTCCAAGAATGATCACTAAAAGGCATTCTGTGGGAAGCTCAGTATTCTCTTGATAAGTGATTGTGCCGTACTCTGATTTGTTCAACACTACTCAGTGTAACCCTAACGTTTCCATTCCTGGAACTAATGGGGTTACTCATGAAGGGAGGGTTTCCCCAGAACGAACAATAAAGGCCAGTCCATCACATAATAACTTTAATGCTGAGTAGGAAGCAGGGCAGAAAAAAAAATAATCCCTTAGGTGACTCAGGTACTTAGGCTTGAGAAACTAGCCACAGTAAGTGTGATGGATTACTCCATTTCACTACATCAAGAGTTGTAAATTACAGGATACTGGCTGGTTAGACTTCTTCGTCCCTCACCTGAATTGGTTCTAGATACATTTAGGGCAGAGTTTCATTGATCTGCCTATAGTTCATTAATCATTCATGAAAGATCCTAGCTGTACCCCAAGACTACCAAGACAAAACAAGTTTTCAGCCAGTTGTAATCACGTTCAGGTTCTCAGTCTCCAGAGACTGTATCTCCATTCTCCGTCCTTTATTGCAGTGAGCCAGAGCTTGGGAGCATAAACAGCAGATCTTCATGTTTCAGTGTGTGTTAAATGAGCCTCCAAAATTACCTGAAGCGTCACAAGTTGCAATCTGTTGTTGAGGGGAAATCAAAGAGGAAATTAAATATTTTCATAGTAATTGGGACTGAGCAGTGAGGTAATGCACTGTAATTGGGACTGTGCAGTGAAGAGGATGGACTGAATATAGATCTTGAGCTGGAGATCCAGGAGTGTTGAGTGGTTCCTAGATTTTTTTTTGTTTGAATTTTTCTTTTTCATATAGTCAGAAAAGGATTGCTTCATAAACTGCTGGGCTTAAAGGCATTTTTGGAAAAGAAGCTGATGAGAACTACGGAAGAATATTTTATGGGGCTTGGAAGAGTGTCCTGGAGACACTGCAGGCAGACAATGGATGCATCTTCTTTTACATCACTCAGGGCATGCTTTTGCAAATAAAAGCCAATAAACTGACCATTGGTGATACAGATGTTTTGTTTTCCATTTTTCCTTCTAATTGCTGTTATTGCAAGAGAGCTCAGTTATGGCAATTGTGTGGAGTTATACCAGGTACAGCACAGACTTCACTGAGGCAGTGCACGTGTACATAAGGTGAGAATCTGCACTGTTTCTTTGGTCATGGTGTAACAATTCTTTCTGCCTGTGCATGAGAAAACTGGGTTGCTTCCAGAGTATTCTGGTTGTCTTCCTCAGGCGGCAGGCTTTGCCCTGGAATGGTGCAGCAAGCCATTTGTGCTCTGTAAGCACCTCCCTTATTAGCAGCTATCCAAGTTGCTGGATGCCACCATGCACCTACAGAACTGTAGATGAACTTTTACAAGCCAGGGTTGATGCAAGATGTCTTTGCTGTACGCTGCTCTTTGGCAATCAGACTTTTATATGTCTTCTTTCCTGTTTCACTCTTCATTAGTCTTCCACACTGATTCTGGTTGGCTTTAGTTTACATGCATTTCATTCCTTCCTATGCTAGTGAAGCCACAGAGAAGTGTTCTGAATGGGACAACCTGACTTCTTGCTGTAATTTGGGACACCGGACTCTCCTGACCCTTTTTTCTTCTTCAGATCTGGGACCTATGGCAAAATTCTGGATTATCCTCTTATATTGCATATCCACCTTGGTCCAGCCACTCATAGCATTCTTATAGGTTCATAGGTTCATAAGGTTGGAAAGGACCTACAAGATCATCTAGTCCAACCATCCTCCTATCACTATCCCTACCCAACTACTAAATCAAATCCCTAAAATCAAATTTTCACTCGTGTTAAGATATGAGTTTAGCCTAGCTTTGTTTATGTGCACCTTACAGCACTGGATGTTACACCTTTGTGTGAGAAATGGGGCTGTCTTCTAGCCTCAACACTGTCACTGGATTGGTGTTTATGGACTGTGATCATGCTTTAGACAAGCTCAATTAAGACATGGGACATGGACACAGGCCCGGAGGAAGGCCATGAAGATGATCAGAGGGCTGCCATACCTCTCCTATGAAGAGAAGCTGAGAGAGCTGGAATTGTTCAGCTGGAGAAGGAAAGGCTCTGTGGAGACCTTATAACAATCTTCTAGCTCTTAAAAGAGGCCTACAGGAAATATGGGAGGGATGTCCCTGGAGGTGTTCAAGAGACATCTGGATGTTGCACAGAGGGACATGGTTTAGTGGGGAAATATTGGTGGTAGGTGGATGCTTGGACTGCATGATCTTGGATGTCTTTTCCAGCCTTGTTGATTCTATGATTCTATGATTCTATGACTCTTTAGCAGGGATTGTAGTGATAGGACAATGGGTAACAATTATAAACTGGAAGAGGGGAGATTTAGGTTAGATGTTAGGAAAAAATTCTTCACTCAGAGGGCAGTAAGGCCCAGAGGCTGCCCAGAGAAGCTGTGGTGCCCCGTCCCTGGAGATGCTCAAGGCCAGGTTGGATGAGGCCCTGGGCAGCCTGAGCTGGTGGGGGGCAGCCCTGCAGCAGATGGGGTGGGGTGGGCTGCGAGTTCCCTTCCAACTCAAATCATGCTGTGATTCTGTGAATTCTTTGTGCAGACAGCTTTCACTCCAAGGCACGTTTTCCAAACATGTTCTCTCTCCCTTGCCAGCTTTCAGCATTTTCTATGAGGAGTGAAGAGCTGCACTGTGTCACAATGGCATTCCCATCAGGTCTCAACACAGAGCGAAACCCCTTCACACACAGACATGTCCTGCTTAATGCCCTGAGTCCTTCTGGCCACAGAGCTATACAAGGAGTCCAGTTCAAGCCACTGATACTAAGTGATTTTTAATGTGCCTTATCTCAGTGTAATACTCTGGGCTCTGTGCTGTTCCTAGAGGTTTTGTTTGAGGATCACTTTTCAGTGTGGATTTTGGAAGGATTTAAAATCACTTGTAAACTGCAGCTTGAGTGTTTCTCTGTAAATTTGCAATGTACATGTGTGAATGTGAGTTTCGCTGTCTGGTTGATATTTATTTAGGATTTACAGGCTGTAAGACTTACAAGGGTCTCCCCTCTTTCCCTTTTTGGAGTTGGTTATCATCAGAGCCACATCTTTTAAGAACCCATAAAACCCTTTCTGGATTTCATGATTTCGCCAGGCCTTTCAACACCCCAGTATTCATTTTTCACCCTGGGGTTTTATTATTATATTTTTTGGCGTACATTGTTCTTTCTCCTCTGCTTTGCCTATTAATCCTTATTAATCTTCAGGGGCAGCACAATCTAGCAACTTGAACATGGCACCTGGGATTGAAAGACCTAAGCGCTAATCCTGGCTTTGCAGCTGACTTCCATGTGGCTTCAAACAAGCCACATCTCCGTCTCTGTCTCCCCATCAGTCCTACAGAGATAATAATTCTTACTTAACTGTACCTAAATACCTCTCAAGGGCATTGCATTAGGTAGTTAATACTTGTTAAGTGATTTGGCTCTCCGAATTACTGTATAAGCAGCATGGGTATTAATCATTCAGAATTTTATATAACTGTGAATGTTGAGTCTTCTGCTCTGCATCTGTTCAGGTTTCTCCTGAATTCTGACCCTGACCAGCACACAACTTTGCAAGGCAGATGAGTTTACCTTTTTTCAGATGAGTTAATCTTTTTTAGTGGAGACAAGCAGAAGGTCCTTGGTACTTTACATTGGTGCCTGGTAAGTCCTTGATGTTTACATCAAAGAAATAGTTAATTGTCACCAGTGCTGGAGGAAGGTCTCAGTCATTGCAGGCAAAGCACTGGCCATCTTGGAAAATGTCTTTTTTTCCAAAGAAGTAATTTTCTTATCCAGGAAAAGGCAATGTAGTTGAAGTGCTGCTTACACTCAGGATATCTCAGTCAAAACATCAGTGTCATGCCAAAGGCTTTGCGAGATTTGGTGGGAAGTCTGAGAGCTCAGGATTAAACCAGGATTTTTCCGAAATTCCATGTACGTGAAAATGAGCAAGCCTTAGTTCCCTATATACTGGTAAATCTACTTAGTGACATGCTTTGTCAATTGTCTATGAAGCATTTCTTACTACCCAACTGGTAGTGCTTGGATTGCGCTAGAAGTAAAAAAGGAAACAGGATAACTGATGAGTGGATGGTGAGGTGGTTTGAGAAATGGCTGACTGGCAAAGCTCAGAGCATGGTCATCAGCAGTGCAGGGTCTGGCTGGAGGCCTGTAACTTGCAGTGTTCCCCAGGGGTAGGATCTGGATCCAGACTTGTTCAGCATCTTCATCATTGACCTAGATGAAGGGATAGAGTCCACCTTCAGCATGTTTGCTGATGATATAAAGCTGGGACAATTTGCTGACACACCTGAAGGCTGTGCTGTCTATCAACAAGACCTGCGCAGACTGGAAAGTTGAGTAGGGAGGAACATGATGAGGTTTAACAAGAGTAAGTGTACAGTCTCGTACCTTGGGAGGAATAATTGCATGCATCAGTACAGGTTGGGGGATGACCTGCTGGAGAGGAAATATGTGGAGAGGGACCTGTGGCTCTTGGTAGACAACATGTTGGCTGTGAGCCAGAAATGTGCCTTTGTAGTCAAGAGGGCCAATGGTATCCTCAGGAACATTAAAAAGAGTGTGGCCGGCAGGTCAAGAGAGGTGATCTTCCACCTTTGCTCTGCTCTGGTGAGGCCACATTTAGATGACTATGTCCAGTTCTGGGCTCCTCAGTTCAAAAAAAGATGGGGATCTCCTAGAAGATGTTTGGTGGAGGGCCACAAAGATGGTATGTGATCAGATCCTCCATATGAGGAAAGGATGAGTAACCTGGGTCTGTTCTGCCTGGGGAAAAGAAGACTGAGAGGGATCTGATAAATGTTTATAAATATCTAAAGGAAGCTGGGAGACAAATGGATGAGATCAGGGTCTTCTAGGTGGTGTGTAGCAATAGGACAAGGAGTAATGGCCTAAAACTGGAACATAGTTCTGTACTAAAATTCAGAAGAACTTCTATATGGTAAGGATGATGGAGCACTGGAATAGAGATATTGTGGAGTCTCCTTCTACAGAGATATTCAAGACCCATTTGGTTGCCTACCTGTGTGACCTATTGTAGGGAACCTGCTTTGGCAGGGGGCTTGGACTCGATGATCATTTGAAGTCCCTTCCAACCACTGAAATTCTGTGATTCTGCACTTACATGAGAAGCCCGTGGAGCACCAGTGGCTGAGGCTTTGAGATGCACAGCCCATGGACCCCCCACAGGAGCAGTCCAGGCCAGAGCTGCAGCCCATGGAAAAGAGCAGAGGTGGGGCAGGAGGGCTGGGGGAGCTGCTACCTGTGGGGACCCATGTGGAGCAGAGTAATAATGGAGGAGTGACAAAGAGAAAGCATTATGGACTGATTGCAGCCTCCATTTCCCTGTGCTGAGTCTGTTTTGTCTGTGACAGTAACTAGCTGGTGATCATTCTGTCCCTACCTCAACTCATCCTGTTCCATTAAGGAGGGGCAGTAAGTGTGGTGTGTGGAGTTCAGCCATCCATCAGGGTGAAGCCACCACACCTGCCAGCACCTCCCCAGCCAGGGCTCTGTGCCCAGAGGGAGCCAAGCTGGTGTTGCTGTGGCTGTGGCATGTCCTCATTGCTCTGCTTTCAGCTTCCCTCGTGCAGAGCTGGTGCCAATGGTTCCCCAAAGTTGGGCTGGTTCTAAAAGCTCACAGGCTGACAGGGACAGACAAATACAGCAACAGAGAAACTATGTGGTGGGGTAAGCAAGCACGTATCCTTTGAGCTCCTGAGTGTGTCAGGAGTATGTTCTCCTATTACAGCCTGTAATAGCTGTGGTATTGCAAACAACCTTAATTTGTGCTCTAAATTATCTGTGGCTGTGGGTTATTTAATTGTCCTCCTCCAGGCATGTTTCAATGAATTTTCTTGAAGGCAAACAGAGGTTTATGGCCACCCCTGTGAGGGATGCAGGCCCAGAGGTGGTGGGTGACTGCAGCGAGGGCTCTCCCTGTGGCACCAGGAGCTGCTAGATGGTGAAACTAATTTAGTGAGGTTTTTCAAACATTTGTGCAAGGACGAGGGAATGCAACCCTGGAGATGTAGGGGATAATCCCTCCTTATGCCCCAAAGTATCAGGCACTTCTAAATAATTGCATCAGAAGATTTTCCCATGGCCATCACAACAGACACTCATGGAGGAATTTCAGTTCACCAGGGTAAAAAATTAAGCAAAGACAGCAAGAAGATGGTTAAAGAAATTACAGGAGGTAGTTGAAAAACAACAACAACAACAACAACAAAACAGCTTGGAAAAGGTGATACCAGAAGGAAGGGGCAGATGTAGAAGTTGTAGTCAAGCTATAACTTAGTTTAGTCACAGCATCAACACGAAGAGACAAAGAAGAGCCTGTATTTTATTTTCCGATATACTTCTAGAGATTCACACAGAGATCAGAGTGCTGTGTTTGAATCTGCCTGGATTTTGAGCATGTCCAAGAGTCATGCTGATCCCCAACCTTTTTCACTGTCATCCATGGTGGCAGCATTCAAATTTAGAGCTAGATCCTGCCTGCCAGTGCATGACGGACAGTGACTCTGATTTTGTAAGATAGGCAGTGATGTGAGCCAAGTTTGGCAGGACAAGACTGAGCTCTTATTTTGTTCCATCTGACAGTTTCAGTGAGGCAGTCTTGGTCTTTTCGTCATGCGTGGTAGAAGTGCAAATTTAGATGTCACAGAGATTATAAAATCAGAGCTGGCAAACCACAGAAAGGCTTGGCTCAGCTGGCTTAAACCTAGCTCTGGATTTTAGCTATGTTGGACATCAAAAGGATTGCTTCTCTAATACACAGGAAATAATGGACTTAGCCGAGTTAAGCAAGGCTGTTTCAAAGGCAGTTCCTCTGGTCTGAAAATGCACTCACATGGCAGTGACAGAGGGCAGAGCAGGCCATTTGTATAAAGTACAAAAGCACCTGAGAGTCCAGCTATTCTTTAACTCTGAACTTATTTTTTTCTCTTTTTTGCTTATCTCTATTTTGTGCAGTTTTGGTTGCAGTTAGACTCACATTGGACAGAATTCCTGAAGTAAGCTCCCCTGACTCAGTGGAGTGAAAAACTTCTCATCAGAAAGATTTTTCTTCAGATTTATCAGGGAATTTTTTGAAAGTTAAGCTTATCTGCATCAGTGATGCAGGTTCAAGGCTTTTAGGTTTTTGGATTTTTTTTTTCGCTTTTCAATTTTTCTTTCATTCCTCAGGACTGTGTTCTCATCTCAAATCTTCTGCTCATTTTCACTTCTGATCAAGCATTGAATATTGCACTGATGAAGAGGTGAATAAGGGAGCACACTAAAGCGACTTAATGTGATTAAAATAGTCGGACACAGCATATGTGTACACAATTAGCGCTGCCTAAAAATAGTCTTCGTGATGAACAGGGACATGCTATAATTTGTCTGGTCTGGCTTCTCCTTCTGGATGTACCTGGCTCTGCTCTTCACTTGGCTGATCTTCAACATCAGACAGCTCAGAAAGCGCCGTTGTAGCAGAGGTGGTCTGATGGAAAGAAAGCTTCTAGCCACTGTGCCCCTTCTGCAATTTCTTTCCAAACCCATTGCAGGTTAATTCAAATTAGCTGGAATATTAGATTCCATATGAAGAAGAAGTGCTTATCTAAACTCTGCTAAAATTATCCTTTCTGGATAAAGGCAAATACATAAATGTTCATTTCAGAGTAATTTGTAAGTTTTTGATGATTGTTGGTCCATATCCACATAGGAGAGGGAAAAGTTGCATCAACAGAGTGGATTTGCCTGACAGAGCACAAGCATTTTTTTGCATTGTGACCTGAAGCAGACATGTGGTGAGTGGGGAGCAAGGTCACAGATGTTCCCACTGGATCTGTGGGAACAACCTGAATCAGCACTGAGCTCTCCATCTTGGCCATGGCCAAGGAGCATGGATGTAGCCCTGGACTGGCAGTCTGCTCTGGCTGTCCCCAGGCTGTGATGGGTAGGGGCAGCCTTTGGAGCCCCCGGCATCTCTGGGTCAGATCATGCTCCTGAGTCTTTATTTCTCTGCTATGAAGTTGTTTCTCATGACCTTCCTTGAGGCTACCCTTCCCTTGAGGTCTCCCATGGAGGCTAAGTTGGTTTTGGCCACCCTGCAGAAGGACTGGGTGGTCTCAGGCTGCCTGAGATCCTGCAGGGATGCCTGTCCCTGTCCCTTCAATGGGAGGGCAGCAACTCCCTGGCAGGCGTTGGCTTCACTTTTTTTCAGGCAAGCAGGCAGGGCGAAAACCAGTGAGCCCAAGAGCACCATAGCTCACTGCCTCCCTGCACGCCATGTGCCATGGGTATCCTCAGCCCCCACCTTTACTTGCTGTGGCCGTGAGATGTTTAAAAAGAGGAAGAAAAATGGACTAAGGCTTCATTTTTTTCTTTCAAGATACAGCAGGGGATTGAGTTTGGAGCTGCGTCCCTGGGAGGGTGTTCTGATTGCTTCTTCAACCTCTGTTTATACAATTTTACAAAATTTTGGCAGGAATCAAGAGCACATACCAGGGTGTTGGCTTTTATGAATCTCATGGGATGTGAAAGTCAAGCTGACTGGATGAACTTTGGTTACATATTCCAGACAAGCACAATGACTCTATTTATTCAGACTTGGCAGCCAGAACGCAGATTGACTCTGTGGGTAATAAATTTTCACAGCCACAAAACTTCAGCGGCAACCAACCTGATCCCGCGCAGAAAAAAAATGCATGCAAGGAAGCAGACTCAGGCTGCAAAAATATGTTAGATTATTATTCCATGTATGTGTACCAGTCAGTTAATTTATTTGTCTATTGATTGACAAGAATTGCACAAACGAATCCAGGGATCTTTTTCCCCTTAAAGGAGCTACTTGCTATTACAAAATTTTCATATTGTAAAAGGACGAGTAGAGGGAAGAGAATTGTTCATGTTACAACTGACAATCTCCTTTTAATATTTCACTCAAGACTGATTTAAGTTATCCAGTGACCTCTACAGAGAAGAGCAGGGTATTATAATGGGAACTGCTTCGTGTGCTGTGCCACACTTCAAGGAACCAGAAGGCAATAACCACTACAATTCAGCATTCTGAACAATCTTAAGTACAATTTTGACATCTTCATGCTACAAAGATTCGGATGCTTTCTGGGAGAGATGATGATGAAATTATTACACTGTGTTATAAATCAAAATGAATTGGCTCTTTAACTTGCAGATTTATGTTAACCACCTTGGTATCTGTTAATTGCTTGCTCTTCAGATATTGATTGGGGATTAAAAAGTGTATTTTCTTCACATCTGTGTGATGTAAAATATGCCAACAGGAAATTTTCCCTCTGGATATTAGATCCTATGATCACTGCCTGTAAAATTAAAATGATCAGTTTAAATGGATAAACTATGCTCATTAAAGAGGAAAAATACATTTATGTAATTAAAATTAAGAGACTAATATGTGTGGATAATGTCATTACTGTGGGCATACACACAGTCGGCTCAAACTCAGCCTCCTTCACCTCTCCTGGGTCTATGAATCTTGATACCTTAATTGCTGGCACAGAGGGAACATTTGGGATCCTGAGGCTCTTAATCACGTGTCTGTCTTGCACTTGGCCTCTCTTGCCCATTGCTCACATTCTCTGGGTCGGGCACAGCCCTCCAAATACTAGCTATAGGACTGTGGTAGCACCTGTCCCTCTCTGCGCTGCAGCAGAAGCTTTCCATTTGCTGTCTGGCAATTTCAAATGCACTCACAAAATCACCTCCTAAGTTTTCAATTGTTTTTTACCCCAAACTCCCTCATCTAGGAATTAACAAAAAGAAAAGCTTCCCAGCTCTCGCATAGTTCATCTTCAGCTGTTTAAGAAATTGGACTACCTAAATGAGTATGATTGCTGAAAGATCAATGAATTCAGTAAGGAGTATCTGTGAATCACTCGTGTGTGGTTCCTATCCCTTCATCTTTTATTTCCTTCTTCCCTTCTCCTGAGCTCAGGAAGAGATCTGAGATTAAAGAGTTTCAGAATTAAAAAGTGAAAGAAAATGAGTTCTTCCTCTGACATTTAGATCTGGATCCATGTCATAACCTGTGAATTTATTTGGAAGAGCGTGTCTGTGTTATTCTTTTTTTGGGCCCATTTCCTGCTCAGTAGATGAAAACTTCGTCTTTTATTTATCCAACAGACACAGTCATTTAGGACTGTTCATTAAGCAAACCTGCAAGTCTCAAGTGAGGCTCTGCAAAGCATTTCACATAGCCAGAGGCAACCTGTGCCCTCAGAAGCTTTTTATCTATACAGCCAAGTTAGAAAAGAAATGCAAGTGTTCTATTTTAGAAAGAGAGGACCAAGCCAAGGTAGTTGCTAAAGGCTGGTCATGTAATGACTGACTGCCACTTAACAACAGGACCTTGGCTCTGCTCCTTGCCATGCTGCCTTGGCTCTGGGTGCTGGCAGTATAGATACAGTACAGATGTATAGAGGAGAAAATCTTGGGCTGAAGCAGATGCACCATGAAGCTCTGATTGATGAGTGAAGACCTGGTGTGGCACACACAGTGAGAGCAACCTGAGCACAGGCTCTCCCAGCTGTAGGATGCTCAGCATTAGGGAGGATCCAACCTTGTGCCCTACACCAGACATGATCTGTGCCTCCCATCTCTGCCTCTCCCTTTCCCAACACCTCATCCCCCTGCCAGCCCCGTGGTTTAACCGTGTGCCATTCTTATTCTTCAGGCAACCCTTCTTGTCCCTCACTGGATGTCTCCCTACGCTGTCTGTGTGCTGCAATTTAAACTATCTAGACAAGCAGAAAGAATAATTAAATGTGAAGTGTTTTGGGTTGAAATGCAATGAACAAAAGGAAATTGTATAAATATGTAAATAATTGAATCCATGTGCTGAATCTTCTCAATATAATAAAGCTTTGCTCAAAATAGATGAAATAATGGTTTAATATAAATATGAAAAGGCTTTGATTTACTTGTTGCTTGGAATATATTGTAAAATATAAACTTCTAATAATAAGAGTTAAACCTGGAAGAGCTTCAGGCCTACATAGCTAGAGTTATTTGCCTAAGGTCCTAAATTTCAGAAGTCTAGATAGCTCAAGTTATCATCAATTTAAAAAAATTAACATTTGTAGGCTGTATTATGTCTCAGACTCGAGTCACTTGTGAAGTGCAACCAGCTCTAGTCTGGTGAGCACAGACCTGCAAACTGAAAAAAAAACCAAACAAACCAGCTCTCCTGATCCACAGAAAACATTTGGAGAAGTATGTGCTCCCAGACATGCAGTTTGGGGTCTTTAAAGCCCAGGAAAGGGCCATAGTGCCTGTTCCACGGAGGACCAGCCAGGGTTCTAGGCAGGTAGGCCGCCCAGGGGCTGGCAGCTATGGCCCAGCTTGTGCTCAAAGACTTTGGCTTCAACCCTCAATCCAAATTCCCATTTCTTCCCTCCCTGGCTGGTCTTTAAAACAAAACAAAATCCAATCAGGAGGAGACTGATACAAAAACCTTCTGGGTTGCATCAAGGTAATAAATCAAGACCCCTGCAGAACATTCCCCACAAACACAACAGTTAGCACATGCAGTCTGGCACAGAGCAAGAACATCTGTTACTCCATTTACAGTACTTTCATGTATTTTGATAACCTTGATGTATATTTTGAAAAAGCATTAGCAAAATATTTGCAGTATCTCTGTCTTGACAAGAAACATGCTGCAAGTCACATGGTTTTCCTCTGTTTCTTACCTGATCGTTCTCTTCTTCATCGCTGCTTAACTTGAGGTCATCTTCTAGCATTCTGGAAAGTAAGCAGTAGAATCAATTACAATTATGATTTACCAAAATGTTTCAGATCTCTGAGCTACTAAAAAAAAAGAAAAAATTGAAATAGAAAATATATTTTATGCCAGTAGCTCTGTAGAAGTGACACTGTCTTTATAATTTTCTCTTAGCCAATTCCTATCAACTTCTTAATTCATTTCCTACAATTGGTGCCTAAGGGAAAATGTTTACTAGAGTAATAATGGATTTTGCAAAGATTATTGTTATTACAATCACTGACAAACAATTTTTGTATGCTAAGAATAATATTTTTGATGCTGACAGGTCAGAAGTCTCTCTGAAAGGAAAATTTTGCTCCGCTTGGCTTTGAGCTCACAAAACACAAGTAGATATTTACACTGGCAGTACTGCAGCACAAAATAAGATTCACTGATGTTTCCCAAAGGCCATTTTTACTTTATTGCCTGGTTGATGTAAGATTGACATTGACTGAAACGATTAAAACTGAAATATATTATCTCAGTGCACAGGAGTATGCACAAGGAGTTCACGGTCATATTAATATAGAAAATAACACATCTTTTCTAATGGGGATTTCATCCTCCTTTCCCATAACCTTTCCTCAGTTTACTTCAACTGACTCAAAAAATTGTGGAACTTGTCTTTACCTCCATGCATTTTTTACTAGCTAAGGTTAAGTAAGCAGCAGCTAAAGGAACTGAGGAGGTGCAAAGCTTTCCCCCAGTGCTCGAAAGGTTTTCAAGAATGGGACCTATTTTTAAAAAACGCCCCTGTAATAACAATAATCATTCAGAAAGTTGCTAATTTTTCTTGTGTTCTGCGAAAAGGGAATCTGTAATTTAGCCTTGACTCCAGAAGAAAGCTTGGGGAACAATTTAAACACATTCTGTGACGTGGGTGGTCCCTGGAGTGTAAATATATCAAGAAGACATATGTAGTAATTTCAAACCACCTCCTCGCTCTTGTGCCTGGATCTTCCAAGAGTGTGCCTGAAAAGCGGGGCTCTTAAATGGGCTGCATGGTGTGCCAGATCTGAAAAGAGCTCCAAGCCTCTCCCTCCCCCCTGAGACCAGCTGCTATTGGCACTGTGTGCAGTTGTGTGCACAGCCGCTGCTGTCACAGCTGTGTCCCTGTTTCTGTGCAGCACCTTCAGGGGGACGTAGGTGTACCAGAACAAGAATAGGGGCAGACCAGGAACTATTGCTCTCTCACCTAATACAGACTCATGCCTTCTTTTCTCCCCATTTAATCATGTTGAGATTTTTCCTCTGTAAAACCAACACAGAAAATTCAAAAAAATCTTTCTGCGATGCAGGCACCTCAAGACACCCATTAAGCTGACAAGCTTGCAGCAAGACTCTTGTGTTTTATCAGGAATTATGTCCATGGGCAGGAAAATACTCAGCAAGCGGGATAGATATCTAAAGATACCTTTCACTGTCTAAAGGGGGGGTGATAAGATAGAAGAGGACAGACTCTTTAGTGGGATCTCCTATGATAGGACAAGGGGAAAAGGTTTCAAACTAAAAGTGGGGAGATTTAGATTGGATATAAGGAAGAAGTTTTTTTACAGTAAGGGTGATAAGGTACTGGCACAGGTTGCCCATAGAGGTTGTATATGCCCCATCCCTGGAGATGCTCATGGTCAGGCTGGACAGGGCTCTGAGCAATCTAATTTAGCTGTAGGTGTCCTTGTTCATTGCAAGATGGACCAGATGACTCTTAAGGATTCCATCCAACTCAAACGATTTTATAATTCTATGAGGTACATGGGATTCATCTTTCAGATGCTGAAATATGGGATGCAAAGCTTCCTGTAAATGTTGTAATATATGTGTTGGTTTTGAATCCCAAAGTTTACAGGGAATCTGGTGGAACAAATAATGTTATAGTTGCTCTTTGTTGTTGTTTGTTCAATTTGTTTGGGCATTCCACACAAACTAGTGTTGGAAAATACGTAGAAAGCTCCAGTCTGGAATTGAGCATTATGTAATCAGATGTGGTGAAATCTGCAGGGATTGTTATTTAAGCAGAGAGAGATCTGCTTATTGTGTGAAAAGTAGAGCACTTGTGTTCTCGCTGCACATAATTCCTTCACTTTAGGTGCCTGAATCCCTACTAGAGAAGTGGTGGCTTAATACATTGTTTAAGATTCAACTGGTTAGCTCTTCTCCTAATCAGAGGCTGAAAAGCAAAGCTTACCATATAAAGTTGTAGGTAGCTTTATGTTTTTATTATTACCCTGTCTTTTTGTGTCAATCTAAAAAAGCGTATATGGTGAGCCTGTGGTTAGATGTTACTATGAAGCTTTGTAGGCTCCAGGTTGTATGGAAACATGAGTGGACTTTAGGCAAGACAAAAGACGTGTGTGCAGGGATCATCCACACAAAAGGAACAAGAAACCACAGAGCTGGCCCATTGAGCTTCCCCTGCTTGTATATCTTAGCCTGTCCTTGTTTTTCTTGTCTGCTTCTCATTTTAGAAGTGCTGCTTTCCAAGAAAAGCACTGCCTGCCCAGGGCTCGTGGCCCCCTCTTGGAACTACCGTAAGTGCACAAACAATCCCCGAATGCTGGTGATAGGAAAAAGCAAGTCACCATAAAATGATTTCTTGCTTGCTTGCTTTTTCATTTTTCCCCGGAGTGGGATCAGGCCTGCCTGATCCATATGTCTGTCACAAGGACGTATCAGGCTAGGAAAGCTTGCCAGACAGAGTTCTACCTTGCAAAGGCAGGATCTGATTTCCTACTGTGCAGGAGTAACTTCAGTGCCTGAATGTCCTGGTGGACTCCCAGCTGCTTTCACTGACAAATCAGACCCAGAGCTCTGATGCACAGAGCTCTGCTTGGAGCAAGACAAACTGTCACCAGCAACTCCATCCATCCCACAGAGCAGGACACTGGGCAGCTCTCAGAGCATAGATTGGACTCAACCTGGGGGGAGGAGGAGGGATTTGTGTTTCAGGGATGTCTGTCTGCAGGAAATGTCTTAAGGAAACCAGATTGATTTTGAGTCTGAATGCTTTTGACAAACAATTTGGCAAATCACTTCAACCACAACAATGATGACGCTTAAAACAAGAACTCCACAACCGGACCAGCAGAACACATTTGAAGAAAGGAGGAGGACAGCAGAGATGGAAAATACTTAAAACTCGCAAGACATTATGTTAATTTTTAATTTATCTGAAAAGCACTTTGGCACAGATTCAGTAAAGAATGAACTTTGTTAGCAGAGCACTTCAGATCATGTTTAAATCAACCCCTACTCAGGATGGAAATTCTTCGTGCATGCTGCAATCCAGTACAATGACACGCACATACACAAGCTAATGTGCAAACACAACCTCTTCAGCACTGCCTCTCTACAGTTATTTTCTGTAACACCTTTTTCAGATTATGCAAAACCCAAGACAGCAAATGGCATAGAATCATAGAATCAAAGAATCATTACGGTTGGAAAAGACCACTGAAATAATCAAGTCCAACCATCAAACCATCACCACCATGCCCACTAAGCTATGACAAGATTTTTGGATATGCACTTGACTTTGACATGATGAAGCATAGGAAAAACAATGAGTAAATACTACTTTGTGAACAAAAGCTGGAATTTCATGTGATACTGGACGTGTTTCTGAAAAGCACACATTACTTAGGGCTTCTGCAATTGAAGAGAGCGTGTATGGATCCGGGTGGTCAGGAAGTTACTTTGCAGAACCTAATTATATATTTTTAGTGAAATCTCTATGAGGCTGTGAAGGGAGGGAGGCTTGGGCAGGAGCTCTCTATGCTCTCTAATTAATGCATCTGCTCCTTTATCTGCCAGGAATGTAACAGGTAGGGTAGTAATGAAAGGAAATGAAGATGAGTTCGGGATATTGCAAAATGCCACAGCAAGGCAACTGGTTTCTTTCTCAAGGAACCAATTACAAGGTTTCAGCCATGGGTGCTGTGCCACTTGAGGGGAAAAGAGGGGGGCGAAGGGCTACATACATATAGAGGAAAATAGACAGAAAGCCGTCTAGAGGGTACTGATATCCAATTTGTGCAAATTTCAATGTGACTCCGCATCCAAATCTCTTACATGGCTTCTCAGAAAGCCTGATTTCTTTTGCCTGGGTCTGATTATGCTGGTTCCACAAATTGACTAGGGGCCATCTGATTCTACTGCTCATCCCAGCATGTTAAAGGAGCAGGAGATGGTCAAAAGCACCCAGGATGTGGGAACTATGTTCAAAGCATATGGTTAAGCTGAGACTTGCAACTTCATTATTTTGTCTACCTTTCTTTTATCCTGACTTGCTGTTGTTGGGAAGTAGAGTCCTAAGCAAGAATTGTCTTCAAACCCAGTCAACCCAGCCAGAGTCTTGGGGACAGCAGGAAGACATCTTCCCCTCTGGGAAGTCACATCAAAGTAGCATCAAAGTAGGAGGATAGAGCCAGGACTCAGCTCAGAGACTTTTGGATTTGACAGAACTGGAGGAGGAGTTCCTGGGGAAGTTGTTAATGGTGTGATTTCTGGAAGAGGTGGTCATCATCAGACAGTTTGGGACTCAGCTGTGGCTTTTAAAATCTGGAGCCAGACTATGACCTTTACAACACAACCCTACCTTGGAAAGTGCCTGTTTTCTTTCTGAGATAGTGGCAATGTTGAAACAAATGTGCAGTTCTTGCAAGGCCTGAGATTTGCAAAAGGGCTTTAGTGGGTGCTAATTCCCTTTCATTCAGCATCACTTGGGTGAAAATACAGCTCTGCCTGGTGGAATCTCAAACCTTGTGAGGCTTGATACATTTCACATTTCTTGGCCTAATGAATCGCGGAATCACCAAGATTGAATAAGATTTCTAAGAGCATCCAGTCCAACCGTCCACCTATCACCAATAGTTCCCACTAAACCATGTCCCTCAGTACAGCATCTAAATGTTCCTTGAACGGTTCCAGAGATGATGACTTCATCACCTCCCTGGGCAGCCTGTACCAGTGCCTTACCACTCTCTTGGAGAATGATTTCCTAATGAAGCCTGAACCTTCTCTAGCACAACTTGAAACCATTCCCTCTCATCCTATCACTAGTCACATGGGAGAGGAGGCCAACCCCCACCTTATCGCAATCTCCCTTCAGGTCATTATAGAGAGCAATAACATCTCTCCTGAGCCTCCCCTTCTCCAGACTGAACAATCCCAGCTCCTTCAGCTGGTCCCCATAAGACTTGTGCTTCAGATCCTTCACAGTTTTGTTGCCCTTCTCTGAGTACACTCCAGGGCCTCAGTGTCTTTATTGTAGTGAGGGGCCCCAAACTGAACACAGCACTCAAGGTGCGGTGTCACCAGAGCTGAGTACAGAAGGATGACCACTTCCCTGATCCTGCTGCAGCACTGTTTCTAATACAAGCTGTGAAGTCCTTCCTTCCTCTGCAAATTACTTACTGAAATGTAAATCTCTCAAAAAATCAGTGGCTCAGCCTCAATGGTTTTGTTTTGTGATTAGAGGGCTTGCAAATAAAAAGGCAAGAGAATTGGCTTCAAGAGAGCTTACAAAAGGGAGTGTGGAAACTAAAGTACTATGCTAGATAGGTTTTTCATGATAATTCTGATAATTAGAGCAAAAAGAATGAGATGGGAAAAGACAAATATCAATAGTAATTAAATCATTATTGCTAATGCTTTAGGAGAGAACATGCCAATGGTTTGCAAGCCTAAGGTGTATATGTTGCAACTGTCCTTTAAATAAATACAAAAGTCACCATCTTTGCAATTTGTGAAGGATCTCATGAATGTGCTAATCTGATCAAGTGTACTGTTCCATTTTAATGCTATATAGCATCTCAGTCAGAATACTGTGTTTATTAAGGACTTTTGTGATTTCTGCTCATTCTGTAGGAAACAGATTTCAGTAGTGGAAAAATATGTTGATTTTAGGTAAAGAGGAACCCTACAAAGAAAAAGGCTGTGATGAAATATGAAAATCAGACACATAAGTGTTCATTCGATTTTATACCATAACATCTCATCTGAATGAGATGCCTTTGGGACAAATTATCTGTTTTTTAATACGTAATATTGACGTTTTGTTTTCTTTCCTATAAATGTGTAGTGACCTTTCAAGAACTGGACATTAATCTCAGTATCACCAGAAACCTAGCAAGAAGATAGATACTCTTCTAGGTAGTTGTATGCAAGAAGGCTTTCAGACTGGCTCCAGCTGTTTAAAGTCACAACTGATGCACCCATAAAGAGAACAAAAAGCACTGCTTCATGTAGTAGGGAAAAAAACCAGTCCTTCCTGAAAGCATCACACTGTACAAGATCTTTACCTCTTGCTCACAGCAAAAGGAAAAAGAATGCCAGCTGGGAATCTGCCTTTCATATCCAAACTGTCCTCTTATGTTAGTTGGATTATTTTGGCTAGGAGTGCCCACAGACATCTTTTGACTTAGGCACTAATAAGACAAATGTACCTTCAGTTTCTGCATCTCTTCAGTTGCTTTCTAAAACAAAAATATGCCTGGTAAGAAGGATGGAGTTTTCTAACAAGCAAACTAACAGCTTTCCTATCTTAAAAAAAATAAAAATAAAAAGAAAGAAAGAAAAAAGAAAGGGGGAACAAACATTATTGCTATTACCTTGGTTACCTGCACATAACAGATGGGCAGTTATATTTGCTACTCATCTGAAGCCAAAAGAGGTATTTCAAATAGCTTTGTTTACTAATCCCAAACACAGGAGTAGTTGTTTTAATACAGCATTGATTTTTAATTAATTGGATTCTGATTACCAAAATTATTTTTCACATTAGTGTCATAACTGATGCAAATCTTTCACTTTAAAATAACTTCATGCATTTATATTTTCTGAAAATTGTAGTATTTATTCCTGTTTTATAGAAAATTAATCAAAAGCATATTGATTGAGGTAAACAAGTAGATCAAGAGGGTATTTTAGAAATGCTGTAATTGGGTTTTCAGTAGGCTTGTAAGATCTCTGCAAACAGCATTTGAAATTCAGTGTGGATATATGATGTTGAAGTTGTAAAAACCCATCAACAAATAGTTTGTGTAAGTTCTACTATGCAGAGATATGTAGGAAAACATGATTATATAGGATACTGTCAAATCTAATTAAAAACAGAGGAAGAAGGCCAGTAAAATCAGGCTGGTGAAATATTAACATACTTAATGCTGGAATGAAGTATATATATCAATGTGAGATTTAATTCTAGAGCATACAATTTAAATGCCTGAAAAACTGACTCAGTCCATAGAAATAGAATTAGCAATTTCAATAAAAAATAGATGCTATGAAGGAGAAGTTTTCTGTCCTTGGCTTAAATCCATCTAAGCTGGTCTACGCCACTCTCCAAAACCATTTAAACTAGCTAAATGCTCTGCTAAATTCCCATTACGCTGACGATCTCATTAGAAATGCAAGGTAGTCCTCTTCGGGTAATGCAGCCATTACTCTCTCTGAGAGCAGAAGCTGAAATAAGGCTTCCACCATTTGCACGAGGCTGGGTTCATTTCTCCTTCCCCAAGGCTCTTCAAAAGAAGGAGGGGATGGGAGAAAATGTTTTACTGGGTGCACATGAAATACGGGGCTGGACGTGCTGTGTTAGCCAACTCCGTCTATATGAAAGCACAGGTAGAAGAGAAAACCTATCAGCCTTTATGGCACAGGCTGTAAACCCTGCCAAGTAGTGTTGCAACTTAGAGGTGAGAGCTGCTCCTTCCTAAACTTCATAAAAATTGAGGGTGCATGCCATTACTGTTAGTGTAGGTGGTTCTCAAGGGCTGGCATGGAAAGGAGAGCCAGAAATCGAACTGAAGGAAATAGTGGGGAAATAAATCCAGTTGAATCAAGTGGTAAAGTTTCAAACTACTTGGTAGGGTGGGAAGAATCCAGCTGTAGGTGTCCTTGTTCACTGCAAGGGTGTTGGACCAGATGACCTTTAAGAGTCCCTTCCAACTCAAAAAATTTTATGATTCTATGGTAAAAAGGTCTCTTAGCATCACACAGTTCACAGTGGCTCTGCCAGTACGGTGTTTGGGCAGAGAAACACGTAATACCTTTTTAGAAATGAGAAAAAATCTTCTAAAACAGGAAATAAGCTAGTGTGAGCCCACTTTCCGAGCAAGGAAGCCATGTAAAAATGCACATATACTCAGGGAGAGGGAAGAGTGATGAACTACTTAGTGGCTTGCGCCTAAACACCAGCCTAAGTAGTCCAATCACTCTGAGGACTTGCCAAAGTTTTATGGCTAATCACGCTCTGTGTGACAGGAGGAAACACATTTGGAGAATAAAAGTTCTGAATGAGCTACTCACAATTTTCCAATCCATTTCTTGCCTCCCTGCCCCTGTTCCTTCCAGGCTCTCTGTGTGTGATTAGCAGTTATTTACTAACTCTCTCTCTCTGATTTCCTAGCGATTTCTGATCCTGCCATCTACAAAATATTAATTTCAAATGTGAAATGAAATAAAAGTGCATGAACTGCGCTGCCAGCATACGTGTCAGCTGTCGTGGCAGAAATCTTGGGGAATTTATGTGTCTGAGATAAAATTGCCACTGCTAAGTCTTCCCACTGAAGGTACAGTATCTGATTTTGTACTTGGTGATTATTTTCTTATGAATAGCTTCTTTCTGCCTAATCCCCAGCATCATAAGCATCTGTCCTCATGTTGGAGTCATCATCCCTCAATTTTTTTTCTCTTGCTCCCTCGCAGATGACTGCAATCATCTTTAAAATGCTGACCGTTCATTTAGCAATGTTCCTAGCTGTGGCTGCAGTTATTTTTATTCATGTTGAGCTGGCTGGGCAAGGGGAAAGAGGCTGTGCAAGCTGGAGGTTCTCAAACTCAGGTATCACTGCACCAAATTGAGAAGAACCTTCTATCACCAAAGTGATGGGGAAAGTGGCAGCTCCTCATCTCTGTGTCACCCCTGCACTCCAGAATCTTGTGCCACCTCTCTGCACCAGGGCATCCTGCTGGGCACTGACTTCTACTGCTGCTTACTTCCATCTCTGAAGCATTTTCACAGCAATTACTAGAACTTCTTCATTCCCGTTGTTCCTTGTATACTTTAAGAACACCACTGTCTTTGAACTTTCCTTTGGTATCCTCCCTTTCTTTTATCTGTATTAAGTGTTTTGTAATTCCTCTTCTGGACTGACATTTTTTGCCTATCGTGTATTTTATATTTTGTCTCTGTCATTTAGATTGTTCTAAACAGTAATAATTTCTACATTTCTTTCTCCACTGAAGCTCAACTAGCTTTCAACAAAGCTGTTTTTTCAACTTGGATGTGGAAATTCAGCCTTTTGCTAACCTAATAAGCTCTAATTAAAAAAAAAATAATCCTAAGTTCTACTCATGTCCTTGTTTCTATTTTTTCTACCTCATCAATTTCTGGTCAGCATGTTCTTTCAGTGTGGGATACCAGCTCTTCCTTGATTGGATTGTCCTATATTGGTAAGGATTGGATAAAATAAGACCAAAACCTAGTTCCTATGCAACTCTATCCTTCCTATCCAGTTACGGAATTACTTTTATTCAAAGCAGAGGTGAGGCTGTCTGGTGAAATGTCCTCAGTGCCAGAAAAGTACCACAGAGACCATGCACAATCCCTTTTTTATTTTAGTAGCCACCCACAATGAACAGTATCGTATAAACGAAGTCTTTGGGAATGCACTCGTGGAATCTGCCTGCGCTTTGCAGGCCATCCCCTCCGGTGACTAAAGCTGGAAACACAGTGGCACATGAATGGTGAGTGGGCACAGAGAGGCCCTCACTGAGCTGCCACAGACTGGTGGGACAGGAAAATATGGGAGCTCTGCCTCCTCCTCGCCACTGTGATTTCCAACTGGCAGTAGCATGCTCGTGAAAGACACACCAGGACTCCCAAAGTTTTCAGTGCCTTCTTTCAAATACTTTTTCTAGCCATTTCCTGGAGAGCCACTGTATTTTTCTCAGCCCCATCTCCAATACTTATAGCTTCATTTAGTTTTAATATAGTTATAAATGGGCTGTAGCGGCCTGCTTCTTTTAATAACTAAGTAAATGAAACTCTGTCTGTAATAATAAATGAACCATCCATCTGGGAGGCCTCCAGTAAAAATTTCAACAGGTATTTATTGCTCCTTTTCGTAAACAGTACTCTGGACAATACAAGTGATTATACTCTCTGTCAGACCTGTCAGGAAGGAGACAGTATAGATTTGGACAGGGTCCCACAGAGCACACGCTGAATTTCAGGTTTATTTGACTAGATGAAGACAAAATGATTAAAACAAACAAGCAAACAGACAAGAACCTGGTTGGCTACTGTGAAAGTGAGCAGGCCATTTCATTTAACATTAGGTTCACAAGGATAAAATATGGAAAATAGACAGGTCTGCAGTGCAATGGGTTCCTCACAACATAATGTGCTTCACAGTTTCTCCCCGGCCCTCTAAAAATCCCAACAACGTCAAAACCAACGTGAAACAGAAAAATGGAAAGGGTTCCACTGTAAAATCATCACTTTATGGAGACTTCAAGGTATGTTGTACGCTTGTAGGCTCCAGTGGTCCAGGAGAAGTGGTGCCCCACGGCCACTGGTCATCCCCAGGGACTCTCCATTTCCTGCATGAACACTGGTGCTTATGAACCACTGGAAAGGGCAGTGGCACAACACATTTTCCATAATGAAATTTTAATTAAAAAAACATCTCTTTGCCAAAACCATCTTCATAGTGCTATTATACTCTGGATCCTAATTACATAGCATTACATTCCACTATTGAAGTAATGCAATGTCTGAATATATTGTCAAATAATTAATTCTGTGTGCGGTGTGAGGGAAAGAAAAAGAAAAATAAGGGGCAAAAAAAACATCAGAGCAAATGTATGGACAAAGTGATGTAACCATTTGACACTGAGGAGTGGGCTGCAGAGAGCTAATTAAATATACAGAAGGTGAGGACCTGCTGTCAAAATTTCCAGCCCTAACTTCTGCAGGAACAGGCTGAAAACTCTCCCATGAGTAGGTCTCTCAGTGCCTTTCATTTGCAGCCAAGCAAGGCATAGGGAAAAAGCAGGTTTCCCTTTACAATAGCAAACTTACCAGGAGAGGGTACATTGCTTTGTTATCCTCTTTACACAGAATCGTCAGAGTGGAAAGAGATTTCAAGGGCTCCCATTCTGATCACAAGACACTGAGAAGGGAGAGAGTGACCCCAGTGTGTCTGAACCCTCCAGTTCCATAACACTCCCTCCCAAATACAGCAGTAGCAGTGCCAGATTTTCATTTGGCACAATGGGCTTTTGCCTGCAACATGTTTCTTTCATTTTTAGATATCCCATTCTGGGATTCAAAGTAGAAATTTCCCCTTCCATCAACTCCTTTGGACACTGTAACAGAATAAACAACCCACTGAAGAGAGCTCCTTCAGGGGCAGGAAGGGCTTTGCTCCTCACAGTTGGATCCTGCAGACACTCTGAAGAAATATACCACATGCACTGCAATATTTGTAACAACGATAACACTTTTTGGACAAAATTATGAAGTTAGCTCTCAAATAGTAAACCACACTACATCTCCTTTCTAATGTCTCTTTTAAAACATACACCGTAGAGCAACTCTCATAACTCGCTCAACACACACTATCTGATGAGTTATAGGGCGGCCTTCTATGTGCAGAGTATGTGCTTCACTTCCACACACCGTTATGAATTTTCCATCCCTCATCATTCGTACTGTGTCAGAATATCTATTACAAAATCCTGTTTGCGAGCCGGGCTTCTATTTTTCCCCTTTCATTTTATCACTGCTCTTAAATTTTCTTCTGGACGCCAGCCTGGCATGCTGGCAATACCATGCTGGCAGTTTCTGAGAAAAAGTTGCATTCAAAAATCATACAGCAGGGCCTGAACGTCACTTCAAAAGAAATGTCCTTTTCCAGCTAATAGAAATACTCTGTAAAAACAAAGGAGATGCAACTGTATTCTGATTGCTGGATTCTACTGCCCTGTTGCTAAATACTGAAACCATCTTGTGACACCTGGAAGTCTAAATTATGTCTGATAATGCTTTCTGCTGTCCTGAACCTTTGGAAATGTTGAGTCATCCTGAGAAAATGTCGGTAATCATTTTTCACAAATGCTTGAGCGTGGACAAGGCTCTAACTAAAGCCTGGAGTGAAGGATTTAGAGCCAAGTGGAATTTTCTGACAAATAGTTCACCCATCAAGAACAGCATGAGGACTCGCCAAAATGCTCGACAATTGCCAGGCGTGAGAAATACTTTTCCCTAAGTAACTAAAATAAAGTTTCATTTCTATCTAAAATCATTCATTTCAACATTTCTGAGACGTGATGCTTTTATTTTCTTTTTTCAAAACCATTATTTAAAACATATGCTTATATCTAGGGCTGCAATGAAGTCTCCCAGGTGCTTTCTAAAGCAAGATAAACTAAATAAAATGACTGGTCCTAAATATATTCTTCTTATTTTGCTGAAAAAAATGACAACAACTATTTTTTTTTCCTGTTGACCTACATACATATGCATACATTTATATATATGATTCTATGATTCTATATTACTTTTAATTATATTGAACAAAATATGAATTAGTATTATTAATTCATTATTTATTCATAATATTTATATTAATAAAACAGCGATTCAGAAGTTAAATTAACTCTCTGGCGAAGTGCTGAGTCTGGCCCTGGTTAGAGTTTGATCTGCATCCACACAACATCCCACTTCTTTCATTTTTCTCACACGCATTAGCTGTTAATTGAAGCTTTCTGTGAAATACTTTTTCTGTCATCACCTGCCAGACTGCCATCCATAGGAGAAAACTTCTGTATCGTGGCAGTGTTGCAGGAGATATAAGCCAAGCATGTAAGAAATACGTTCTTAGATTGTTACATGTCTGAAATCCAAGGATTTGGTGTACTTTTTTATTTACACAGAGTTAGAATGGAATTAAGAACACTTGCTTGAATCTGCTCTTTTATGACTGGTTGTTTGGTTTGCTTTTATGCTTGAAACTAATGGTTACTTAACACTCTAGAGTTCCCAGGAAATTAATTCTACACAGACTTGGGGCCTGCTTTGGCAGGGGGTTTGGACTAGATGTTCTCTGGAGGTCCCTTCCAGCCCATAAAAATTCTGTGATTCAGTGGCTTCTTAGGATCTACCTATGCCCTCCATATTTGAAGAGAAATGATTTTAAGTATTTAAAGATAAATCGAAACCAATCAAAATACTCATTATTTTAGAAGAACTTCTAGGTGTGGAAATAAAAATGCATTATGTCTTCCCATGGCAAGTATAAAGTGCTTAATACTGACAGAGCTATGGATAATTATCTTTCTGATACCTAAAGAAAAATAAATCCTACAAATAATAATGTGTTAACTTAGTATATGTGCAAATAATTTATATGCAAATACTGTACCTATATCCTGCAATGTGTATTTAAAAAGTCATATATATATATGTGGCGATGCTTGACTTTTAAATAATTCAATTTAGTACTAATAACATTAATAGTCAAAAGTGAATCTCCAAAACTGAATATAGTGAGTTAATTTCATCATCAGTGTCACCCTAGTAAAACCAATGGAGTTTCATCAGCAATTAATTTAGCCCGTTATATTACCTTCAACTCAAATGATTTTTTACTGATAAAAGACTTCAGCTGCACATGGTTTATCAGGCACTGAAATATTTTTACTGTGCTGAAGAGGGAAGAGATAGCTGATAAAAGTACTGAATAAAACAGGCAAAAATTTAGGATGCTAACAATAAAGGCCTTTGAAATATATAAATAAATTTCCAGAAATTGTATAAACGTTAAGAGTATTTCCAGCAGTCCTTATTAGTCTAAAGAAGCCATTCTATAATTTTTCAGTGACAGTACTCTCCTCACCCTAAGAGCAGAAATGTTTTTACTGTTCAAAAGATGCAACAAACGGCCCTCCTAAATATTTTTATAAATGGCCTACATGCTCAAAGCTTAAACGCAATTTAAAGCAGTGTTGTGGAACAATTGGGACTGAATGAAAGGTTTGTTGGGATTTTCTTATTGATATTCTCTTCTGAGCTTCCATACAGTTGAACACTGATGCATACAGGTTTACTCTCCTTATCACCAGAATCATTAACTAGTAAGAAATAGGACCCACCTTATCAAGACTGGTATTAATTTGTTAGTGGTCTGTACCCTATCACTCTATTTGGTAATGAGAGACCTCTAGCTTGGTAAATTTCCCAACATCGTGTGAGGACAGAAGTGAACAAACACAACCATAATTCTTCAGTGGGAAAGAAGAAATGGAGGCAAAGATATATATATATCTTATATTGGGGTATAATATAAATTTTGGGGAAAAAAAAATATATTTTATATATATATATATATATATATATATTTTATTTTTCCCCCAAAAATCCCACTGTTCAGTCAGATCCAGAACAGTGGAAGGCAACTTCAACTCCTGGCAGAGAACCCATCTGTATGGTTTCTGATGCTCCCAGGAACTGACCTGTCTCACAATGCTTTTCAGGCTCTAATTCATGCCTGGAGCATATGCTGGGAGGAAATCTAAGAACTTCTAACCAGAATTCTTGCACTGATTAAGACTAAATAAACCTTCATCAAGCTGAAACTGTTAACTTTTGATCATCTTATTTCACTGTATATTTTTAGTAACTCCCAACAGTCCTTGATTTGAACTACAGATGCTCCTCTGGTGAGATCCCAAAACACACTCATCTGATTTTTGTCACTTTTTAGCCCACCATTGTAAAAGTCATGACAACTCGCTACTAATTATTTTAATGAAATAATAAAAAATGCAGGCACATATACAAAGCAGTGGCGGATGCCTGCAGTCCTGCCTAGACAGGGGGAACTGCCGAGGCTGCCCTCTGGTGCTCAGTGCCCCATGGTGGGGAGAGGGTCCGTGGGGTCTTTGAAGCATCTTTAAAGACAGTGATGCTGTGGTAGCTCCCCGCATAGTTAATGACTGGGAGCTATGTACTCAGTGCATTGTAAGCAGCAGTCTCAAAGTAATTTTGGGGGGAAAGAAAAAATGCACTATACTCACTGAAAATAAATATATGCAGACTGAGATATTCAAGTATACCTCTTCTTCAGAATGCTGATTAATTTTGTAGGAAATCACAATAAAACATATCCCCTAAAGCTCATTTTCCTTTTTGTAAAAGAGTAATAATGATTAGTACTGCCAATGTTTGCTACAGGCTTTAAGAGTAGGGAGGTTCAAAAGAAATACCAGTGACCCAAGGAGGCTGTCAGTTAAGTCTGGGGATATTTTGCTGGACCAGCACCAAACATCCTGTGACATTTTCTGCCAAAAAATCTTACAGCTGAGAGTGGACTTTAATCTGTGTGAGCTTCAGGCATATCTGAAATTATTTAAATGAATGTAACCGCAAACTAATTTTATTCTGCTGTTTTATAGGATTTCCCATGCTCTGCTGAAGGCAAGATCAGGGGAGCCCTTGAAGTGCACTTCTGAGGCTGTTGAGAGCAGGAGGCTTTATCAGGCCTTCTCTGCCTTCTGCTCTCCAAGAGGCACCTCAGCATCCACCACTAGGGTCTCATGGTGGGCCACCACCGTGGGCACCATAACCCGGGGGGTAACCACCATGAGGACCACTACCCTGGGGGCCACCACTATGGAGGCCATCATCCTGGGGGATATTATCCTGGGGGCCAACAACAGGCCATGCAACCCTGATTTATACCACAGGCACTTGGTCTCAACACCTGATGAGGTGCGAAGCATAGCATATATAGTGTGACACGACTGGAGTCCTAGAGGTAATTTCCTACACCTTATTACCACATAATGATGGCCTCTTAACAACCAGGCTAATCAAGAATTAATGAGGCACTAAAACATTTTAAGGAACAATGAAGGTTTTAAAAATTTCTCTTATGTGTTTTATTTAAAAAGCAATTCATTTAACAGTTAATGCCCTTCCTTCAGAGTCATATATAAAGTCTTGGTACTCATCAAACACATCAGCTGAAAGGTTTTATTCATTTATCAGTTATTTACTTAAGCAGGGCTGCACATAACCGCAGAGACCAAGACATCCCAGGCCAGGCCTGGGCCCCTCTGCCTCCAAACCTTCCTCTCCCTGCACAGCCTTATGTGTATAAGGCCAGTTTGTTCATCTGGCAGTGAAGTGTGGAACCAAAAATAGGACAGGGCCAGCCCAAATTAGCATGACGGCCTGAAGGGGACTTTGCATTATCTCTGGAAGACTCCAACTGTCTTTTTGTTTGTTTGTTTGTTTGTTTGTGACAAGGAGGGAGTGTGCACTTTGTGGGAATAGCCATCCTCCTTGAAAAACTCAGAGAGAATTTAAAGGGCAAAAAAAAAAAAAAAAAAAAGAGATAAGATAGTAAAGAATTTTGTATCTCAGTGACTCAATGCTGAATTCAATCCTGAAAATACTTTATCTTTACCATCAGCCTGGAAGGGATAATCAAAATAAAAACACATTAAAACGCAGTTTATTTTTAAAAACTTTCTCCTCTAGTGAAAGGATGGGCAATATAAACTGGTTTGCTGAAAAAAATCCCCAAATAGATCATTCTGTGACAGATAACTGTTATGATTATTAATTCCTCTACTGACATTGAAATTAAACTGATTCCCAACATAATGGATGAATAAATAGCACATTGGAGTTTCTCAAATGCTTCTACATTTCCTATGCAATCAAAAAAAGAGCTCCCTCATTAAATAATATGCTGACAGAAAAGGCAATTTGATTAAATAAACCTAACTGCCAATCATGCTGAAAGTTATAAAAGGAAAGCACTTGGTAGCTAACTCTAAAACTTTGTTCCATACTAATCTCTCTCTTTTTCAATTTTTTTTCTTTATGATTCTTAACCGAGAAGTAATCAAAAACTATATGATCCAGAGGAATATCTGGGCAAACCTGGACACCTGACAGAGGAGTTGTAAGCTAGTCTTCATCTCTGTGATTTACCATTAAGCAAGGATGGTACGAGGGAAGAATCAAGAAAAAGGCAGAGAGCAGCAGGCAAAGAAGAATATGCACTAATCTATGAACCTGAGCTGCTGTGGGTGTTTTTGAGTATTACTTGGTACAAGTGCCTTTTTTTTTTTTTTTTTTTTTTTTTTTGAGGGCTGGGGGGGAGATGTTTTCTGGGGCAAAAGTGAAGAAGGGAATGATAAGGAGGATCAGGGCTGGCAGAAGTGAAAAGCAAGGAGAGATGAGTCTACAGGTGATGAACATGACAAATACAGGGATGGAGTGGTAGAAGAAATGATGCAGCATAAGTAGGAAACAGTAAAAGAAAAGCAAAGGTTGGTGGCTGGCATGGCAGAAAATGATAGCAGATGATGTGGGAAAAAGAAATCAAAAATCATCCTGTGTGAAGGCCTGAGACACCTGAGCACACACAGTGATGCGGTGGTCCTGCAGAGGTGCTCCCCAAGGCTTAGGGAACTAAGTTCCCCACTGTCCTGTCCCCAGAGCCCCCAGAGGTGAAGAAACAAACACGTTCTCCCACAGCAGCAAAGGAAGTTATGTATTGCCCAGCTGCATTCCAATAACGGTGGGGTTAATTTTGTGTGCTATTTAATTTCATCAGCTCTGTGGGGTGGGGAGAGGGGAAGAGCTGTGTAGCACAGTGTGATGGGTAGAAAGTCTCTGAACATCACAGTGTCCGGTAGCCAGAGATGGGAACAGGGCCTGGCAGCTCTGTTTCCTTAACTTTGAGAGGCAACAGCTTCTCGGGACATCAAATACTTAATTAATTGAGCTGCAGGATTGTGGGATAAGACTCATGCAGTTACTTCCCTGCTGGAAACCAAGACTGTCAGCCTGGACTGCTCTGTTCTTGGTGAGTCTTTAAAGATAATGCAACTCATGCTGAAGATGTTCTTTGAAAAAGACCAGAGATCTATTTGGATAAACCTCAGAGTGGGTGACAAGTGCATGCAAAGAAATAGATGAGATTTTAATTTTTCTCAAGTACAGGAATGTAAGCGGTTTGAACAAAAGACATTTGCTTTTCAGCTAGACATTGAAGCTTTTAGGTTCTTAGGATGCAGAATGAGTTGATCTTCTCAGAGAAATCATAGCTATGCAGTGTCACTGAGCCAAATGGGAACATGCTAGAGATAGATGTACATAGACACATCTGCTAGATAAAAATAAATCAAAATCATGTTAAAAGGAGGGCTGTTACTTTTTATGATCTTTCCATAATGCCTGTGGATGATGGTTGTCATCCACCTACTACAGCCATAATGAAATACATGCAAGTTGGGAAAACACCAGTATTTTAGGTCCCGCTACCAATCTAACAACCATCATCCAGCTTTGCAACCACCTCCCACTGTTTATGCATTATATATGTTCTAGCATTTGTTTAGTAATGTGTGTTAGATTCAGTAACAAAACTCCTAAGATCCTGTTTATCTGATAAGTTTTTTTGTGAACGTCTCTCCAGCCTTTTGCCTTCTCTCCACTGTCCCCCAATCATCAGAGCTCAGTTCCTGACTCTTGGCTGCTCAGCAGCAGTCAAATGAGGCTGCTGTGGGTGTTGCAGGGTTGGATTGTGCCACCCATCAACCAGACAGCAATGAAACCTACAGGACACCCTCAGGGAAAGGTTCCTTCCTCTTGAATGTGACGCCTGATGCAGCAAAACACTTCAGCAGTGGAAAGGAAGCTCCTCCAGAGTGACCATGCAGCCACCTCCAGTCCCGCTGCTGGAGCACTTGCTTACCAGAGCTATGTAAGGTTTGCTGCACCGTGGGATGTGGAGGACAGTGTGTTAGTGGCTGCTGTCAGAAGAAGCAGAGTATATGCATGTTCTGTATTTGTTCCTCTTGGTCTCTATGTGCAGGCATTCTGTAGTGGGCCGCTTTTTCAACAGACATAACTCATTCTGCTTTACTGACAGCGCTCACAGGAAAGCATGCAGCTGCTGGGGAAATGGTTTTTAACTGAACTGGAGATGAGCAATAAAGCTTAAACATGACTCCAGTTACCCACAGGAACATTTGGTTTTTCAGAAAAAAGTGCTGAAGCAAGTCCTGCTGGAAAACATCATGTTTGTCTACAATTATTTGCAAGATCAAATCTTACTTTGTGACAGAGGCTTTTTCAACAGTTTCTGGCAAAAGTCTTCATCCTTTCTTCCATGGAAGTCTACAGAAACCGCTGTTGCTGACAGTGACTGCAAATATTGAGCAGTTTGTGTCTCGTATTACACTTACTGCAAACATTATACTGATGGGGAAAGCATGTGGATTTTACATGAGCAGCCACATGAATTTTTGTCTTAACACCGACTGTTAAAAAAAAAAAACAAAAAAAAACCAACCCAGAGCAATGACAAATTATTTTTGAGGTTATGTTCTGGGACATTCCAGGCCTCTGTCTGAACCACGTCAAAGCAGGTTGCATGTCTGCACTGCACGTCTGCATCATCTGCCCCAGCTCCCTAGGGGACCTCTGTATGGAGCCCCCATTTCCAAATCATCTGTTTAAAATGGCACAAAAATTGGCCATCAAACAAGGTAACTTGCTCATACTTTGTATCATACTATTGAATACTATTAAGAGATTATTTGTCTTAATTTGTCCTCTTTGTTTTGACAGTAGGAGAGCTTGTTGAGAGTTTATGGGATTTTCCCCTATAATTACACTAGATTCTAAGGCAAACAAATGAATGGTAAGTCCACATGCTCATCACGTAACAGATCATTTCTGTTTTAATTTAGTATACCCACACTTCTTGGAGCGTATCTCTGAGGAAAAATGTCAAGAGATTCCTCCTTTCTACCTACAACTGCTTACAGTTTATAACGTGAAAGAGGGAATCAGCAAAAATGAATCCTGACAAAATAGCTTACAAAACTAATAAACATCAGCACACAGAAATGTCAGCTGTAATTCTGCCATAAAAGGTCTGTGGGCCAATCAAGCCATGGTTTTTTGTTTTTTTCTTTTTCTTGGAAGAACTCAGAACTAAGTTCTTCTCTTTGTAAGTCAGCAGTACAGTTGCCTTGATTTTGGAATGATCTGTAAGTAAACCCTTTTGAATCCCAGAACAATACGCCTCATCCAAACCTTTGTCCCGATTCATTTCCAGCTTTGATAGCGTCAGTGCATCACCCTGCTTGCTTGTCAAATCTATCATAAATTCTAAATTGCCAATAAATATATTCCACATCTCTCTGGGGAGATGTAGCTTGTCTGCATGCTAAACAAAGAGCAGGATGCACAAAGCCAAGATACACACAAAGATACAATGCCACAGGTGAAATGATAATGTGAAAATATTCTTACCCTGAGGAAGGCAGACTCCAGTTGTAGCTTAGCAAATCAAAGACCAGAAAACTTGCTTGCAGTAACATCCTAACAGATCCAAGGAGTTCTATTTTTCCACAGTTAAAAAATATCCACACTCTAACATTAAATACAAACCCAGAGACTACGGCAGAAGAGCTTCAATAATTTGTTTAGTTAGGTACAAAAAATAAACTGTCATGAAGTTGTCAGTTTGCTACTACGAAGGCTTAAAAAAAAGTCATAGGTATGAATGGCTGAACAGTAGATATTTTCCACAAAGGAAAATTAATCACCATTTCTGGTTTCAGTATCTTTTTGTATTTTGCATGGAAGATAAAAAGTTGTCCACCAAACTTCAAAAGTCTGTCTATGTATTTTTTTGGAGTTTGTTAGTTTCTGGAAGAAAAAGGCACTTCTTTATATACTCTTACTTTGATCTTCATAGTGGTAAAATAATTCAAAAGTAAAATGAGAGAGCTTCCCATTCAAAGCCTTGCTTTCTCATAATTAAAAATATATATGTGTACCAACAAAGCAGAAAACTAAGGCACTGCAAATTCCAAAATCTTTCCATTCCTGGACGAGCTTTAGTGTTCAAATGTTAATAGGATGCCTGCATTTAAAAAAAAATATAAAATTTAAAAAAAAAACATAAAAAAACTTGGCCCGCGTTCAGGCTAAAGAGTCTGTGAAACAGACTTTTTCCATAGTATGACCTCAGTCTTAGGATTTCTCTGTAGCAAAATGTTGGTTATTTGCCTTGGCAGGGGGCCAGGACCCTCTATCTCCCTTTCTCCCCCGCCTGTCCCTCCTCCTCCCGTCCCTACCTCCGCACCTCGCCTCACACTGGCCACGGGCTCAGCCCTGCTACGCGTCACCCCTCGCCCTCTGACTGATGGCAAAAAGCCCCACAAAATCAGGCTACACGAGTGCTCCCGATGGCATTGCTCTCCTTTTGGGCATGCTGTATGGTGTTCCGTTCCCCCCTCCCTGCCATCAGGCTAGCAGCTGAGGATCTCTCCCAGGTGGGATTTCCAGAACAGCAACCGGGAGCTTTAACCCAGCAAAACAAGCAACATGAACCATGCAACTATACTGTGCCTGACACCCAGCTCCAGTTTATCCTTTTACTTCAGTGAGAAAAGACACAGCAAGTAGATGGTTTCTGATGGGGTGTCTGATGAAATCAAGTTCCTCCCAGGTATTCAGATCTGATTTTCCTGGCAACCTCTCCTTAGCCACCGTGCTCGGAGCGAATACCGCATTCAAAATTCCCAATTAGTTTCTTACAAATGACAAAGTCCAAGGAAAACAGTGCCTAAGAGAAAAATAATATGCTTTCGGTGCAACACGGGAAAACATTTCCTCAATCTTAACTATATTTTAGTGGGCTAAATTGGTCGGTTTTATTCTAAGTGATGTAAATGAACACAAGTGTTAGTGAAACATTTGTCACTTGGTACAAAATTAGAAATAATGGGCAGCATTGTAGCAAGTTTTCCAAGTGGACAAAAGGTGCTTAATGCTTCTTATTTGAAGTGAGGGCATCTTGTGTTGTTCCCATTGATTCTGGGGCGGCATCAAAACAAGAACAGCAGCTGTAAGTTTTCTCTCCGGTGTATAAAGTATAGGTAGAGAATGCAGGGGAAAGTATTAAATAAGAAGCCTGGAGCAAAGGGACTTCGTAAATAAAACTCAGTGCTGAGTCCTGCAGCAATAAGAGTGGTTATTTCTGGCTATTGGCTATATCTGTTAAAAAGAAAAGACTAACATTAAAAAATAGGACACTAAAAGCCTTATCTTATCCTTTGGAAGTCTATCACAAACTTCCCCAGACCTCAAGGATGCTGTTATTTAGACTTCACCTATTCCTGTCCTTATTGACATCTCAGATAAGGCTTTTCTTGTCTGACTGGGTCACAATGGAAGCAAAATTTTATCCTAGGGTAATCATAGTTGCAATTATAGGTCATATTGGGCTTCCAAGTGTTTTCTTTCTAAATCCAGCAAATAAAAACCATCTCATCTTCTTTAATAGATATCATTCTTTAAGTTTCTTCTAATACAGTTTATGTGTTTTCAAAGAATTTATCATCTTAGACTATCTTGTATCTACAATTTTTATGTGGCAAAAAAATCACCCAAACCACCAATCCATTCTTCCTTGTTAACTTCACTAAACCTCAAAGACAGATTCAGTCAAAACCTGTGTGGGAAAATGTCTTCCAAGAAAATGTCTTCATAGGATTTGAAGAAAATAGATTTGTTGGTATCAACTTGCAATATTTTTCTGTGGACTGTCAGCAGCATCGTATACCACAAATCCAAAGATTTACGCGAAGGGAAGGTTAGGAGCTGACAGTTTCTAACACGTCAGTATTATGACAGTGCAGCTGCTTGATGCATCCCACAGGTGTCTGAAACTGTTCTGTCTCTTGGTACAGAAAGTTACAGGGGAGGTGTATTTTTAATGGTCCTTATATTTAATACACAGAGAAATACTATACGTACTGAGGGCAATGCTTCAGGGGAGAGAACAGAAGAAAAAGAAGATTTTTAAAGGGAATTTGAGAGCTGAGGAGTGCATTTTAAGATTGTAGCTGCTCCTGCTGGACTGGCTGAGCACTGGCAGCCTGGCAATGTTAGGAGTTAGCTCTGCAAGCCCAGGTTCAAGTAAACAGGTGGGATAGTGCGATGAAGCCAGCCTTCTTCTTCTGCCAGCTACTTGGCTCATGGATAAACACCAGACTTTCACTTCTGCAGTTTTCAAGACCTCCATCGCTCTGAAGAACACTGCTTTCATTCATTATGGTAAGGTTTTATTTTTATTTTTTTTAGTATGGACTACAAGATGTCTTAGAAATATCACAGACATATATTGAAAGCCAAATATAAACACAACAGATACAAATGATACAATGTGTATCTGGTGCTTTCAGAAGCAAGATATCTAAAAAAAAAAAATTTTTTTCTTAATTGCCTATCACCCCTTTGAAGCTGTGTTTTTGGTGGAGAAGGCCCAGCTGTGACTCACCACCAGGTTGATACTCTCATGGTGGCCCATGAATTTACTGAAAAAGAAGTCACCAAATCACTGACCAATGCAGATATCCTTGATCTTAAAAATGCCCCAGATTTCTAGAGCTGTGGATTTCTGTTGGGAAAGTTGCCCTGTTATCTTGTTTGGAAACTAAAAACAGATTACATCCCAGAAAAGTTTGGGTAACTTTTTTTGGTGCCACCTTCCACAGTTGCATGGATTTCACTCTTTCCACTGTTCTTCATGCCCTTCAACCACCTTCTAATTCTACTGAGCCAGTCCTCATGGCAAGCAAACAGAAGGATGTCTAACATGTGTCACTGAAAGGATCTTTCCAGCCTTGCCCCTTCCCCATTCACCATTCCACCCTCAAGTGCTCTGAGTTGGAAGCAAGATCCTAATTTAAGTTGGATGATGACTGCTCCAAGAAACTACAATTGAAACTCTGGGGGAGGATGAGGCAGTGGTGATGGTACAGGGGCTGGCAAAGCCTGCTAGGTCTGCAGGTGCTTGGGAGGTACAGTGCAATTCCCCTGCACCCAGCCCCCAGCCTCTCCCTGCTGCTGGCACTGCTCAGGACATCCACCACTTACTGCTTGAGTCTGTCCTTAAAAACTTAACCTACCCCTCGTTTCCTTTATTGTTCTGGGTGAGTAATCCGTAGCCATTTTTTACAGGACATTGCATTTTTCATCACTTTGTACAAATATTAATGACCTGGTCTTCATGGCAGCCTAATTATTATTTTAGATGGGGGAAAGCCAAGGCTAAATTTAAATAACTTGCACCAGGTGTTTTGGTGAAGTGAGGTGGGATTAGGACTCCTCTTCCAACTCTGGTACTCAGTGGATGCCCAAGAGACTTAAAGCTTTGGCTTATGATCAGACAGCAGCCAGATGAGGAAGGACTTAGGCAGATCTCCTGTATTTGGGAATGATACTCTGCTGCCTGGAAGTGGCTTGTAATTCCCCCGCCTCAGTTTTCCCATCTGCAAAATAGGAAATTAGCAGGAGTTTTTGGCTGAAATATCTGTGAGTCACTCCATAGATATAAGAAGAAAGACACAAGAGAGGAAGAAAAGTAAAGAAGTAAAGAGGTGATGCTGATGCTGACTGAACAAACCGCTCAGAGAGTTTGTGGATGCCCCATCCCTGGAAGTGATCAAGGCCAGGTTGGATGGGGCCCTGGGCAGCCTGAGCTGGTGGGGGCAGCCCTGCCCACAGCGGGGGTTGGGGCTGGGTGAGCTTTCAGGTCTCTTCTAATCCAAACCATTCTGTGATTCTATGATTCTATGCCAATACAGATCTAGGTTGTACCAAGGAAGTACAAGAGTGACATTGCTCCAATTACCTGTTTCCTACTTTCTTCCCCCAGGGGAATCAGGGTGATGAGAATGATTTAGCAACTGGATGGGCAAAAAGTCTGTAGCACTAATCTCTGCAAACAGGCAGCTTGGAAACAGCTGAAGTTAGTTCAGCTAATGAAGATCCCCTGAGCAAACTATTCTCCAAGCGATGCTAGAGTCTGGTGCCAACATCTATTTCTGCCTGGCAAAGGCAAGCAAACACACATACTGGGATCTCTGTGATTTTCAGAGAGTATTACCAAAGGACAAAACTTGCATAACTGCCATAAATTATAAAAGCCTCCCTCAATCTTGGTTAATTCTCTTGTAAAAAGGGAGGGAAAAATCTGGAGCAGCTCAGCATGAAAACAATTGTGGGAGGGATAATAAAGAGACAACAGCAAGGTATCTCATTGCTAGCACTGATATCATTAAGTGCACTAGAAATGCTGAGGTAAATGCATGGCAGTGAATCACAGTCAGGCATGATTAACCTTGGGTAGTCTGAACTGGAGATCATTTATAAGCACAAAGGTACCAAGAACATTACAACAGAAGGTACATCGAAAGTCATCCCAAGAGCGGGAGGTTTTTGGGGTGCTTTGTATATTTGTGCCATTTTTTGAGTTGTAGTTTGTGTGTGGGAGGGTGAGCGATCTCAGACTTCCAGTGCAGTGGGGCTTTGCTGTGGTATCACTGGACCCTCTGAAACACAGGAGCTTGTTGGAATAATTTTTCCTTGTGTGGATATATTATACAACTAGAAGCTTCAAGTGCAGTGTTCTAAGGTTTACTGAAAAGATCCTTTTTTATTTTTATTTTATTTTATATTTTTGCCAAAGAAAGACAAAATCACTGTATCTTATGAAAAGACCAAAATAGCACTTGGTCTCCATTCCCCTCCTCTTTAACATCCTCCTTCATGCTACAGCTGGTAAGGCTGGGAGAGAGGGGAGTATTTTCATAAAAATTAGGTGTTTTTAACAAAATTTTGTAAGTTTCCTAAACACTGAAAACTGAAACTTCCATCACAAAGCCAAAAGAATGAAACACTGCTGGATATTTCTGAACAGTCCTAAAAGTTTAGAAATGTGCAGGGAAGCTGTAATCAGATGACCCATAGAGAGCTGTATGCACTGAGTACAACAAAAAACCCTTCAAATCCAGAACACTTATGGCTTTAAAAGCATTCCATTACAAGGAACATGAATCAGCTGGAGAAGACTCAAGGCAGCTTAACACCTTTGTATTGTTTGCACCTTTTACTGCCATCATGTAGTGCCAGTTCAGATGATTTTCATGCACACTGATGCAAAGAGGGCCATAGCTGCACTGTGCAGAAGGACTCGGCTCTGCCCAGATTCAGCTCTTCCTCCACGGTTTTGCATAATTCTCACTCTTTTACATTAATCTCAGTTATCTCTAGCATGGTAATGGCTGCCCTTATTTATCTACCTAATCAGGATGTTGCATCAACTAATCTGAATCATCCAAAGTATACTGGTTTTGTAATGTATAATATTGTTATCAGCGGAGAGCCAGGTCCCACCAGTGCCCACCCAGATCGTTAATGCATACCTAAAAAAAGCTACACGTTATGCTCTTTGGAACGATGCATTTCCTGTACCCAAACCCCTCTGACCAGCAGAGCACACATCTGCGCCCCAGATTTCCATGCCCTCAGAGGACACGAGCAGCACCTTCATCCCTCTTGCTCCAGAGCAACACCTGGTTTTGAGCCCCAGGAGTCCAGTGGGATGGGTAGGAGGAATCCTTCAGGGGAGACTTGATGTAAATGCTCGATTCACGAGCGCCTCACCGCCTGATTCAGGATGGCAATCAACCTGTCTTCTGAAGCTGCATAAATAATCTTTGGATGGTGGTAGTAAATCTACACCAAGGATGAATTAACTGCCACTGAGTCATATAAGCTTGGTTTGAGTGTGTGGCTTGTAACATGCCTGAGGGAAATAAAAAAGACATTTGCAAGAAAGAAACATTAATTTGCTCCTCCCAATCTTTTCTGTTATTTTTATCTGGGCCAACATGCCTTGCTTTGTTGTGCTTTGTTTGTTTGTTTGTTTTGGGGGGAGGCTGCTGTTTGTTTCATTTTCACATAGAAACAGTGATTCATGATGAAATGAATCCACAGAGCACTCCCGGCTCCCTGCGGTTTCTCCCAGCCAGGCCTGAAGGTGCCACCTCTCACTGTGGCTCCTCCTCAGCATTCCTCCTGTGGCACTTAGGGCATGGTCATGTGACAGAAGGACAGAGACCTGCTGGTGTGGCCACTCAATGTGCACCTTGTACACAGCTGTGTACACTGCAGTGGTGAAAGTCATTGCTGCTTCTAAGAGTTGTTCACGGAACCAGCATCTATTGTGAGGTGGCCCTAGCATTAGCAAGAGGGCAAAGGTAAGCATTCTAAGTACGCTGCAGGCAGTAGACATATGGATGGTTATGAAGGTCACACTAATATGTCTTACTAGGCAGGGAACTTCTCACACATAAGCAGATTTTGAAGTCTGCTGTACTTAAATTGGTGCTCTTTGTGGGACAGTATATGATCTCAAGCTGAAACTGAAACTGATATTGGGGCATACCTCTGAACCCTGTTCACTGGCACAGGCTGTCCAGAGGGTGGTGTTGCCCCATCCCTGCAGGTGCTCAGGGCCAGGTTGGATGAGGCCCTGGGCAGCCTGAGCTGGTGGGGGCAGCCCTGCCCATGGCAGGGGTTGGGGCTGGGTGGGCTTAAGGTCCCTTCCAATCCAAGCCATTCAGTAATCAATGATTCTATGCACCTCCCTCTGGGCCCAGAGATGCTAGTGGGTTTCAAGTGAACAAAGGAAAAGAAAGGAAAGTTAAAAACATTCCTCACAAATAAAATGCCACCTGACTAGCAAAACCACCGTGGAGGATGGCTTATGGTTTACATATTGCTAAATATCAGCAAAATAAATGTGTTCATTTCTCCAAAATACCTCCAGATGGCATTAAAACCCTTCTTCTTTCAGTCTTTATTGCAATACTATTTTTAAAAATGATAATTATTGGAATCATTCTATTAACCATTCCCAGCAATCATACTATCAGAAAGCATAAAGCTGCTAATGCTTAATTCATTTAATAAGTTCGGCTAAATAAGCTCACAGGCTGTAATTACATTCCACAACACAATCCACAGGACAAGCCATTTCTTACGCGTCAAATCTTTTTCTAGATTCATTTCCAGAAGGCTTTTAATGCGTATTTGCAGCAGAAATGAAAACATCCCACAATAAATCACTGTTATTGTACCTCCTTCTGTGACTACTTTTGACCATGTGACAAATGGTGACACCTTGTGAGATTTACATGATGTAACGTTCTGAATTTAAATAATGGGAACCAGGAAACATAAATTACAGACAAGATGCACTCACATGACTGACTTACAGGAACTTGGCTCCCACAGATGGGATTAAAAAGGTGAATGGTTTAGTGGAAATTCATACTGCTCCTGCATAGTAAGCATCAGAGGAATTCACTTATCTAGCTCAGTTTGGAAGACTGTTGTTATTTATATATTTTTTAACTTGCACCTCATCTGTTTTATAGACTAGTTTATGTTGGCAAAACAATTCAGTTCTTTGTATACTGGAGTTAAAAATGGTAAAAGCTTCTATTGCATTAGAGTGAAGGTGAACGCTGATATATTACAAGTGCCTGTTCCTATCTATTTCTTGACTTCTTTTGTTAATTCAAAAACATCAACAAAATCGTGAGAGTCCAGAGATAACTGTAATTGGATTTCAAGTAATTCAGAGGTGAAGCTGCAGACTGCAGTCTTTTCAAATTACATCAGTACATCAAAGGCATATGTGACATGACGTTTTTTTGCAAGTGTGACAAACTCCGCCAGCATTAAGGTAATGTTGAAGTCAGGTTGTAAAGGGCAACCTCTCTCACCCCCCAAAATCATTTCATATCTACTCAGCATGATAGGGAGCCATTTCACTCGTCAAGATCTCTGACTTGCCAGCATGCGAAAGTTCTAGGAATAATTAATGTTTAGTCATTATCTAAAAAGCCTTTCTAAGAACAGCATCAGTGAAAGAGCTTTATCTTAATGAAAACAAATGCACAAATTCAATATTGCCCAACCAATCTGATAAAAACATAGACGCTTTTTCCGAACATAAGGCAGAAGTGACTTACGATGTATGGGTCGCGCTTTTCTCCGGACTCTTTGGCTCTACATCACTTTTTCCTTTAAAAGAGAAGTAGAAAATGACATCAGAAATGGGTGAATATGGAAACTGTCCAGATGTGACATGTCAAAGATTTACTCATTGCTAACACCAACCGCTCTCACCACAAGAACAGAATGCTGCTGTGGCAATTATAATGCTGGGGCACTGCTGGAGCATTTACAAGCTGGGAGTCCACTTCTACTTGACTCTTCTTGTCACTGGCCCATGTACTATGGCAATATTAGGCAAAGAAACTCTACAGGAGAGGCTGCTAAGAGGACAGACTCAAGCAACTCGAGTTTTACTAGGGACAGGAGACCTTGGAGCCATGGAAAGGTTTTCTCCAGGGCCCTACAGCTCTGCTATTGATAGTTCATTCCAGCCAACATGCACACACTCCCATGCCCTCCTCCAGGAACCATATTTCGTACAAAGTAGAACAGCACTAGAAGGAGCTGCAAAGACAGTGATTAGAACATGAGTCTACAAATGCTTTGTGCTATGTTATACAAGAAAGGGATAACCTGGCTTGCACACCCAACCTGAGGAGTCAAGTACTTAAATACTTGAGAAGTATCAGAGACACAAGGGCTCCCTTTTCTTTATGTTTCCTTATGACTCATACGTTGGGTTGTGGTGATCTCCTTCCTGGGTCCAGGAACACGGACACCAGAGAAGCTGCTAGCTGATGGGGTAATACTGTTCCAGTAGGTCAAGCCAAGACCTTTTCCCTCTTCCATCTCCCTTAAAAAGTAAGGCGGTTGTACTTCGCTGCACTCATCACTCTGAGAAATCTGTGGGAGTTACACCTCAGCGTAAGATTTTTCTTTAGGTCTAACTAACAGGGTATACTGCTCCACTTGATTCACCTTGAACTTGAATTCTAGACCTCACAACTGCATCTGTTGTTCCCCTTGTGTATTGTCTCTGTATGGGTTTATGTATCCAAGCAGGCAAGGAGGCACAGAGGTTGAGTGTGACTGGCTTACTGATGGATGTATTTTCCTCCGCTACCTTTTAACGAGCTTCATTAAACCAAAATCCACCTGTGTCTTTGGAAAAAAATGTGAGAAGTGCTTGTTTTGATTGTGCTGTTTCAGTGTTCCCTTGTCACTGACTTGAGCTGAGTGCGTTTATAGATGAGCCTCTAACCCATTCTGTGCACATGAGCACTATGCATTACCCACTCATTGCTGCCAAAGTCTTCACCCTCTGTTTCTGTATAGCATTGGAATGTCATCAATGGCTATAAGGGGTGCCTCTTGAAAACTTGCTGTTGCCTTCAGAAGAGGCAGGGTTTTGCCACCAATGTCCTTCCACTGTTGTGCAGAATTAAGCTAAAGTGCTTAATCTAGATGATGACCTTCTAGAAGTAGTGATCTAATAAAAGGAAGTTCTGGGTAGTGCAGACACCTTGCTGTGGTGCTCATAGATCTCATCCTCCCCTTGTGGAAGAGTTCTTAGATTTTTTGTCCTTAAACTTTAGTGAAAAGGCTGTGGGGAGACCCAGTTGCCTTTAGAAACACCACTGTCTCTCTGTGGACTTCTAGCTCAAGGCACCTAAAATTCAGACATAAGCTAGGCAGCCACACAGGATGGAATACATCCAGTTCATAATCTCTAGGTCACTTTTCACTTTCAACAGACTTCAGAAAGCATATCCAGATGATGAACCTGCTGGCTAGAAAGCTGTTGCTAGAGTGCACGTTTATCAGCCTGGAGTCCTGGAGCTCATCTGTGTTATGGTAATTTGGAACAAGAAACCAACAGTAACAGTTGGCATAGATTCAAAGATTTTCAAATCTTTTTTTTTAAATAAATTATGTATTCTTACCATGAACACACTGGTTTGTTTAAGTGTGAGGGGGCACATGGATTCCTGAGTGCTTTGCCAGCAGAGTTCACATCAGTTCTACTTTCAGCAGTGTGTGTTAATGTAGAGTGGGAAACAGCACAAGTACTGTGAGGACTGAGTGAAAAGGGAATCTCAGTGATTTAGCCAAACTGGATATTAATGAATTATCCTATAGTAAGCATTTACAGCTGCTTTAATGCTAATCATCACTTAAGATACTTCTTTGCGGAGGGGGAGGATGAAGCTTTTGAGGATGCTAGAAATGCATTACTCCAGCCTATCAGAGTAGAAAATCTGGTCATTAATGCTTTATCAGTTCGCACCAACTTTGTTCACACTTGAGTGAATAATTGAAATATGAGAAATGTGTATAGACTAAGCATCGTTGAATGTCATAGATATGGTACTGATAAGCTAATTAAAAAGCATATGTAAAAGGGAATTATCTGTCAGAACAACTTTTTTTTTTTCTTTTTCACACTTACTCTTGGTGAGACCAAGAATTGTATCTCCATTTTTCATGTGACCTGACAAATGCATGCAGTTACCACTGTGTAAAGCTAGCATTTGCTGAACTAAATCCTCTCTAGCTGTGGTTTGTTTTAATGGGCAAATTTGTGGGGTGTTCAGTTTTTCTTAGTCCAATGGGAACTGACAAATGATACAGTACCTACCTCACCTCTTTTACAGGGCTGCTGTTAGGACACTTCACTTCAGGTGCTATGTCCTGTATATGTTTTCTGAAATTATTGTGGAAATGTGCATGCATTTGCATGCTGAAGTGTATTTGCGTGCTTTCAGAAGCACATGGTGGAACTCATCAGCACTTAGCCACAGACCTGACGATTGTTTGCTAATTTCTACTACATCTTATCATCAGCTTTCTCCTACGTCTTATCACTGGATCATAGAATCATTCAGGTTGGAAAAGGCCACTAAGATCATCTAGTTCAACTATCAACCCATGACCACCGTGCCCACTAACCACGTCCTTCAGAGTCTCATCCACATGGTTTTTGAATACCTCCACTACCATCCTGGGCATCCTGTTCCTAACATTTAAGATAAGAAAATCAGGAAGAGATAGGCTCACACAACTCATTTTTTTAAAATACAACCAGATAGGATATGTCCAAATTTCTCCCATTTCAAAATAAATTTCAAGTGGAATTTTGTAGGATTTCCCTGCTGAACAGTGGAAGGAATTTGGGTGAATCACTCAACCTAATCATTGCAAATTACCCTCTCTGGATAACAGGGATAAATAATGCTTATTTTAACAGGGCAGAATAACTTCAGTCATTAAGGGTTTTAAAATGCTTCAGTTTCTTTGTGGGGGAAGGATGAGAGAAATGCAAATGAGAAAGACAATGTTAACAGTTGAAGTAAAAACATTGCAAATGACAGACTCAAGAGCCACTCCAGAGAAGCTATGGTGCAATGGGGAATATCAACTAACTCTGAAGACGTGCATTTGGATAATGCAGTATATAGACCATTAGATTTCTTTCTCATATGGAGCTATTTGTGAGCATTTTTCTCACATCCAAATCCTTTTTACCTGAATTTCCTTCAGGTTTGTTGTACAGACTGATAAGGTCTGTCTCTTATACTACTTAACTGTGCTTTATTTTTTGACTTATTTTCAGATCCTGACAGGAATCCTCATGGATATATATATCTCAGAGGCAGTGAGATTCCTCAAAAATGTCAGAAGTTGTGATTTGGTGTCAGACAGCAACCCGAACATTTGATACCAATGAAGAAAGTGTTTCTGCATGGGCTCAGACATTTTTTGGTGTGGTTGCCACCATCCATCCAGCCAACCAGGACCAAATGCAATTCCAACCCAGTGGCAGACATACGCTAATTTTGTTGAGCAGGATGAATGAGGGCACAAGAAGAAACTGCAGGTACTAAGAGGTGGGATTGCTGATGGGGGAACTGGAAAAGTAAAGTGAGGTGAAAGTAGCAGAAGAAAGATGTAAAGAGGCAGAACTGCTTTTTTAATCCGCAGGACAGCAGGTTTCATTAGATTGGCAGAACAACTTATTTTATTGTTTTATAAGTGTTACAAGAAGGAAATAAATGAAATGGAACTATGATCAAAGCTATATGAACATTGTGGCCTCTGATGTCATGGTGAAGCCCAAAGCTCAGCTTGTGTGTTTGTCATGCTCATGACTCTTTGCAATGTTTGCATAGCCCTCTCTATTATGGCTCCTTTGTGCTTCCTTCTCTCATTACTATATTCATTATTTTCTGACAGAACCTCATCCCCTTTGCCTTTTATTATTTCCTTAGTGCTGGTCCTCACAGCAATATCAAACTGATGCTGGCAATTAAGTGACACCACTGCATGTTTCTTCACAACATCATCTTCTGCCTGCCGACCTTTCCTTGGCAAAGAGCTGCACAGTTTTAATAGCCTACATCTCCCAGGATTGTCTCGCTGGATGTATTCTCCCTCACGCAGTGGGTGACCAGACACTTTCAAAGCCCTACCTACTAGCTCAGGGCGTTTTTCATCTTCAGTCACAGCCTTGTAATTTGCAAACAGGGTTATGTTCTGGCTGTCAGGTCAGGAAACTAACAAAAGAGTTCTTTTGGCTGAGACAATTTTATGTTGAGAGCAGGGTAGGATCATGTATTTTTAATATGCAAGACAACATTAACAACAGTCAGAGGTGCGAGGGGAGAGGATTAATACTTTATTTCATGGAACAATTCAATCTTTCCTTTCAATCCAGCTGCTAAGTTGTTTGTTTGTTGTTGTTGTTGTTTTTCTAGCCAGAAAAGACCTACTGTCATATGGTCTTTGAAGTATTGTTTGGTATCACATTGACAAGATTTCTGTATTTTTTCATGGTGCAATAGTCACAAAATATACTATTGCCTATAAGAGATGAGTGATCATTTTTTCTGCAGTCTGGATTTGGCGATGCTCTTTCCCAAGCAACTGGATCAGCTCTTTTCTGGCATTTTAGAAAAGCTATTATTTTGCTATTTCAGTCTTTCCCATCAACATAATGAAATGGCCGTGTATCACGGTGGTGATGGGTCGATGATTGGACTAGATGATCTTAGTGATTTTTCTCAATGATTCAATGATTCTACATGCAACCCCCCCCCTTTTTTTTTCTTTTTCTTCCCAGTCCCCCAAACATCTGGTGCTTCAATAGTTGGTCTTGAATTCAGTCCCCAACATTTGGCTAAAAATGCATACTGCTTGCTGAGATTGTGCACTGTACAGTCTACTACAGTTTCCTTATTAGTCCCCTGGTTTTCACAGTCATTGTCATTCTCTCCACCCGATTCAACCATAAATGAGTTGGTACTTACTTGTATTGCTGTGTCCTGTAGATCCCTGTTGTGACTCCTGCGATAATAATAGAAAAAAAGGTACAGTGTATTATTTTTATGGCAACCTTTAGCTGCAATGCTCGCTTGAACATTACCTTAACAATACAAACAGCACTGTTAATTGATCATTCAGTTTAAAAGTCATTTCCAATTACAAGAATAAATCCAATATTGTTTTGAAATTGCTTTAATCAGAAGGTTTGAAAACTTATTTCACAGCAATACTCTAATGGCACCATTCCTTGTACAGCTATTACCAGTCTCCTGCTTACTGTTCACTTATTGATCAACCCAAACTCGTCTATTATTTTCTGTAAGTTCAGATGAGAAGACAGAGGGAAGACCAATATTGTTTCATGGGCCATTGGATTCCTGAAGTAGTAGCGCAGCTGATCTTTGCTTCTTACATGCTGATACTGACAACACTGGAGAATGGAAATACAAACTTCAGTTCTGGGTCCCTGAGATTCCAAGGTCAATCTTGTATCACAGCTGTAGTATTATGGTACAATAATTAAGTGTGTCCCTTCTTCACATGTAAATGTTCAAATATTTTAATCACAAAATTTATGTTCATAAAAATGTGAAAGAAACATATAGGTACAATGGAAATATAAATAGAATCTATAATAAAAATATATTTAAATGGAGGAAAAAATAATAAGAATACAAGGAGAAGCAAAAAAAATCTATTTATTCATGTGAATCTGGAAAAAAAAAGAGCAGATTTGTAGATTCTAGTATATAAGGATGGTATAAAAATTCTATGAATCAAACATCTGGCCTTCAATTATATCTGACGGCTTTCAATCTGGTCCCTTCTGACCAACACAATTTTCATGATTCATTTTTTTTTTCAGTAGATACACTGGGTGTTCTGATAAGTTCTTTGAATACTTTTTGATCATGTATTGCCGGTAAACAGCCTTACATTAAAACTTCCGAGTCAGTTGTTTAAATCTGCTTCATTTTAAATAGTTCTCTACCATGAAAGACAACTCTTACATATGAAAGGCTTGGGCCATTAGCTTTGTGTCAGTGTTATCAGCACATTACTATATATTATTTTATATTTTTGTAGGCTGCTTCCCTCACTGCCTCTAGTTAGGATCTTGGTTACCATAAAACCAGCCCAGAATAGGCTGTTTGAAAATGACCTCATATGAATGCTGCAGTTACAACAGCAAAGATTACTTTGAGAGCCATCTGTGGTATTCGTTACTGGTGAGGAATTGAACCCTCAACAAGATATATGATCAACAGCAGCTGAGTGATGGGCTAGACACACAGCCAGAAACAGGAGACTTTTGATTATCTGTTCATTTTACTTTTAGACAAAAGCTGGTATCTGTATGTCTCTGCTACATTGCGAAGAAGATAAGCAGTTGAGAAATCTGTATGTTTTCTTCAGCTTGGAACCCAGACTGCAGACCTTAAACTTAAGAAAAAAAAAGAGAAGAAAAACACAAAAAAATCCAAACCCCAAACCAGGAGCGTTCACTTAAAATATATCTCTTTTTCACTCTTACTGATGTCTGTGCCATCTTCTCATTTGTCCACCAGGCCTCACATAGATACCTCCCATAGAAAGCTTCCTAGTAGAGATCTGAGAAAAGAAACTGCAAGTACCCAGAGAATTTACGGATAAGCTGACTTGGTCAAGATCAAATTTTGCTGCTGCATCCTGTAAAAACAAGGCTTAGAAGTTTTGGGGCCCAAGGGTTTGGGACCTCCAAATGGAGGTTGGCTGAACAGCAGCCTTTGAGGTCTCCAGGGCTTGTCTGGTCAAATCACCTCCAGCTTTTCCATTTTTTTTGGAGTGATGTCTCTCTGGCTTTAATATCTACAACTTCTATGGCATAACACACATCTGCAGTTCAGTGACACTCTACACACCTGACATGGGAGAAATCAAATTCTGGGGCAAGTATTAAGAATATCTACCTTAATCTACAGTAGAAAAATATGTGTACCATGTTTCATATGCTAACAATCATTTTTCAATAATTTGAAACTGCTGACTTTTGACAAATTACCTCAGCATTTTACGATGCGCCTGGTGAAGGAATATTAAAGCCTTTTTTTTTTTTCAAGTGGCTGAATATAGTCTTAAGATGTCAGAGGCAGTTTGCAGTGGTAATGTAATGATACATACACTTGAATTTAAATGTTATTCTAGTAGTCAACCAGGCTGCCAGTAAAAGTAGGCTCTTAGAGCACCTTCAGCTTCTAGAGCAGTGAATTTCTGTAACTAGACATGAGGAAATTGTTTTCTCTTTTGAAGAGAATTATTTGATGGAAATATCCCAGAGTTTGTAAGATTACTTGAAACTGCTAAGCAAGGATATTGTTCACTCTTTTACATTTTCATCAACTTCTTCAGGAATAATGCACCCTCCCCTTTTAACTGCCTAGCATGGTATCTTATCTCTGCTATTGACTCTGCTTTGTCTCAAATTTCACATCAGCAATACGCAGGAGTTAAAACAACATTTTCAGTTCTCTGTTTAACTGATTCTTTCAAAGAAATGTCTTCATTTTCAGTAAATTATTCTAAATAAAAAGGCTAATAAAAACACTGCTGTGAAACAGAGAATATTCTTATTGAGGTAGGAAAAATATGTATTTGTATTACGTAAAAAAGTGGAGTGAAGTCCTCACTTCTAAAGTTTTTTCTTTTTTCCTAATACATTTACTTCATCTTGTTAAAATCAACAAGAAAGGAAAAAGTAAATGAGTTGGGCACTGAAGAGACAACATTATTATTATAATTTAACTTCTGAGAATAATCAATCCATAGTTTTGTGACAAGATAGCAATTTTCCTAGGGTGGATAAATTAATTCTCAAGTAACAAAATGATGACTGATCCTATAATATCGCGTACACATAAATAGAAATCAAACACCTGATCGAACTTTCAAGACATGAAATCACAGTAAAAATGAAAAAAGAGAGCAAAGGCAGCAGCAGAATTAACAGCATTTTTCTCTCACGTTGGAATTGAGAGTTAATGTCTGAACATGAAAGCTCATTCACGCAAGCATCAAGTGAGCTCTTATTTACCAAATTTAATTATTCATTTAAAGTTTATTTATTAAGATGTTTTTAATAAAATTACAATCAAGGAACGTGTAGCCATTTGTTCATAACAAAGTGTGACAGAGATAGGAGAAAGGAAAGCATATGCGGGCTGTCACATCACACACTGATTCAATTATCCTTAAGCTTTGAAAAACAAGGAATAAAGAGACAATCATTGCTCCTTCCTACTAAATTCAAGAACACAAATTATTTTCACAGAGAAAGAAAATTCAAAGTTAATGACGAAATGTAACTTTATGCCCTCTATTGCATAAAGAACAGCTCCCTACATGTGCTCGCCCAGCAGCACCGTGCTCGAAAAGCTCACTGGGCAGTAGCCAACACTTCAAACTTGACACTGGCTTTCCTTCCATTCCTGTGGAATAATGCAGACCTCCAGCATTAGTGAGGTCTGATTCTGTGTACAAATATAGCATATGCACATACACCCTCCCATCTGCAGAACATATAGTTATATTACTGCACATATTCACAATCATGGTTTCAAAAATGCAATTCTGTTGTATTTGTGACATTGAAAACTCAGTTACTAGTTTTTAGTACTAGACAGATTTCAAAATGAGTTCAGCTACAGTTTCTGTGGCCTTTGCAACTTTAATAGCCTAATTAACAAATTTCAAGTTTCAAGCTGTCAGATCACTGATTACTTGAGTCGTAGCTGAAAAGTAATTTGGTAGATACAGAGAATAAGGATGCTGGCACTCGTTTCTTATAGACAGAAAAGTAAGAACGATTTGCATCTTTGCAACAAGTAGGAGTCTTAGAGATTCTCTTTATTTCATTCCCAAGATTGTGAGTATCTTTATATCTGGGAACCATTTTCTATTAAAGGGTTGTAGCCTATTTACTCCTATAGATTATGTCTGGAAATTGCTTTGCAAATGATCTGACTTGATGTTTCAGCACTTCCATAAAGGCTGGAAATGAATTCACAGTAGCATTCACTCCATAGTGATGGAGAGATGGAGAGAAGGAACCAATGCCCCAGATTTAGCCTTTTAGCCTCTTTGCTGTCCTTGGCTGCTGCTTGACTGACAGTACTATCTTTCTGAGTAATGTGCCATCCACACAGTGTAGAGTGTGGTCGTAGTGTAGTTCTTAGATTTTAACTTGGGACATCTATGTAGCTCATAGGTAGGAAAGCTTCCTAGAAGTTATGGAGCTATCTCCTATGAGATCCAATGAAGATTTTTCACTACATTCTGTGGAAAGCAGTTGTTAGCTTATGAATATTTTGAAAACATGACTGATAAATTAGGAAATGGTCATTTGCATTTTGGAGCCTGAAAAGCAGATGATCTCATGAGCATTCAACTGTTTGGGTCCAGAGGAGGTGAAAGAAATATATTTTAAATATTTTAATATATTAAAAAGAGACAGTGTCTAAATTTATCACATTTTATGGCCAGTAATGCAGAATTTTTCCAAGAGGAAAATGTACTTCTAGGTATTTCTTCCCTATCTTATGTAAAGTACTCTATTTTCTGACAATGTAGGCCGCCAAGGACAGAACAGAATTTTGGTGTCATTATATTACTGAAGTATGTGCATATACTTTTAGATGAAATCTTGTCGATCCTAGGCTTAAATAAAATGGGAATTATACTTCAGTAGGAGAAAAAGCAACTAACTAGAAAAGGCTCTTTAAAAATGAATGGTAGATCTCTGAAACAGCTCCACAGTTCAAGCTATCAGATTATTTCCCACAGAGATGGATGAACAGACAAAGAGGAGATGAGAAAGTCAGTATCAGCCATTATTCACATCTCTTAATCCTATAGTCTGTGGTTCTGCTATTCCTATATTTATCACAATACATTTAACAGTGAGGAAGTTCTTTCACGATGGTCACACACATATGCTGATAGGGGCACATGTACTACACAAACACATTGTATGGTGATAACTGTAGCAGGAACCAGTGAGATGCAAACACTGTTTTTTTTTTTCTTTTTTCCTTCACATCTGAATATGCTGGCTGGTAAGTCACTGATCCATCTCCTACTGGACTTACTTTAACTTAAGAAGCCTGTAGTCCGCCTACCACCTTCAATCAACTGTCTTCATCGAGCAAAGACAGTGGGTTATTTCCTTCTTTTTTTCCTTTCATAACATGCCAGAGGTGTTTTGGTTTACACCCCTGGTACTTCAAAATCATCCACGGCAAAGCTGTTTTACTGCAGGCAAACCTTGACGTTTTCTTGGCTCTGTGAATCGTTCACTAAATTCTAAATAATGGACTAAAAGTTACGAAAGGAAGTTGCTTTGACAGTAAAAAGACTATAAACAGCATCAATATTATCTTCCAAGCTTGGCTACTTCATGAAAAAATGCTTCTGGCATATAAACTGTATATGATGATACAATGAGAAATTTTATTGGCATTTGCATAGGAAACCTGACCTAATTCCCTCCTGATTTACCAAGTACAAATAATGCAGTTTCCCCAGGCTTGTGCCCGTAAGCTTCACTTGCAACACTATGTGCTTTCCGTGATACATCTACTGTAGTGGATGGAGCTGGTTTTAAGGGACCATCAACAGGTCCAGAGGCACTGGTCCTCTGGGACAGGGACACTGTGGTCCCCTGCTACTGGATTTGGACATGCAAATACTTCACTGGTAAATGCTTCTGTGGCTCCTCTGGGCATCACTGCATTGTACTCTGCATCTGAAGCAAAGCTCTTCCCAAAGCCAAGTTTTTGTCAGGGCATGTCTGCCTGCTCATCAGCACCCTTATTAATAGATCAGGGTATCAGCAAAGCCTATCTCAGCCCTTGATGGCTTCAGTGAAGCCAAACAAAGTAAGAGCAGTGGGATGTGAGCAGAAGCTTCCTGACTTAGCGCAGCTGTGTGTGCCCTGAAGTATTGGTCAGGAGCCTCAGCAAGTGCCCACAAAAGTGCCCACATCTAGACACCTCACCAGGAATGCCTGTATATTTTTCCTGTTTTGAGAAACCTGTGACCAACACGTGAGGTTCAGTGCTACTGCCAGAAAATATGCAAACAAGACCATGTACTGCTGCAGAGGTTGTAAGCAGGGAAAAGCCAGGGGATACTGGCACACACGTGGCCAAGGTCATTAGCACTGCATCAGCCTCAGTTCAGAGCCCTCCCATGCTTAATCAGAGCTCATGTAGGTCATATTTCAAGGCACAGGCTGCACCTCTTTTATCTCTTACCTTGTTTGGAAAGGGAAACTTGCTTTGCTCTGCCTTCCCTGGTGTGTGAATAGCTGACAGTGGTGGAGGCCATGAATGGGTCATCTCCTGAAAAACAATGTACAGCAAACTGTATTTAGAAAGTTGGTGGAATAGAGAAAATAATAGTATATCACTAGCATGAATACCTGGGTAGAGGAATATGTAAGTAACTGTGGCTTCTAGGAAATGCCCAGTTTACATATGATCTAGACAATACATGAGCTACATTGATTTTTATCGCAGACTCTTGAGAGCAGTTCTTAAGCACCGTTTCATTTCCCTGAATAGTTAATGCATCTTAAGTGCAAGAAGTTTGATTTTTCTGACAATCAGCATCCACATTTTAATCATGAGATGTATTCTGCCTGGTGAGACTAATAGGGAGATCTCGTTTTTGCAGTACAGGAACAGAAATCTCAGTTTGTGACCAAGTAATGAGGTTCATCCTATGGACTAATCACAAAATAGATTTCACAGACAAGGTTGGAATGATAAATGTTTAACACTTTGAACTTGCCCAGTGGTTAATTCCTACAATTTTATTTTTTATATTAAAGGAATTGAATAAGCTCATAACTGCCACTTGTTTGTGTTCTGCAGGTCACGACCATGCAACTATCTCTAAATGAATTGTGCTGCTCTCCACCTTTGCCTTCTTCCTGTGCTTTTTCAAAAGACATCTCTTAATAGATAAGAGATGTGTGTAGCTACGACTTGTATGCAGTCATTCCTGACCCAGACTCAGGTAGCTGGCATACACACCTTCAATGCCATTACCAGTCAGGGACGGATGAGTTAGTTTCTAAAGCAAGTCTGATTTTGGGAAGGAGGGGGCTGAAGTGTGAATTAAACACTTCAGACAAGAGATGATTTGTTAAGAGAGAAGCTTCATATTCCTGTCTAGTGTAGGCTGTTGTAGGATGCACATGTTTTTTTGACATGTTCAACAGCAACAGCCATAATATTTGGTACACAGCAACTTAACAGAGTTAATATGAGAAGCAGTGGAGCATGACAACCCTGAAGAGTCAACCCACAAGTTTCAAGAGCTGAAGAAGAAACTACGTCCTCTCTAAGCAGTGGGCTTATTGAGACTATCAGGAGTTTGCCCAGCAGATGCTCTCCTTCTTTTTGCTACCATTATCTGACTCTGGAATGGCTTCTCAGAAATATTCCAAGGGCATGTGCTGAGATCTATGATTGCTCCCAGAATAATACGGGAGTTGTATTTCCATGACTCATTTCTTGTTTGAGGAATGTTCTTGTTTGAAGAAGGATGTGGGTGAACCTATCACCCACCATTTGGTAGTGCTGATGGAAATGCTTCCTGACCCTGCAAACACTGAGATGGGGCATTTTTCACACAGAAGGAAGTCTCTTCCTCTTCTGCTAATGACTGGTTCAGCCCTTTCAAACAGTTTATTAGTAATAAATGTCACCTTTAAAGTGTTCTTGATAAATAGTTTATTTTCTAATAAAAACTGAGTTCTTTTATTTGAGCCTAAAATGTGACGTGATTTATTAGATTTCAGTAATCTACATGGATACTGCTAATCAGAGCATCATCTGGTTTGCAGTTTCAGTATCAGAACTGCTTTGCTTTTTAGTTATTTGAGGTAGACTGTTCATCTTATGACTCGTTTGTCTGGTAAGTGGCAGCAATGTCACTATAGAGTACATTTTAATATACAGTAAGTTCTTTAAACACAGGCAAGCTGAAACACAGGGAAGCAATTTGCCATTTGGAAGGGAGCAGATCTATTTCTACAAGTACCTGGCATAAATGCTATTATTTTCAAAAGATGAATGAATTACAAACTGAGAAATATTCCAGCTGTAAGAGTTTATGACAATAAATTGTCAGAAAGCAGAGTTGCAATAGTGGCATTCAATCCTAGGGCTGTGATCTAAAAATGGATTTGTTTCTCATCTGCTTTTCTGTTTTTCTTTCACACAACCATTTGCTTACTTTCTAGAAAACAAAGTGCTGTGAGCACAGACCAAAGGTGTTTTCACCTGTAAAACTTCATTCCCAAAGTGTTTTTTCCCAACAAGCGGACGTGCTGAGCCCCAAAGCATGTTTAAGAAATAACCATGTGGCCCTTTCTTTTGAAGGGCAGTGCCTTATGTTGCCTCTGTCAAGAAATGGGCCAGCCAGAATGGGATGGGAGCATCTGGTAGTTTTGCCTTAAAGCCATCCTGCCTGTGAAATACTCAGTGCTTATGATTTCCTTTAGCCCGGGCAGCTGTTCCCATAGGTTATACTGTGGCTTACCCCCACTGTCACCTACATGGAAACGTCTTCAGAGAGGTCTGCTACGTGCTGTGCAGAAGCCAATCTGTTAGCAGAGCTCTTCCCTCCCACCTTGCCTGCCCAAGTCTGACAATGATACCTTCATCCATGGAAAGGATGAGACGGCTGATTAAAAATAAGGGTGACCTTTCTTTTTGACATGTCAAAATCTTTCATTTCTTCTTTTCTCCAAGATTATTTTTCATCCACTCTTCAATGAAAAATGGCCCTAATAGTCTTTCTTTATTTTATTTCAGCCAACTTCTCTTCCCGTCCCTTTATACTTGTAGTAGTGGTATCTAATGAAGTTTTCTACACAATTTAAATGTAACATAACCATTTCTGACACAAAGTTGTACTAATATCACTGATATTTGCCACAGTTAATAATTGCTATTATCGTGAATATCTGAATATGATTTTATCAGAATAATATGATGAATTCTGTTCATATGATGTGTTTATTGCTACCATTTGGAATTTGGACAGTTTAGAACTGAAATCAGATTATATATATATACATATATAATAAAAACATATAAATTTATTATAAACATTATAACATATAACATATAAAAGTATATAATCAGAAAACACTACATGAAAAATATCCACAAACCGCAAACTGTCACCAATGAACACTGGTAAGTTTTAAATGCAGTAAAATATTTTCTGAAAAGAGAAACATTAAACTATTGGTACGGTCTCCCCAAGAACAGAATCACAAAAAATAGGAGAAAAGACTGAGGTTTCCAGAAACTTCAGTGGCAAGCAGAAATAAGTGAAAAACGTGTCCTTGTGCAGCAACTCTTGTGATTTTACACTCTACAGCAGATATTTGACGCAGATTAAAAGCACGGTGGTATGTGATTATATCAAGATCCAGTACATACTGTGAAATGCTTGAAAAGGTAAGACCAAGAGGCAACTACCTAACTAAACAAAAAGTACTCAGCTTTTAGTGTTAAAATAAAATTTCATGCATAGCTTCTCTTTTGAGGTCAGCTAACTTATCTGTCTCTGATGCTTGGGACTGGCATAAAGCAGTCACCGGACTGAAAACAAGGTTTCAAATGTACTTATGAACACCAGCAACAATTTAACTCTGCATCTTCAAATTAGTGTTAGAGCAATGACTGACACAAAAGATTTTTAAAATTAAAATTAAATTTAAAAAGAGAAAAAAGGTGTTTGTTTTCTTTTTAATTCAAAAATTGAACAAAAAATAATTCTTAAGCGTCCTGCACTGGATAATGTTCCAGCCATTACAAGATAATGGGCTAATGTTAAACAGATTTAGATCTTCCTACCAACTTGATTATGTTAACCTTTGAGTCCTGGGCAAGGTTAACTAAAGGAACCACTGAGAAGCCACTCAGGGTCCGTAAGTGTGGAAAGCAGATTTCCAGATCAAAGAATAAAGTCCTAACTGGACTGCTTAGATATAAGTGCGGTTAAGCACATGTGCCCAGCTTCAGGATGGCCTATCTGAGTGGCAATCACCCTCCTCCTCCTGCTACCAGATGCACCTCAATGACGGGTGACTCAGATGGCTGGGGATGGTGGAGATCATCAGAGGTTGCATCTGCAGGGACACAGTGGGGAAGGGGTCAGCAGAGAAGGCACTCAGCAGGAGGGACATGCAGATTGCAACAGACCACAGATCTCAGCAGACCTCTGACTGACCCTTTTTGTTAACGCGTGCTTCTCCCTGTAAGGGTTACAGTGATGCTGTTCCCAGATGACATCTCTGTGGTGGTAGCATTGGCATGTTTCACTTACACATTGGAATTCTGTGACCGCACTTGTCTCTGGCCGTTGTAAATCAACTTTCAGCAGCTATATTTAAATGTCCAGCTCTGCGAGTTATGAAGGTCTGAGCCTAGTTAATCTCAGCCAACACACAAACTTGCCTTTTTTTCTCACTGAAGGGAAAGCCTTCAGATAGGGAAATCTATAGTGCTGTGTATCCTTGCTCCACATGCATTTTCTGCAGCAACAATTAGATAATGAGAGATTTCTTGTGAATTAATGACTGCTTGGTAGTGTTTTGTTTGGGGCTTCTAACCTTAGCTTGTAGGCAATTTTTCAGGAAATGTACTATCCAAAGGTAAATAACAGTATTTACTCCAGACTGAAGTCAATGCTGTTTTTTCTAGTGCTATCAATCTTGCTGTGTGGTGAATGATTCTAGAATGGTCGAACTGATTCAGAAAAACTGTAACTAAAAACAACTACTGAATTCAGTCTCATCTGAATTTAAATTCTTGCCACATGTATGACTGTTCTTTTGCTGCCACAAACAGAACTTATCATTGGCCCATTAAGAAAATTGACTGTTTAATCCTCCTCTTGTGTGTGCGTTTGCCTACCTGGTTTTTGATTCATAATATTTTGTCTCTCATGGAGGATGATTTAAGAATTTTTTTGTAGCATCTCATAAAGGACCCTGTCAAATCCCTTTTGAAAATTATCTTAGCTGGCTCAGCCTCATCCACAGCTCTACTGACATGTCACACGAATTATAGGGGATTGGCAATACACAATTTTCATTTGCAAACACTCTGCTGGATAGTGCACAGGGACTGCAGAAGTGCTCTCTTTATAGTCACCTACACTAAAAAGTAGCTTTTAGGGAGGCAGCAGATATATTTTGTCATCTGAAATTAGGGGCGATGCAAAGCTAACACAGCGCTTTTCAAGACCTCTCAGTATGTGACCCACAGGACACGGTTAGAAAACTTCTAATCTTCTTATTCTCCTCTCTTCATAAGATAACTTATTTATATTTTCTTTGCATAGGAGACTCTAAGTGCTGTCAGTTGGCAAGGATCCCTTTCAATTCAGTGAAGCTACACTGCACTGGCTGACAATGTGGCTATGATTTTAGTGTCTAATATCCAAAGCAAAGAGTCTGACAAGGAAACTTTTGCAGACTACATTGAAGCTGACAGCATTTCAGTGTGATAAGGTTCTCATGATGTGAAAGATCAAATTTTCACTTTTTAAAATGGATTCCTCTTGTATCTGCTATTGTTGTGACTTCTAACCCGGGTCTCAAATGTACATTTTGTAAAATAGTAAGATAAAGCTGTTTCCTCTTATTTCTTTAAGATGTCACCTATACAAACTCCATCATCTTACCCCTTTTTCTTCCTTGTAAATTCTTTAGTTTCCTTTGAGCACTTGATATTTTTCTCATTCCACCTGAACATATTTATTTTGTCATTATCCTTCTGGCAACAGGTTATTTAGAATTACCGTAACCCAGAAAAACACCCTGCCATTTTTCAGCTTCTGTTGTTTACTGTTTTACTACCTTCCCATCCACTTATTTAGAAAGTTTTGATTTGTAGTTAATGTTTATGTCACATATGATGTCAAACGCTTTTAATCTTGAGGTAAGTGACAAACATGGTTTCAGCTACACCCTAAATAGAGGATGGAGTAAGGGAACCACTGCAAGCTCCCTGTGAAAGAACAGAAAATAGTCTTAAGAACATCAGTCACATTGAGGTGGGTGGTAGTTCAGCACTGAGTCCCAGTCAGATGTTTTTTGTCTTCCCTATTCCTGCGCCAGTGATTTCTAGATGTCAGTTTTTTTGCTTTTTTTTTTTTTTTCTTTCATAGAAACCTGCTGGAAACACATGCTACTACATTTCTCCATTTCTGTAAGTCCCAGGGACCCTTCAAACAATTTGTGCTTTGTGCTTCATACATTCCTTGGAATGGATTTCATCAATATAACATTCAAAGATATAGGACTACTGGGGAGACTGCCTGTCAAGGATTTTTTTTGTTTTTTTGTTTTAAGGAAATAAAGCAATTGTGTAGCCTGCGACTGTGTCATCTGTGCTATGCTTGGTTCTTCAAACACACAGGTGGGCATCAGCTGAATGATTCCAATTCTGTTGGTTGATGGAAACAAGACTATGTGTGTGTCAGTGCTCTACACACATGAGGTAAAAGAAGGGAAAGAGAGGGGAGGAGAGTAGAGGGGAGGGGAGGAGAGGGGAGGGGAGGGAGGGGAGGGGAGGGGAGGGGAGGGGAGGGGAGGGGAGGGGAGGAGAGGGGGAGGGAGGAGAGGGGAGGGGAGGGGAGGGGAGGGGAGGGGAGGGGAGGGGGAGTGGAAAGGAGTGGAAAGGAGTGGAAAGGAGTGGAAAGGAAAGGAGTGGAAAGGGAGTGGAAAGGAGTGGAAAGGAGTGGAAAGGAGTGGAAAGGAAAGGAAAGGAAAGGAAAGGGAAAGGAAAGGAAAGGAAGGAAAGGAAAGGAAAGGAAAGGAAAGGAAAAGGAAAGGAAAGGAAAAGGAAAGGAAAGGAAAGGAAAGGAAAGGAAAGGAAAGGAAAGGAAAGGAAAGGAAAGGGAAAGGAAAGGAAAAGGAAAGGAAAGGAAAGGAAAGGAAAGGAAAGGAAAGGAAAGGAAAGGAAAGGAAAGGGAAAGGAAAGGAAAAGGGAAAGGAAAGGAAAGGAAAGGAAAAGGAAAGGAAAGGAAAGGAAAGAAAGGAAAGGAAAGAAAAGAAAAGAAAAGAAAAGAAAAGAAAAGAAAAGAAAAGAAAAGAAAAGAAAGAACAAGAAAAGAAAAGAAAAGAAAAGAAAAGAAAAGGCCCTTGTAAAGTGAGAAGGTCAGAGATTTTCCAGACTGCAGCATTAAAGAATGTGTTCAGCATTAAATCTCCAGATGTTTGGTATCTACAAAAATGAAACCACTCAAATCATGAACATTAGTAACATGATCTGTGGATCAATTTACTCTATAGCAAATAACAAATGCCAGTGCAATAATTTTCTGTTTGGAATATGTTACCCACTGCTCTAGTGGAACCATCCTGCAAAAAACCTGCAAGATTTAGTCAAGGCTTGACAATCTAGGACATATAAATATTAAAAACAAACAAACAAACAAACACAAAACAACAACAACAAAAAAAGAGAACAGATTTATTTAGATCCTTTACTGTATGATTATAGTTCTTTAATAGCTGTTTATGTGGTACAAATGAGTGATAAGGCCAGAGGAAGATAAGAACATCCAAGAGAATGGTAGTTTGATTCTAAGAGCAAATATTAACTGAAGTATAAACTGTGCCATGATCTCTCATATCTGAGTTTATGCCAGAAAGATTTCTTACCTCTAACCACCAGGAAAGAAACAACATGTAGCCCTACAGATATACGATAGAACAGAAGGCAGGAGGTTTCCTTAAAAGCTTTAAAATTTTCTTCACTGAAACGAGAAAAAAAAAGGACAAAAATGGCTCCTCTAATTCCAGAGATGAATCTGTGATCTACCTGTGATCTTAGTTAGGAAGCTATGTCTTTAAATGAATGCATTGGGCAGATGATATGACAAACTGAGAACCATCCTTGCCTGGGCAAGCTGAGACGATGTGCTTAATCAGGGTGCAATCTTTATTAGTGCATTAACCTCCTGCACCCAACGACTGTGGACTCTAATTCCTGAATTGCCATGCAAGACTGATGCAGCTAGTTTTTGGTCTCAGTTGGCAACAAGCTAACAGAAGTGGCTAATGAAGATGAATAGCTGCCTCTTGAGATTTGGTGGGAGGAGAAAGAGGAAGGTAAGAGACCTAGGATACTTCAAAGGTCCATATCTCTGCATGATTTCAAGTAATAATGAAAAAGTGCACACAGTTGACGTTTTCAGAGATGGTAACAAGCATGTTAATTTCTGCAGTCTGCTAACAAAGCAACAGTAGAGCCTCAGGACTGCTCTGGAGACACTTCAAGAAATTAAATGTAGGCTGCTGGCAATAAAGACTAAGACACTGGTTAGGGTCCTTACACTGTATTTGATGGATGATTGTATTAATGTGGACAAAGAAAGCTACGAAACAGACACATTTACTATGAAAAATGTCTGTGGTTTGGAAAGGACAAAAATACTGCCACAGTAAATATTTATCAACGCTGAAATGTATTTGCCACAAATGCATGTAATGTTCAAATACAAACATTCCTTTATTCGGACAAAAATATGCTGCTGAATGCAAGGAAGTAATGAAAGTAAAACTTGTAGGGGAAAAACATCCATTTTTATGTAACATTTTTTATGATACTTTCTTTTTTTTCAGGATTCTTGCCCTGTGTGAGGCTGAAAGCTTTCAGATAGGTAACACTGGTGGTCCTCATTCCTTCCCCTGGACAGAAGGTCAAAGAACAAGTCATCAGATCTGCCTGAGCTGATCTTAGTTCCAGTCTGTCCTTCTTGCAAAACCAGCTTAAGAGGACTGGGGTGCCAGAAAAATTCACATGGTCCTTGGGAGCCCAAGGGCTCGTATAAAGAGTTCTTTTAAGCAACTACAGTGGAGATTCACCAGTGGGTATGAATCTGTAATTTTAGCTCTGCTTGCTCACCCAACTGATCGAATATTTTAAGCTTCACAAACGTATGGGTACCACAGCAGTGACCGTGTGATATGTTAAGGAAAGACACTGCAATGAAATGCAATGTTCTTAACAACATCAGAAGAAATGTGCTAAATTTACATGAAAAAAATTGCAGCAGGCTGGGACCTCAAGCTGTGAATCTGAGCACCAAGGAAGTGGCTCTCCTTCCTTTTCCCCTTTTGTAGCACATACTGGTTCTGCAAGGCAAAGCAGCCTGTAAATCCTGCCTGGACAACCTTGCATGGATGTGGCTGACTGTAATTAGCAAACAATTTTGTTTATGACGCTCTGACAACTTGTGGAATCTGTTCATATACAAGGCATTTATTCTGAATGAGATTAAGGAATCAGTGTAGCACTGCGTGCTTCACTGTATGTGAATTCAACCATCTGTTCTCAAGGCTGCTCATGTACCTCCTAGATCTGAATTGACAGAAAGATATTAAATCTTGATGATTCTTATCCTGGAAGGAGAACAGCTGCACAGAGTGGTGACTGAAGCTGAGAGAGATCAGTTCAGCTGAGAGTACAGACGTACATAGCTGAATATGGACAAACTCATGTCTATGAATGGAGAACACCAGGTCTGGCAAAATGGAACACTGGATCCAGAAAGGAGTTAGAGATCACCAGTGCAAAGGAGACTGAAAATATCCCCCCAGAATCTCATGTTCTCACCCAAACAACTTTTTCAATCATTATGCATTTGTAAAAGGGAGCAGCACAGTTGAACTTGTGAGGCTGATGCTGGATCAGGCTGTTTCCTCTGTACACATTTCTTCAAAAATGCTGCAAATGGAGAGAAGTGGTAAAAAGATGACAGAGATCAGTGCTGCTAAAGTAAGAGGAGCTATGTTTGGACTATGTGAGCATCTTTGAAGTGAGGAAAAACTCTCAGACAAACCCCTATTTCTAACATGACTCTTCTAAAACTTACTTCTAGACAGCTACTAACTTGTATCACAAACCAATGGCTAGAAACAGACATATTTTATTTAGATAAAGAAGAATAATGTCTCATGGGCTGGTCCTTCACTGCTGGGACGTGATGCTAAGTCTTCATCCCTTAATGGTTGCAGATCAAGAAAAGATATCTGTCAGAATGATATGCTCTAGCCAAATACAAGATAATGGGCCTGAAACAGGGGAGGGTGGCTGTAGTTGCCTGGATTTTTATGCAAGCAAGAATGCAAGACTTGGTGATATAATAAATTGTTCACACTCATGCTTAAAATATAACTGAAATGGAATTCATTACCTTTGTTTTGGAGGTTTTTTTTTCCAGTTCATCAAAATCATTAATATTTCTTTTACACCATCTCATTTGTTATGGCTCTATCTGCAAGTCTGAAAGTGCTACCATATTTCTGTATCTTGGCTGCCTTCCTAACAGGATGAGGCCTTTCTTCCCTACCCTCTTTATATTTCCACATGACCTTTGAATACTTTCACATTAAAAAGACATCGATGTTTTAGAAAGGTCATCTGTGATCATTTGAAATGCTTTCCTTAATTGTACAGATAATCCAGTTCTTAGTTTTCCATTTTAATGCCATGGGTAGCCAGCTGGTTCATTGAATGGCTACATTTACGTCACATTTTTCTCAAAAAAAATGGCATTTGAATTCTGTCTCAGCCTGGAAGAGTGCTGGGAGTGTGTCTGGCATAGGAAAGCTTGGGTGCTGGTAGAAACGCTGGCACAGGTGAGCAGAGATGTGGAGAACCATAACTGCTCCACTTAGACAAATTACTAGATAACTTTGGGACTTAATCTGTAGTAAAAATGAATTAACAAAGCTTTCACAGTGCAGTAGTAGAGGTTCTCTTCAGAATGATAAAACATGTAGTTCAACCTTCTCAAAACTACTATAGAACTGCACTTTCAACTGGTGTATTTAGGTATCTGTGAAGTGACAGAAACTTTCAAGGACACGAAAATCTGTCAGTATTTTAGAGACATGATTTCTTTTTCATCTTGCAGTGCTGATGTTTGAATGATTTGATCCAAAGTGTGTTTCAAAACCAAAGTGAGATAAGAGAAGTGAGAGAAATGATGCATCAGTGGTCTGTTCAAAATCATTAAATAATTCAGTACAGATGTCCCACTTGACACTCTCCATTTGAAGTCCCTGAAGCTTTCCTGAGACCCCTTCCTTGCACACAGTGAACACCAGTCAGACAAACTGGTTGTCCAGAGAAGCTGTGGATGCTCCACAGGATCATAGGATCATAGAACTTGATCCCATTGTCAATGTCATTGATGAAGATATTAAAGAACATTGGTCTCAGTACTGACCGAATCCAGACATTAAATTGATCACTATTCTTTGGTTACCATCTCGCAACCAGTTCCTCATCCACTGAAAAGTCCACCTATCAAATCCACATCTTTCCAATTTGGAGAGAAGGCTGTTATGTGGGACTGTGTCAAAGGCCTTACTGAAGTCCAGGTAAATGGTATCAGAGGCTCTTCCCTTGTCCACTGGTGCAGTTATGCCATCATAGAAGGCCACTATGCTGGTCAGGCAGGACTTGCCCATGCTGAATCACATCCCTTTCTTTGATTTGCCTAAGCACAGCTTCCAGGAGAATCTGTTCTGCGATCTTCCTTGGCAATGAGGTGAGGCTAACCAGCCAGTAGTTCCCTGAACTGTCCTATCCACCCTTCTTAAAAATGGGTGTGACATTGCCTTTTCCCAGGCACCAGGGACCTCACCTGACTGCTGTGACTTTATAAATATCACCAAGAGTAGCTTGGAGACTACATCAGCCAATTCCCTCAGGACTTTGGGATGCAACTCATTCGAACCCATAGGTCTCTGGATGTTTAGGTTCCTCAGGTGGTCACAAACCTGATCTTCACTTACAGCAGGACTGACTTGCTCCCCCATTTCCCACCTTACAAACTGTCTGAGTCCCAGTTTCTGACACATCCCTGGAGGTGCTTAAGGCCAGGTTGGATGGAGACCTAGGCAGCTGATCTGGTGGGTGGCAACCTTATCCACAGCAGGGGACTGGAACTAGATGATCTTTATGTCCCTTCCAACCCAGACCATTTTGTGAATCTACGATTACGTGAAGCTGGATGCAACAGTGCAGGGGGTTTCACTATTCAGAACAGAGGCAGAATTAAAAACTGTGAAGTGATAATATGCACATCCTCCTGTTATGTTCTAGTCTTGATTTTACCTTACTAAGACAAAGGCAGATAATCAGGGCCTTTTACATTACAGTAAAAAGTTCTGTGCGCAGATCTCATTGGGATACTCATGCCATTGTTTTTTTATCCATTTATAAGAGTTAAAACTAACAACCAGCAGATACAACTAATTATTTTCTGAATTAATCTGTGGATTGTTTTATATGGTTAGGCCCTGTGAAGGGGCCAGTCAGAGGATGGGCAAATGGAGGCAGTGCCCCTGCTTGCAGAGCTGGCTCAACCACTGTCCCTGAACTTCAGTGGCTGCAGCTTTGTGCTATGACAACCTTGGAAAAGAGACCCAGATCTGAGCCCTGAGAAGACTGGAAAGTTGTAGAAGAAGGCCTGAGGCCAGTCCCTTGAGGATAAGTAGCGAATGTTAGGTTTGCCCGTGGCACAGTTCTTCGGGAAGCCTTTGCAAGGGCATTGCACCCACCTGGGCTGCCACTGTTCCCCATCGTGCCCTCAGGAGCATGAAGCAGCACTTGCCACTTCTCTGTGCTATACAGGGTGACCTGTAGGAATCTGATGCAGGTAAGCAGGGCCCCTTTGTTTGTCCCATTTGTCCCTAAGCAACCTGGCATTTCTTGATTGCGAACTGAGTTTTGCTTGAGCTGTAAGCATGCCCATGGAGCAGTAAAGGAGACCCTTCTTTAACTGTGCAATTCACTGTTATCTAATGTTTATGCTAAGTGGATTCTTCAAAGTTATCATTGTCTTTAGCTCTGTTTGCTTTAAGCCCTGAAACAATAACATCTAGTGCTTATTGTACACACTGTCTTTCATTTACAAAGTATTCTAAAACTTGAAGTAAGTATCACAGCACCCTTCTAATCTCTGTAAGTACTATACTACCATTATGAGGTAAAACACATAAAAATAGAATTAAGGTTGAAAGACTCTTCAGTTGGAAAATCATGTACGAGAAATTCATCATTTTCCTGTCACAAAAAGTATTGAGGGTGAAAATGCCACACTTGGAAAAAAGTAAAAGAATATATGAAAGCATACTCTGAAGCCTTAACTCTCTAAGTTATTCTGATTCCATCCATTATTTCCTTTGTTTCATTAAGAAGCAGTGTGACACCAGTATCTTATTTGTTATTGTAGACACTGTCTGCATAAGCAATTAGCAAGTATTTAAAAACATGCAGTGGTTTTAAACCACTTTAACATAATGAACATTACACGACTGCTTTGGTTTTAACTGAAATGAGAAGCCTTTCGGTTTATCTGATTTGTTTAAAATCAAATGAAGTGAATTATTTTAAATGAAAAAAAGAAAAGGAATAGGAAAAGGAAAAGGAAAAGGAAATGGAAAAGGAAAAGGAAAAGGAAAAGGAAAAGGAAAAGGAAAAGGAAAAGGAAAAGGAAAAGGAAAAGGAAAAGGAAAAGGAAAAGGAAAAGAAAGAAAAAGAAAAAGAAAAAGAAAAAGAAAAGAAAAAGAAAAAGAAAAAGAAAAAGAAAAAGAAAAAGAAAAAGAAAAAGAAAAAGAAAAAGAAAAAGAAAAAGAAAAAGAAAAAGAAAAAGAAAAAGAAAAAGAAAAAGAAAAAGAAAAAGAAAAAGAAAAAGAAAAAGAAAAAGAAAAAGAAAAAGAAAAAGAAAAAGAAAAAGGAAAAGGAAAAGGAAAAGAAAAAGAAAAAGAAAAAGGAAAAGAAAAAGGAAAAGAAAAAGAAAAGGAAAAAGAAAAAGAAAAAGAAAAAGAAAAAGAAAAAGAAAAAGAAAAAGAAAAAGAAAAAGAAAAAGAAAAAGAAAAAGAAAAAGAAAAAGAAAAAGAAAAAGAAAAAGAAAAAGAAAAAGAAAAAGAAAAAGAAAAAGAAAAGGAAAAGGAAAAAGAAAAAGAAAAAGAAAAAGAAAAAGAAAAAGAAAAAGAAAAAGAAAAAAAAAGAAAAAGAAAAAGAAAAAGAAAAAGAAAAAGAAAAGGAAAAAGAAAAAGAAAAAGAAAAGGAAAAAGAAAAGGAAAAAGAAAAAGAAAAAGAAAAAGAAAAAGAAAAAGAAAAAGAAAAAGAAAAAGGAAAAGAAAAAGAAAAAGATAAAGAAAAAGAAAAAGAAAAAGAAAAAGAAAAAGAAAAAGAAAAAGAAAAAGAAAAAGAAAAAGAAAAAGAAAAAGAAAAAGAAAAAGAAAAAGAAAAAGAAAAAGAAAAAAAGAAAAAGAAAGAAAAAAAAATCCCTGAGACAGTTCATAAGTACACTGGTAATGAAACAACTCAGCTTGAACAGATGAATGATCTGTACCCACAGAAAGCCTTCATGATCTACTGCATCGTTCTGCCTCACCATTTCTAGGTATTCACCAGTGATGTTCTTTGAGAATATCGGTATGAACACAGCTTGGTTTTAGAGCTAGAATGTTATGAAGAATGACACTAACAAAAGTTTTTACAACTCTCTAAAACATTCCTAAAGATGTTTGCCAGAAAACAGTAGGTAATTATGAAATTATGGGCTGTGTCATGACAGAGTTATGCAAGGAAGTAAGCTGGCTACAAACGCTTGTTTATATTTGAGCTCTTAACTGCACATGATTTACTTCTTCACTTTACAGCAAAATTAACAATATTCTGCTGCCATGTAAAAAAATAAGAATGTAGGCATTTTCTTTTTTACCTCATAGAAATCAGGAGGAAAAATTAAAGTAATACATAAAAAAAAGGAAACAGGTCACACCATTATTGCTTTTTAATTACGTTACTGAGTTTCTAGAGAGCTGGGAATCAGGAAGAGAAGCCTTAGTCTTTCAAATTTAAAATCTTAGAAGTCATAGAATGTTGTTTTCTGGCAATAAATGTTAATTTACTTTGATTACTTTTCAGGAGAACCATCAAATTGCATTTCACTGCAAAAAGAAGTTCCAAATAATGTCTAGGTATTAATTAATTTCCACTTAACCCTTAAATGAATCTCCTACCCAGGAGAGGATTTCACCCCTGATGATTAAATGCAGTCCCTTAGGTCACTTTTATTTTCACTTTGGAAAAGTTTCTTAGTAAAACATAGCACTGGATATCTCTCTCAGAGCTTTACCGCGTGTAGAAACCCATCGGAAGAAAGATCACAACACAGAGCTTGCCTCTTGCAAGCCATGGAAGTATAACCAAGGAACATTCTCAACATCTGGCACTCAGAATCTGAGGCGTGAAAAGCACCTGTGGTACAAACCCAGTCCTGCCAGTGCTGAATCATGCACACCAAGGAGAACAGGTCATGCATGGCAGTGCAGAGTGGCCCCACCAGGGGTTTTGCAGAGATTATTCAGCAAACAGAAACATTGATATTACCTGCACATAAGACAAGCTTAAGTTTTAAGCCAAAGCATGTTATAAAATGAGATGAGAAAATATAAAAACTGTACTTTCAAATTAAACCTTTAATGCCAACTGGCAGTAAAGCTTTTAGTAGAGTCTGTTTGGTTTTATTGATAGGTTCAATGTGTTGAATCCCTATCCATATTTTAGCCCCAGTGCCTAGTTTCACATTGCCATTGGTTTCTGATGCTTAATCTCATTAGTACAGCTATTTGTATTGATGCACCCAATATGGTTGCTAATACTATCTTAGCTAAGTGTTATTTATTATATCTGTATATACAACAATATTAACACAGTCAAGCATCAGCATTGGCACTTCAGGGCACCATTAAATTCAGCCAGTGTTCAGTGAGAGATTTAATGATGGATTTAATAGTATTAAATAGGAAAAAATGCCCTTGGCCTTTACATTCTCATTTAAAAACATATAAAAGAGTAGTAATTCAGGCAGTTATACTTCTTTCAAAGATTTCCCTTTAAATCACACTCAGCAATATGAGATCAGCTGTACTCTGTCTGTTATTGCATCTTGACCAAAGACAGCAGCCCCTGACAGATCAGAATTACCAAACTACTGGTAAATTACGCTCAAGTTCCTATGCCAAATATGAGTGAGTTTTCTGCTGGAGCGATGCAGACAAAGACTGGGAAATTGCTAGACAGATAGGGGGAAGGGCTTTAAATGAAAAGAGAAGATATTTAGGTTTGATATTAGGGCGAAATTCTCTACTCAGAGGGTGGTGAGGTGCTGGTCCAGGCTGCCCAGAGAAGCTGTGGTGCCCCATCCCTGGAGGTGCTCAAGGTCAGGTTGGATGGGGCCCTGGCAGCCTGAGCTGGTGGGGGGCAGCCCTGCCCATGGCAGGGGCTGGGTCTGGATGGGCTTTGAGGTCCCTTCCAACCCAAATCATTCTATGATTCTTTCATTCTATGAAAATGAACAGTGTGGTGTTGCCTGTGAGCTGCAATGCAGAGACCTCAGTAACAAAGGTAAGCACAGCTGTAAAATATCTGGGCATTAGATTTTCATGCTGAATTATTTCATGGAATATTTATATATATAACAACATTTATTTATTTATTTTGCTTGCAATGCAGTGGTGTGCTTGCTGAGTTTTTCTGTAGCTCGTGGCTGTGTTTACCTTGATTTCTTTGAGTCCTAATGTCTGTTACTAGGAGGATCTGGTAAATTTCACCTAAGAATGGTAAGTGAATGGCCTTTTTCTGTCTCTGAAGCAATCACACCTTTTAGGTGTCACCAAAGGTGTGGAAGAAAAATGGTCAAAGACAAAGACACTCTCTATGTGACCCTTAGCTGTAGGGGGTCACCTAAGCACCTCTGAGTTCTTCTAAAGCTTGGAAATTGTGGGACAGATGTGCACACCCTCACTGACTTCTGTAGACAGAAATGAATGAACAAGAACTGTTCAGTTGTACACTTTTTTTACATGTTTGCAGTGTCTATCATGAAAAAGAAGATTATGACTGGCAACATAAACACTTACACTAGCAATATGAATCCTGACAATTAAAAGATAACTGTAAAACCATCATGTTTGAATTTGAAACTAAATTGAAAAAGGTGTTTTTTTTTCAACAATTTCAGCATTAAAGAGAATATGGATCAAATCAAAATTATACTTCTGCTCATATGGGTAATAACACTTAAAGTTAGATCCATAGTAGCAAATAATGCAAAAACAAAACAAAACTAAAAAACAACAACAACAACAACAAACCAACAGCAGGAAAAGCCCAAGTGACTGCTTATCAGGGAACATTCACATTTTCCTCTGAAATTTCTGTTCCACCAACACAGCTACACAGCATTTCCAACAAACCTGCCATATAGTATCTCACAAGATAATATAGCTGGTTTAAAGCATAAGTTATGCAACAGAGATAAAAAAAAAAAAGGACAGGACATTTTCATTTTATCATGCATCTAGACTCACTGGATTAAATATAGAGCATTACACAGTGCTTTCCAAAACAAAACTAAAATATTGCTGCTGTTCAGCCAGATCACAGGTGGGAAAAGCCATAAAGGATACACAGTTCACAGCACAGCAGTAAGGAGATGGAGACTGCATTAACAGAAATTTTATCCAAGGATGAGAAGAAATCCCATTTCTTATCACTCAAGCCCCCAAGTCTCTGATGTCATTTCAGAACACGGGTCTTTAGCTGTTACAGATACAGCTAACATCCTTATACAATGAAACACAGGCTTCACAGTCTATCCACTTCAGAAAAATAATAATAATAAAATAAAGCCAATACAGGAAAATAGGTTCTTGTTCATGCCCTATCCTTGGAGGCACTCAAGGCCAGGCTGAATGGGGCCCTGGGCAGCCTGAACTGGTGGGAGGCAGCCCTGCCCACAGCAGGTGGTTGGAACTGGGTGGTCGTCAAGGTCCCCTCCAACCTAAGCAATTCTATGACTCTACAATTCTATGACTAGAGTGAGGACTCCTGCATCCATGCCACATTAATGTTCTGAGGATTTTGGTGCATGAGACTTTGGATGTATGCAAAGTTAAAGCCTAGTTTATGCATCTGTAAGGATGGTGCATACGTGTTGTGCTCATTTTGCAGTTATTTTGAATAATAAAGAAATAATTTTTGTTTAATTTTTACAAAGGATCTAAAGTGGTAAAGTCTGTTGATGAAGTAGTTGACAATGAGGATTCATTTTTATAATCTCTAATAGCATGGAATCCAGTATCAGACATTCCTGAAGTTGCTTTGAAGCTATCTGCTATCTTTGGATGAAATGCTCGTAGTGAGGCTTTCAGAGGCTTTACTCATGTCTATGGGTGCTCAGAGGCAGCTCCTGTTCAAGTCAATGAAAGCAGGTTGCTCAGGAATAGTAAAATAGGATATTACTGGTGGCAGTAAGGATTTAAAAATGCCTGAGTAGGCCAAATCCCTCCCTTGAGCTGTCTGCTTAAATGATATACTTTTAAAAGATAGAAAAGGTTCATCTAGAATTTCCTCTGTTGGTTAAATAATACTTATGCAGGTTTTTGCATGTTGATTATGTATCAATTATTGCATAATTGCATCATTACTTTAATTAGATTAAACTACATAATTGTGAAGTCTAATTACAGAATGGAAAAGAGGTAGCCTACCCAGTGTTAACTGTGGTTCCTGAGGAGAGGTCGACCACACAGATTTTGCTCCAGGGACAAGTTTATTGTGCATAAGACACTGGTTTCCCCTATGGCAGCAACATCTGATGTAGCCCCAGGTGCATCTTTGGCATGGAGACCCTTTAAGGAGCACCAGTGTTAAGGAAGGCCATTTACTACTTGGCACCTTCACCAATAAGGTGTTCCAGGGCACTGGATTTTGAGTTGGCAGAGAACAGATTTTGGTTGTGGAGTTGATGAAAAACATTTTATTATGAACCACAGTTAGCCCTGAGAAACCTGCTCTACTCCTCAAAGTGCTGACCTGTAGAGACCTCATTCCTTGTAGCAAGCAAGCAGCATTTTAAATCCAGATGTGGTTGGAGGGGTCTTTCTCAAAAAGCAATAGAGCATCTGGAATTGAGGTACTGCAGAAGTGAATGAGTGAACAGCAATAAAAAGTAGGTCTCAGGCGAACCAAGAACAGGCTCTCCTCTCAGCTGGGAGTACATGCTGTATGCAAATAATCTCATTTTGGGATGTGATTATCACAAACAGAAGTGTTGGTTAGATACATATTGATTAGCTGTGTTCTGAACACACTCAGTGAAGTGCTCCACACACGTGCTGTGCTCCTGCCCCAAGTAGCTGGTGGCCTGAATATGTGAAATGGAACTCAAGATGGATGTAGACACAGGAAACAATACATGGAAGCAAGTTTACATACCAGTATTTTGTCAGCCCAACTGCTATTGGGCATATTTGCAAGTTTTATTTGTTTTTCTTAGAAATATCACAGTGCATTTAACAAGTGGGCTAATTGGAGGCACCATCTATCTCTATATCCTATCCAACTGTTGATAAGTTAGGTCAAGAAAAGAAAGGTCCAAGAACTGCTATGTTTGACAATATAGGAAAATAGATGCAAGCAAATGGACCCATGGTTGAAGCTGCAGATCAACTCAGTATTCCTTTTATTTTTGTTTCCCACCAGGATTGACTGCAGTTAAAAGTGGCAAGGCCAAAACCATCACAACATGAGCAGATATGACCCTGCTATTGGACTGCAACAAAAAAGCTGATAGATGTGCTGATAGACTGGGCTGATCAGAGGGCAAACAACTGGGAAGCAATCCAGATCATATACGTCTTGCATTTAGCTTTGTAGAGGGCTCTTCACTAGGCCCTAAGATGTCTTGAAGAGTGTTTAAAAAAAAAACACCTTGAACTATCAGATGCTGGCTGGAGCTGAGTGTTAAATTTGGCTCTGGTTCTCAGAGACGAAGATTTGTAGAATGGCAACAGACAGGGCTGGCAGATCCATCACACTGGAGAAACAAAATCACCCTGATCCTGCCTACGGCTAGAGTTTTCTAAGAATTATGAGCATCAAGAGATCCAGTGGGGAAGATGATCATTTTATGGAGTAAAACATCCAAACATTTATTGAAGTGCATAGCAAATAGAAGTTGGCAATATGGCTGTTCCTGATCACAGAGATTTTCTTCATCCACATATCTCTGTAGAGCCCTGAAAAGCTAAGTTGATGGGATAGGGGATTTTACAGACTTTATCAGGGCCACAGAAGTGATCCAAGGGGTGGAACACGTCTCCTATGGGGACAGGCTGAGAGAGCTGGGGCTGTTGAACCTGGAGAAGTCTCCAGGGAGACCTGAGAGCAGTGTTTCAGTATCTAAAGGGGAGCAGTAAGAAAGAAGGGGACATACTCTTCAGCAGAGCAAGGGAAAATAGTTTCAAACTAAACTAGGGGATATTTACATTGAATATAAGGATGAAGTCTTTTACAATAACGGTGGTGAGACACTGGAACAAGTTGCTCAGAGGTGTGGTGGGTGCCCTGTCCCTGGAGATTACTCAAGCTCCAGACATAGCTGTAGATGTTCCTGTTCACTGCAGGGGAGTTGGACCAGATGACCTTTAAAGGTTTTTTTCAGCTCAAGTGATTCTATAATTCTATGATCAATGGGCGGCAGCAAGAAATACACATTGTCTTGAAAGATGCCTCCTTGATGAAAAAATGCCTTGTTCCCCAGGTAAACTGTGTTGGTTAATTCTTTAATGTGAACGTGGGTTAAGAAAGACTTATCTCTACCTTTTGCATAAAGAAATAACAGCTGGTTAACTGGGCCAACCTATCTATGGTAGAAATTTTCCATGAATTAAATGATCAACCATTAAACATAAAAATGAATTCACTGGCCATAAAGGAATGTGATCATGTTTGCAGGGGGTTTCACGTAGACCAAAGCAGCTAAAAAGAGACAAATTGGCAAAACTTCCCAAATAAGAAAAAAGACTTTGTGGATAAACAGACACTGAAATGTAAAGACTCTTTTCTCTGTCAACACATCTTACAGTAAAGTGACTTGCATCCATTTTAACAATGGTGCATCAGAGATGGGGGAAAAGAAATTAGTTCAAACTGGTCAGGGTGGATATTCATCACTCACTACTGTTAGGGTTAGCCAGAGATTATCTTCTCCTGAGCATCCTCAGGAAGAAAAAGATTTTCCGACACAGGCAATCAAAGAAAGAGGATTTAGAGATACTCTGGCCAGACTTCTCGGATGTACCAAAACTCTTATTTTCATGTCATAGCCCAGAGGTGAAGAGCATAGGGAAAAAATGTAGAGTTTTCACTAGTTATTGCCAGACAAATGTTGAAGAAATTGTTGTAAAGTTTTTGTATGACTCTGAGGCCCAAATGTTAAAAGCTTAATTTGTAGGCAGAGGAAAAAGAAGGCTGCTATGAGGCCTCCCTGTCCATTCCATTCTGAGTACAGGAAAACAAGTTGAGGAAACAAGCCTGAGAGACTTGGGACTGTTCAGCCTAGTAGAAGAATGAGAGGGGATCCTACCAATGCTTATAAATATCTAGAGAGTGGGCGTCAAAGGGATAAGGCCAGGCTCATTTTGGCGGTGCTCAGCAACATGACAAAGGGCAACGGGTACAAACTGGAACACAGGAAGTTCCATGTGAACATGAGGAAAAACTTATTTACTGTGAGGGTGATGGAGCACTTACTGCAGGGATCTGCTTTAGCAGAGGGGTGGACTCAGTGATCTCCAGAGGTCCTTTCCAACTCCTGTGATGCTGTGATTTTGGGATTTGAACCTTGCTGCTGTTGAGGGACTGCCCAGAGTACTCCAGGTGTGAAATTCAAGAGTGAATACATAACCATCAGTCCTAAAACAATGACAGAATTATTTGCAGATTTCCATTAAAGGAAGTAGACTTATTGACTATGAAGTATCGAACTTCTTTCACGTTTCCTTCACAGCCCCCTCCTCTGGAGCACGTCTTTAGAAATAACTGCCCTGGCAGCACATGCCATATTACATCTTCCAAGAGAGAAGCTAGATTAAATTTCATTGATTTACTGGTTGTTGTGTGGGTGTGTACCACAGAACAGCATTTTTAGAGGCTTCTAGCATGCCAGCTTTTATCCAAAACGGCTTAATTAAAGCCTGATATTATATTATAACAGTACTATTTGCCCCAAAATGAACAGTAGCTACACCAACCGCCGCTGCATTAAGCCTGGTTAATGAAAGTAATTACAATATGCTGGTAACAAAGGCATGAGGGATGAGGATAATAAAGAGCCATTTGCTGCACACGGAGGTCTGCGGAAGCCCCAGGCTCCCCCTGTGCCAGAGCAAAGAGCGGAGCTGGCAGCCTCGCCACGTGTCCTTGCTCTGCATGAAGCAATGAGGGGACACGTGCCAGAGCCACTCCTGCCTCTGGGGAGCACATATGGCCCTGGCAGACAGCTCTCAAACTCAAGGAAGCTCAGGAGGTGTGATGATGAAGGGGAGAAATGCTGGAACAGAAGGGTGCTGAAAACAGGAACCGAGCATTATCTTCGAGAGAAGAAGCAGTGAGTTTTAAAGGGAGTTTTCAGACCTTCCCTGGCACACCTGGGGCAGCCTCTGCTTTTGCTGCTGCAGTTTATTTAAGCTCAGCTGTCAGAGATCATAAATACGCCACCACCCAAATTGCTTCTCTGATTTTGAATCCCAAGTGAACAGAAACACACAGCTCCCTGCATGAAAACAAATCGTGACAAACGGGGAAACTACGGATTAGCACTAATGCATATGCTTGAGGTTCTGACCCCAAATTCAGTTAATAGAAAACTGTTCTATTTCTCCAAAAACCTAATGGATGAACTCTCAATCAATGGGTATCTGAGGAAGCTGGATGAGATCAATAACAGAGCTAATTTTGCAGAATTAAGGAGCAACATGAAGATTTTTAACGAGGAAGCAGACACCTTTGCAATAACTGCACTATGATATGTTGCCTAGCAACAAGATATAAAAATGATGTATAACGCCAGTAACTTCTTTCACATATGAAAACAGCACCCTACCAAGACAGCTTCATAATGTACTCTTACAAACTAAAAATCCATAGAGACCATTAAAGCCTCCATCTTCTGTAATACACTCTGTTAAACAATCATGTGTTTTTGTTAATGCAGTAAAACACCGAATTTATTTAATGATTACCCAATGATACATCAGCAATAGCAAGCAGGAATGTTTCTATTTTAAGCCTGCAGAATCCATCCCAAGGTATCGCACTGCTGTGGAGAGCCAGTAATGAGCCAGACCTGTGCAATGCCAATGCGGGGGGGAAAACGCATCGTGGATGGCTAAGAAGGGTGAAATAAAGCCACCCACTGTCTGATAAAAAAATGGCATTATTGGAATGCATGGGAAAGGTTATGCTTCTTTTAACCACTTTTTTTCTCTTCCTTGTAGCTTAATGCACCTGAACTGGAAGGCAAAGAGGACGGCGGTGCTGCTGGTGGCAGGACAGATGAAAGAGAGGGCTGTCGGTGGGCAGTGGTAGGTCCATCTGCAGCCTGGGCAGTGTGGGGAGCAGCTGGCACCTGCCCCCAGTGGTGGTAGGGCAGCACTCGCCACCCTAATTATGGGAGATGGTGGGCAGCCAAAATGAAACCCTGCAGCCAGGTGCCTGTGCCAGGACACCAGGTCCTGGTCTCCAGGAGGGGTGAGGGGGGAAGAGCATCCTGCACCCTGGGAATGCGCCAGTGTGCTTCCAGGAAGCATCATACCCAGAAAAGTGGTGGCAAGAGCAGACTTAACAGATCCAGAAATGAAGAGTCCAGGAAGAAACAAAGTTGAAGACTGGTAACACGTTGGGAATCATGTCAGGCATGGCTAGGAGTACATAGGGTTTTGCATACGGGGAGTGGGCATGTGGCTCAGGGTCTCACCCTACCTTGGTACCCACACAGTCACAGGTGAGCTGTGAAAGAGCCCTGCAGCCCAGCTGCCGTGGTAGGAGCAGTCCCCCTTCAAGCTGCTGGTCAGCCTCTCTGAGGGCTGTTTGGGCCTCCTCCTTGTCACCAGGGAATGTCCATGCCTCTCATTGTTGAGAACTGAATATTTCTACCCAGAGACACCTGCAGATTTTCTGAGGTTCATGTTATACATGTCTGCAAATGAAGCAGATGAACGTGGCCCTTAATCCTCTGCTGATCTCATGCTTTGAATTTTAATCTTCTCTCTGCCACTGACTTGCTTTTTTTTACCTTGAGCAAACCGTGGCAGATCTCTGTTCCTCCATCCACCCATCTGTTCAAATGTATCTGGCCATGCTGCCCTCTCGGGCTGACCCATATTTTATTGGATCACGGAGAGACTGCATTAACATGGGATTAGATACTAGAACACTTTTGGATGAAAACAAAACCGGTGTTGTTGAACATAATAAGCATAAATCATCCTGTCTTTGAGCTGCTGAAATAACTAAATATATATGGAGGGCTAAAGGTTCCACAAACATAGCAACTTCAACTGGAACTGAAATCCTAATCATTGGATGAAGGGGACTGGTAGGTTATTGGAACTCAGGTGTTGTTAGGAGCAGACCACAGAGAATGAGCACTACACTGGGGTCCCAGTAAGCTGGCTGAGGGTGATCCAGGCAAAGGCAATGGGAGCAGCCCAGTCCAACCCAGCAGCAGACATCACCACTGCCAATGGCCTTTGAAGGTGTCATGCTGCCAGAAATTAAAAAATGCCATTCTTTATGTAGTACCGGGGACCTGCATAAGTCCAATGGCAGGAGACAAAGATGATCAAAGAGGAACTGGTGCAACTTTCTTTAATCTAAGTGAAGGCCATCTTAAACTCCAGAAGAGAACTTCTCTCCAGAAGGTATTATCCCAAGCAGCTCTTCGGATTAAAGGTAACCAGAAAGTTGGAAACACTGGTGAGATATAGAAAAATATATAAATATGTAAATGCATGAAGGGAAGTCAAGTGTGACTCCCTTTCCTAATTGCCTAACATGATTCCCACTAGATGCATAAATTACAGCTCCTATTAACAGCACTATGAATAATAATCAGTTTACTTTCTGGCTTGTATCTAAATATACTTTCTATATGATTTCATCTTTTATTCAGCTGTTTAAAAGCAGAACATCTAATTACAGTTCCTATTAGTCTACATTAATATATTTTTTTTGCCACAGAGCATGTGTGATGACTGATTTTCTAAAAACAGGCAGAATTCTTTAGCATATGGAAAAATCATGTTATTATTAATACATTCCCACATGACTCTACATTTCAATTCCCTTAATTATTTAGTCATTGCTGATTATGTCTTTTCACAATTCATTATCCCATTTCCTGCAACGTGGGCATTTTATTCATTAAGTGTCAAAATGAAGGGCCTGACCTCCAGGAAGATAATCAGGAAATAAGTGGCAGATATAAAAGGTCTGGGTTTCCCTTAAGTGCTCACTTATTTCAGTAGCTGTGCCATGTTTTTAGTAAGCGGTGACAGAAACTAACTGTTGTTGATAATCCCAGAAACACACACAACTGCCAATCTGCACGAGCACTGTTTCTCCAAATGTGTGCTGCCTGGCATCAGCTGATTGCTTCTGCTGTGAAGTGGCAAGAATAGGACAGCATGACGGCGAAGTGATATCGCTTATTATGTAATGATGCCTAACAGCACAGCCCTTGAAATATTTATTGGAGAGAGCTAGAAGTGCAGAGAGGCCAGTCAGTGCTCTGCTGCTCACAGTGATCTCAGTGTCCACCCAGAAGTTTTCTTCTGTGTCCCTCCCACTGTGCTGACTTTGCTGACACTGAAGCAGTGGGCAGCACGGGTGGGAAAGGAGCACACAGAACTGCCTGCTGAGGATAAGCAGGGAAGGAGAAAGCAGGACTCTCTTTAGGCAAGAAGCAGAAATGGCTTCCAGTTGCACCAGGAGAGGTTTGGATGGGATATCAGGAGGAATTTCTTCATGCAAAGTGTGGTCAAGTGCTGGAACACGCTGCCCAGGGAGGTGCTGGAATCACCATCCCTGGAGGACATGTGGATGTGACACTAAGGGACATGGTTTAGTGATGGGTCTCCAAAGTGTTACAATGATGGTTGGACCTGAGGAGCTTCTCCAACCATCTAAATGATTCCTTAATTCTATGAACAGGTTGACCAAAAAACTGATGGGATTTTAGCCTCCACATTTGCCCCTCCTGGACAACATGAGCTCACAGATGTCCTATGAAGTGCCAGGGCTCACCTTGAGCTGCTCTGTCCTGTAAATGAATGTTGCACCCTCTCAACAAGGCTGCATTTTCCACATGGTGGATGACCTGATGCATGGAAAAGAGAGCTCCAGAAATGCTTGTGAAGATAGGAACGGTTCTACCTTCCACAGCAAACTTGAAAGCAGCCCAGTGATTAGCACCTGGACCTACAGATGGACCAATGCTGATGAAGAAAGAGTCGGAATAGTCCCTAGCCCAGGAGAAGGGACTTCACATGCCCTCATCAACCTAAGATGGCTCCTGCAGATCATCAGACTGCGCTGAATTTTTGGAGGGCATGGTACACTCTCTCCTGTAGAAGCTGAACCTCTGTCAACACAGAAAAGCACAAGCTGGAGGCCAAGAAGGCACAACAGGTCATATTTCCAACTTGATGGTTAGACCATAGACCTGGAGAGACATCCCTAGGATTTTGGGCCAGGTGTTGTATTTCAGGCTGTCAGTAGATTAAAAATGGGTCCACACTGCACCCAGATACACAAACACGTGCCTCTGGACTTCCCCACGAGCTGAAGTTCAGCCACAGCTGTCTTAAAAACTGAATGATGATGGAAAAACATGAGGGGTAAGTATTGCTGCCTGGCTTCCCATGTTCGCTGCCGAGCTGACCCGGTTCAAATACCTGCCAAAGCTCTATAGACATATTTCAGATGTTAAAAGCCAGCAGTGTATCCTGTGAGGAGCAAGGGTGTTACATCAGCGCAATTCTCTCTCCCCTCTGCTATAGATTTTTGCCAAATCCCATAACAGCAAAAATATTACTGCATCAAAACCAAGTAATGATTATTCAGAATACACTCACACAGAGTAACAATTAAAATAAGAGTTTGAAGATTATTTAATTAATCTGAATAATTGCTAATAACATATGGTGACTGTGCAAAAATACAACTGAATGTAGTATTTATAATATATAATATGTATATATGTGTATCGTTATATGTGTGAGTGCATCGATATAGAATGCATACATCCTGTTTTATTTATGGGGATCCTGTCAGCAAAAATTAATTTGAAAAGCTTTAATAGACATTACATTAATATACAGTAGTTTCATAAATAGCCTCATAGCTAGACAAACACTTTGCCTAATGCCATTTCATTTCTGCCAGCTGCACGTGAGTTGCTTTTCATCTGGCACACACTTTGTTATACATTATTAAACAGCCAATCAGCTTGGCCTCAGAGTTAGCATCGTGCCCCCTGCTTATTTTTTAACAAATTTCCTCTTTTCTTTTGTACCAAAGTGATTAATCATTGCAGCTAACAGCGCACTGTTTATGATCTGAGTCAGTGAGTTCAGACCATCTTAATCTCCTGTTAGGCAGGTTTTAATATGCTGGGAATTTACTTGCAAGCTTTTATTTATAGCACAGTATGCTCTCAATTTCATGTAATAACCAAAACAAAACCTGCAAATAGCACTTGATTTCTGCTCTTAATGCTTCTGACGAACTTCTATGGAAGAGAAAAGCACAACCAAAACATGAAACAGAAACTAAAAAGGCAGCATGATAAATGCTTATTTTTCAAAACTGTCTAGGTTTTTATCCAGTTGTCTAGAGATAACCTGTTGCCTTCCAATTTCTTTCTGCAGTCAGATCATTTCTGGTCTGGGTTATTTTGTACCCTCTGGTTGTCTGCAACAGTGCTTTAGATGACTGGCTTATTAAAGTGTGCCCCTCTGGGGCTTCTAACGTCCTTATTTGCAGCATCCTTATTTGCAGCATGGTTGGCAGAGAAACAGCTTTGATTTTTCTGTTAATATTACAAATATTTCTAGCTAACTCTAAGATCTATGCTGAAATGGCTGACCTCTTTTCTCTGTCATAACAGCAGTTCAAAAGACTCTTTTATTAAGCCAAGTGCCTGACCATTATTGTTTTTTATTGTGCTGTAGTTTTGTATAATATTAAGGGAAATGATTTGAGGGAAAAGATAAAACACCAAATGGATTTAGTTATCAAAAACTTTATAGTGTTTCATCCTGCTTCAGGAGCATCCTTAAAGGATATTTTGGGAGGATTTTTATTCTTTTCTTGGCAAAAATTGCATACTCATTACAATGCCCTCCATCACTTGGGCAGTGTCAAGGACTACAGGCTGGAGATCTGAGTTTGCTTAAGCAAGTGCTGAGCAGGGCAGAGGCTGGGTAGCTCTAGAGGCTGATTAGGATGAAACAGGAATGAGGGTGCAGAGACAGGGCTGCTTTGCTGCTTTCCCAGGGCAGGGAGATGTGGGGTGGACACAGCCGAAAAGGCAGCACACAATGTTTCAGATTGGTGGTCAACGAAGTTAGGGAGCCAGCTCTGCAGGGCTTTGGGCAGTGACCCAACACGTGCCCATCACTGAGGTTCTTCTGGTTTTCCTGGGTGTAGAAGAAACAAGTAGGATCCAGGATCTTTCTCCCACTGGTCACTTTCACAGTAGCGTGTCTGCTTTTGGCTTTATTGCATGTATTTTAACTTGATATTTCTTCATCCTCACATTTTGTTCCTTTATCCTAAAGCCCCAATGAGCATTTTAGCATGACACCCAAGCTCGTCTATGATGGTGCTGCAGTTGGGATATCAGTGGTTCACTCTAATTTATGCTTTCTCATGTTCTTGAGCTTCTTTCAAAGGCAGAAGATCATTATAGACTCTAAACTTGTGTTCTCCAGTTTTCTTCTTCTAAGCATTGTCAACCAGATGACAATTGGAGTGCAATTGTGATTTTGTGGTACTATAACTTGTTTCTTTTTGTTGCTGTTGTTGAAAATTTTTCCCATTTACCTCTACACAACAAACAAGTTTTCATCCCTTTTAGCTTTAGTCATAAAAATGTTCATGTCCCATTTCAGTCAATTGACTGGAATCCCTCTGTAGTCAGTAGGGAGAGAGACATCTCCAGAGTACAATTTGTCCTATCCTTTCTCCCGTGACATGAGGAGATTAAATTAATAATGTAGATTAGATATCTATCATAAAATAACTACAACAAGGTGAGATAAATTTCATCTCCACTCATCACTTAACACTCATGTAGTAAAAAACATCTTATTTTAAATGCTCTCATTTGCTTTACGTTTCGGTGAACCTGTATAATTTAACATGTTGCACTTAGAACAAGGAACTTATTAGTGACTTCACTTTTAGAAATCTAATAGACATCTATCAACTTGTGTAGAGATAGCAAGATGAGTAATAAATGTTACAAGAACAGCTTTAGGCATTGCATATTAATAGCTGTGGCAGGATTGACTTGCAGCGGCTTGGTTCTATGATCAGCAACAAGATAATTAGTAAAATTATCCTGCAAATTCATTATCTTGATTCCTTCCACTTGTGCATTTTATTCATAACATGCCAAAATGAGGAGCTTTGCCTCCAGACAGACAATCAGAATATAAGTGTCAGACACAAACGGTCTGAACATTCTTTAAATATGCTTTTCTAACTGTGACCTTAAATATTCTCCATGATACTGAGGAATTTACAATTGTTATTGCAAACAGAAGAAACTCTAATTTTGAAGTTGTGCATTTTATATGTTTTCTCAAACTTTACCTCTATGTTGGGATAAATTACTTAAACATTAGATAGCTCTAGAGCAAATTGGTTAGTTTCTGGCATAGTCCAAATTCCCTAAAGTTTTGTGCATCACTCTCCACTTTCCTTGTCCTCCCACCATCCAGATATGAGAGGCAGCTGAACTATATTGTGACTCTCTTCAACCCATGTATCTAAAGTTTTTTGGTTTTTTTGAGCTAAAACTACAGTGCAGGAAACTTGCACGTACTGATGCACACAAGGCCACTATCTGCTCAGAAGGAATGCAGAGTTCAGCATCAATGAGCGTTTCACCAACCCTTTCTATGTCTGTTTTGCAAGGAGTGCTGAAGCTGGATTCCTGAACATTGAACTCTGGAGTCAGTGAGCTAGAGTAGGCGGCACCATGAAGGTGATTCATGGCAGGAGCCAAACTTGTTGCACACCAGAGACATAGCACAGTACTTGGCTGGAATGACCCTGCAGCCATCTGGTTACAAAAACAGCCACAGAGCGGACGTGAGATGGATAGGAATGGCTGGAGTGGATAGGTGTATAACCAGCTACACTTTTACCTCTGCTGGCTTCAGCATTTAATTGCCCTTATCTTTGCCTCACAGATTGCTCCATTTTCATATAGTTAACACACTTCCAATTGTACGATTCTTAAAATGCTTTTATCCTGGGACACAAGCCCCATAAAAATGCATTTCCCAAGACAGCAGTGCTTAAAAATCCTTGCTTTGTTTTTCAAAGACTCCTAAGTTTTTACTTGGAAGACATGATTTTATCATTACTGTAGGAAAACTCATACTCAGGATGACAAATGGCCTTAAAAATTTAGTAAGAGTGGTTTTGTGGAAAAGTTGAGGACATTCACATGGTATATAGTTATTGTTAGGTACTTCTCACTCACCCCAAAACCTGCAAAGCTCCTAGAATGTCTGCATTGATAATCCTATGGCACATGGCCAAAATAAAGGTCCTACTGGTTTTTGAACAGACAGTACAAGATGAGTCATGCACCAGCCCGTTTTTGTGTGTGTTAAGCTTGCCAGTACTTGCATACTCTGTTTAGCTGGCATGGCTTTTGCAATGCCATATGACTTCTGAATTAGCTTTTGCCAAGTGAAACGTGTTAAGAAGGGACATTCTCAAGCTCAGCTCACAGCCTTGCGTGTCTGCAAAGCTGCTGCAGTGAGAAATGATGCTGGGGACTATGTTACAGTGCTGGGGTGGGCTTGCCCCTTCCCCAGCATCATGGGTGCAAGTGATAACACACCAGAACCAAAGACTGTGTTGTGTTTTAGCTCAGAACTCCCTCTCCCTGTCCATCCAATCCATGTGCTTTCCACTGACCAAAAGGCCCAGAGGAAGGGGTAAAAATGGAGATTCCTACTGAACTATTTTAAATCAAAGCTCACTGAAATTACCCCAAAAAGAAAAAATAAAGAAAAAAAAGAAGAAAGGAAAAAAAGTCAATGAAAGCTTAAATGACAAAATACAGAAAGGTATACGCACCATGGAAACAATAACTGATACTGAAAATCCTTTACAGAAGGGACCGTTTGATGATTTGAGGAATCTGCCTATGTATAATTTATGAATTCCTTATGTCTGTTTTTTACTGTGTAATGCTTTATACTCTGGGTACTTTGAAGGCAAGGAAAAGAATTTAATGCCTGTGCACGAACAGGTTAATAGCTAAATACTATCAGCACCTGTACAGATTTTACTCAAGGAAAGGAAAAGGTTAAGGGCCTTTTTATTTTTTCCCCCGCCCCTCCATGGTGGGCTAGAATTAGACAATGGGAAATCTCAGACAAGAGGAGAAAAATATCAGATAGTAATCCCAAGTCTTAAAAAAGAGCACAGAGCCTAAGTGACTCTGGTGAGCCCCCAGGGAACCAGAGACAAAGGCAGCTTGTTTGGGAGGAGATAGCCTGGGGGCAGCTCTCTTAGGAGGAGAGACACCAGGCAGGATGAAAGGGGCTGCTATCCAGAAGAGCAGGAGAAGGAGAGTCAGCTCAGCCTGGAAGATGGGGTGGAAATGTCATGTATGGAGTAAGGGAGCTGAGGAGTGGCAGCAAAAATCAATGAGAAAATTTAGGCAAGGTAAAGTGTACACTTCTGTTGCTTTGTTAGAGATGTACACCATTTCTCTAGCTAAAAGGGTAAAAAAACCCAGAACCCACCAAATTATTGTTTTGGAACAACTGCAGAATTTGCATGTCTGCCTGCAACAGTGGTAACACACTGCAGAAAATCATAGAATCATAGAATCGTTAAGGTTGGAAAATACTTCTAAGACCATCAAAAGTCCAACCCACAGCCCATCATCACTATATGCGCTAACCATGTCAGAAATGTGAAGTACACAACAAATGTTGGTGGACTCCTCTGGCTAAAGGAAGCTTGCCTATGCATTGGCCCTAGCAGGCCCAATCACAGCAGGTTGAAGACTGTCTATCCACTTAGGAAAGGTCTAAAGAGCCTGGAAATGGAACTCATGTCTCTTTTCCCAGAAAAAAATCTTCAAGTCTCCTCTTTTTTTGCATTATGAGACTGCTGCACCTTTCAGCTTCAGCATCAGATGAACAAGAGAGGGAACTAGCTGCCACGGCAGCAACTATATTTAGCAGTCTATTCTGCTATTGATGCATATATACCTGGCTCCTGTTGACTATAATGAGAATTACACTGACAAACCACAAGGAGAAAAGACCTTTTAGGATTCAGTTTGTACTGACAAAATGTCTAAGGAAAATTACCCTCTTTTGGACCGTACTAAATTATTCCAGCTTTTCATTAATACTCATTACATTTCTAATAAGCTAGCATTTTTAGAAAAAAAAAATAGTTTTCACTGACAGAAAAAAGCCATTCAGATAAATGAAGAAAATGTTTACTCAACTTAGTAGGAGTAATTTTCTTTTTTGGTATTCAATTCAGCATCAGGATTTGAAGTCCACAAAGGTTGGACCAGAGTTTTTTAATAGGATCCTTCACATTTACACTGGCATATGTTGAAAACTTGGGGTTATAATGAACCATTACATATGCATATGTGCAATGCTAGGAAAATTAATAATGTCTTGAATGTGTTCGATATTTGTTCAGCATTCATGAGTAAATAGCAAATAACTTGACAAAATTCATGAGAAAAAGCATGTGTAAAACCCACATAGCTGGAAATAAACTTTTTTACTGCATGATGCCCACTTTCTCTCCCACCAAGTTATTGTCATTGCTGTGAACAACTTCTTTTCCCCACAGGCAGAGGCTTAGAAGTTCTATATAAAATTACATGTTTTTCAACTGAAGTTTGTATTGAAGCCTTTTTAGGTCCCAGTTATTTTAAGCATAGTCAATGTTATTGTAAAATATATGTATTTACAATTAAATTAATTCACAGGCAAAAATGAACCTTCTAGAAAATATAAAAAATGTGATGGTTTATGACCATCTTCACTTTAACCCATGCAATGGTACTGTCTGGAGGATGGAATTTAGAATTCCATTATTTAAGTCTATATCAATAATTTGTTGGTGAAAATAATTTGATCTTTTGCAAGTACCTCAGTTTTGAAGCATACCTGACAGCATTTTACTTCATAATCTACCATGTCCGAAGTAATTCTATAAATGACAAATCTCGACTAAACATAATAAATGGCATTTAGCACTAATTGTAAAGGACAGATACTATGGAATATTTTTTGGTCAAAATATGATTAGTAATCAGTCCTTCTTAAGACATTCTATTAACTTGGAGCACATTGAATCATGCAGGCCAATGATTGTGTACATTCTTCCCTTTCCTTCAAAAGCAGTTGTTACTTTTCATTTTCAAACACAACACAACAACTAAATACAGTAAGCTACAATGGCAAAAAGATGTCAAAATATATGGAATTAAAAGATTTCCAGTTGCAACTTTTGCAATGCAGCTAGCACTGTATTCTCCAAGGCCTTTGAGATTTTGTACAAGGCTGAAGGAAGCCCAGCACATAGCACAGAAAAGCTAGACCACGGCCACCCTAATGCACTGAGGGACCACAAACCCAAACACTGACCCACAATTGCCTGTATCATTACATTATTCACATCAGAATGGTTTAGACCTTGGCTAAGTCTTGCAGACAAAATCCATGCATGCCCAGGGGCCATTCCCCACAGGCAGAACTCTACTTTGTGGCTGTAAGAGAGTTCAGCATTTTGGACACGAGCCATGCTATGCTGACTGGCCTCAGGGCAAGAGAACAGTTATTAGTCCATTTTATTTATTAGTACAGACGTTGCTATGGAATATTCTTGAAAGTGATTTAATTTCCTTTTAGCAGGCTCCTCTTTTCTCCCACAGTTTCCTTAATTGGTCTTTCTGCCAAGTGAAGCTAACTTTTAACTCGTGTGTTACTTCTAAATATGATTAAACAAGATTAATAAGAGAATATTTGTCTCAACCTCCCTCAGACATAAACAAAGAGCTCACACTTCCTGGGTAAAACAAAAATGGGGACACACAGTGGGTGAGTTCCCACCGACCAGTTGTGGAAAATCAGACACCACACAGAAATTTAGAAATTTTTGTGATGTAAGAGCCATCCATAGGGCTGTCACCCTCAGGGCTCAATGTCTGCTGGGTAAATCAGGGCTGAATGATAAGCGTACCATATAACAGCATCTTGTTGCATTGCTCTAGTGATTCAGCTTTCTTAATACACAATTTAATAAAAAAACAAACAAACAAACACAACAGAACAAGCGCTTTTCAAATTATTTATAAATTGTATAGAGGAAAATATACATTGCAGATGAAAGACTCCGCCACCACAAGGTTTACTGGAGGATGCCTTAATCTCAAGTCATGTCTCTTTTGTGGTCTCACTTCATCTGAGTAAATCTTACCAAAGAGATAGAAAGAAGGCTGCTTTCTAAAGCTGACAGCTGAAGACACCAAACCCCTGGCTCATAGCAGTGTGAGTATGTATGATTATCCAAATTTTTAGGACAGATAGTGCACATCCTTTCTGGTATTAATATGCATAATTCTGTTTGCCTCCAAGGAACTGTGGCATGGATAGACAAAAAGAGGACCTCTTTGGCCCTTTGCCATTAATAACAAGGAATCATTTATCTTTATTTGAACAAGATAGTGATGGTGCCTCTTTTCCAGCTTTGTGAAGCACTCTAAACAGAGGGAAAAATTATTCAGTATTTTACTGTATTATTTTGGTACAGCAGAGAGCTGGATAGTTCATCCTGGATTCTCTCTCACCTTGTCAAATAACAGGGTGTACATGCTCACTACAAAACAGCAATTTGGAAAATTAATTCCACCACATTAGCATGGTAGCATTTCACCAACTCTTTTAAAACAGCCTGCCTCTTCCTAATACAAATCCATCACACATCAGCTACTTCTGCTCTAAAACGAATGTGAGTTTCTTTCCTCCTATTCAGTTCAAAACAGGATGTATTTTGCTGTACTTGAACATGTCAGTACCTCAGTACGCGACTGGCTCATGTCATTGAAAGTGCTTTGCTCCCCATCAGGACCCAGGAGACTGAAGCAGAGGTTACCTCTGAGTGGGATTTATTCTAAGTCTTCTTTTCATCATAAGGGTTTCTAATTTGATCTCCTATTTCCACTAAACTATTTATGTATTTTTTTTTGCCTTTTTAAAGGGGTATTTTTCATTGACACTGAGATTCATTATGTTCAAGGTTTCAATAAGCAGCGTGCAGCAGACTATGCATAACAGCATGTACTACAGACCTCAAAGTGCTTTGACACACCATTTCCAGCAACAACAGTGACAGCAGCAAAAATCCAAGTGTGGCAATTCAGGGGGTCTGCTGATTTACAACTAATTAACAGCTGGCTGATGTTATCACTGTTAGTATTATACTTCATAGACATTCTACACAGTACTCTGTACCTGAGACTACATGCTAATGGCCAGGAGAGAAACATTTACAAATCTGGATTTGATTAGTGGGCTACAAATGTTCACTGACAACTGAAACACATGACAGAGGTAGTGGCACTGAGGGACATGGTTAGTGGGCATGGTGGTGATGAGCCGACAATTGGACAAGATGATCTTAGTGGTCTTTTCCAGCCTTTATGATTCTATGAACATGGGCAAAAAAAGGATGTGACATGCATGGTGCCCAAACAAGGAGCACTTTCAACTCAGATATGATGGTGGTATCTAACAGGTCACCTGGAGAGATACTCAGATGATCTGAGAAAGCCAGCATGGTGCCACCTAGAAGGGACAAAAGCTATGAAAAGTGAGAAGTATCCCCACAGCCTTTTGTATAGACAAGGAGGTGATAAAGAGAAAGGCAGTAGAGGACAGACAAAGAAAGGCCAAGGCACCAGAAGCAGATGGTGTACCCTGAAAACTGCCAAGTTGTGATGAGTCAGGTGATGACAGCGTACAAAGGTATGCATATTCTGCAGTCACTGCAGTTTATGTGAACAAAGCAAAAATATCTCTATGTAGCTCTGGTATGGTTGTTAATTTTGCTATAGCAAGACAAGGTACTATATGAACTGCAAATTCTCACTGAAAAGCTGGATAGGCTCCAAGAAGAGTGCCTGATGAAGTTCCACAGTGCTGTTATCCATATCGCCAGTGGTACCTACCTGGCTGGCTGAGGGAAAGCTGATATAGAGAAATCACACACAGTCACAGAATTTCAGGGAATGGAAGGGACCTTGAGAGATCATCAAGTTCAATTCCCCTGCTAAAGCAAGTTTCCTACAGTAGGTTCCACAGGTAGGCGTCCAAATGGACCCTTAATATCTCCAGGAAGGAGACTCCCACAACCCCTCTGGGCAACCTTTTCCAGAGCTCTGTCAACCTTACCATAAAGAAGTTCTTTCACGTTAGTATGGAACTTCCTGTGTTCAAGTAACAGGCCTTGTTCTATTGCTACTCACCTCCAAGAAGAGCCTGGACTCACCTATTTGTTCCCCACCTCCCTTTACATATCTATGAACATTTTTCAGATCCCTAGCTGCTGTAGAAAAGAATCATAGAATCATTTGAGTTGAAAGGGACCTCTACAGCTAGACCAAGTTGAACAGTGCCCAACCCAGTGGGTTGCTGAATGTCTCCAGGGATGGGGCAGCCAACACCTCTATGGGCAAAAGGTACTACACAACAGAGGTGGATGTTATGGTGCCCTAAGAAGAGCAACATTAAGAGGTGAGTACTGGGGATTGAGTCAGTTGACTTATGGCTTAATATTTCTGGGTTATAGTGTCTTGGGTGAAATGATAAAATATGACAGTGCACCCAATGCTTTTCCATTTTTTTGAGCAAAAAATACAAGAAGAATGAATGACAATGAAGAGATGCAATGAATAGTATATTTCAGTCAAAATAGTGCCTGATTTGCTCTGAAGGCAAAGCAGCGTTATGAAAGTTCTGGAAGATTACAATGAAAATAAATGATATTTTATTCCTCTGATACATTTTTAATACAATTCTATTACTTCAGAGTACTTTTGTACTCTATAAGACTGAACAAGAAAGACAGTGTCAGCAAACTGGGGCTTCTTTTGGGTTTTCTAACCTTCCCTCTCCAACATCTGCAATTGCTGCATTCCCCCTGCAAGTTCTCCAGGGGATTCCCCTGGGCTCAGTCACAAAAGTCAATCTGAATTTCCTCATTAAGGTGCTGAGCTGAGAGGAACCTCCTCATCCTCCTTCCTGACTGCCACAGACTGCTCTGCTCACAGAGGTGGCTCTTGATCTGCATGCCCATACTTGCGCAGAGCAGTAAAGTGGGTCTCATTCCACCTGTAGGCTTTTCTCTCCACTTTGGAAAGCAAGACGAGTGGCTAGAAATATATGGCTGATTACCATATTTGTGTTCTGTAATTCTTCACATGTCTGACTCCACCAGGAGCTTAACTGAAGCCAGTGGGATCTTACAGTCATTAACATTTACAAGGCAGCAGTTCACAGTTGTTGAACTAACAACCTACCCCTAAGAAACTGATTTTTCTCCCCTCTAAGTATTGACACGTGCTCTGCTGACTGTGATGCTTATTCTCAGTGACAGCGTGTTTGGTAGGAATTCGTGTTTTCACAGGATTTGTCTTGCGCAGACAGTTTCTAATTTACCTCTGCTCTTGTTTTAATTCAATCAGCTGATGGAGTGCAGCTGATCTCACAGCACATATGGCTGTTCAGGTTGGAAAAAACCCTGAATACTTGATGGGTTGATCCTTAATGCTTTCTGCCAAAGAATTAGCAAGCCTGTTAATGAGCCAAGGGATCCCAAGTGGGAAAGGGGAAAAATACAGAATTAGATGCTGTTTTCATTCTTTTTTTTTTTTACATTGCTCAAATGAAGATTGCTGTGTTTTACGTACGCTGACTGGTTTTACAATGTAGAGAAATTCAAGTGCATCCATCACACTTAAAAGGATCTGTTTTCATAAGTGGATGTTCTGTGGCCACAGTGAGTCACAAACTATTTGCAAGGTCACCCAAGGTCATTCACCCTGCCCAGGAGGCTTGGGCACCCTCACTGGTGTGTCTGCAGCTGCAGTCCCAGTCCTTTCATTGTGTTCCCCACTTATTTTTATACCTTTCCTGAGGAAACCTTACCTGTCCTCCACCTCACACACCACCCTGCCTCCCCACCATCTCAAAGGAGGTCAATTCTTCTGTGCTGACAGGCTGAGTCTGCTTTCCCACCGGCCCATTGCACAGTGCTTCTGTTGCTCTCTTCCATCAGCTTCCTCCCATCACTATATCCTGCAGCCACATGGTATTTGCAGTCCAAGTGCTTGACACTATGTACACCTCTCTCCAATTCAGTGACACCTCTCACGTCAACCCAAAAAACAAAGGGAATTCAAAAGGACCATCTTTAATAATTAAGAGTTCAGATTGCCTGTCGGTTTCTTTTCACTGCAGCGCTAGGAAATAACAGCTAAAGCTATAAGAGCAGCCAGATCAATCTCAAACCACTTATCTTACAAATCCTGAATTGCCTACATCCAGCACTCAACCTTTCTCCTTAAATCCATTGCAAATACACTCAGAGTGTATCAGATATTAGTTGCAACAGTTAACTTAGTGGAGTGGCAGAACTTCTTCTGCTCCCATTTTTTGCATGTACTACAACAAATTAAATATTTACTCCAAATCCCGCCAGTAATGACAGAATATACAGTTACACACATACAAGCAAATAGAAATCAGCTAAAATTATGAAGCTCAGTTAGCAAGCCTGTGTTTCAGGAGAGGCAGGGAATAGATCAGCTTTGGAGATATTTCAGTAATTCAGGCAGCAACTGATCATAGCAGTGTGGAATTAAGGATATCTGAAGAGTTTTAACTTCTATTTTCTGCCTCAAACTTTTCTAGCACGTCCTCCATCTACAATGCGAAAGCTTAAAAGGAATTACTTTTTATAGCTACACTCAAATAAAGCATCTTTTCTCTCTCAATTTGATATTACATCTGCAACTTGGTCTTACTACATAGAATCATAGAATGATTAAGGTTGGAGAAGAGCTCTCAGATCATCCAGTCCAACCACCAGCCCGCCCCCACCATGCTCACTGACCATGTCCTTCAGTGCACACAGATCTTGAATGCCTCCATGGATGGTGACTCCACCACCTCCCTGGACAGCCTGTGCCAATGCCTCACTGCTCTTTCAGAAAAGAAATTTTTCCTAATACCTAACTGAACCTCCCCTGGGGCAACTTCAGGCCATTCCCTCTTATTCTATCACTGTTACATGGAAGAAGAGGCCAGCACCACCTTGACACAACCTACTTTCAGGTCATTATAGAGAGACGTAAGGTCTCCCCCGAGTCTCCTCTTCTCAAGACATAACAATTTAAGCTATTTATACTGAAGACTCTCCTTATAAGTTTCTCTATCCTTGACATGTGTGCCTGCAGCTGTACAGAGAAGTCACTACACTTTGAAGAAGCTGCTATGAATTAGTGCATGGCATTAGATTAGGTACAGGATTCCTGCAGAGATTATAAACTCAGCAGGAGTCCTTACAGCAGCTCCAATCTCAACAGGGTTACTGTGTTGTTAATCAACCTCCTTCAGGACTCGAAGCAGTTCTGCGCTTCAGTTCTTGGGGGCTTTGCTTGGAAGCTGCAGTTCTGCGTAGAATGATCTGTCAGTTTACAAAGTCTACAGAGCTTTGATACACTCAGTAAAACACATCAAAAAAGGCTTGACTTAAGCTGTGGCACCCTGTGTTACACATAGACTGCACAAAACATATACAACCTTCTTGACATGGTTGGTGCAAAATAAGATTTAGAGATTTTCAAGCTATGCCTAAAATGATTTGGAAGCTCAGGCCCAGATGTTAGCTCTGGTCAGGTTTTGAAACTTGCAGGTGATAGGATGCACAAACCAGCCCTCACCTCCTCCCACACAGTAGGGGGAACTGAACACGGGGAAGAAGTCAGAGTAGGTGTTGGGCACACTTTCTATCACCCTTCATCTTGACAGGCAAATGAGGACATATGGCTTACCATGAAGTGTCTGTTCTATGCAAGAGCCACAGCATGGCCTGGGCAGGGGGGACACTGTCTAGGAAGAGAGGCTGCTTTCTGCTTCATCTTGTGGAAGAGACAGTTATGATGGTATTAAATTTGTAAACAACTTCTTCCTTTCGCTGATGTTATGTTAATTATGAAAGGGAGAGTGTCCCTTCCTGTTATAAACATGCTTATTTGTGATGTTTGAAGAGCTATCTTTTCTGAGGGGAATGGAAGGATTGCAGCTTTCTTGGATTTTTACAAAAAGACAAAAGAGAGCAGGTGGGTGTATCTGACCTGACTGGGTTGTACAGGGGACCTGTGAACAATGCTCTCAGAAATGTGGTCTGATTTTTGGCTGGTCCTGTGTGGACCCAGGACTTGGACTCAACGATTCTTACAGGCCCCTTCCGATTCAGGTTATTCTATGATTCTATGTGGGACAGAAATGTTTAAGCATGAAAAACAGGTATACACCTGACACCACCACTGTTTTTTCCACAGTCCTTGTGAAAAAGGAGGCTCTTAAGAGAGGATCTGAAGGTAGGTATGAAGGGAATTGGGAAAGTGTTTAATGCTCTTCCCAGATCTGACAGGAAACATGGAAGAAATTAATTAATGTAAAATTTAACACATTACTGAGTGCTCCAAGCTGGCATCACTGTGATAGCTAAGTGGTAGCTAATGTGTCAGCACTTGGGTAGACTCGAGGCCTTAGAATTGAAGACAAGTAACTCTGCTTGACATGATAGAGAAGGAGATGGAAGTGGTGAGATGCAAAGAAAAATGTAATATGGGCAAGATATCAAGCAAGGATTATGATCCACACAGCAGAATTAATGGATGTGGACAAGACTGCACCAAGAAAAGGATGTTACAGTAATCAAGTTTAATGAGAATTCAGACCAGAATTAGTCCTTTGTGAACAAAGAACTTCAGTTAGAAATGCTGTGGAGTATTAGTCTGCAGGATGTGAGGGAATTTCAAAGCGATACTCAGGTTACAAACATAGAGGATGGGCAGATTGGAGAGGTTATCCATGAAGACAGAGTGTGAGGACATAATATTAAGGGTGGAAATGGTGTACTCTCTACTTTCACGATGTTAATCCTCAGCAGACAGTGAGATACTGATGTTAAGAGTGGTTTTCAAGCTCTAAGTACTACTTAAACTGACCCCTACCTCCTGCCCTGTAAGGAGACAGTGTCTCAGCTTTGAAAGCCTCACGTGTCTCTTGGCATCCTTTAAAGACTTCTGAACACGAATCTGAAGAATGCTAAATCAGAAAGAAGTTGGTAAAGGTACAAGAAGCTGGGGGAACTAGCAGGACATGGGACATAGTGTTCTGCAGATCAACTTTGCAGTCCTTGGCAGGAGGAGATGTATCGTGCAGCTCCTCAGCCAGGTACCCTGGTAGGTACTTTTGTTCTTAGGCTGCATTCTCCAGGGAGAGACAGGATTGTAGCCAGCACTATGACCTATATGAAGTGAACAAGAGGTTTTGGGAAAGGTGCTTCTATTGAATTGATTCATTCAACTTTTAAGCAAAGTGAAATAATTTTTTAATAAATCCTGATGAGCAAAAGGGTCCTATCCATCCAAGGGTGTGTGGCACGTTTCATCATGAAGCTTCACAAAAATATTTATTGAGGAGGATTTACTGTGCCTGAGACAAAGAAGAGAGAAAGAAACTGTGTTCACCAGTTTGAAGATGTACCTTACAACTGAGGGCCATGTGGTGCATTCTGCACTATATGGGAACGTATGAGACTAGAGTCTTATATATCCATGTTCCTACAAATGGAAGAAACCACATTTTCTCCACTTTTGAACCACTTGAACAATTTGTATTTAAGGTAAAAAAATGACTTTTTTTGGCTGTTATTTTAAAAAGTCTATACATAAAAAATGGGTGAATGAGACTCACGTCACAATCTCAGTGCATCGTGAAAAAGCTCTCTTGAATTACACTATCCACTGCTAACTTGTAACAAAAGAATAGGGATTGAGTCTAAGACTTGTTGGATATGCAATTAAGTCCTACAACAGCCTACTTTGTAAACATTTGCTAAGTAAAAGCTCTGCCAGTGAAGTCATAAGCAATCCATCATAATCACCCTTCAATAAACTCTCTGTCCAGTTCAAGAATTAAAAGCTGCATTTAACATATTCATGGAGAATGGAGAAATGCCTTTAGAAACAACAGTCTTAATGCACTGCTAATCTCTGAACCAAATATTTATAGCTCTGTAGTTTATAAACAATCTGAAATATTCGGGTAGTGGATGTCCAAGAGGTGGATGCACACACAGTAATAGAGAGGTATTGCCATTCCATCCACCTGGATTGATGTTTTGCTATTATGTCTGAATTGTCAAATTATTCTATCAGTGTAGAAAGAGAATTGAAAAGAACAGGAATTAAAATACATGGAAATGGTTCACTGTTTATTAGTTTGTCTGCTTCAAAAAATAATCAATATCAAAGTTGATTCAAGCCGAGATCTGTCCAGATGTGTATTAATTTGGTCCATGAAAATAGACTAGAAATTACTAAGATAAAAGAAATAATAATGAAATATGAAAATAACTGCAGATTTTGCACATTGTCATTATATAATGGACATAATGGAGATAATGACATTACATAATGGATTCTAATTAAATCCAGGTGGAAAATGACCTTCCTAGACCTCCCTTCAAAATTAAGATTTTTGACAGTCATGATTAATGGAAACATGCACTTTGCATGGTTTGTAAACCTGAAACATCGTTGTACATTTCAGTTTATAATTTATCCCATTATCTGCTTCTGCATGCATGAAGGTCAGCTGTACTGGCACAAAGTAGCAGTGAAAGCCAGAGGCGCTGGAAGGTTGCTTACACACATTTTCAATCACAGAATCATAAAATCATAGAATCATCAAGGTTAGAAAAGACCTACAAGATCATCCAGTCCAACCGACAATTCTTTTATTTGGTAAATAATTTTGCCTATTTGTTCCTTAGAAAGATGACAATCAAAATGTAATATATTTAACAGCAGTAATTGCAATATTTTTGTTGTTCTCTTGCCTTTTTAAGTGAACAAAATGGTCCTAGAAGAAAGGGTTTTAATTTTTAAAAATTCCTACCCGCAATATTTCTTCAATGCAGCTGTTATCTCCTGTTCCACTGTCCTGTAAACAAAATGAAAGTACAGTTTGTTTGTGTTTTAAAAAGAAATAACAAATAGCAGGTTGAGGACACGGTTGTCACATGAAATATATTCAAAATTCTGTTACAGTTTCGAAATGAGGCCAAGTCTTTCCAGCCTCTGAATGCTGAACTGCTGAAAATTCTCAAATTATTCCCTGTCACCACCACAGGAAGACGCAATATTTGCAGTGTTTACATGTGATTGGCACATATTTGTATAAATGCATATGATTTTGTTTATGCCACTTTTGGGTGTGTTCCATGCAGTTTCAGATAGACTGCTTATAAATAAGCATAAGCAAAATGGTTATTGTCTGTACATAGATCCAATATGTGCATTTATTTATATAAAATAAATAACATCTGTCTGTATCCTCTGTGCAGAAAAGTTTCTGCAGTGACACTGCCTATGTGAAGTCTAACAGTACATAGGGTAGCTGTGATGCTGAGGGGAAAGCTGCAGGGGCAGCCACCCTGAGCACCAAACGGGCAGCAAAGTAGTTGTGAGAAGATGATGACTTAAAATGATGACCCATAAACCAATCCTGCATGTTTTGAGTTTGAGGATGCATATGAATTCAGCTCTCATGAATGGCACAGTCACTAGGAAATATCTCTTCTTAGAAAGAGAGGTGAGGCAGTGGCACAGGCAGAGAGGTGGTGGAGTCACTGTCCCTGGAGGTGTTCAAGAGCTGTGTGGATGCAACACTGAGAGATGTGGTTGGTGGACATAGTGGAGATGTGTTGATGGTTGGTTTAGATGATCTGAGAGGTCTTTTCCAACTTGATGATTCTGTGACTATGATTACAGAAAGGGGAAATCAAGGATATGGCAGAACAGCTACCTGTACTGATACCATCCAGCTCATGTCTCTCCTACATGCTTAGTCTGGTTGCTCACTAGAACCCAAACTAGTGCCAGCAAAAATGAGATTGATTATGGTCCCATTGCCCATGCTCCCACGGCACTGCCCAGCACAACTAGGAAAAGGGGGTACACCACAATGCTGGGATGGGATGGAGCTACTGATGCTGAGGGGCTACCCTTCTCTATCAGGTCTCCAGAAGATACAGGTGGCTGCTGCATGTAGTAAATTTTCTAGGGATTTATCTCACCATACAAAATTTTCTGTGTAAACTTTCTAGGGATTTATCTCACCACACAAAATTTTCTGGCAGATACCAAGATGAGCACCAGCCATCAACAAGTCATTGCCAGAGAGATGGCTGATGGTATCTCAGGAGGAGAGTTGTAGAGGGAGGTGATCCTTCCCCTCTAGTCAACACTGGTAAGGCTGCAGCTGAAGCACTGTGTCCAGTTCTGGGCCCCCTCCAGTACATGGAAGACAGGGGCATACTGGAGAGAATCCAACAAAGGGCCTCTGAGATGATGAAGGAACATAAGAAAAAAAACAAAACAAAAACAAAGGAACTTGATTTTCCAATATGCTGAGTTCTTACCACCTGGAAAATGGACTTCTCTGAAGCACCTGCATTTGTTGTCCATATGCCCAACAGACACAAACAATGCCATCAGCCTGTTTGTGCAAGACAAGGCCCTGGACACCCTGAATGCCGCTTTCCAGCCTGAATAGTGTCACAGAGGAGGTTTGAATTCATGGCCTCCCACAGCATAAACAGTTATAACCAAGGTCAGCAGTACCACAGTCTTGCAGATGCAAAGGAACAATCTATGTTGCATAATTTTTTGTGGCTCTTATTTCATGTCAATTCATAAAAAGTCACAATTCAGCACTCCTGCTAGATCTTTGCTCAATATGGCCCCTGATTTTTAGACAAATGAACTGTGCTAACTCTTGGTGAAACACATCCTTTCAGCTTTACAGCCTCAGGGAACGATGAACCACTGATATCAAAGAGAAAGGAACTAAGCATACCACGAAGTCAGCCGTTGGAGAACTATTTGTATACTAATGTTAAAGAGCAACTGCAGTCCCCCACGAGCAGTCCTCTTCTCACTGCACCCCTGTCCCTATAAGATGCACAATGTTCCCCAACTTCCCTGCTGCTGTGATGCAAGAAAATAGCTCCCGGTACCAATGAAGCTAAAAAGACCAACAGAAACATGCATACAGAAGCAGCACAACAGTCTCTGGATAATTTAGAATTTTAAAATTTGTATTAGCAGTTTTTACTCAGCTCTTCTCTGTTCCCTATATTTTATAATTTTCCTTTCCCAAAGCCTGGTCTGTGATCTTCTGGAAATTGTTGGTGAGTGGTATCTCTCAGTGGTCCATTCTGGGATCAGTTCTGCTTAATATCTTTGTTAATTACGTAACAGTGGGAGCAATTACACCTTCAACAAGATTGTGGATTATGCCAAACTGAGTGGTACAGTTGATATGGCAGAAGGAAGGGATTGTAGTGATAGAACAAGAGTTAATTGTTTTAAATGAAAACTGAGGAGATTTAGATAAGATATAATGAAGAGATTTTTCACTCAGAGGCTGGTAAGGTGCTGGCACAGGCTGCCCAGAGAAGCTGTGGTGCCCCATCCCTGCAGGCGCTCAAGGCCAGGTTGGATGGGGCCCTGGGCAGCCTGAGCTGGTGGGGGCAGCCCTGTCCATGGCAGGGGTTGGGACTGGTTGGGCTTTGAGGTCTCCTTCAGCCCAAAGCATTCTATCATCTATTCTGTGATCCCACTAACAAGAGTGGGAAGTGTAAAACAACCATCCTGTACATGTTGTTTACAAAGCAAATAATCTGCTTGACCTCAAGTTCATTGCTCTCCGCTGTCATCTTACTCAAGGAGGCATGAGATGACTTAGCACCTTATGCTGTGTCTATACGATGCATTGATGGTAAAACAGAGCTCGTTACTTTTTTGTAAAGGCAAAATGACTGAGGGTAAATTTGACAGTAGGCTATTTAGAAGGAGGTTCAAAAACAAGCTTCTATTTCAAAACGAAATATCCCTCCTAGAAGTGTAATGAAATAAGCCTGCAAATACTCGTCAGCAAAAAATTATTCTTTCCATTACCATAGAACTAAAGCCATAGCTATTCTCCTCAGTACATATCTCTGGGCAGAAAGTAAAAATATTTCAACACCTCTCTCTTTGTATGATCACAATGCCTTCCAAAAGGCAAAAATAAAGAAAGAAACACAAGACCAAAGATGTGCTATGCAAAAAATAAGAGTAATATTTGGAAAATAATTCAATTTCTAAACTATTCTCTTTGTTCTTCATCTTTTTAATGCCAAAGATAAATTTTTAAGTGTTTATTTTTGCTTTGAATTCTGACTTGCTTGTACGCATCTTGTGTTACTGTTGATATCAAAGATCCTAGAGTAAGTGTAGAGAGGTTAGGAGTTAATGTTCTGCACACAGCAAGCAAATTCAATTTCACCTGGCTTGGGGCCATATATTTTTCTTCATGATATCACAGAATCATAAAATCAAAAAATCACAGAATGGCTTAGGTTGGAAGGGACCTTAAAGATAATTCAGACCCAACCCCTGCCATGGACAGGGCTGCCCCCACCAGCTCAGGCTGCCTAGGGCTTCATCCAACCTGGCCTTGAGTGTCTTCAGGGATGGGGCACCACAGTTTCTCTGGGCAGCCTATGCCAGAGTCTCACTGCACTTTGAGTGAAGAATTTCTAACATCTAATCTAGATCTCCTCACTTTTTGTTTAAAGTTATTCTTGCTATTAGGCACTGCAAAAAATTAGTTTCCCTCCTTCTTCTAAACTCCTTTCAAGTACTGGAAGATGCCAGTGAGGTTTCCCTGCAACTTTATCTTCTCCAGACAAGCCCAACACCCTCAATCTTTCTTAATAGAAGAGGTGTTCCAGCTCTCTATCATCTCCACATCCTTCTTGTGCTGGGGGCCTCAGATCTAGATGCAGTACTCCAGATGGGGCCTCATGAGGACAGAGTAGAGGGTGCAAATCCCCTCCTTCTCCCTGCTGGCCACCTCTCTTCTGATGCATCTCAGGATACAGTTGGTCTTCATGCTGCACACACTGCAGAGTGTTGATGCAAGACCTGAGGCAGGTCTGGAAGCCATCTGTAGGCCTTCATTTGGAAGATTCCCCACTTTCACTCTTAACGCTTCCCTTTTTTCTCTTCTCCACTGCAAATCTATTCCCACTACAGAGGTACCCTGGCAATTTGAATTTAACTTCATATCCATATTTTAACTACAAAATAAGTAAATAAGTAAGTAAGTAAGTAAGCAAATAAATAAATAAAAAGTCATTGTTTCTTGAAACTTGATTGAGTTTGCATCAAATAGCCCTGTGCTATTTGCAGGAGTGGATCTCCCTATCTCATATCCATACAATGTTGTGTCAGTTCTGGCTTCATGATGCTGCACCTGCTTAAGAATATGTCAAAGCAGACTAGAGCCTTCATGACTCTGCTGTACTCACTGCCTTCACATCACAGCCAGCACCAGGAATTGGCACACGGGTGTGTCTGGCATGGCACCTGGTGGGGGGTGACATGGAGCTGCTGAGGAGCAGCAGCTGCTGCAGAAACAGCCAGGAGCATCGCGCTGCTGATGACACATGGAGCTAATTACAATGCAAAGCACAGAGAACTGTAAGAAAGAAGGCTGACTAAAGGCTACACAGAATCCTTGGGAACTGGAATGTCATTTCAAAAATGTCTACATTTCTACAAATTTTATTTTAGAGCATTACTTTACTTTTTCTTCCATTACCAATGGCTTTCACATGGAGATATACAGAAAGACTCCTCTGAAAGGAATTGCCTATTTCTGATTCCCTCATTTCAAAGCTTTGCATGAAGAAAGAAATATAGTTTACCAGAAATTGTTTTCATTTCAAGCTAAGAGATTTTTACACTGTGAGCCTTTGGTGTTCTTACTGTTTGTGCTAATCACTCTTACAGAGTCTCCAGAAGGTACCAGAATTTAACCTCCAAAGCACATTAGGGGTGATTAAGACCTCTGGAAGGCTGAGGTGCACACTCAGCAGCCCTGCTGGCCTCTGCAGTAGCTAGGCTTGCTATGTGAACACTGAGATGCCACCATCAGCTACCGTATGTCTAGCCCCCTTGCACCACCACTGCTCCAGAACTGCCCAGCCACCACCCAGCAGAAGCACAGGTATGGGAAAGATAAGTGCAGGAGTATCCAGCAGATGTCAATAGAAGGAAACAGCTGTGCGCTTAAAAAAGAAAGACATTCATTTCCATTATGAAACGAGAGTCTGCAATCATAAGTTCCACTAGCAGTCATTCCTCCGTAGTGCTGCATCCAGATGTGTTTTCCTCATTCCTTACATCATGCAGATGTGCTTTTCCCAATCCTTATTTTGGTTTGAGCGTTTTGTGGGGCAAGGCAAGACTGACAGGTGTGCTTCTTACCTTTATTCTTGCTCATATGTCTGGCCTCTGCCTGTTGGGTAGCAGAGAAGTGTTACTCTCCTGAATTTAAAATGTAATTTCTCTGTCTGACTAGCAAGATGTGCATTTCCATCTTCGTGGGCGACTTGTGACCTACCAGCAGTACCTCCCTCTAAGTGAGCTGGATGTCAGGAAACCAGGGCACATGGCAGTGCCCCCTCATCCTACTAGCACTGGGAATACTGCCCACTTACCCTGCTCAATGGCCTGGACTCCTTGTCATACCCCAAGGGGAACAAGGGCAGAACTGAGCTGGGTGCGGTAATGGCAAGGAAAGAGATTGGAAGAGACTAATGAGGTAGCTAGAGTTCTGTTGTTCCTGATTTTTGAAAGCTTTACTTTGTAATTCTACCATTCCTCACCAGTGATTTGGAATGTCAGTGGCCATGATCTGTTGATCGAGCAGTTTTCTCCTGTGCTCACACTGCTGTGATAGGAGCTCTTTCACTTTTACTACAAGGAATTGCTGCTGCTGTTGCCTTAGACACTGAGACCTGCAGAAGGGAACTGGGGATGAATGTCTGAATTCTCCTCAAGCTCTGTGTCAGAAAATGCTGCACTAATTAAAGTTATTAAAGCTATCTAATTTACAGAGACTGTTAATAAACTGTTGCCCTTAATATGCTCATTTTCTTTTTGAAACAGTCTTCACATTTATTATGGGGATTATTTTTCCTACCATGGGATCTTGCAACATGGTCTGCTTCAAAAGGGAAGAGAAAAAAGGTTAAAAGAGGTTTTATTTCAAGAAAAAAAAGAAGGAAAATGCAAGTGATGAAAGTCGCCTCGCTTTGGTTTAATGGAAGTGTCTGGGTATAGTAACTGTGGGTTTTGTAAGTGCAATGTCATCATGCCCCAGCCCTGTGCCGGGAACTGGTAGATACTGCACCTAATCAAAGAAGATGAATCAAAAATATCCTTAGATAGAAATGCCAAATTATTGAGTAGACTTGCCATGCACACTAGAAAGGAGAAGCTAATTGGAAAAGAGTGTGTTTTGCTCACAATGAGTGATGCTTGCTCTGAACTCAGCTCACCTACAACTAGCGCAGGACAGCAGCTTTTGGAGACCTCTGAGAAGGTAGACTGCAGAGGGACTAATGGAGAGACAGTCCAGTCTATCATCAGCCCTGGACATGCTGGAGTTATGTGCAAACCTGAGGAGCCAGGGGGCGAGAAAGGATCCAGTCTGGCATTTATAAGAGGTTGGATGTGGAAATAAAGGCACTCACTGCACTGCAATTTCATATTTTAAAGAAGGAGGGAGATGAGTTTAGAGCATAACTCCAACAGTGCACACAGGGCCTGTCACAGAGCTTGGAAATTCTCCTGCCTGCATGGTGCCTGGACTGAAATAAGTACGGAAACCCCTAGCTCAGAAAGCAAGGTGGTGCTGAAGGGCTGTGACCTGTAATGCTGCTGGGAGCTCCTCTTTAATTGAGGCACCTACAGGCCAGTTTGGAAGTGGCAGGTCTAGCCATGTGGAGGGTATAGGGCAGGGTTCTTCGCACTGATGAGATGGTCTGAGTCAAAGCCCACTTCTCAAAAAAATCAAGAGACTGAAAAGACAAGAACCCTTCTGAAATTTCTTCATCTTCCCCACCCCTACGGGCCATCAAACAGTTATAAGAGTTGCACTGGTTAACACTTCATCTACTAAAAGATGGTTGGGATCCTCAAATGGGTCCTACTGGCAGATGAGTGGAACAATTTTACAGGCTTTTACGCTATATTCACAAAAATGAAAAAGCCTGAACACATCAGAATTACACTGTGACCCAGCAACAGTAAAAGAAAGCTATAATGGGGAAGAACTGCAATGTTCTATTAATAAAATATAAAGGTTTTACTGTTATTGGGAAAGACAGATTGTGTCAAATCAATACCACGTCAAAGTATATTAATGTTTTCTTTCACTAATGAAACAATAGGGGTTGATGTGATTACACTGGCTTGTTACCATCTGAAGAATATAATGAGATGATAGTAATGAAGATTGCAGTTTTATTTCTTGCTACATGCTCAGTCCTGAGTGGTACCAGGTAAGTGACTTCAAGCCAACTGGCATTTACTAAAATGCTATTGACAACCCCTGCTTAGATTCCATAGCACCCTTTCCCATCTTAAAACCAAAATAAGAGTCAGTGGGAAACTCTGGAAATGCCTTCAGTTTATTACATTTTCTACAGCACTGCATGCATGCTTTGATTGCATGAATTGACTGGTTGTTTGATACAGACAGTGTTTGTTGGAAAGTTTCTATAATGAGCACCAGAGTATTTGGGTTCTGAAGCAGGTAAAGCACTTTGGTAAACATAGGGGCTTCTCCTATTAGCTCACACTGTATCTCCATAGCCATCCAAGGAGCCTGTGCTGTGTATGATAGAGATCAACTTGGGTCCCCATTAGATGCTCTCCTCCCTGCTACACGGATGGCCAATTAATGTCAACTGGAATGTTCTTATTTTTAGTGATGTGACTGCTTGTCTGCTGGGACCTGGACTGAGACCAATTGATTGCATTTATTATATTGTTTGTGTTTGTTTGGGGAGAATTCATAACGTCTGTAAAGCAGCAACAGTTGGAAAAACATGCATTGTGGAACTGTTAATCTTTTTGTGACATTTTAATATGAATATACCATAAGCTAGTATAATATTCAATAAATTAAATGGATTATTTTGCCAAGAGATTCTTTAAAAATGTTAATTAACAATAAATCAATAAAAACTATTCAACATGAAAATCAATTACATCCCTGTTTACATTATTTAACTCCAAGCATTTCTGTTTGTGTGCTTGTAATTAGCAAGCTATAAAAGATGCCATAAATAGGTGCATAATGAGAAGAACTGTTTATAAATGATAATTGGTATTCATTCCCACTGAGCTAAAGGTGATGTGATTACAAACTATCATGCAGAAAGGGTTAATCCTCTTGTAGATATATGGGTTTACAGTACAGAGGTCTATAGAAATCCCTTGTGCAATAAGCCCCTGATAGAAGAAAGCCCCACATGAGGGTTTGATGGAAAGAGTAATATCTAATAGGCATTCCTTAAAACCTAACATCTAAGTAGAATTGGCTGTGGAGAAAAACCTACCCTTTGGGTGGTGGGGGCATGATAATCAGAATCTGACATGAGGAACACAATGCTTATAAAATCATCACATGAAGAACATCTAAGTCAAATAATAAAGGTTTACAATGAAATGCTATTAAAAATCTGGGTGAACATCTTGATAGGAAATAAGGTCGGTGCTTTACCCACTCCCTTAGTCAAGGATCAGGAAGGGTCTGTCTTTCACTGAGGGCTAAGGTAGGATCATGGGATGTTCAAGTGGCAGCCCAGAGCCCAGAACACTGAGCAGAAGCTTGTGTGTGCAGAAGGTGACACCGTAATTTTTCTCAATTTTTTGAAAAAATTCTCAAATTCTCAAAAAGTTTGTTTCCTAGGGCAAAATAACCTCCCATTCATGCCCATGGCTGAAAACTGTCTTCTCAATTTTAGAGAGTGAGACTGTGATCTGCTCTTAACAGTTAAAAAACTGGAACAGTTTTAACAGCCTGGAAACATTTGGCAACATTTGGCTTTCCATCAAAGCTTTCTGCTGGTTCAAGAAAGTCACCAACATCTGAGAAGGAGATAATTAGGAGGCAATTTTGCTTTGGCAATGTCTCCTCCCCAGCTAAACAAAAAGCTCATACTTTCGTGACAAATACATCGGTGAGGGCAGCAGCCATCAAGAACCCTTGGCAGAGCAGGTCTGAAATATGGGTAGAGCACTGGGCATCTGGCCATGAAGCCAGCCCAGTTAAACAACCTCTTTGCAAATCCAGAGATAAACTACTTTTTCTACCTTGTCAGGGCAAAACTCGTGTATATTTCCTTTCTTTTCTGGGCTGTGAATTGAAGTTAATTAATGTTGGCCTGAAACACATTGTATTTCTTTCCTTGATCTGCTCAGAATATCATTGCTTCATGGAAAACACAGATCAGGATCAGGATTTCTTTTTTTAGAAAAGGAAAGTCTATTATTTGTAAGGAACAGGGAGTGATACACTCTCTGTGGTTTGAGAACCACAGCTTGGTCTCGTGGCTAAAACATGTCATAGTCGTGGCGATTATGGCCTGGACAACTATTTGCTCAAGAGAGATGCAATTTGCTACTGGATACCCAAAGATTTATCAATGAAGATGAGCAATCATATGCATCTGCATCTCTAAATCAGTCCCTTGACACTTCTGGTCAGCTCAGGTGATTCTCTGCATGGACGTTGACAAATAGCACAATTCTCCAAGCTGCAGGGAAAATCTCAGCAGAGCTTTATTGTGCTCTCAGCTTTCCTGAAAGTCAAAATTAAAATCAAGCCATGCTACGGTCCCTGACAGACTGATGGAAACACACTCTCTGCACAGCTACTGAAAATTGTACTCTCCAAAGGTTTTGCAGAGCTAATAGAACACGTGAAATTTCAAATAAAATGTCAGTTCTGTAATGTCTTAGGGCTCTTACTTTTCTCTTATTTTCATGTATTCTCAGGTTAGCATTCCTTTCAAAGAAGATACTGCAACTGAAAATCACAATGCTTTCAGGTTTTCCATTTGCTTACTGCGATTCCAAGTAACAGCAAAATGCAGACAGAAAGGAAGAAAAATCCGGCTCCTCTTTTCCAGATTTTGTGTCTCTGAAAGAGTTTGCTTACCCTTCTGGTAGACACTTGCCAGGTTCCAGCTATTTGCACAGAGCTCTCAGCTAAAAGCTAATGGAGAACCATTTATAAATCCCAGAAACACAAAACTGTATAAACCAAGACTACTGGCTATGTTACTCAGGGGTAGTAACCACATATCACTGTCACATTCACACTTTCCTATTTAATAATAATAATAAAACTAGTAATAAACCCCTTTATAGCAGGGCAGTGCCACCAAGTAGGACTGGGTATGAACTTGAGTGCCCTGGATATGCCTACAGACAACTGCTTTCTGCATGGTATTACTGTCAAAAATGGTTTTAAATCCTGTATGCACCAGCATTTGTTGATATGCAATCCATAACACAGCGTCAGAAAATGAAGGAAACAGCAGAAATGGTAGAGGTTAGTTTGTACTGGGTTGTAGACAATGATCAGTGCTTCACTGAGCTAGAGGGGTTGCCCTTAGGTTTGACTGGTTTGCATTTCCAAACCTTTCACTGTCTGCATTCGAAAAGGAGCTGGCTCTTGGATTTTTATTTTTTATTTCATTTTTATTTTTTTTACTTTTTTAGGAGATACTTCACAAGCTGTATTTTCTCTAGAGGAAGAGCAGTTCACTGTACCCCCATTTCATTTTAAATGGAAGCTGAATGGAGAGAAAATCTGCAATACTGTTCCTGCTCACTGACATTTCCATTTCGGTCAAGTACAACAAATCTGCATTTTTTTATGGCACAGAGGCAGATCACTGTCCCTCTGAAAGACTATAAGTTCTTGTTGCACCCCAGATTATAACTACATGTGCAAAAATTGTGAGTACGGTAGGATAGCTTTTGAGCCAAGAAGCCACAAGCTTTGCTTTTGTTACACGATCTTGATGAATTTATTTCAGTGCTTTTATTCAGGTTTCAGGATGTTGAATCTTTTAAACTTGTTAGTATTTTCCTTTTTATTGTTCTCTACTGCCTTTCACTGTTTTATTTTATTCCTTTGTTCCTCAGCGCAACTGAAGGTAATGCAGTCCTGGGCCTATTACCTTGAATCTCTTTGATCTTGCGATGGATATCAACAAAGAAGTTATTTGTTCTCAACACATTAAACCCTTCTGCGCAGCCTTTTACAAATTCTGTTATGCAACTTTGATAGGGCCGGGAACGAGTTGTCAGCTACCAGAAGGCAGGGGACCACAAAGACCTCTCAAAAAGCCAACATATGAATGGTGTCATCTTTCTGTTTCACTTTCAAACGTGTCTCATACAGGTTTGCTGAATAGGAGTCATTTGACAGCAGACATCTGAATTTGTATTGCAGACTCCAGCACACCTTTATAAGAACTTTAAATATCTTAGTTGAGTCCTGAGGATCAAAGCTTCCTATGTAATAAACCTATCGTGGGTTACCCAGGGAGATTTTCTGTATCAGCAACAATGGCAGCTGATTTGCCTCGCATAACAAGCGACCGATGGAATAGCAGGGTTGGCATCAGTACTCTAACTAACAAGAAAAGGAACCTATCTGAAACTCAAGAATTATGGTAAGGTCTCATAATTCACTTTATAAACCAACTACTACAAAGTTAAGATGTACATGCGTCAAGAGCTGTTTCAAATACATAAAATCTCAATTTTTTTCAAATGAGAGTAGCAGAACAATAAGTAGAATTGGCAGCATAAATGAATATAATGCATAAAACAGAGAAAGCTCTTGGCTGTTTTTTGTATACAGCATTAGGAACAGAGAAACACACATTGTTTCACAGCAATCTGCATTAAATACATTTGCTGTGGGTTTGAAATACTGCAAACTGTTTGTTTTGGATGAGAGAGGATGCTGTGCATTTATGATATATGATACCACATTGTCATCAATTGTCATGCTTTGTTTATGGGACTGAGTAATTCATAATCATCGGATTACTATGTTTAGTCTGCGCTCTGGTTTTCAGAGATGCGCATTAAGCAGATCAAGCCCATGTATCTTTTCTTCATTTGTTTGTTTAATGAAGAAATGGCAAGAGGCTCATTTCCCCAGGAATTAGCTGTGAGGGCTGCTCTGAAAGTAATGCCTTCTCTTTTATTATGTTAGCCAGTGACATCAGAAGCAGATGATGGTGGTATAGCAATAGGGCTTGAACCTTCCCACAAATATCCCATTACATGTTGTTGCCATGCAACAGGTGGCAGCAAAGGGCAGTTTGACACAATGGCATCTCACTTGGAAGTGAGGATGAAGCAAAGTGAAGAAGTGAAGTGAGGATGAAGCAAAGTTGTGTCATTGAATTCCTCCACATGGAAACAATGTCACCCACTGACATTCATTGCTACTTGCTGAACATTTACGGAGACCAAACATTGGATATGAGCACAATGAAAGTTGAACTGCAAGGACAACACTTTTCTAGTAACAAGACTATCATTGCAGCTCCGAAACAGTGGGTCACCTCCACTGGTGCAGATTTTTATGAGTGCAACGTATAGGTTTTTGTTCTTCACTAATAGCTAATAGCTAACAGTGAAAAAAATAGTGCTGCTGAAAAATAGTGTTTTTTAGCTGATAATTTGCTCTGTCAAATAGTGTTATTGCGCTCTTTGTAGTTTCCATGGACATAAACAGGAGGCATTACTTCCACCAGTAATTCTTGCCCATTTTATCTGCAGAGATAACTCTGAATCTCCAGCAGCTCAGCAAAATAGTGTAGTAGTGGAGGGTGCAGTAGCCCCAGCAAAACCAAGAATGCATCACTTGCAGAAACAGGGTAGAAGAGAGTGAAATGGTTTTGACAAACCAGCTCCTGTTTGTAATCCTATTTCTACCACAGAAACACAGCAATAAACCAGAAAATGTAGCAAGCATTGCATGCAAGGAGCTTAGCTGTTTCTAAGTATGGGATAACACAGCTTTGGCAGTCTGGAGCTGGTCCACCTCTGTTGACTCTGTGGTAGGGCTGCAGGAAAAGTCCACATTAAAGAGCAGTTCCTACCGAATTTAAAGTTTATGTACTTTCATGCTATAAACCTAACAGGATTTTAAACATCCACAGAAGAGAATTCAGCCAAAAACCTTGGGCTGAATGCTTGCAACAACAGCCCATCTGCACAAATCACTGATGCAGGGTACAGGCTGAAGCACAGGAGAATAAGTCACCACTCACTGCTCAAGTCATCTGGTTGTTGGCATGTTGGCACGGCATTGAAACTGAAGGCACAAGTAAATAATAGAATTCCTCTTTCATAGGAAATAATTACAAAACCAAACCTCTGAGCAAAAGTGCATTATTTGTAGATTAGCCCCCCAGAATGTCTGTACCTCTGAGGTAAAACAGGAAAACCTGCAAGAATGAGACAGGAGCCAAGCTTACATTTCCATTCTTATCTCTCTCTACTAATCTCTACTCTCTTGGAGGTCCCTTCTTGAATAGCAGGTGCTGAATTGCTCTGGTTTACAGTCTGGCACATTAAAATAAACTAGCACTGATTTTGGCAATTTACAGTTGTGGAATTGCTGCTGCTGCAGAACTACTCACCAGATCCCTACAGCAGAGGCAGGAACTCTTCATCCATTCCCACTTGTGAGTCAGACTTCCCCAACGGTACCAGCACAAACTGCAGTGATGACTGCACTGTTAACATACCCAAAGTAACTGTTACCAGACACTGTTACCAATGTCTGACTGCAGTGCAGGGCATGATCAAGACTACCAACACCAAAGATGTGATTTCTGAGAGGAATATGTCCTGCCACTTGATGGATGAAAAGGATTAACCAGGGATGTCTTGGCCTAAATAGTCTGCAATAATCTGCATTTTGCATTCATGCACATTACCATGAATATCTGTATAGCAGTTTACAAGCACACAAACAGAAACAAGTGCAAACATATGCTAATGTATAGTACATGTAGATGTACCCTGGCATGTATAACTTTAAATATGGAATGTGACTACTATTCTATATGGGAAATGTTGTCTATTTTTAGGAAAGATAACAATGAGCTCATTTTGTAATCTAAAGTGCTGGAAATAGTTTTGGTGGGCAGAATGTAATTCCACTGAAATATCACAGCATCAACTAAAAAGAAGAAAGCCCTACAAAATCCTGCTATGGTTATTTCAAAAGCAACCTGTCTGCACGAGCTTTGCTTTTCCAAGCCAAGTCAGCAGACTTTAAGCTGGTTTCTTAGGCACAGCCCATCAAAGAATCAGAATGGTTTGGGTTGGAAGGGACATCAAAGCCCACCCAGCTTCATCCAGTGCCATGGGAAGGGCTGCCCTCACCAGCTTAGGCTGCCCAACCTGGCCTTGAGTGCCTCCAGGGATGGGGCACCACAGCTTCTCAGGGCAGCCTGTGCCAGCACCCCACCGTCCTCTGAGTAAAGAATGTCCTCCTAATATCTAACCTAAATTTATTTTAGTTTAAAGCCATTCCCCTTTGTCATGCCTTCCCATGTAAAAAGTCAGTCTCCCTTATAAGTTCCTTTTAAGTACTGCAAGGCTGCTATGAGTTTTTTTCCAGAGCCTTTTCTTCTCAACAAGCCAAGCTATCTCGACCATTCTTCATAGGAGAGGTGCTCCAGCCCTCTGATCATTCTCATGGCCCTCATCTGGACCCTCTCCAACAGCTCTGCATCCTTCTTGTGCTGGAGACCTGGATGTAGTGTTCCAGATGGGGCCTCATGAGGGTAAAGCAGAGGGGGACAATCACCTCCCTCTCCCTGCTAGCCACCCTTCTTTAGAAGCAGCCTGGGATACAGTTGGTCTTCTGGGCTGCAGAATGAAATGGAGATAGTGTGCAGTGCATACTGAACCAACTGTGAGTGCCGTAGGTCTGGCCTTTGGTCCCAGCCAGATATAGCCTACAAGGACTCAGCAGCAGCTTTCCTAAGAGTAGTCTGCACTATGTGCAATTAAACTGTTTGCTTTTGTCAGGAAAATTAACAAAACCTTTGTGTCTGCTCACTGAATATGTGAACAGATGCCACAGGGATATGAAACATTCCACTGACAATTTTCCTCCCATATACATTTACTTACAAAATATGAAGTGGCAATAATCTAAGGAAAGTATTGATGGCAGACTAGAAATCTCTTTAGAAAACAAAATGATCATTAAACTGGAATCCCACATTCCAGATGAGCAGCACCAGCTTGTGCATGGAAAAATCAATATGAGAATCTGCAGAATTAGATGTAAGGAAATAATTTTTCCTGCCTATAGATACTTGTTTTATTGTCAGTGGGACTTCCTGCAATGAGATAAGAATGGCTTTGGGAAGAAAAACGAGCACAAGATCAAACATTCCCACTTCATATCACAATGAACAAAGCAAAGCTGTGTGTCATCTTGTTTTACATGCGCTCATGAAAAGCTACCAGAACAACTGGAGCACTCTCTCAGCAAAGCAAATGAAGTCCTTGACTTATTCCACCCTTAAAGTCAGATATCACTACCAGTGAGCAGATCTACTGCAGGAAATGTGAACAAGGGAATGGCAGTGAAATTACAGTTTGCATACAATAAAGTTCTTATCCCTAATGTTTGGTACAAAAGCAGTGCGTTTTCTAAGACAAACTATAGAAATGCAATTATTGTAATAGTGTATAATTTACCCAAATATTTTGACATTTTTCCACAGATAGTCTGTTTTCCACTATTTGCATACTTTTGACTCTAGAGTATAGGCATGCATAAGCACTGAAGAAGTCAAGACAGCAAGTAATTATTTACTGATTAAGGAGTGGATGGGCTTGAAGTTTGAAGCATTAGCATTCCTATTTCATCTTCATACTTCCAGAGGAGGACGGAAGAGAAATGAATGTCTTCAACTTGCAGAGATTCCTAATTCATGATGCTAATGCCATAAATTCCTCCTCTTTGCTCCTTTACTCACTGCTGTCTCCTGATACGTCCAGGTCAGCCATGCTCAGTTTGCATTTACTTTGCTGGGGTGATAAAGGTTACACAACTCAAATTTTTTCCATCTCTAAGAGAGATGAATCCAAACTGAGCTAATTTGTATACAGCTGCAGGCAATATAAACATGGCTGGTTAGAATTCTTTATATAGTATAAGCCTTTGTACTCCATACTTCATGGAAGTTAATAAGTAGGTGTCAAACTCTGAATTAAAATTCCCAGAAGAGGACACAGCACAAAGGACAATAAAAATGATTTTTAAATAATCATAGGGATAAATAGCATCCACTTCTGACAAATGTAAGTGCTGGCATAAAATGTTATTAGGCTACAGAGATTTTCTTTTGTTCAGGAAGTATGTTTTATTCTCCAGCAGTGTCATTCATCATCCTAATGAGCCCTCAAAATGTAAATTAAATAGCAAAGACTGATTCATTGAAAAACATCTTTGTGCTGTGTGTTAAACCATTTTTCTACTTTTATCCTTATATATTGGTTCACTCTTTCATTGCAAAATAACCCCTCAGCCCTTGTAGACTTTAATGACCGAGTTCAAGCAAAGCATATTTTCAGTAAACAGTGTTTATTCATTGATGCTTTTTGTATTATAATTTGAAAACAAAACAAAACAAAAAAACCTCATTTAAAAATGCTGTGCCCCTTAAATTATATTTGATCCAGAAAATCTCAGAAACCTGTGCATGCATGTGTTTTTTGTTTTACTCAGCATCACATAGTCCAGGGAAACCCTCAATGGAAAAGGATGAGGAGAAATTTCAGGCAGCTTTAATTTACTGAACTGAATACATTAACAACTAAGCAAACACCATATTTCTTTTTTGTAATGTCAGAAAAAAAGAACGTGGGGTCATAAGCTAAATTAGTTCAGATTTCTTGTTATCTGTTGATAAGAACATTACACATTCTTACCAGGAATGCAGCAAAGAGGTTTCATACTTGACCTGAATTTATGCATGAGCATACACACAACAACAAGAGCGACAAGGAAGAGGGCTTCCCTGGAGCTGATCCAAACAAAAAAAATAACAGGAATGGAAAAAAAAACAGTAAAAGTGTGTCTGGTTTTGGTATGATTAGTCTTCAGTTATCTTGTTCTCTGCCTCTTTCCTTCTCTTTTCCTTTATCAAATTCTTCTACAAATCATCTCCAGCTTATTTGGTGTGTATATGCTTGTGTGTATGTAAAATGAAGATGAAAATATTAATAGAGAAAGTAAAGTTTGCTTGACGACAAGAGTGCTGTTATTAAACTGCATGTGGAAGATTTAAAAGCCACGATCTTCAGAATAAATTACCATAAAATCTCAACATTCAGTGACATTATGCTTTTATGAGGTCAAAATATTGGAGAGAGACACCAGGGGTTACAATGAAACCATCCAGCTGTGAAAAAGGTAAGTACATGCACGGTGCCTTGCTTCCAGGGATCCAAAAATTGCCCCTAGCCCAAAACTTCCTTTATTGCCAACCCAGAGAGAGATGAGTGATGCGTTGGTGAAACTGAGTTAGGAGAACCTAAGGACGGGGTTAACTGTTGCAACTTTTAGTTAGACTATCTCCAACAACACGTGGCCTTCTAAAGGGTATCTCCTAAAAAAGAAGTCAAAATAGTGATTTATGAAAGTTCAGTGATGGCTCCTCACAACAACTGTTAGAGGGACCATATATATAATTAGGTTAAACTCTGCTAAGGAGAAAGAAGAAGAAAAAAATCAGTTTTACAGCATGAAATATTATCACTTAAGAAAATTAAGCGTCATGAACCCTAGATGAGAGAACTTAATAAACCATCTATCATTTATCTCGGAGTGCTGATTCAGAAATCAGGCTGGCATTCACAACTGCAGTGACTGATTGAAATAAATGCGTGCAGTATAGTAGTTTACAAATGAAGACAGTAATTTACAAATTAAGGACAGACTTTATGCCCACAGAAAAAGTTGCTAGTACTGAAAATACATTTGAAGACACTTCAAATACACTCAACTCATAAGAAAGAGTCAATTGAAGCAGAAGCTCTCCAAGTTTATACTTTGCTTGACTAGACTTCAAACACAGAGGAGCTGCTAGATGAAGGGTCTGCCTTTCACATCTCTGTGCCTGTAGGACACACCCAGATACACCATCTGTATTTTCACAAACTTCCCTTTTCATGAACCTGCATGTATCTCAATAATCAGTATTAAATCGTCTTCTGCGCTACATTGAAACACAGATTCATGGATCCTAATAATGCTGTAAATGAGTTTCTTGAGTAGGCTGGCAAAAAGAATAAAGCACAAAGAAGGAATACTGACTCCAGAAAATCTTCCTTTTACACCTTAGGCCACACAAGAAGTTGGAAAAGAGAAAGTAAGCAATGGAAACTATTTATTCTGACTCCTTTTTTCAATCAAAAAAAACAGTGAGGTTATGAATTCCATCTTAGTGTTTAAAGAATAGTAAAAATCTACTATTTAAATGCTCATACACAAACCCAAGATTACATATTTTCATTCGTATAAATGAACAGGGCAAAGCTTTGCAGATTTTTTCTTCTTTTTTTTTTTTCCAGTTTCAATCTGATTTTTAAACTACAACAGAAATAGCAATAAAGGAGAAGTTAATGGGACTGATCTGCCCTGGGGTCTTTCTGGCTTTTCTCAGCATGACTGAAGACTCAGTGCCTCCTGCTCGAAGGTTTGCCTTCAGTGCAGCACAGAAGTGACAACCTCTGCTCCTCCTGGGTACCTGCAACCAATGAAAACCTATCCCAAAATAAACCCTGTCATCTGGGCCCCAAGTAAAGTTCTGACAAACACCTTACTCTTCCCCAAGTGATGTACAATGCAGGTAGCTGGCTGCTCAATTTGAAACAGCATTTTGCTTTTGTTAGGTCAGGTACGAAGAGAACTACAGTTCACAGCTATGAAGGAGCTGTCAGCTGCAGGCTGCACACTGAAATTGCCCTGGGAGGAGGTGCAGCCCCCATCCCTGGAGACATCCAAGGTCAGGTTGGATGTGACTCTGAGCACCCTGATATAGATGTAGGTGTCCCTGCTCACTGCAGGGGAGTTGGAACAGGTGATCTTTAAGGGTTCTTTCCAACCAAAATGATTCTATGATTTTATTGCATGCTGTAGTGCAATGCCTTCATCAATTGCTCCAAACTGGGAACCCTGTTCAAAGCAGTGGTGGAGGAACTGGATGATCTCTAACGTTCCTTTCAACGGAAGCCAATCTATGATTCTATGATCTTATTATTAAAGAAGAGGACAAGATCAGGGGTGATTTTGTCAGATCAGTCAGCTGATTGATGACACTACCTCCAACCTCTGCCAGCCTGAGTTTAGCTCTAGCTGCATTCCCGGTCTTTGGACTATCAGTGTCTAACAAAGGACATTGACACAGGGACACCACAAAGGGGCTGGCAGACCTTGAATCACCTCAGGCTCCAGCTGTGCCTCAGGATCTGTTCCACAGGCACAGAGAGACCTTACTAAGGAAATGACATGATGGGCAGCTGCTGGCATTTGGTCAGCAAGGGGCCCTATCCTTCTGGGCTTCTTCTCACTGACAATGTTGACAATAATGATGGATGTGAAAAAGACCAAAGACCAAAACATGAAGGAACTAGTAGAATTAAGCTTTTTCTGTGTAAAATGTTCTCCCTGGATTGTGTGCATGCTGTTTCTTGGCTGATTTCTTTTGCTGCTGTTTGCTACATGGGAGCTATTAGGGATTCTGACTCTAGCAGCTATCTATTAGCTACCGCTCCTCCATTCACTTGAGGGGTTTTTAGATCATAAAAATGAGACTCAGTAATGACTGGTACTCAGAGAACTGGGGGGAAAAGTGAGGGCGAGAGGAGAAAAAAAAATCTAAATATAATGCAGTTCAGTGTTTTTTGCTATCCTGGAAGTTACAAACCATCTCCAAATATCCTTGTAGTGCACAAATGAGGACCTAGAAGCAAAACTCGGGAAAACTGGTAAAACATCAGTGCTGAAGGAGAAGAATACTTCTGAGAGTGCAGCAGGATGCAAATGGCTATCAGAGATATCAGACTAATTTTTCCTCAATGCTTTTTGTCCTGGACCTCAAATGTTAGAAACAAAACAAGCACTCTCAGGATAAAAACAGAAGTTGCCCATGTGCATGTGCAGTTAAAAATAATGTGTGTGCAGTTGATTCAGTGATAAATTATATCTGATATTACATAGGCTGCTCTGAAAGTAATGCTTCCTTTCCACAGGAAATACAACAGGTACAAAGGGTATAATAAGATTATTTGATAGAGCAAATTCTCAGCTACAGAACGTTATTTTTCAGTATAGCCACCACCATTAGCTACACATTTTCGCCAGTGATGAACAAGAGCCTACATGCCTCACTTGTAAACATCTGAGCCAGTGGAAGTGACACACTGTTGGTGTTGCCACTGCTGAACACCACCCATGGCCTCACTGTGCTCACATTCACTGTTTGGTCTATAAACATTCACAAGCATTGATGAATGTCAATGAGTACAATTTTTTCTGCATGAAGGAATTTAGTGACACACCTTTGCTTCATGTGCATTTCTGTGTCAAACACCGTTGTGTCAAACTGCCTCTCTGCTGCTGTCTGTCACACGGGAACAAAATGTAATGGAATGTTGGTGGGAAAGTTCAACCCCTACTACCATGCCACCAACATCCACGTCTGGCTTTGTGGGTCAATGTAATAAAATAGAAGGCATTAATTCACAGTAGCATTCGTCTATTCCTTGAAATAATTTTACTGTATTACTGTATCCGTGAAAACCATTTTCACTGTATCTACTGTATCTATCAGAGACTATTGGATAAGTCAAACACTATATGGTCATGTATTTGCATGGCAAATGATACAGCAAATGAGTACTGAATGGTTCTAAGTTCAGTAAAAAAAAAAAGCATTTCAGAAATAGCACAATTGCACAGTGAAACATAAATTACACTGCATAAATCTAATAAGTAAGAAATTAAGATTGTCATCCAGATTGCCATCACCAAAACTGAGCTACTTTTTTACTGCTGAGAGCTTCATTTTCAAGTAATTCTTCTCTGTGAGTAAGCTTACAGAAGGAAGAAGCAGATTCTGCTCCCAAACATGGTGTCATTAGGATGCAGAGTACACCATGTATGGAAAAGGATACAACATACTAGAACACTGACTGGGCTGGTGACTGGCTCAGATTTATCAGTCTTTTTTGACTTCACTGTAAACTTAAGTAAACAAATAAAGGAGACTGTCGCCACATCTCCAGTGGATGCTGTTACACAGATAATTCTTTGGAGACACTGAAATAAAGTGAGAATGGTGATCTTGTGGGTCACTGCAGCAGAGATGCTCCACAGTAAGCAGTGGCAAGGACAAAGGCAGGAGATGCTGTGCCAGAGCAGAGCATCCAGCCCATGGGGGACAAGGCTGAAGAGGGTGTGAACAGACTTATCAGTGACTTCGAAGGGGAAAAGAATAAATGCAAATGTGACCTGGTAGACAAGAAATTGAATGACACAGCCAGCAGGGAAGGTGATCTTTGCAGGAGGGTTTTGTAAGGGCAAACTGAGAAGCCCTTGTCAAGAGGATGGTGATGAGACACACCATGCCAAGAAGTAGGCAGGGCTAGACATGCAGGATTACTGAAAAGTATGGATGAAAGAGAAGCAGTCACCGGGCTCGCTCCCAGGTGCACAGGATGAGAGGAAGAGAAAGGTTCGGTCAGTGCCGCAGTACTTCCAGCTGAAGTGCATTGGCAGCCTCAGACTCCTGGCTGACTTCCACTTACTGACTGACAGATTGCCCAGGTTTTTGCAAACTAGCTACAGGATTTAATAAAAAGCATTGCTTTGCCATAGAGTCATTAGCACACCAAGTCATTAATATCTCCATTCCTGTCGAGCTACAGGTCATTCATTGAGCAATTCCATTTTCTCCCAAGCGTAACAGCGCACGTGGCAGAATCTGGCCCTCTTTAACATAATGCTGATAAAAGCAGAGGCCCTTCTAACGTTGGCTTACGGTCGTGCTCATATGTTCGTGCATTTCATTAAAGGTGATATATCAAATCACTTGGTGCATTTAACTTCTTCAAATACTTCAACAGGGAGTTAGGTAAATTATGGCTCGTTTTCTGCATAAGGAAGAGTCATAGGGTTATTGTAACAGACACATTCACTTGCATTAAATGTATATGCACGCAATTAAAAGTAATTGTTTTTACAAATTTAATTATATGTCTCCCATACCGAATATTTTGCATTAAAAACAGGCAAGAGAATAAACAAAACCATTTTAAATAGCCTGTTGTCAGAAGACAGTGAAAAACAATCCATATGGGGGCTTTTAGCAATACTGTCTATAATCCTAGCAGAATTACATGTTAGTTCGAGGGCCACTTTCTTCGTTAGTGGACATAGCCAAGTCTTCTGGAATTCATGACCGCTCACAGCCTTCAATGAAAGCTGAACACATTAGTCAGAATAACCTAATCGCTCTGTCTTTGAAGATAAACTCAGCTTCTCTTGCTCATTCCCACATACACTGAGATGCAGAGTCTCTAGGAGTGTCATCATCATGTAAGACACTTGCTATTAAATCTATTCTCAATACAAGGCTGACCCAAGGTACGTTTCAGAAATCTTTCTCTTTGTCTGCTCTAATCCATCAGAATCCTTTCAGCTAAAACTGCTGCATTTATACATCAAAACTGTATTTTTTAAGTAAAGCTGTCACTTTTAAGGCGCACATCTTTTCAGGGAAATGTCAGAGATGTTATACTTGGGTGTCCTTCTGCCCAAGAGGCCACCGGAGCCTTAACAATGAAGCAAACAAGACAGCTAATCAATAGCCAGTCACAGCACTATTTTTTATCCTCCAACATCTTCATTTTCAACTCGGTACACATCATTACAATAGGAAAACAGGACAGTCAATCTCCATTAGGTTCAAACGCTGCATGAAAGAATTAATTTGGCTGCCATAAAAATGATGATACAACCGCATGCCCTTAAACCCTTAAAATTTATTCTAAATTTGCAAAAACTACTTGGATAGGCAGATTGCCTAGATATAAAGGCAGGGACATATTGACTTTTTTTTTCTCCTGTTGGCACAGTGTATTTCTTGCTGTGATGATTTCTCTAAGCATTGGAATACATCCTGTAATTTTTTTTAAGGTTTTGGTATAAAGCAATTTCACAAGTACCTGTGTAACTAATCAGATTGAAGGTTCACGATGCCAATTTCTCAGAAGTATGTCCTCCACACTGACTCTCACTGCTCGCTCAAAAAATATCCTTTAAATTTGGGATTTTCAAAGGGATTTAGTTGTCCATAAGCCATTCAAATATGAATGATGAACACCAAACTCCCTTTGGCTATTCTGACAAATTCATTTCAAGTAACTACTCATTTTCACATTTAATTTGAGTTCAAAGGAGTCAAAGTTACAATTCTCTCCCTCCTCCACACTGACTGCTTTCAGCATCTGGCACTGAACGCTGACCTTATGTCATTTGCACGTGTATCCATATATGCATATGAATATGCACATACAGTCAAAACCACTGAAATGGGCTGGCATATGGCAAGAAGCATCTCTGGCACTTCAAGCGCATACACTGGCACTTTCCAAAGAGGGAAGATGTTAAAAATGAATAACATGTAAAGACTTCTAAGTCTCTCTTCCTGCATGCCTATTACTGATCTTATATCTTCTATATTTAACAGAAGATGCGCACATACCAACTCAGTCCAGTACAACTTTTCAGCACCTGATGTGTTAAACTCCATGGGGAGCAAAGTTCATACAGACAGCATCAAAATAGTACTGTGATAATACTGCATCCAGGGCTATTTTGAAGTAAAAGTGGTCAATCTTCTAGTTTTTAATTATGATGTGATTCTGCTGGGTCAGATATACTGATTATTTTGACTGAAATTGGAGAAATTCTTCCATTTATAAATAACACCACGTTTCAAAGCTTCAGCTAATTTTAGACCTATCAGCAAACTTTTTTTGTTTGTTTGTTTTAATTTTTTCATTGGAGTAGTAAACAATCACTACTCCACCTACAGGCACAAACCCTGAGAAACAGGCCTCAAGTAGAAACAAAAATGAGGGAAACACTCCTTTCAAAAAATGTAGTCCAGATCTGCAGTATGTTTGGCACTTCCTGTTGGTTCAATATGTAAATAAATCAAAATATGATTGATTTTCAGCACATTTATGACAATGTGTGAAACTAAAGACATAAGACAGGCAAATAGTACAGAACATTGCAGTGCTTTGGAAGGGCAGCACATCAGTAAAGACCTGAAAATGTATTTTAATTATACTGTCTTTGAAAAGGAAGTGATTTTCTGGTCTTTGTAGAAGAAATGAAGCTACAGAATTCCATTTATTTGGAGAAGACTGATCTTTTGGTAGGTCTTAAGGAGCAGGAAATATCCTTTGGTGTTATTCTGTCTGAAAGATGTTAATGATCACCAAGGGATGAAGTTAGAAATGAATGGGGGGAAAAATATAGTAAAAGTAGTTGTTTTTGCATTAGATGGGCTTGTTGCACACCTCAGCACCTGGAAACAGGAATGACTAAAATGCTCTTGGAGGGGATAATATTCACAGAAGTGCTTATATCTTCCTGAAGAATCACTTCAGTACCTTTCTATTGGTAGCTAAGGCTTATGGTGCCTTTTCACACATTTTGGTCTACTTCCTAAATATGTACAGGACTGATCAGCCTTTTTTTTTTTGCTCCAAATATGAGCCTTGAAGGGAAGTACAATTTCATGAGGTAACAATAAAAGTATATCATTAATTCTTGCTGATAGTAGATTGTATTTCTGTAAGAGCAGCATGAGTGTAAGCCAGAAGAATGAAGTGATGGCTGAAGCTGTGACAACCAAGTCAGAGTACTCACTATCAGGTTATTTTTTGATGAAGTTTGAAAAGTGAAGTGTTCAAAACTAGCTGTGACTTAGATCATGTTAAGGTAGTTCAGAAATGAACACATAATCCCAGGCTGAAAAGGGACTAGCAAGAAATAGTAACTTGTCAGATTTTTAAGATTAAGGTTATTCAGATCTCAAATAATCTACCACTAGAATCTACCCCTATCTTTTTCCAAGATAGCTTTTCTAAGGAACATCACTCTTTTATCAACATACACATACACGGGCACCCTCAAAATATGCATTTCCAACTTACACTCCATTTCATTAGGCTTCTTCTGTGTCCATCAGACCAGAAGGAACAGCAGAGACACTTGAAATCTTCTGAGCCCTTTCGACAAATGCTGGGACAACCAGCCTACAGCCCAGAGCATGTGAACACAGTATGGCCAGGTGGTAATAGACACTGACCGCCCTGTCCTGTGCACTTCTGTCCACCTGGGATGAACCTACGTCTCCTGGTGCAAGTCAAACCTGGGGTTTCAGACCATCTCTGTCCCAAAAGCTGATGTGGTTTGGTATTGCATATTATTTAAATTTTGGTATGATGGGCTTCCTTCAGTTTAGTACAGCTAAGAAAAATGTTCTCTATGCTATACCCCATTGAAATACTGTTTCAGTGAGATCTCTCAACCTGGAGACTCCACATTACCCTCAGGAACTCCCTTGAATCTTATCTTTCTTGTGCAGTTTCTGTATGTTCAGTAGTTTGAGGGATAAGAGTTTAGACAATTTCCTTACATGTGTGCATAATTCTTGCTAATATTTGCAGGAATTAGGACTGTTTATCAGCTGAAGTATGTAACCTGATTTGCATTTTTTCTTTTTTTTTCAGGTCCCTCATTTCTTCCATTCTTATTTAAAAATAATTGGTTGCAATGCAAGACTCAGAAATATCTTAGCTGTCGCACAAAGTGGATGTCAACAATATCAGTATGAAAAAGAAACTTCATGTTATGCTGTTCTAAATGCAGAGAAAGTATGAAAAAGAATACACAGTGGTGTGCTATGCATCATTTAAAACCAGACGTACTCTTCTGCCAAGATCCTTGTCACTGGCAGTGTCAGATGTGCAGTTCTTCCCCTTTTACTCTTAACAGGTTCTAAACTTATGGATTTTTGGTTTTGCCTTGGGATTGTTTGTTTGTTTGTATGTTTTTATGAAACAAAGGTCACTTACGCAGCTATAGATAAATAAAAATTTACAAGCATCCCCAGAAAAATCAATAAAGGTACTAAAAATCTAAGTTGATAATAAATTTTTGTTTCCCCTTCACATAGCTCAGGAATGTCAGTATTTACTGGAAACACCGTAATATCAGATATTTCAGAAGAGTATTGATTTTGCCACTGAAGTGTGACTAAAGGGATAAATAAACTGCTCTTGGGGTCAATCGATCCATTTGTCTTTGCTGCTATTTTATAAAAAGTCAAAGCAGCATAAACTTTGATAAATAAATGTTATCAAGATAGAAATACTATTGATAGGAAGATTTTGAATGAAAATATCTAGTCTGCCACTACTGACTGCAACACTGACACTATATTTATGTTGAATTGCGTACTAACAATGAGAACAAAGTATGTCTTTTCATCAGTGGTGCACAACTGAGAATTTACAAATTCATATACGGCTCAGCAATTTAGGATGAATGCTACATATGCAAAGTAGAATGGTTTCACAAGATAGGAAATACTCAAAAGATGGAAAGAAAGGCGAGAAGAACCTCTACTTTTATATCTGCAATGAATCTGAATCACAGTGACACTAGTGCATTCTGGCATTTTAAAAATATAACATTTGTTAACATCTGATGTGTTCAAGCTGATAAGTAATGAAAATGCTCCGAATGACTTGATGTTGCTTTAATTGTAAGTAGGATAATAGCTACTTCAAGAAGTTACAATGTTATTGCAAAGATTACAGTGCAAACCTGACAATGTGATTTTCATGTGAATTTAAGGTGGTAAGAGAATGCTGAGACATATATGTGGCTTGTGGAAGACATAGGAAAGTGCTGTCACTGGGAGAAAATGAGAGTTTACTTTGTAAAGATTAACATGTAAATCAACAGCAAAAAAAATGCAATGACAAACATAAAATGACACAGAAAAGGTTTATAAACCTTTCTGGTATGACACGTAGGTAATAGGTGAGTTTAACTGTGTGAATAAAGTATTTTCAAACTAGAAATCTCAGCCCATAGCTGCTTAATCCCTGCTCTGCTCACAGCCAGTAGAAGGAAGCAGCCTCTGAAAGCAGGTCTTCTTCTGAAGTCTGCACGTAAGAGGCGGGACCAATCTCCCTCTGGAGGAACCTACTTCGGTCTTTCAACTCTCAATGGAGTCTGGAATAAACATTAACAACCAAATTTAAAATATGGCAAGGAAAGGGATATGAAACCTGTGTAATGTGACTGTTACTCAAAATGTGACAGTGGTATTCAAAATTCACAGGGTTGAAAGACTGGGAAGCTGTTGTTCAAAAAGCAAAGCTGTGTTTCCTGTAGTCATCGAATTAAAAAAAGAAACAAAAACTTACAGATGACTTTAAACAGTTTGAAATGGTTGCACGAGTTTAAACAAAGATATAATTGACAAACCTGGAACATCTTTGTTCATAAAATCTGGGTTGATGACTCCTCAGCAAACTGCTGAGAAATCCAGGGAAAAACTGCTGAAGAGACTACCAACCTTTCACTACTGGAAAACCATAGGGTTGCTAAAGCAATAAAGGTCTTGATATTATCTTGAGCACCAAACTAAAGCCTGAAATGTAGAGCTCTGCACTTCTTCAAGAGCAGTAATTCAGAGAAGTGCCCCCTTTGTAATGTACTGCAGATACAGGGGAGAAACAGGACAGGAGGAAATAAGGAAAGGCAACTTTACAAAAACTTCACCATGGAAGGCTACAGCCAGAGGTACAAGTACTTCCTTAATAGATTAAGAGGTGATATGCAGAGGTTTGCATGGAATCAAAGAATCATAGAATGATTTGGGCTGGAAGGGACTTCACATCTCACCCAGCCCCAACCTTTGCCATGGGCAGGGCTGCCCCCACCCAGCTCAGGCTGCCCAGGGCCCCATCCAACCTGGCCTTGAGCGCCTCCAGGGATGGGGCACCACAGCTTCTCTGGGCAGCTGTGCCAGCACCTCACCACTCTCTGAGTGAAGAATTCCTTCCAAACATCTGACCTAAATCTCTCCTTTTTTGGTTTAAATCCACTCCTCAGGAAACAACTTCTGATTAGACAGATGATATCTGAGAAGTATCCCTATATCCTGGTTGTTGGAAACAGTCCATTTGGCCTGTTGATGTCCCTCCTAGCCCTACTGTCCAAGATCAAAGTGAAGTAGCCCCTACTTATCCTTCAGTCTTACATAGCCATGACACAGACACATCAGGACAATGAAAGCTGTGACACCCAAGCTTCTTCTGATGACTTTAAAGCTCTACATTTCCAACCAGCTCTTTAGATGATCATCCAGAGCAACAGCCTTGAGACTTGTTTGCCTCAGAGACCTACAGGTGAAGATCCTGGAAGGAGCTCCTAAGGAGCTCTGTATTTTACTTATAGCTTTGAACAGTGAGTCTAGAAATCCAAAATTACTGTGCAGGCTTTAACAATAGCACAGCCTTGATGAAAGCCTGTGAGGAAGCACTGTGATTCTGTGAAAGCCAGCAAAAGCAGCTATTGCTTTTTTACTACTGAGTGAGAAATCTCTAAGGAGTGCATGCAACCTCCCCTCGTGAAGCTGTGATGACCAGCAGGTGACTGTCATGTGTTGGTTTCCTGAAATGTCACAGCTCCACACGGGTGCATGAGCTCAGCCAGAGAGCTCGGGGCGGGGAACATGATACTCTGCTTTTCAGTAACGAGCCTCAGACAGCTTTAGGGTACATCTCAAGCACTCATCTTCATCCTTCTGAGTGACATATCCTTTAGAAAGCTGCTCACATCTGCATCTGGCCATGTGTGTAACTTCACCCTGATGAATCAGCTGGGGCTGGGAGAAAGCCAGCTACAGACAGCCACTCCACACATATTCACCTTGGTTAGAAACTAACAAAGAAGACATTAACATCACTTGGAAATAGATAGCAATACTTCCCTTCATTTGCAGTCAGAAGAAAGAAAAGAAGACAAATATTGTGCACAGCATATATGTTTCACTGTCTGTCCTTCCAGTAACAGCTGCCAATTAGTGATCTATTTGCTTCAGCAAAGTATTAATTTTTTGACAGTAACTAGAAACAAACAGTGGAGATGCAACATTTCCCATGTTCCAGCAACAATATTCATCTATGCTATATGAACATTTTTCAGTGTATTGTGGTTATAAATATTCAGTATAAATACATATAAATGTTATAAATTGATTTCTTTCCCCCTCTTTTTTGCTGCCCATTTGTTAGAATGTGATGACATGGTGCATGCTTCCTATGGCCTAGAATGCTGTTTTGGTTCACAAAATGGACAAGTATAGAACTACTCCCTTTCTGTAATACTGTTTCGTGAAGATCATATGTATGTTTGGGAAAGATGGCAAATCAACCACACCTCTGAAAGAAAAAATCATTCCCATAACCGTTTGATGAGATACAACTTCACTGCTGCACTTTGATATAGACCTGGCTTAACACCAACAGACTGTCAAACACTTCTGGTTGAAAAGCTTTGAAGAAGCAGCATGTTTCTGAGCAAAACCATAAAGGACAGGGAAGGCAACTGATTCAGAGAAAGACAGAGATTCTGTTACCAGGGTGGGGGGGTAGGGGGGGAAAAGAAAGAGCTTCAGCTCTGCAGAGCTCGGCAGATGTGCGCTGGTACCATGACAGATGTTATGGGCTGGGGCGAGGGTGTGGATAAACTGGAGTGCAATTGTCCTCTCCAAGCAATAAGCAGTAGCCTTCCTCCCTAGTAAGGCAGACAGCAAATCTCTGCCGACTTCTGTGGAAGAAGGAGCAGGGGCAGCAAAGCTGCTTTTTCTGAGTTGTTTTGACATACGCTATACTCATCAGTTATTTTTAAATCATGTCGTTTGACAAATCTGCTGCATTCATTCACAATTTCTGATTTGCAGGCTGAGCTGCTTTGTTACTTCTAGGAATCTATGAAAATGGTGAAACGATGCATTCTGATTTACTCTGTATTTTTAAATCTCCACAGGTTTTGACTCTCCTTACTCATCTGTTCTGTTTGCTGGCAATTGTCTTAAAGACTGCAATAAACAAACTAAATAATTAAGTCATCTACTTTCTTACGTCTTAAGCAATATATTATTTAAGAGCCCAGGCAGTAAAATCTCCATCCTGAAAATGTGCTCTTGGGATTGTCTTGGGATTGGTTATTTTGAAACTATTTAAAAAGTTTGGCAGATGTACAAATGTTTCAAGGATCAGATCTTAAAAAAGGTTATCTTTGTTGTAATTGTGAGTGATAATCATAAGCATTCTGTTTGGTGCTCTATTGTGCATTAAAATATAGCACCTATTCAACTGCCACCAGAAAAGTAATCATATTTCAGTCACTGTATTCTTTTCATTTGATAAATGAGATTGCTTTATACATTTGCTTTAAACAGTGAAAGAATATTAATGCAGGTCTGGTTAACATCACGTTTCAAAGCACAAGAGAATGGTTATATGAGAGGTTTAATTCCTGTCAGTATTAAGTATTACAAAAAGCAAAATGAACACATGGTTAAGCCAATTTAAATGTACTTCTAATGAACAAGTGGACCCACTTAAATGCTTCAGTTAAAAAACAAATGTTCCTGACTCTTTCCTATTAGTGCTGTCGATTCATGCTACCATCATGATCACCATCTATTTTACTAGAAAAGCAACTCATAGGCATACCTGCTGAATAATACATGGTTGACCAAGTAATAAAAAATAGCTCATCAATGATCCAACCTCAGTTACCAACAGAGCAGCACAAAACAGAATTTTGCTCCCGCACACATGGCTTACAAAATCCATTCCAAGGGTCTGTGCTATTTAGGAAGGACAAACTCTCATCATCCACCCACTGACCATGCAGAGTTAAGGTTTATTTTAACACTTTTTTCTTTGATATAGCTGCTGATGATTTTCTTTTAGTTGCAACATAAAAGTTAACATTTTTCATAATGCCTACAGAAACTGAAGAGACCTCTGTTGCTCCTGGCCAGGCAGAGAAATAATCCCCTTTCGAAGAATCAATACATCAGCACAAATTTCAGATAAAACTTAACTGTTACCAATTCAGTTTCCTATATAACACAGCAAATTAAAGTAGCAGCAGATGTTACTCCACTGAATGACAATTGTGTAAAAATGCAAATATTCAGAGCACTATCTCCTTTTGGTCCCAAGCTGACTCTAGGACTACTAAAGGATCTATAAACAGCAATGATATTCAGTGCCATGACTTCAAGGATTACTGTGTTTTGCGCAGGAATATTTGGGCAACAAATGCACAACAAAATGTGGATGACCAAACTATAGTTAAGTATTTCAAGGGAACAATAATAAAAATAAAAAAAAAGCAAAACAGCTCCCTCCTCAAACCCTAAACAGTCTGTCAGAAGTCCAGTATGTAAAAATGACTCTGAAACATATGCCTTTCTCTGAAGCCAAGTGGTGTAGAAGAAATATAGCAGAAAATTAATCATCAAGAACAGGTTTTGTTCAGTAAGGGTTGCAGCCTCTTGTAACTGCAATTCATCCCTCCCTACTTGCTAAAGGGGAACTATCTGCCTCCTGCAGTGTTACTTGCAGGTTGGAAAGGCTCACATTGAGGCATCCACATATGCATCACCTTGATTCATGTAAGAGAAAATCAAGAGAAATATTCAATGAGAATATGTCACTCATCTGGCTTGTTTTAGATAAGTGAGCTAAGATCGAGGAGAAAGTCAAACTCCAGCACTATGCAGAACAGTGACTTACTGGCACTGGTCACATGCACTACCTCTCATCTAAAAACTACTAGATCTGTTTAAAGTCGTGAATAACTGTTGTCTAAAAATGGCTATAAGTACACAAACCAGTGTTAAAATATCTGTTCTAAATGTTTTTGTGAAGACTGTGATGGGACAGTGAGGTTTGCTGGGGTCATTAATGACTTAGCTTTGCATGCAGAAGCCTAAGCAGAATTTTGCTTAGGCCAACAAATGAAAAGCTTCTCAATGTAAAATGAGGTCTGGAGGACCACAGAGTATCACAGTACCATTATGTGCCCTTTCTAGAGCATGTGTTTCTGACTGCCCTGTTTGTAAGCTGCCTGCTGTCCAGCTCACCAGTAGCACAGGTTCCTGACTTGGGGCTGGGTCTTGAGGTGCTACTAGCATGCCAGCAGCCTCCTGGCAGCATCTGCTTGAAGGTGCCGAAGTGTGACCTAAATAACCCTAATACTGTCGTGAAGCTGAGATATCACCTCTTTTCTAAGGCTTCTGGCCTCTTTAGATGATGAATGAAGAAGATGGAAAATGAAATTAACTATACTGATGGACTGATAGTATCCTGAGTAATTTACATCAGTTAAACAGATGCCACTGAAATTATAGCATTCTGCTCATGCATTTAGACTGCACACCCAGTTCCCTTTTCCATGACCAGGAAGAGTTACAGTTCATGAACCATTCATTAACCAGGTCAGCTCTCCAGCCCAATGCAAGTCAATCTGCATTAACTGGATAATAACCATACCTTCACCTTGCTTGTTGGCCTCAGATTTTATTCAGTTTGGTATCTGCTTACATACCTGACAAATAATAAACAACGGAGCTTAAAAAAAGTGAAGTCTTAAGAAATAGCTGGAATTCTAACATAACCTTATAAGTCTGAGATGCTTTAACTTAGCGTATTTTATAAATAACACATATGAACTTTCAAAATGAATGGCAACTGAGCAGCACCATTAAAATAGTTATGTTATTATGTTAAGTCATACCCAAAGAAGATAAGAAGAGCCAAAATTATTTAATTCAATCATCATAAATTTTAAACGCAATTAATTTTTTCTGCTTGAAGTTGGTCTTTTTCCTCCCTTCTTAACAATTTGATAGAATGACCTAATTAACCTGGAGTGATTTGTAAGTTTGCAAATCAAGTATCCTTTTTATTCTGACTGACATGTCCTTTCTCCTTCACCTCTCCAAGATCTCTGGTTTCTTTTCATGTCTTTCTCGTCCTTTTCCTACTCACTTTTGCCTTTCTTATTTCACCATTCAAATTCTCCTAAAACAGGCATTCAGTTCAGTCTGACCTTTACTTACTATTAAAACTGCTGAATCAGAAGTTGTCAGGAAATTTTGATTTATCTTTTCCGTGTTCTGTGGAACAAGTCAAACTACTCAGTGATACTGCAGCTGAAATGCCAAAAAGATAGTATTTATGCCTCTAGAAGCCACGATTCCCTAATTTGGATAACGTTATACTGTATTTTTATACTACAGTTTATTTTCAGCAATGACAGTTATACAGTTTTGAATAATAATAGACATTTTTTAAAGACTATACTAATCTCTTATCTTCCCATTTGTTATTTCCTTGTCCTGTCTGTTACTGTAATATAATAGTCATGCATTACGGACATAAAAGGCTCTATTCCATCATGAGATGTGCACTTCAGACAGATTATCTCCACCAACTATTGCCAAACAAATTAAACAGCACAAACGTGTCTAAGGATATAAATCTCCAGCATCCTCAATTCAAATATTTCTAAATATATGACTTTCATTCTGAATCATGTGAGAGCAGTAACCCACTGGTGCTTGCAGAAACAGTCTCCACCCAGACCAAGGAGGGCAATGCTCTGGGAATTCAACACGGAACATAATCAGTGCAGATGCAGTTTGTTTTCTTTCCTTCACATACAACCAAGATGTGATCTGGTGATCTGAGGCATATTTTATTTCCAAGGGACTTGGGGCAGGACACCTGTATGGGGAATGATAGCTTCAGAGAGTCAACTGTAATCCAAGCAAATAGTATAGGGAGGGCGATGCCAAACTAACCAACTTCTCTGTAACTGTCTGCATAATTCTAGTTAAGACTGCCAGTTTCTGATAAAGTTTTGAACATTATCCAAGTCCCGTGACCTCTATGGAAAGAGTCCTGTGGATTCTAATGGTATTTGTGGTCAGGCTACTGGAGGTCAGGGACTTGGTACAGATCTCCCCTATTACGAGTATTTTTTTATTTCCTGTCAATTCAATTTTCAGTATTGACATTCGAGGCTTCTTGAAGTCCTTGGAATCTATTAAAACCTTCTGTGCTTATTCCAAAAATTGAGACTTTGTTCACATCATATACAACAACGTACAGTGATACCCAGAAGCAAAACAACAGCTAGTGAGGGCATGGGACTACCCACTAAGAACAACTGCATGACCCATCCTACTACTAACTCCAGGCAGAGCCATTACATCTTTCATGCAAGTGCCTTTCTCTCTGCCTACCTTGTACTTCATCATCTCTGTGCCATGGGCATTTCCCTGAATATGCTCCTTGCTGCGTCATGGAAATGCTCAAATAATTGCACTGTGGGTTGCACAGAATCATTGAGTCATAGAATCACCATGGTTGGAAAAGACCTACCAGATCATCCAGTCCAACCATCCACCTGCCACCAATAGTTCTCACTAACCCGTGTCCCACAACACAATGTCTAAACATTCCTTGAACATCTCCAGGGTTAGTGACTCTTCCACAGTTCTAACAATTTGTAGCTGTTTCCAGTCCTTCTTGTTTCTCTGATGTATCATGGCTAATTAATTTTGTATTACAAACAAGGAACTGAAAGATCTGTTTAGGACTGGTTTAAATGAAAAATTCCAGCATCCTTCATGTGTCCTTGCTAAAGATGATTTCATACCCCTGATGTCAGATGTTTCAGTAACTAATTATGCCTCTATTTCATTCAGATAGGTGAATTAGCACTTAATTATTTTAATTATTATTTTACGTATTTTTTCCAGCTGTAAAATAACAACTACCAAATACCTGGATTTTATTTTCTCTCTCACATTTATAGGACTATATTAGAAACAAGTAAACTCATTATTGTGAGGTGCACAAACGAGAAAAATATTTCAAAGTTTAATCCAATTGTATGATGATTTTCTAAGCATACTCTTAAGTCTATTAGCAGTAGGATAAAAAAAAAAAACAACTTATAAATGCCTAAGTTAGCAAAGTGTAATAGACCAAAAGAAAATGCAATAACTAGATACATTAGAATATACAAATACAGTTTATACAACTAAGGGATCCAAGAAGATCCCTATACTAAAAAAAAGAGAGAGCCTAGTCCATTGGGCTGGGATATTGGTGGCAACCATCAGTGGGCAGCAGCTCAGAACTTGCAGTACATGCACGGCTACCTGTCTCTTTGCTCAGCAATCTCACCTAAGTGTTTCCATTTGCAGGCAGACACTGATCTGCCCACTCTTCCATGCATGCACATTCGTTCAGTTCAGCTATCTGTGTTGCAGTAATACACCCGACCCTTCAGACTTGAGCACATAAAAATTGGGTAAATGCAGGCAGTAGAGAATTTGGGTTTTTTTAGTATTGTGACTAATGCAAGGATAGCAGCCTCATCTCAATCTTATTCTGAGACCATCAGCCAACACTGTAAAAAGTATGGATCATCCCTAAGCCATTGAAGATCAGTAATGGACTTGTCCAAACTGAACACAACTGATTTTTGTATCTAACAAAACAATGACAGGATGAGAGGAAATGGTCTCAAGTTGCACCAGGGGAGGTTGAAGTTGGATACTAGGAAGAATTTCTTCTTAGAAAGAACGATGAGGCATTGGCACAGGCTGCCCAGGGAAGTGGTGGAGTCACTGTCCCTGGAGGTGTTCAAAGAAAAGGTAAATGTAGTACTCAAAGATATAGTATAATGGGCAATATAGGTGGTGGGTGGATGATTGGACTAGATGATCTTAGAGGTCTTTTCCAACCTTAATCATTCTATGATTCTATGATAAGCAGCCCACTAGGGTAAGTCTGCCACTTATCACATCTTCTCCTGTTGGATGCTAGATCACTGATGCTTTACATCACACAAGGAGTGGTGGGTGGTTGCATGACAAATCAGCACATTCCTGGCCTGATGCTTCCTTTAGGAGCAAAGTTATTTTAGGAATCCTAGTAGCAAACACAGACTGCATAGACCCAGACCATATAGTCAAAAGTATCTTGCTGTCTCCACTACATGGGAGTCTGAGACCTTTAGAAGGTTCTTGTTACACATGAGGGTGCAGAAGCACCCAGTTCCTGCACACACAACATCCTTTTTACTCTTGGATGCTCCAAAAGGATCAAAATTGTGCTGCTGTGTTTTCCTCTTCTTCCCACAACCATTGCAAGCACTTCTGTGCTTCTTGCCTTGGGGAAAAAAGGATGTTCCACAACTGGGAAAGAGCTGGCTTGGTATACAATGGGGTTTAGGTATTACCCAGCATAAGCATCACAATGAAGGCTCAGATGCCTTCCTTTTCAGGCTCTGGAACTGTCTCATAACCCTCAGCTCAAGCCATAGCCCTGCCACAGATCCCTGACCCTCTGTTTTTCATCTGCTGGTCTTGCCACAAGGAGCCCTTTGTAACAAACCTGCAGAGTTAACATCCCAAGCTGCTCTTCGGAAAAGTAGCGGCTTCCTTTAGCCAGTACCCTTCCTGGTGAGGGTAATCTGCTAAGGTTGGGGAACATAGTGCCTGCAGGCTGAAGAGACACTCCTAAAAATATAAAAACCCCACTGCGTTGTATTCAGAGCCATCTGCCCTCAGGGAAAGAGCAGCAGTGCACACTACACACATTTAGCAGACAGATAACATGGGCTTGAAATCTGTCAGATCAAGGACAGTCTGGAAAAGGTGTTCTTCCCTTTCCAGGTGAGTGCTCTCACCATTGAGCTGATGCTGGAGAGGCAATAAGTGAAGAGGAAAGAGGGCAACAGGGAACAACTCGGGCAACCCTGCCATGGGAGAAAGAGCCCACTGGACTCAGGAGTACCTCAAGGGTAGTCAGACAAGCCCATTCTCATCCCACCATTAGAGGCACAGGCCTTTGGTTGGAGAGAGGCCCTAAACCTTGGCCCTCTTTGCATCATTTCCAGCTGGCTAGCTATGGTAAGACATTCAGATCCTGCTTTCAGACACATGGGTTTCTCTAAGCATCATGCTATCTGGGTGCAATAGATTGCTACTGACATGAAAAGCCATGCTATTAGAAATGAAAGGCTCAATGTATAAAAAATGCCATGTTCTCCTTATTATGGAGGAGTAAACTTTGATTAGTGGAAGTGATTAGTCTATAAAATTTAACTTGCCATTTATTAACTGAACAACTTAACAACCTGGCGTTATTAAATACTCAGGGTGGAAACCACTGCGACCTATGGAAAAGTATTTGCCTGCACAAGTGCAGATCAATAGTTCTACATTTAGTTAAAGTTTTATGTATTATGCCAAATACAGTTCATAAATGTCACTTCATAATTTGCATTAGCACAAATTATTAGTTAGGAGTCACACCCTGGCTTGCGAGACCAAAATACATTAGTCATTTCGGCAGGTCTTCTGATTTATAGTTATGCTTAATGATCCTGTAAAAAATACAATAAATAACTTTTTTGTTCTAACTGTTTTCTTTCTTCTTCAAGTACAGTCTAATGAGACAAAGGTTGATATTTTAAACTGACAGAAAATAGGCTGAATACAGGAATATCTAACAAGATCTATCAAGAAACCAACTTCCTAGATATATGGGACTACAGAATAAATTTAAAAGTGTGACAGACTGAGAATAGAAATTTAATTGATCTCTAGAAATTGAAAGGTCATATTCTATAATTTCTTTACACGATGTATTGCTTAAAACAATATTTTCTAAGAAAAAAATGTTCTTATTTGTATTTTAATATGCAGCCACGGGTCCTTTTCTAACTGCTTTCCTTAATCATACTGAGCTTACAGATGTTTTCATCTCTTATTCAGATAGGGCACTTGGGGCAGTAACATTTGCAAGTTACATATTGGAGATAGATCTGAACTTCAATCTCCATATAGCACGGTGAGCACACCTTAACAATTTTAATTGGACACGTATCTGGGAGAGGTCAACAGTGAAATCTCTATCCAAAGGTTTATGGCTGTCATTTTATAGATTTTGATTTAGGACTAGCACTTGCACAACAATAAATGATCAAACTGTGATATTTAAACTACTGGTCTCAGATGGAGGTGCTTTCCCTGAGTGATTGGAAACCGTGACAAAACCAAGTAGAATGTCACAGCCTGCTCCTCAGCACAGACACCATCTTCTCCCTGCAGATGGAGGCTGTAATCCTCACAGTGTTTGCACTGGATGTGTGCAAACACAGATCTTTCCTGTCCTCTGTCCATTGGTAAGGACCAGCTGCATCATGGCCCAAGCTAATTGTCAGAATGGGGGAAACTGAGGAGGTGACAAGGGAAACCTTCAAAAGATTATGTTCAGGATGACAAATGCCATGCGAAGGGTCATAAATGCACTCTCATGGAAACCCACAGATTGAAGGGACGTTAGCCAGAATTTCTTGGGATAGTGCACTCTCATCATTTAACGACCGTAATGGAACAATGTCCTCATATTTCTCGTGACACTGCTATTCTTCTTAACGGGGATTAACAGCCTTTCTTGTTATTTCCTGTCTAGATTTCTCGTGAACTAACATCCCACATCAGATACTATATTAGACAATAATAAGAACAGATGACAGACTGCATACTTACTTGCCTGACAAGGGTGCTGCATTATCCCACCACACAAAGAGTACAAAGAAATTCCAGAGTTTTATTTATTGTTTTGGCTATTACATAAAAATATAACAGACATAAAAACTCTGAAGAACTAGTATGGTATAGTATTGCTCCAGTCATAATGTGCTAGTACACAATCAATTCTTATAAAAGCTTTTCTCTTTCAGAGTAGTTTAGTTGTCCAAAGGGAATAAATAATTTACTGCTTGTTCAATCCACCACTTCTCTCCTATTATTTTTAAAAATTTATTCTGCTTTGCATTTGCCACATAAAGTGTTCTTTGTTTACGTTCCACCCTTTTTAAATCTGTTTCCTCTTCAAGCACACAGAGGATAGTCCTTTTCAAGTGAGCTCACTAACATGAGACTGATGGCCTGAGGAGAGTTCATGAGGACATTTTATTTTCCCTATTTTTGAAATCATTATAGGCTATCTGGATACATTTTGATATTGACTTTTGAAATTTCTTCATTCCTGAAAGAAAACCTTACATAGCTTATAGGCACAGACTGGTTCACAGCTGGCTGGAAAGCACCCCACTGTTGACACAACTATTGGGGGCCTCTGCAAAGAAAGGCTGGAACAGCTTGCCTACACTAGAGGTGGCCATGTCTAAAAGAAGACCATTCAACCTATGTCTGGTTGAATGGAGGAGCTTTCCCATCCTAGGGATGGGGCGTCCCCAGCACCTCCCACTACCCAACATTTCTGGGAGATCACCAACCCTGAATACTCAATTTCCTCAATTTTTAGACAATTATACCCTAGACATTTGGCTAATGCTTCCATCTAACAGGTTTTAAACTTTAAAGATATATTTTTTTCCATTTTGAATTCTTTAGAATTCTTCATATTTCTCCTAAGAAAAAATACGTTTTTTCAGTTGGTGACCAGCCTTAGCTTGTCGCTGGGAAAGGAAAACAAAGCCAACCCTATATGTTTTCTACACCATCTTTCTAAATCTTTATATATTTAAAGTAATGGAGGAATAATCATATAAAGGCAAGAATGAAAACAAACGCATGAAATATCACAACACATGGCTGCATTAACAGCATCCTTTGCTGAGAAACCCTCAATTAAGCTTTTATTTTAAATAGTCTATTTCAAACTGTTTTACTGGTGACGGAGAAGTCAGTATTTACTGGGAAAATGAACAGTGTTTAGTGGATCGAATTTCCAATTACACTTTTCAGTTTCAAGCCTGTCCAAGCAGACATCTAAATAATCTTGAGACACTGTATGACCTGTAATGCCTTCCACTAAAATCTATTTAATGAGGAAATAAAAATATCTCATTTACTTTCTTTGGTATCATAAGAATTCTGAATTTAACTGAAATCTTGTATGTCACATTGTTTTAAAGTAGTATCTAAGCAAGTGCATTGCTTCAAATCAGGCAAAAGATGTATTAGACTCATTTATAAGTATGTTATGCATGTTGGCTTTGCTATGAGTGTGATCTCTTCCATTTCTTCCCAGCTTTTGTTCCAGTGATCACCAGTGATTCTCGTGACCGTGGTAAGCAGTCTGTAGATTCATTTTCAGTGTTCCCATGGCTGTATTTTTCAGCTAAAAGTGCAATGAATACACAGTGACCTGTGAATGATTTTGAAGGCTTGTGTTCATCTGTTGACCCTTAAAACTTTGAAATCATGGTAGGAAAATGTTTAATGAAAGGAGTGAAAGATACTTTTACTATAAAATACAATTTAATGACTAGTAAGTAATTAAAAAGCAACATGTGCAGTCATCCTAAAATGCAATGTCATTACTGCAGCTCTGGATAAGATGCAGTAAAACCCTACTGCCAGTATTGTAATGCATACAATACTGGATTTAATTAATGATTTTCCCATTACACTGAGAAATGCTTACATCAGTAGCTGAAATTTCTGACCAGTTTTGCAGCCTGCCTATGAAACTGCAAGACCAGGTCATCCAGCCAACTGAATCTTTGCACTACTCCCTGGTTTGTATGCTATTAAGGAAGAGCAATAGAAATGGAGATTTAATAAATTTCATTGCCTTAAGAAGCACACTTCTGCTTTCTAAGAATAAAGTATGTGCTATCTTTCCACAGCTTATTGTCAAGAACATCACACTTGGATCATGCAACACAAGCGTGTACGGCTATGCTATTTGTGCTGCTTCTACACGGAAATTCAGCAATTAATCTGTGGGTTCCAAAACAGCCTGGGGAATATTCTCTAGAATAGAGATAGAAAATTTTAGGGTAGAAATATTTGACTGCACTAAAAAAAAATGACATTAGCCTTCATTTCTAAACTCGCTAAAATTTTTCAAATGAGAAGAAATAAGCTCTGGATTTGCAAGACTGTTGATATTTGATCTGTGTACCATTAGCCCCAGTTTTATCACATAGTATCTATGAGAGTCAGGCTCAAACCCACTCAATAAATGGAATGACTGCAAGCAGGGATTTGAGCCCAGGTAATCACACTTCTTCTTTCTAGTTCACTGCAGGTTTAAGTCAGATGCAAAAATGGGATACCTCCCACAGAACTAATTGGGTGAACCTGGACTTGTTGTGTGTGTCATGTGCTGAGTAGAAAACCATTAGGAAGAAAAGAAAGACAGCTCAATTTAGAAACATCCTGGTCCAAGCTGAGCTCCCACTCAGCAACGGTGAGATGGGACAAATGCAATTTCTTCTGTTAAAGATGTTCCACTCTTTTTCACTGAATACTTAGTATTCAACAGAAGAAGGAACAAGTAAATCACTCTCCTGCTTGATGGGGAATTCGTTCTGGTTTGATCTCTTTTCTCTAGGGTCTGTTCTCAATGCCAGGGACTAGACTGCAATTAGAAAGTGGAGCAGGTATCAAAAGCAGAAACCCTTTCCTTGTTCTCTCTGGACTATCCTATGGGTTTTGATGTCAAGACAGTCTTCTGAATGCTGTGGTTTACACTGCCCCACACAGCAGCAGAGATAAAAATGTGTTTCTCACATCTGTGCCTAAATCATGGAGCTTAGATGCATGTACTTGTGTCCCCTCCTACTCATCCCATTTTATTGATCTAATTCGACCGTGCCTTTGCTCTTAGTGCAATTAAATTCCACACTAACATTTTATGTTTAAGTTAGTACAGGCTGTTTTGTCTCAATAAAAAAAAATCCTCTAATTATTCATTCTGATGACAAAAAAATCTTTTCAGTTTCAGCTAATTCTTTAACAAGTTTTAATAAGTCTTTTATTTGGCTAGAGAACTGAAGCAAAGCACACACAACTTACTCAATGATTTTTCCTTTCTTGAAATATTTCTACCATTGCTGACTGGTGATAGTGGAGCTGCACCTTCTGAGTTTTAAGCAAAACAGATCAGTTACTGGCTATTTCCTGAATGGATTTTCTTTAATTCACTAGATTGATTGGCAAAAGTATCCTGGAAGTGTGACAGCTTGTTTGGGATGGGAGGAGGCAAGGCAGTGAGACACTCCAATGAGGGCTGTTCATCACCAGCAGGGGTTAATGCTGGCTCCTCTGACAATCAAAAACTATTTATAAATTGTTATGCATATTCAGAAATGCCCAAGATCATGCTTGTGGGCACCCACGTGCACAGAATCCTTTCATCTCCAGGAAAAGCATGACTTTCTGGAGGTTGGTGCCATCCCACTCTCATCCTCCCTTGATTTGACATTTATGTGCCCAGTTCTGGTTAAATTCCAACAGTGACAGTGATGCTTGACCTACCCTAAAGAAACTGCCTGGCAGTGACACTTTCACTGAAGCTCTCTGGATGCTGAGCTTCTGCTTTTACTTTTGCTTTTTTTTTTTTTTTAATCTATCTTTTTTTTTTTTCTTCTTGTGCATTAGAATCTTCAAAAAATGATCTACCTGACTTTCGTCAAATACAGAATTCATCGCTGAGAATTAATGCTATGGGTATGGTAGAAGGAGAACATTTGTGTTTGAGACTGAAGAGAACTTTGAAAAATACACTGAGTAGGCTTAGTAGAGATGCTAATGTCAGTTGTGACTTCATTAATATTAAATTACTTTTTTGGGAATGGAAATTTCTTGCTGTTGTCACACAATGGCCAGGTGCAAAGTTAGGTGCTCACACTGCAAACTTCCTGTGACAAGATATCCAGCAAGACAGAGTGTTTAATGACAAGAAAATAATTGTTTTGTGTTCATGGCATTCATCTAAGTGTGAAGACTTCTGGTTTCTCATTTTCCTTCCAATGAACAGTTAACAAATAAAGGGTGGAAATGGATCAAAAGAAGAGGCTGCAACCCCTTTTCTTACTTTCACAAGGGTATCATACCCGTATGTGTACACACACATATCTATTTATACATGTATATACACACATACAGTCATATTTACATACTTGTTATACATATATGCATTTATACACCAACATACATGAAAATTTGGAGTGACATACAGTGCATCTGTTTTTCAGTTAGTCCTGGACATAGAACCCTCTCACAGTATTTGCTGTTTTCCAACTGAAATCAAATAGTATTAATCAATTCTGCTATTTCTGAAGCACATAAGGAATTTCTCAGTACTTCCCACAGATTTCTCTCCTACTACAGGTCATGGATTTAGTTTGAGAGAATCACATATAGACATGTGACATGCTTGAAGCCAGTGCCTGACTCCTTTTTAACAGCATCCATATGGAATGATTCACCTGGATCTACACTAGGAGGATGATGGCTCACTGGAGTTTCCAGCATACCAGTGAATGGATGATACCTTATGACCATAATGCTACACTCTTCAGAGAGGTCCCTGCCATCTTTTTGTGATTAGATACTGGCTGTATCTTACTAGATGTCCTTTCTGCTATCCAATAAGCATTTCTACGCTTCTATTACTGGCTTGCTGTTGCAGATATTTAATTCATCCTGTCACTTTCTCTGCTATTATGGCTTTGAGAGTTTATTTGCTGCAGGCAACAGTGAGCTTGCACAACAGTGTGACATGAAATGTAGTGCCAGGCTGCTCGTATCTACTGTTGGTGTAGATACATCCAGCAGCATGGTCTGTGTGTGTTTATCTCTTTAGTTTGTCTTTTCAATATATTTTCCTGGCAATCTTGACAGCTGTTTCTGCTTCACCGTTAGACTGGGGGAGATGCTGAAGAGACAGGATATGGCCGGAGTCTGCTGACGTTGTACACTTCTGACATGCAAACCAAGGTCCATTATCCATAATAAAAATTTCTGCAGCTCTCTCCCAGGCAAACTCAGCCTTATGGCCATCAGTGATAGAAACTGCTGCTTTTTCAATGTCAGGGATCCATTTCCCAGCCATCAACAAAAGCACTCTGCATTCATTAAGGCAGGAGGGGAAAAATGAAGACAAGACAAGCTACAGGGTTTTGTTTAACCTTGGTCCCCAGGGACACTGGCCTTCTCACAGCCGCCATCCAGTAGACCAAGCACTAAGTAGCTCAAAGCAAGATGGTTCCCTGAGGGAACTAGTGGAGTATTTACACAATGAGGCTGCTGACAGCCTGTCTGTATTAATACTGGTTAAAACCAAACTTGAGACACTCACAGAGCACAGGTTGGCAGTTTAGAGGAGTGAGTTGACTGTCTTTGAAAAAAAATAGAGAAAACAGAGAAAAGAGATGCAATCTTGAAAAGGTTGTTTTTGCTGAAATGCTGCTAAATACTGATGAATTTCAAGGCTCATGAGAGAGTGTGAAAATGAACTTCTGAAAAACTGAACTTGATCAAAACCCAGCCAAGGACTACTCCTTGTGTAAGACCTACACTCCTAATGATCTAATGGTTCAGCTATCACCATTACTGGAGGAAGAGTAATTACTGTTCCTGTCAACTGGCATTAGCCACAATCAGCCTAAATATCTTCAGCTTTGCTGTGAGTGCAGGTGCACATCCTTCCCATGTGGCTGGAGGCTGAGGATCTGGGAGGGAGGCTGTAGGGCATGCTGTATCTGTACTTTCTAGATCTCATGACCTTGCCAAAGCCAGCTCACCAGCAAATACTCAGCCTTGTGCAAAAGAGGGAGGGAACCTTGCTACGCTTTTCCATCAAGACACACCAACATACACAATAAGTTTGAGCTAACAGATTTTCTCTGGACTTCAGTTTGGGTATTAAGACTAGTAGAGGGATCATCTTCACCTGAGTGTTTTTTTCTTTTGAGCTCCTAAAAAGTTGAACTTACATCAAACATAGAAGAGGCAGAGCTCTAAGAAGCTTTTCTTTCAATGCTATGAGAAATATGAAGTACGGCATCGTGAAGTGCGGTATTACACTTCAGTTCCCCTGTCAGTCTGGGATCCCTCACAATGAAAAGTTGTTTACAGATTTAAGGTAACATTAATAAACTGTTGTTCTCTTATCAAAATGCAAGAGGTATTTACATTTATTATCTTTTACATGATTACCAATAAAAACAGCACATGGATACTGTTTGGGCTAAAGGACTATAATTCTGCTGTGCACTTTTCTTTTATTTTGCATGGTGATTTTGCTTTTTTCCTCCCAATTGCTGCAAGGCATTTTATGGATTTTAGGAAGCCTACATAATCTAAAAGGTATAATTCTTTTCATTTTCCATTCTGATTTAACACTGATCTCACTGCAATGGTATTTTTTTAGTTTTGCATCTGGGTCATATGTGTCATATGGCATGTGTCATATCATCAGCTTATTCATTCTGATCTCTGTACACTCACTAAATATACCTGAGAGAAAGTCACCATGAAGATGACAAGACTACAGTTGAAATCTAAATTCAGCTTTGCTCAATTTCAAGTACAAGGCCACATCTCACCAGGTACAGGTAAAAGATCACATCTAGTGAGATCCTTCATCTCACAGCCCTCCAATGCTGCCAGCAGATCAGGCTGGTTTGCTTGAAATTAATGACATGAGGACCTTGCACTAGTCCTGCTCCTCTTCCTGACACATGCTCATATCAAGAATAAACCAACATCAATTTAGTTGAGATTGGAAGTGCATTTCCTTACAACCTTGCTGATAATTTAGAACAAAATGCCACTTTAAAAAAGTCAGTGTCAAAAAAGTCTAAATGTCACTGTGTCTTGGAAAGTGTAATTAAGGACTTCAACTTTGTAATGCCGTACTGACAGGCAAGCAAAATGTGTCTTGTGAAGTGTCAGCAAAACAACTTTGACATGTGTCAGTGACATGCCCTTCTCTGAAATACTGTGTTCATTTTTGCTGTTTAACTCAGGGCTGTGTGAGAACTTGTCAGCTCTAAGGCCCTGACAGTCATCTCTTGACTGAAGAAGACCTGCTAATGCTTGGTCGTGCAACATACTTTGCTTAGTTTCTGAGCACTGTCCAGTGCCTACATTTCTAGTGCGAATTTAGATATGTAGGCAGAAGGACATCAACAGCGACGTCCAGAAATCCCCTCTAAAATGAGAGATCAGGTTTTTGAAGTGCCCTGAGGCACATGGCTCCCCTACAGTTAAGATAGAGGGTATGGAGAAAACAGGAGTTGAATCAGCCGATAAAAATGATAAGAGGCATGAATGGAATTCTAGATGAAGACGGACAGAAATGATTTGAATGGTTTAGCTGAAAGAAGAATAAGCAGTGGATTATTGCAGCAAAAAGTCAAGTGGATGCTGCCATTTGCCTTTTCTTGCAATACCGAAGTAAGGGAACCACTTGAAAGGCAACAAATTTAATTTTTTGGGGGTCTGAAATGTAAATAAAGTAACAAGGAAAGCTTGCCTCTTATCAGGATTAAGGAAGAACTGGCCCTTTACATAGATAAGGATAACACATTCTGTTACATTATTCACACACAGTGTTCCTAATGAGAAGCACAGAGTCTTCGGGATCAGCATAAACCAACAAGAAAAGTGGAGACTGGAATGACAGTACTTCCTCAGGCAGATTGCTCTGTACTCAGCTTCTGGCCTTGTACTGAGAGCTCAGGCCAAAGACATTATGCTCGAGTAGATGGACAACTGGTCCTACTCAGAATGGCACTTTCTACCTTTCAGTAAAAGGTAACTGCTCAGTTCTAACCTAAACAGCTGTGGGTGAGATCAGTTGATAAAGCAAATCCAACCATAAAGAAGAAAGTGTTATGTGTAAGCAGTAAATTCTTGTATGGAAAGAAAATAAATAAAACTAGTTAAAGTAAATACAGCCCAGTAAAACTGAATAATGTCCAAAGTGCTCAGATATAATTCTCACAAATGAAGGTGTCTTTCTGTTTCAGCAGTTTGTGCTGAGGTACATGGAGTATAATATTTTCTCTGGCAGTAATAAGCAATCGTCACAAGAACAGAGGGCATTTTTTCTGCTCTTCCTAGAATTCTTAAAGCAGTGCAACTGACGGGGAGAAAAACACTCCTAGCCACAGAATACTGTTTCCCCAGTTGATGCAGATTGCTGCAGCTCTTCTGACGTCAATAGAGCTGTACTGACTTGTAAAAGTAAGGAGCTCAGCAAACACCTTCTGTAAGACGTTGTGTCCATCAGGTAATCATATTAATTCTTATAACTATGTTTATTCTGAAGGCTAATTTTAGTACTTGACTGTGAGAAGGAATCACAGAAATTCAATTTTACAGTTCTGAAAAAACATTTGTTCAAATTCTATGAGTTGAGAGTTTTTACAGAACTTCCTAATCAATTCAAAATAATCTGGAAAAGAGCAGCACAATGCATTGTTATATAAATTTGTGACCTAAGCTTGCTTTCTGTTATTCATTTATAGCTCAAAAAAATAGCTTTATCTACCCTGTTTTAATTGCAAATTCGTAAGTTACTCATATAATACATAAGCTTGTCCTTTGGGGTTTCTCTTTACATTTTGTTGATCATTATGATTATTTATCTTTCTAGTTATTCTTTACTGAATAGATTTAAATTAATTTAAATTACTGGATTATTTTTCTTCTTGAGGCAACAGAAGTCATTGCCACAGAAAACTTTGCTATATTGCTGCACAAAAAAACAAAAACAAAAACAAAAACAAAAACAAAAACAAAAAAACTATGCAAGCCTCGGTAAAATGATGTCATATAAAACATTAAATCTTAGAAAAGAACCTAGAACAAGATGGTGAAATGTTGCCTCTGCCTCTCCTTAACTGTGAAGGGCAATCTTTTCAAGTGGAATCTCCACCCTGTTCCCCGATAATTCCGTTCTGATCACTCCCCCACATAACTCTGGATGGGTGAAGTGGCTTTGTCAAAAGTGTATTCAAAATACTGATCTGTCTTCTGATGGCAGCCTGCATCTCCTGTTTCTCAGCTCTTGCTTGATTAAGTGTAACGTTAACTGTGAACAAATTGCACTGCAGATTTGTAAATCCTGAAATAAATGGCTGTATACAGATGAAAGCAAGCCGTTTCAAAATTAAAAAGAAACGCATTACAGTGGTTTAAATGCACAGTGGAACACCACCAACAACATAGTCCCATAAACTCGATTTAAATGGAGCAATCAATAACAAAAACAAATCCAAGCAGTGAACGGCTCAGCAGATGCCCCTCTCAGAATAGCAAGTCTGGGGCCTGCAAGAAGCCTACACTCACTATCTGTCCTATTTGGTGGAGGGTGGGAGAGCAATTCTTTGGCTACTTACACATCTTTCAAAATCAATGAAGGTCAGATTGACTGACTCCTTTCCTGGTGTTTGAAAAGTGAACAAAATACCTTCATTTTTCTCCTTCCTCAAAGAAGATACTGTGAAAAGAAAGTACTTTCCCAAGGAGTATACTGTGGCCTTACATCAGCAGTCAGCCACATGAGGGTGACTCACTTCACATCATGAGAGCTACTTCTTTTCACAGTGATGCAACTCAAGTTCCCCGTGTCACTGCAGGTACAATGTACAACTGTCTTACAGTCACTATCATAGAATTATAGAAACTCAGAACCATAGAATTGCTTGGGTTGTAAGGGACCTTAAAAATCACCTAGTTCCAACCCCGCTCCCATGGGCAGAGTTGCTGTGCACTACCAGGTTCTCTATTGGTGATTCTCTAAATGCTGCATGATATATTCAGAGACTAGCTGGAAAATACTTGGTTCCTCAAGCACATCTCTGAGTCAAGAGCACTGATGGATACTCTTGGCTCTACTGAGCCAGTCTACTGGCAGTATGTTATTCGCACCCTCTACTCCATAAGGACTATCAAGGTGGGAGGGAAAGCTCCTCTAATGATCCTGTTTCTCTGCATCTCCGTGAAAAAAGAGGCCAGGAGAGGATTTCTTCTCTTCTCCCCTACATCTTTGTGCTCTGCTGTGAGAAGAGGGATACAAGGAAGAAAAGAACATCCTTGTGCTCTCCGTAGCTGCAGATGCTCTTCCCTGCCCTCAGTGGACAGCAGGAGATCTCATTCCCTGTGAGAAGGAGGCATGGACAAAGCCCACACAGAAACAGTGGGAAGAACAGGTGGGAAAGTGAGAGGGAAGAAATTTGTTAAGGGAGGCCCAGTGCTGAGGTTCTTCGCTCACTGCAAAACAGAAAAGGAGATTCTGAGGACAGGGAGTGAGATGGGGCTTCTTCAGGACTTCCCTGAGTAAGCCCATTGGAGCAGATGAGCATAGACATCTGTGTTTACAAAACATTGCTGCTTGTACTATTGACTATGACTCCTTTATATGGGGAAGTAAAGCTGTTTTAGAAAAGATCCCAGACATTTCCAGGTAGGGGCAATTACCCAAACCTTGTCAACAGTTGGTCTAGACTCAGTTACAGATGATCAAGGACAATCAGCTCCTTCAGAAGTTCAAAAGATTTGATTAATATTTGCAGCTACTATGCAGCTACAATGCAATACAAGTCTACCCTCAGGGCTTTTGTGTTTCTTCAAAGCATTAGCCATTAATAGACTAAGTTTACCATTGGGATACAGAGCACTGGCCCAGCAACGCAGCTCGAATGTATTTATTTTTCGATCTATGGTTTTCAAGTACAGTGTATCATTTCTACAAGGCTTTAATGAGAGCCAAGAGGTGCACATTATATGCAACCAACTTCTATTTCTAATGGAGCTCAGTTCAGATCAGAGAATGATTTATTAGCTTTCCTCAGCTTTTACTTGTATTTCACTACAGAGATCAGAAATTTAGATTTCGATCTAAAATTCACAGGATAGCATCAAGAGCCTTATTTTCAAAGTCAAGATTTTTTTAATCTTAAATTTACGAACGTTCTATTCTGCTTAAGGTCAATCATTCTGAGGAACAGTGAGTATCTGCCAACTGCTTTAGACTGTCTCATTAAAATGAAAGCACTGTACTTCTAAAAGAAAAGAAAAAGAAAGTATTTTCAAAGCACAGAAGTGTAGCAAAAAAGCAGAAGGAAAGACATTTGTCTAAATAAGTAACTCTCAGCAAGATGTTCATTACCACAGTTATTGTCAGCAGTAACATAAATAAATACTTTCTGTAGCCGGCCAGTGGAACTGGGGCTGTCCTCTGAACAAGAAGATAAAGGCAGTGACAAGTCCCTATAACCCTTAAGATAGATGTGAAGCATGACCCCATCTAAGGCTCCTGAAGCTTCAAAAGTGAGTTCAGCATGTTATGTCCCCTCACAGACAGGTGGCAGCTAGCAGAAGTCCAGAAGATGACCTCTGTTTGGGTTACAAATGGCCTAACATGATCACTAGCCTAATGTGATTCAGAGGCTAGCTCTTGTGCTGAATGGTACAAGACCGAAAGGCAGGAGGAAAATCAGAATAAATGAGAGAGAACTTTGAAAGAATGGTTTACTATTTAAACAGCTCACAAAGCAGATGTTTTCTGAAGGGCAATCAAAGAAAGCTTGCCGCAGACAGCAAGAAAGAAATTTCTGACACCTCAAAGCATTATAAGATAAGTTCCTGCTGGAATCAATTTATCAGTAAAATTTAAAACACTTACCGTAAGATTGAAGTTTGCATATTAGAAAGATAATGCTACAATATGTTACAAATACTAACTAAAGCTGTGTTAAAGACCCACAAAACTTCCTGTCCTATCATCTAACTGAACTGAATATAGAAGAAAAACATTAAATCAAATAGAAATCTAGCAAATATTGTGTGTTGGTTCTGATAAAAATACTAGCCTACTATTTACCAGAGTCAACTACTTTATACTTTCCTAATCTATCTTACTTCCATGTATTTGTCATTGTTAAATTAGTAAGCTTAGACTTTAATATGGAAAAAGAACAGAGGGATGTTGTGAGCTTACGTGTCTCTCTACAACATCTTGAGACAAGAGTCCATTTCTGCTTATTCATGGCTCTCTTCTGTCACACAGACGTACTTGTTCTCACTGCAAGATCTAAGCACAGTAAGAACAGAGTGACTGACGATTACATGATTGGATGAATTTTTTCCTTCTGCTAATGGAAAAGACAGACATTAACTCATCCTTCTCTTTACATGGATTTATTATGTTCAATAATTGTCTGTTATTATTACTGTACATTGTAATCTATTTCTAATGAATCCCTCTTGGTTATGGTGAATCAAGTCTTGCATAATAAATTCTAATCTGTTAGTCATTATCTTTGTTAATGTTTTACAGTCTACATTTATTACTAAGATTAAGAAATAGTTTGTATAGTCCTTGGTATTTTCACTATTTTTAAGTACTATCTCTTGTAATTAGCAATCTCTTTGAATTTCCCTTGCCTTCTTAGGCTAGTACCAGCCACACTGGGAAGATCAATGTTTTCAGTCTTTTCTCCAAGTCTGCTGCTGGGAAATGCAAGTTACAATGTGCATTCCCACATGTGTTTTGGAATGGGTGCTTCATCATGTGCAGTATCAGCTCATCTGACTGACAGTGCTTGTGTTCAAGTCTGTAAGCAGATGCATGGGTCTGGACCTGACAGAAGGAAAAGCGGCTGCATATAACCACATCTGGGCATTCCCCAGTGATTTCACTTTTTCAACTCTGGAAGGGAGAGATTTCTTTGGGAGAAGTAGTAAATCTGCTCAAGCTGCAAAACTGCTTCCCATCTACTAGTCAGAAGGTTTCGGAGTGCACTCTCCAGTCTCCTATCTGTAATACCTTTCACAGCTACAAATGTCTTGGCATACATCTAATAACTGGGGAGCTGTTATCAAGTCTCATAATCTCATTACAAAACAGTCCTTGCTGTCTTGATGTGAATTAGCCATGGAAAATTCCACACCCTGCATTAAAACACAGAGGGGAACAGTGTTCCGTTCTCACTTAATTAGATGCACGGTAAGAGTTTGTTTAATGTCACGCCCATGAACATTACTGCAGGAAAATGAGGGAAGGGACTATTTCAATCAGCTGAATAACTCCTAAACAGCATTATGTGCCTGAAGAACCTCTGGAGTCCTTCACTGCATGTCCTTATACGGTGGTGAACACCTTTAAGCAGGAGGCCATCAGAGTTGCTTTTGGAGCAGCAGTGCCTTTGCCAAGGTTGTTTGTGCCATCCACAGTCTTCATTAAGGCAAAAGTTTAAGGGCGGATAAGTGAAACACATTTTTAGACTCTCTACAATTGCTTACTGGCATGTGGCAATTAGATTTGGCAATTAGAGCCAGTTGGTAAACTTTGGATGATAAGCAGTGTAAAATGCTGATTTGTTCACACTTTTAATGGGAACATATTGGGTTCTATTAAGTGTTTTTGGAAGGGTTCCTCAGGGCACAAAAGACTTGCAGCAAAAAATCTAATCTTTGCAGTAGACAAATAATTAGGTACTCACTCAAAACTACACTCTATTTTATTGGGTAAGAACCTGAGCTTTTGTATACTAGGCAAATATCTGGTCAGATACATGTACCAGTGAAAGCATTCTGCCTGGAGGGAAGTGAGGATCTCTCCATCACAGACAGCTTCCAAAAGTGTCTAAGTGAACTTGTACCATCATCCTGACACAATGTCTGTAGGATGGCAGAACTGTACTTCTCTGTGATGACTCTCTGTATGCCCCTAAGAGCACTTCCATAAGCCCTGTAGGTTCACCCATCATTTCTCCTGCACATCTTTCTAGGACATGATCTGTTCTCAAGAGCCATGATTTTTTTTCAGTATTTGTGAGGGTTTTTTTTAGACTGTTGGAAATAATTTTATCCTTTCCTAATATCTCAGGGAAGACCATTTTTTTTCTGTTTCCATTTGTCTGTGTAAAATAGTGTATAGATCAGCTTTCACTTCAACAGTTCTAAAATGTTACTTAATATGTGATCAGTATACAGTCCTTCTCTAACATTCCCAGTGCCTTCTTCATAACTGATGCCCAATAAGCATCATTAAACCATTCTGAAAAGTATTATATTAGTAAGTAATATATTAGTATCATATTGAATAGCTAATTCCTAGGCATCATCTTCCTTGCTGGAGCACAGGGTCTTGGTCTGAGCTTAAATGTGCCGCAAGCAGAGACGGCTGGAAAACACTGTCTGTCCTTAAACATGCAAAATATCCAACTCCAAATCTGATGTGTCAACACTGGTTTACCACGGGTATATCAATGAAGAGGAATTAATGGGTGAGACAACTGAAGCTCCATCCCCCAGTTCACATGAGACTCTGTAGCTTGATTTATGTGCAAAATTCACTGTGGTGAGCTTAATCATCATGGAAGGGAACAGAAAACACCTGGCAGTGGAATGACAGCTTGAAGAAGTGTGTGCAGGCTGCACTGTGGTATGGACAAACATTCTTGAAAGGTTAGCTCTGAGGGCAACATACAGCCAAACCTGCACTGCAGCCATTCAGCAGCGCTCCCTCCAGCTGATGGAGCTTTCTTTTCTACAAGCATACAGCACTAACGTTAGGAAGCTCCAAGACTGATTAAGGTGTTTGAAGACTTCCATAACATAAATATTTACTCCTAACAAACCTTGTCACAGCTGCTGTACTGAAGAAAAATGATTTACTATGAAAACTGGAAAACCAAAGGAGAGCACATAGTAATGTGTATATAACTGACACATTTTCCATAACTGTAGAGTCCTTTGGCACTCAAGAATCACTCATAAGGCTACATGCCTCTTGAACTTGCTGAGAAATTGTGCTTGCTGACTACAATGCCACAGTGGCATCTTCTTTCCTCTTTTAAGAACAGGAAATTCCAGTAGATGTCTACATATAGTTGTTACTGGTTACTCTGAAGCCAGACATATGCCCAGTGGAGGGCAAGAGTTGGAAGAGCTGCTTCAGAGGAAGACAGAAGTTACCTATTCATTTCAAAGTGAGGAAGAAATACAGAAAAGGAAGAAACCACTTAAAGATTAGACAAAAAGAAAGCAAACTAGAGGAAAAGGTATCAGAAATAGAGAATGAGTAGCAAAATTTATTCTGAGGAAATAGAGAAAAGAAGGGTGAAGAAAACAAAAGGCCAACAAAGAGAAAAGGGGAAAATAAAGACATAAGAGGGAAAAAGTCACTCATACATGTAGCTACTGAAAGCCATTGAAAATACACTTCTTTCATCAAATATATATGTGTCTGTGCAGAATAAATTTGGGAGATCTGATTGCAGTTGTGAGATGAGCATGAGGGATCTCATAGATAGCTATGGGAAAGAGGACAGCTCATATGTTTCTCAGGTCTTCTGAGAAGAGTCTCATGTTTCCCCTCTCTGTTAGAACACTGCACTCAGTGGCTGCATATATGGACACATGAAGGGTATGCAGATGTGTGCACACATGCACACACAAAGTATAGCATTTCGAAATGCTTGGATTGTTTCCAAGGTAGTTGAGCAAAATGAGGCTAATAAAATATAATTAAACATTAATTATTGTAACTATCAAAAATAATTGACTTGTACAAAGCACAGCACTCCTATTAAAGAGGGACCTAAGGGTAATAAAAAACATACAGTATTCTGTAATGCAGACATAATAATTACTATAAAGCAATCAAATTTATAGGCAACTGTTAAAATTCTTTTGTGACTATTTAAAAGTGTGAGCACAGGACAGATTTGGTTCAAAATTGTCTACTATAAAGCAGTCCTGGTATTAATAACGAGTAAACATTTCCATTTAGAAATCAAACTGAAGGTGCACTGCTGCTCGAAGTAAATTTGAAACAAAACTGTCTGGAGCTGTCATAAAAATGCTGCTGCATGTATCCCATCAAGTCATTCTTCCGTTAGCTTTTCTTCCTGAAAGTCTTCTGAGGATGAGAGAAACAGAGCTGGCAGATGAAAGCACAAGAGCTGAGATCTTCAGCTGGTGCGAAACTACATGACTTAACTCACCTTCTCATGCTTTACTGACTTTTAACAGCAAAGGAAAGATGCAGCCTCAGTGCTGGGGAAGAGGCATAAACTGACTGAACCAAGGTCACATGAATTAAAGAAAACCCAAGTAAAGAGTGTTTCTTTGATAAGTGGATCCAAAGAGGAGCTGTAGATGGGAACAGTTCACACTGAGGACCCCCCACTACTTGCATTTCAGGGTGTTTGAGTTCAGACTGCTGTTGGTCTGCTCCTATTGAGTGCCCATTAGTGTGTGGGAGCGCATCAGATATGATGCTGGGATGAATTTTTGGTTTACTTTCACCTAAAAGCAATCTAGTTTGCACACTAACACTACTCTGAGAGGTGAACCGAATCTGGTAAATGGAGACTGACTGAAAAGAGACTGGCTTCAGAAGAACTCCTAATCTAACCTAAAGCTCTAATGTAGATGCACCTGGAAAATAGCATACTTTTTAATTTTAACATCTATGTTTCAGTTGGATGATAGGCGTTTCATCCATTTGAAATGGACTTGTTCTCTCAGTTTGCTTTCAAATAAACAGAAGTTGAGTGTTTACATGCAGCATAGCCTTGAGTAGGAAGGTAAGGGCAGTACTGATGGGCAGAGCACAGAAGGGGCACTGAAAACAATGAAGACTGCAAAATTCTATTGTGCAACATGTCTGTTTTGTAAAGACATGAGAACAACACACTGCACACAGCACTTCCATGTGTTCTCTCTCACTATCAGAACCTTTACTCACTCCTGCAATACTTTGTCTCCAGTGTGTTTGTTACAGATGAAATTCACTATTTTTTTTTTGCAATTCATCTCTCTTCTTTTTAACTTTATGTCATATATCCAATTTACATGGAAAAGTTTTTTTTTTTTTTTTAGACCACATGGAGTAAAAGAGTTGGAATGGAAACAGACAAAAATGCAGAACACTAAAGTTTATTTTCCTGATCCTGTTCCTAATCAGGAAAATGATACATGTAGGAAATTTTAGAAAAAGGGAAAAAAGTTCATTTCATATACTTAGGCTCTTTTCACTCTCTGTTGCTAGTGTGATGGCAACAACTCAATGAGTTAATGACATTACACTCATTTTAAGAAAGATGGCTTTCTTCAATAAAACAACTACTAAAAAGCAGTCAAACTTTTAAAGCAGTTATAACATAGCATTGTGGAGATGCCATGACATGAAATATATCTGGCATATGCTTCCTTCACTTGTTCAGCAAGAAAAATATTAGAAGTAGCAAGGTAAATTCATTTGAGACAGTGAGGAAATGACACCACTGCCTAAGACATTATCATTACTGTGTTCAATTTACTGTAATCCGTGAATAAAATTTAGTTCTACCAACCATTCCTGCTTCCAGGACAGTCATTCGCTCAAAGAAGAATGTGCTAGCCCAAGAACCAACTAAGGGGCTACTGACATTCAGTTTTTAGTTGCCATCTCTTGGACCCAGTGCTAAATCATATCATATACCATATCATGTCATATCATTGCATTGCATTGCACTAGAATAACATGGAAGTGAAGAAATTTATTTTTCATTTGAGCTGTTCTCCCCAAATTTTCCATGTCATGCTATGCTTTCTGGGCATGCAGCAGGTAGAGCTGCTTCTAAGCTATAAATATTTCTCTTACATAACCAATTAATCAGCTAAAAAGTCAAAGAAAGCAACTATTTTTAGTTTAATATTGCTAGTCATGCTTCTAGTGTTATTTTTTTGCTTTTAAATAAAAGGACTTCTTCATTCTGCAGTTCTTTCCCATCAATGTGTGGGACTGTGCCAAATCAAGCAACATTTCTGTATAAAGAGCACTGATTAATGATCCAGAATTCCAGGCAAGCCTTATTGTCTCAGTTTTGCTACTAGAACTGCTTCTAAAAGAACTGCTTCAAAGTTTCTGCAAAAAGATTTAAGCCATTCATATACAACAGCCAAAGTACTTTTCAGGGTTTGGCTCTTTCAGCCCAAAAAGAATGAACCAATCAAAGATTTTTGAAGAGGGATGGTATTTTTAGGAAAAAATTTCATTTTTCATTGAAAAAAATGCTTTAAATACAACTGTTTTACTAGTTTTCATTCCTACTGAATATAGCCTTGGCTTTTAAAATGTCTTCTGCCAACTAGCCAGAGACAAAAACGATTGCAAACTGGCCTACGGAGATAATCCTCAAGTACTTCTGAAACAGCATAGTTTTAATTTGAATTGAAGCTTTAAATCTTCATTTATTTTAACTAATTTTTCAGCATGACAAATAAAGTTTTATCTCCAAATCAATAGGAATTAAAGTGATCTTCTTGGTAGAGGGAAGACAGAGTGGTAAAGCAAAATGGGTCTGAAAAATTGAAACTCAGAATGAAAAATTTAATGTCAGACGACTTAAGTACACCTATTTCACACAATTTCAAAGCAGAACATTGCTCTTCAATATATTGCATTTATACTTTAAGGCAAGATCTGGTAGTGGCTGCAGTTCCTGGGCAAGTTAGATTTGGATCTGGTAGACAATAATGGGGTTCTGTGCTGATTCTGAGGCTCTCTCACCTTCCAGCTATGATTCCCGATGAGCCTGGGTCCCATAGGTCCTTTCTGATATCCACCTATCTCATGAGGACTCCTTGCAGTTTTACATTTCAAATGACTTTGAGAACACATGGGAGCCCATGTCAACTCTATTGGATGTGAACTACTAGATGGTCATAGCATGGAGCTGGGAATGGAGAAAAGAGCTAAGCTCTGCATAGCATGGCTGTCCTACTCCAGTTCCCAGAGTGTAGGACGCTGTATCCTGAACCTTTTGGTTTCACGGTACAAGTATATGGGTGACTAGTGTCTCTGTGGGGCAGACACGGATGTGAGTGAGTAAGGAGACTGTGCTTCCTACAGAAGTGCACCAAGGTTAGAGGACAGACTCTACTCCCAGCTAGGGCAGCATCTACTCAATCTACTTAATAATAACTACATTTATTAGGACACCTTAAAACGAAGATTTTTTTGTTTTGTTTCTCTTATAAGATACAGCAGTGTGTGGCAACAGGATATGGGGAAATGGTCATAAACTGAAGCATAGAAGTTCTGCACAAATGTGTGTAGGAACTTCTTCACAGTGCAGTGAGGGAGCAGTGGCACAGCTGCGCAGAGAGGTGGTGGAGTCTCCTTCTCTGGAGACGTTCCAGACCCACCTGGACACCTACCTGTGCAACCTGGGCTAGGGAGCTGCTTTGGCAGGGGGTTGGACTCGATGTCTCTAGAGGTCCCTTCCAACTCCTACAGTTCTGTGATTCTGTGATACTTTTTGAGTGAAGTTCTGTTGCTACACAATGCTGTAGTAAGGAAGATGTTGCAGCTTTTCTTCGTTTGAGAAATTAGTCTCACATCAAATATACATCTGTGTCATTCTTCAATGTTTATTTACAACATGAATTTTGATTTTGTTAAACATTATCATACAAAATCAAGTGAGCAGAATTTTCCTATGTTTATTTACACAGAGGACTGGATTTAGATATGGTAGATTAAATAAACTGGGGGGAAAACAACAACAGCAACAATGGATGAGGAGGAGGACAAACGGTAAAATAACTGTTTCAGTCACAGTGCAGTATTTGAAAAGCAGGGCCTCATCACAGATAGCTTGCAGTTTTAAAAGAATCAAACAGCTTATGTTAGGTTAAGGGTAACTTTCATACAAAACAAGATGTGAGTGGCAATGGATTGTGTTGCCTGGCTGCCAAGATTTATTGAAGATAAAGGCAACAAGTTAAATCACTTTCTGGGGAAATCCACCTCGGGATCTGGGAAGCTCTTGCTGTATTCTGATGCATTTTCTACATCAGATGCACAGGTGATGAGACAGCCTTTGAAGACAGCAGTCTGTACAGCATCAAGGAAGGTGAGCAGCGGGGCATTATGATAGTCCTGTCCAAACCAGAATTTTCCTGCAAATACAAATCCCATCTGGCAGCTGGGCATGTATGCCCTCTCATCCTGTCACAGCCAAATGAGGCTGCAGCTCTAAGACTATCAGGCCAGGCAATATACAATTTTGTACTTAGTTTTATGGGAAAACCGAACAATCAGAAATTCTCTGTCTTCTCTGCAGCAGTTGTTATTCTTTTCCCAGAGAAATTGTAGACAAATATCACTTACAGCTTCACTTAACAGAAGAAGTGAGGAAACTCCACAGAGTGCAATGAAAATGTTTTAAAAATGCAAATAAGGAGTGACATAGAACAGAAAAGAAAGGGAAAGCTTTTTCCCAGGGAACATCAAATCCATTATTAGAATGTAATCTCAATACAAGAAATCCATTTGCTCAAACAATTCCTCTTCTCTTTGAATGACCCTTTAAAAAGAGCTACAGATCATGGCACTACTGTCTTAACAGCTGACTTCTCACTGTGACTAACCTGATAGTATTACTGAAATACGTTTAAAATGTATATACTTCCCACAAAACAGGACGAGAATAAAAACCTGTTAATGTAAGAAAAGCCTTGCATATCTATCTTAATCTCACCAAATTTAAACCTGCTTAACCTGAGTCCTTCTCCTCAGAATGCACCCAGTGAAGAAGGGAGGCTTTTTTTTAACTCCATGATTAAAAAGAAAATTATTTCTTCAAAGCCAATGTGTATGACATGGCTGCTTCAGTGAAACTGAACTGAGCCAAAACGACTGCATGTTAAATTTCGCCAGTGTAGTAGAAGCAATGTCAAGAAATAAGAAAAAATACCATCTTCATGTTCATGTAATGGATAAAACATGAAGTGAGCAGCAGTGGAGATAAGCGCCCTGGAGGCTGTTTGGTCTGTCACAATGTTCACACACAGTAATCCCTGACAGTCCTTTTTGGGAAAGAAGGTTTTTTTTCCCTCTGCTTCTTCTAATGTGGAGCAAAGCTGTGGTGATTGCTGCTTACTAATGCATTAGACTCTTAACAGTGTAAACATGAAGGCAGTAATTCATAGAACACTAAACTTGAAAGACATAACAGACATGTAAAGTTAATTTGATTTACAACATAATCAGGAGCAGAGGGTGTTGGTTTTTTTTTTTTTTTTTGTTTTACTTTTCCCTTCCAATCTGAGTGAGTCCAGAAAAAAACAAATTTCTGCTTCCCCACAAACTGAAGCTGCAACTTGTTTGTCTTACGTGGATTAAAGAACAGACAAATTTGTCCCAGACCTCCATGCTCTGTGTGGGGGGTCAGTAATTCTGCTTTGCAACTTGCATACTCTATACTACTGTTATTATAATCTTCGTTTGTTTACTGACAGAACATTTTCAATAAACCAGGTGCTCCCCATACAACAAGCAGATGCTACCTGGATTTGAGGCCCTTAAAGACTTTAGACAGGAGGACAAATAAGGGGTGAGGTAACAGGTAACAAAATATAAGCAAGCACTTACAACAAATTTATTTTATTTTTTTATAAAAATAAATTTGCTTATGCTATGGTCACAATCGCTCAGCTACTTTCCAAAGGTCAGATGATGCCGTTGAAATAAACAGCTCTAATTCTGCTTGTCTTATGATTGCTGGCCAGTTTCAAGTTTGATATCACAGGCTTCCTTTTCCTTGGCTAGAAGAGGTAATCTCCACTCCCCACCTTAAGCATTTGTCTCTCTATCCAGCCTCTACATCCCACTCCTTCACAACAGACTTTGCACCTCTGCAGTGGCCAAACACAAGTCAGCCTTCCTACTTGGAATCTCAAGATTCCAAGCTGAACAAGCCCAGCTCTCTCAGCCTTTCTTCATAGGAGAGGTGCTCCAGCCCTTTGATCATCTTCGTAGTCCTCCTCCGGACTTGTTCCAAAGCTCCACATCCTGCTTGTGCTGGGAGACCCAGACCTGGACACAGCGCTTCAGATGGGGCTTTACATGGGGAGAGCAGAGAGGGACAATCATAGAATCATAGAATTACTTGAGTTGGAGGGGACCTCAAGGATCATCAACTAACCACTAGATCAAAAAGTACATCTCCCTTTTCCCTTCTGCCGGCCACCCCTCTGCTGATGCAGGCTAGGATACAGTTGGCTTTCAGTGCTGTGGGCACAGTGCTGGCTCACGTGCAGCTTTTGGTCCACCAGGACCCCCAGATTCTTCTCCACAGGGCTGCTCTCAATGAGCTATTCTTCCAGTCTGTATACACATCTGGGATTACCTCAACAAAAGTGCAACAGCCTCCACATGGCCTTGTTGAACCTCAGTAGGATCCCACAGACCCACTTCTCAGACTTGCCCTGGTCCCTATGGATGGCATCCGTTCCTTTTATTCTATTAATTGCATCACTCAGCTTGGTGTCATCTGTGAACTTGCTGAGAGTACACTTGATCCTACTGTCTATGTCATTGTCAAAGATGTTGCAGGGCACCGACTCTGGGACAGATCCCTGGGGAATGCCAATTTTCACCAGCCTCCACATGGACATAGAGCCACTGACCAAAACCTTCTGGTTGCAACCATACGACCATTTCTTTTTCTATTGAATATTCCATCCTTTGAGTCCTCATCACTCCAATTTAGCGATAAGGATTTGGTGCGGGACTGTGACAAAGGCCTTTTCACTGACCTGACATGCTTTTGTCCCAAGTAAATAATCTGCTTGCATGACTTTAGGCTTCTGTGAGGTAGGTGATACAGGCATAGTCAGTATAATCAAACACATTCTCTTGGATATTGCTGAGATGGTTTACAGTGTCGGTCTCTGAAAATTCTATAGGAAACATTTCATGATCATTCCAGGGATAAAAGCTCACCTATCTCCTGCTGCACCTGAGGCAAGAGGTATGCAGAACAGAAAGAAAGAAAATATTACATCTGCGCATGTGCCTGATGATCATTAAGCAGATTTCAAAAGAAAATAGAGCTAAGCTTGGAGGATTTTACCATAACCAGAAGCACACAGTACAGCATAGACCTTCACAAGAGAAAAAGAACAAGCAGTGAAGATGTTGAAACAGAAAGCTGCAAAATGGATAACACAGATAGCTTTGCCTAATTCACAAGTGTCATCGTGGATGACAATGACTGCTCCAAGGGGACTGCGAGGAGGCCAGAGCTGGCACCAGTGCCCTAGAGAAACATGAAGCCTGTGAGGAGAGACAAGGGATCCTCCTGAGAGGCATAAACAAAACCGTTATGCACACATGCTCTCCATCCTGCTCTATGCAGCAGGGACGTGGACCTTTGAGAAGGCCTCAAGACAAAGACTCGCAGCCTTTGAAAGGAATTGTTTATAGGCAGTTGAGGAGATAGCAGGAAAAGTGAGATAACCATGGAAAGGAAAGGCCTCGGCATGGTAATCAGGAGGAAGCATGAGCTGTTAGGTACAGCTGCCAGGCGATGCAGAAGCACTGGCAGAAGAGAATGCATCCTTTGGCCCAAAAGAGTTGGTCTGTCAAGTGGCAAGATGACGTGCTGAATGTTTTGGCAGTGTATGAGTCCAGAGAAGCACCGTCCACATGGCCCCATTGCAAGAGTTGTTGGCGGGCAATGCTGGCTAAAGTTCCAGCAGCATCTTCTGAGCCCAGCACCCAGGTGTGCACAGCCTGCCCAGGCAGCAGCCCCCTGTTTACGCAAAACAACACGCCTGCAATTACGTGATTTCAGCGCAATAAGCATTTTCCAGCCTGGAGAGAAATGAGATCTCCTGCACCGCTGTACATGTGGCATTTCATTCATCAGTTTTTCCAAACGGAAGACTTGTCATTTAAACAAAATGAGTGTATGTGTCGTTTTACTGCTTCTGAATGCCCTGAGAGAGAGACACAGCAGAACGCATGCAATTCATCAAATTCGTGATAGGGGAGGTAGGTACTTTTGTTGCATTCCCTAAATATCCTCCGCTTCTGCTACTTTCTCTGCTCTCAGTGACAGCAAACATCATTTGACAGAGACCAGAACATGCTCGCTGTTTTCCCATCTCCAGCCTTGTCTTTTTCTTAAAAAAAAACAAAGACAAAACAAAAAACACCAATGCTGATATTTTCAAGAGCGCTCTTGCTGTATTCAACCTAACTGCCCACATTTGAGTTGATGGGAATTTAGGTCACTGATGAACCTTTTAAAATTCTTGCCATGTATTTACAATGATTCTTTTATGGGTTTACTTTAAGTAATAGCTGTATATAAGATACTCTCTATATAAGCAAGGCACACTTTTGGCTTTCCTGGCATTGAACTTTAAGTATAGTGATCCTTCAAAACTCTTCCTTCTGTAAGACAATCAAATATAAGACCTGTGCTGTTTATCTACATTTCAATTGTGAAGAAACCACACCGTACTTTGGGAAGGGCAGTCAAGAAAGGAAACAGTCTCAAGGATATTGATGAACCTGTGGCTCCTCCATAAATGTAGCACTTGGGGAAAACACCATTTGAAATTACGTGCATTAGAACTTTCAGCAAAATTATCCCTTTTGACCACAGGTACCTGACATAGACGTAAGTATGTTTCAGATGACATTAGTTCACTTAAAAGGAAGCTGTTAGAAGTACATTCATATTTGATAATAACTATGGAGCCAGTTTTATGCATAGCAGCTGGAATAAGGCAACTTGAATTAATAATGCACATTTTGAGCTTCAGCTCCAACTATGGGGCTGTCTGAATAGGGGACCATACTTTCAGAGTGCTGCAGTCAGTCTCGTGGTAGTACATTACTTCTCAAAAATACTGTGAGCCTTAGATACATATCTCTCATGCAGGGATCCCCAGGCTTGCCAGGTTTCTGCCAGACTATGTGGTTCCATGGATGCTTCTGGGACAGGGAACAATTCTGCTGGGCACTCAAGTTGGGAGCAAAGACTGTCGGCCTTCAGGAGCTGCCCACACCCATGTTGGAGGAATTTATATTTGGCATGTCCTGGGATGTCACTGCCTTCCAGCTCAGAATGTCTTGGCACTATGACTCTGGATGGTCAAAGTGGCACAAGGAGCACCTTGCATTTTGGAAATGGAGGGTGTCAGTGTTTTTGTCATAAGAATTCCAAGGAATATCTTCATTATTGGTAAATAGTCTGTTCTTAAAAGGAAAAAAACACATTGTGTAAACATCAAAACTAGAAAAATGGAAACTAATAGTTTCATCCATTCCTACCCTCAGCAACTGTCTGGCCTGAGGGAAGGATTTCTGCTGAGCTCCTGTGCAGTGCTTTGATATCCCCAGACCTTCTGCCAGCAGAATTAAGACATCACTCCCTCAAAGGCCAACCTAATCTCATCAGTTACAATGGGCAGAACCAAGACTGTCACACAAGATGTGAATGAACCAAATGCAGTTGCTTTGTAGCAACATTATCAGTATATAGGCACCATCACTCAGAAGCGGCAATGGCTGTCATACCTGGCCTTAATATCACTTCCAAAATAAACTCTTACACATGTTGTGAAAAAAGCATAGCGGCTACAAGTCCACCCAGAAAATGATCCGAAGAAAGATTTGCAAACATCTTCAAGTTTTTTTCCACATACCTTACATATTTTTCACATACTCGAGTTCCTTTGACCTTCAGATGCCGTGTATTGATTGCTCAGTGAAGTCAGACCTGTTCCTCTCAGCATCCTTCACCAGCACTCCGCCCTGGCAGAATTTCTATCATCCCTTGTCATCAGCTGCATAAGCAACTCTCAGAAATCAGCCCTCTTCTCTTTTGTAGTTTATCTTTACATTAGTATCAACAAAATGCAAACATAGATTTTTATAGATGCCTTATTAACAGAAGCTACTTACTGAGTGCAGGCTTACTTAAAACAAGCTCTGAAATGATCATTCTCCCCCTCTCACTCCACTGAAGAGCTGCTAATACAACTAATTCAGACTGGATGAATTTACTCTTACTTGAATCCAGCACAAGTCACATGTACTTTGGGCAAGAGAGGGTTTAGACAGCTTTTAAATGATGTTTGGAAGTCCTTCTCACAACTCTGTACAGGGGTTTTATAACATTATCTGGGGCAACATGTATTACAAAAATGGGCATTCAATCTTTTTCTCTCTGTCTTAATTTAAATGCAGTTTTGATTGGGCTGATCTTATATGTTTTTAATTACAAAAAAATGCTTTGTTACCTTTTTTTTTTTTTTTTTTGTCTTTTCTTTGAAACTAGAAGCTTCCTTTGTTTTCTGTTTATGAAACCTTTTCCAGAAAATGATTACTTCATGTATGGGTCTTCAGTGGCACATTGAGATTCTGCAGATATTATTTTAATTAGGTTGCTTGGTTCCATTTCATGTTTAAATGGCTGTGGCATGGACCTTGTTTTGTGATCTGCTGAATGGGAGGGAATGTCTGCTGAGGATTCTTCCCTTATAGAGGTAGTGTATTAATGAGATATTTTCTTAATAAGACCCTTGCGTCAAGTCCTGTAATCAGAACATGAGACACCCAAACCAGCAGAAATGTTCATTAATTCCAGAAAGCAACCATTTCTGCACCACATTTGAGCATTATCCCAAATGGAATTTAACCTTAGCAGTGATTTGGGGTGAGAGGATATTTGTGTACTACCATAAGAGATATAATCAGTCAAATTTATCGTGTCATACACCAATTGTGCTTCCTTTCTATAAGGAAGGCTGTCTTTCTTTAGGAAACAAAAATAAAACCAACAAAAAAAATACAAAAAGAACCAACAAAACCTGCTAGATTTAAGGCTGCAGCACCTTGGAGTAAAGAATCAATTTAGTACGGGACTTTAAAATTGTTACCTGATTATTCTTTAGTTTGCGCTGTGAAATTAATTGGTGTCTGACTTTATACAATAGATTGAAATCATTCTAATTTAACACCTGTGAACTCATTATTGAGTCTTTCCAGGCAGAGAAATAAGTGTGTTATTCAACACTTCTGACACACTGGTGCAATATGATCACACCGTCTTCATCCAAGCTCTCTGGGAAGGGAAGACTAAAACATTAATTAAAACAAAACCCAGTCATATACCTCATCATTCTGCTGTAGCTCAAAGATAAAATCCTCCAGGGAGATAGAGAGACTGATCTACAGACTATTAACCCAAGTTCTCCTTTCTGTGTTCACCAACTGATTGTATTAACATCCCTTAAGGAATTAAAAGCAAGCAAAGTATAAATGGCTTGGAAAGGTATACCTTTTTTTTTTTTCCTTTTGATCTGCATGCCATTATCTGCAAAGCTAGAAGAGCACAACAGACATACTTTACGCTAGTGTTATAATAACAGTTGGATTGGGTTGTTGTATATAAATATGTTAGTGTACATACAATAGCAGAAGTAAAAATATCATTAACTTTCCCCACTATGTCATGAAGGGGAGTACAGAATTAAATTTTTATCACCAGATTTCATAACGGTCATTTACTTGCATCTAATCCAAAATAGTCACTGTAATCGTTTCTTGCTTTTGTGAACTCACTGCTTTACAAAATATTTACCATTTAGGCTAAAATAGTTAACATTTGGCCTCATCTGATAAGTTACTTCAGTTAAATCTCTTAAGACACCTTTAAGCCATGAACAAAAGTGAGTAAATAGAGTGCACTGCTGTTTTCTGAACAGGAAGAAAGGCCTTCAAACACTGCTAAACATGGAGAGCACTTTTATCAATGACATAAGTGCTCCTGGCTTGGGGAAACTAGCGTCAAAGTGTTTTAGAACAGCACAATGAGGAACAAAGTGCCATATTTTCCTGAGTGTGTGTTTACTCATACAAATACTGGCTGTCAAATGCATCCAGTAAAAAAGAAGCTTACTTAAGAACAGAAGTAGCTATGTGCAAACCCACCGATAAAAATACATTTATCAGATCTACAGGCAAAGGTGAGCAAATCAATCAGCTGCAGAGCAAAGACTTATTTTCTGCAAACCAAGTACTACCTGTCAGTCTCTCTTACACTTCTCTGCAGCGATCAAGGTTCATTTGAACAATCTGATTGTGCATGAGGCATTATAGATCAAATTTGCCAGTGGTACAGAGCCTCCTCTATTTATTCTTTACAGAATAAAATAACTGCTGAAATGACCTAGAAGTTTCCCTTCTCTCACTCAAACAAAATGAATTTCTTGGGAATAATGGGCCTGATTCTCATTATCACTAAACTATGCTTCTCCTCCTTCATCCTGACAGTGAATCTCTTTACAGTGAATGTAATGGAATTTAAATTGCAATTTCTACACTAATTTTAGGGCTCCTTTATAATGCCAAAGCCAGATAAAGGGGCCTTACCATAAATAAGAATAAGGCCATATATAGTTCATATTGATCCACCTACTTCCCACCTTGTCTTTCTCCAGTGCCTCATGCTTAGGAAAATGAGTTCACAGATTTTTTTTTTTTTAATCCAAATTGAGACTTTTAAAAATATCAAATGATACAAGATATGGTGGGTTTGGGTCTCAAGTCTGGACACCCAACAAACCCTGAAGTCCTTCCCACTCTACCAGTGGCTCTCCTTGGGCCACAGCTCTTGCTTTCCTCCCTTTCCACACTTGGCAAACAAAATAAAAACTCTATGATTCAAAACACCTTTTCCAGCTTTTCCAGTGCTGTGAGAAGAAATAACCATCTGAGCAGAAACACAGCTGGTTAGCAGTTCAGTAGTTAGCTCTTTTGTTTATTTCATTCCCCCTTAGTAATTTGTCCCATTCTCCTGCCTCCCTTCTATTACTCTTCTAACAGTATCTGAAGAGCACTGATGGCAATAATTCATGAGGCCAAAATGCCAGGACTTGCCTTATTAAATGCATTCCAGAGGACACTGCTGACTGAAACATGAGTTGTTTTTCTTGTTAATGTCATTTTCCTTTTTTCTTTTTAAAGAACAATTAATTTAAAGACAAATAAAGATAATTAAGCACTGGATTTCCCCAAATCTTTATATAAAAACCTACTGAAATGTGACCAAAGGCATGCACTTCTCTCATACATCTTGTATGTCTGTTGTCTTCAGCATCTATAGTTTTACATTTCCTACTCCTGATGCAGTGTTAAGACCACAGTGGTCCTGAAAAGTGCTCCATCTCGATAGGAGAAGGCCACTGTGGTCCTGAAAAGTGCTCCATCTTGATAGGAGAAGGCCACAACACCAAGTGAGGCAGAGAACTGCCTCTCCCCTCTGCACGTGAGAATCCTGAACTTACTGGAGAGAGTCTAAAAGAGGGCCACCAAGATGATGAAGGAGCTGGAGAGGCTGCTGTGAGGAGAGGCGGACAGATCAGGAACTGTTCAGCCTGACAAAGAGGAGGCTGAACAAATACCCACAGGATGGGTGCATGGAGAACACCCCAGTGCCAAGACAAGAGGCCATGGGCACAAACTGGAGCACAGTAGGCTCCCTCAGAACATAAGGCAGCACTTCTGTACTTTGACAGTGATTAAGTACTGGCACAGGCTGCCCAGAGGTTGTGGGGTCCCCTCTATGGGGATCTCCAGCAGCCGCCTGGCCATGGGCCTGGGCACCCTGCTCTGGGTGGCTCTGCTGGAACAACAGCAGTTTGGCCAGAGGGATGCAGAAAGCCCTGCCAGCCTTAGCCAACCTGTGGTTCTGTGATTCTGTAGCCCTTAAATCCATATTAAAGAAAACGGCAGTGACATCTGCCCTGTGTAATGCAAATGCTGGCCTGATACTCCTGGAAGTGTGCCAGCAGGTCCCCTTGGGGCAACAGAGAGGGCTTTTGTATTCACTTGTTCACTACACCAAACAACTGTATTGTAGGTTTACTGTAACACTATCTCAGCAAAAGCTCAAGAAATTAATCACTTCCCAACTTCTCTGTTCATTATTTATCTTCATTGTCACTTTTTCTTTAGGAAAAAATGGTTGTATTAAATAAGGGAATGTCTCATCAAATACACACAATGCAAAATTCAAACACAGAAACTTCTAACTATGGGAGTACACAGATGAGAAATATTCAAGTAAGAGTTTAGCAGTGATACAGAATTTAATTCTGTAAGATACCCTAGATTTCTGAAGGGAATACTTCACAAATGAAAAACACTTTTCAATTTAAATTAAATTAAATTTCCAATTAAGTCACACAGAGCTGTACTCCAGCAGGAAAACCTACTAAAAATCACATATTTCTTGGCCATGAATTAAACATTTAGTACAGTTCAGTCCACAGTAACCTAGCATAAGAAGGAGTAAAAACACTGCCTGGGTCCCCCTTCCTTTTTCATTTTAAACCTTCTGTTTTATAATGAATTGCTTTCTTATATTCTGACATAAGTTTAAGTGAGACTTTCTTCATTATACAGAGTTCCAGCTATAAAGTTTACTTCGGAAAACAAATCTGATAGGCAAGCTACTTGTGTCATAGAGTTTGATATGTTCATAAATATTTAAGATATTTTATGCAATATGCCCATCAAGTGACAGGCCAAAATAGCTCCTAAGACTTTGCCATGAATTAAAAATGTGAAAATAATGGATTTTCTGGGTTACTAGCTGAAGTGAAAATTGTAAGAAAAACTGCTCTTGTTTGAGGTGAATATTTCTGTTTTGTTCTTCCTTCAAAAAGGAAAACAGGAATAGTAAATTAATCATACTACATCAATCAAAACACTGTATTTGTTTTGAAACCAGAAGTTCTGATTTTATGATATTTTTATTTCCTGAAAAAAGTAAGAAATGAAGGGAAATTCTGAAATGAAGGAACTCTTCCACATTAAAATTTTCAAACGTTTGACTGAAATTTTGGAATTATCTACTCCAGCATTTCTCAGTGCAAGATTGTTGGTTTTTGTTTCTCTAGCTGAAGCTGTTACTTGTGTTTGTCTCTATACAAACTGCTTTGGAGAATCTGCCATTCACAGTGGGAAAACTAACTTGGTTCCTTCAAAAACGTGTGATGTGAGAAATTAACCTTTGCTTCCAATGGAGCCTTTCTTCTATAGTTTTTATGTACTTATTAAAGATCATTTTCACTGTTTGAAATGGCTGTGAGCAAAATAATGAAATATCCCAAGTTGGTAGGGACCCACAAGGAGTCCGACTCCTGGCTCCACTCAGGACCACCCAAAAATAAGAATCAATACATCCCTCATGGGTTGGGATGGTGGAGATGAGTGCTAGGATAAGTGTGAGCACACCTCCGTTGGAACACAGGGCTGTCTCCTTTCTCCTTTTCGATATGTAACTCGTGGGAATGCAAGGCGGCTGGGTGGAGAAGCAGGAGTGTAGCAAATATCTTATTTCTTCATCAGAAGCCCTGGGGGTCTGCTACCAAACTGCTGCTTTGATCAGCAGGGACCAGGCAAGGTTTCCTCTACAGACTCCTGAGAGAAGACATTTCTAACCACTGGCTTCTGGGGTGTTGAATACAGGGCATCTTTTTTCCTTATCTTGGCTGACAGCCAGTAAGTTACCAGACAGCAGGGGGGTGACATCTCTAGTGTGTCTTTAAATCTTTTCTCTGCCTAAATGAGAAGAAGCTATCTCCCTTATTCTCACACTAACTCATCTAGGGGATCAAAGATTTTGCTGCCTCAAGTGCTTTACACCCACATGCACTGATCCAAATGCAGTATTGGACCTTTGTTTTTATACAGAATACATTTGAAAACATTTCCCAACGCAAAAGTAAATGTTTTTTTTTTTTTGTTATTCTTGTTTCCTTTTTTTGTTTTTGGTTTTTTTTATTTTCTGTTTTTATTTTGTAATACAAAAAAGCCATAAAAAGTTGGAACAGGCAGCATCCCTGTGAAGATTTCTTTTAAGAAAATGTTGTCACTTTGAAGCGCAATTATTTGAAATATTACTACAGTGTGATTTCACAGTACAATTAGTATAATATGTACCTCTTCTATGAAAGTACTCTGTAACATATGCTGAAGTCATAAGTCATAATTCACTGTATCTCATTTTCAATTTACAGTGTCAGCAAATTTCAGTGACATAATGCCATGGAGCAACATTTCTGTGTATTTATTACTGTAATCACGATACTAAAGTGTGAAGACACCTTGCTAAAACCTATAACGCCTTGTAAATGGTGCTTTTTTGAGGGGGAAAATACCACTAAGTGACTAATATGCAATTCACAACTACAGCTTCAGTGATTGCTGTTCAAACATAGAGTAATTATTTAGGCATGCAACAGGCTTGGCACAGAAGCAATACAAAACAGACACAAAAAGCCAGGGATTTATTTGACTAATTGTAGACACCAACATATAAGCTAACTGCTGTAGTTTCCCTCACTGGTCAATGGAAAGGATCACATGCTTTTAACCATTTCTCTTATCCTAAGTAGGCATTTGGGAAGGTCAGATTAACTGCACCCAAAAATAATTTATTTATTTCAATTCAGTGCAATGAGAACTTTGAATCACTTGTTCACATGACCATGTAGAAACATCTATTGGGAACATCTAATGCTCTGTCCACTGAGAAGACAGGACATAATCAAAGAAAAAAAATGCCATTATGTTTCACTAGTTTTGTAACCTAGCAATAGCACCTGGGCTTCCTGACAGGGGACCACGAAATCCTCTAAAGTAAATCATGTGTAAAGAAAAATAAGGGAAACTGGAGAGATTAACAACACAGTTCTCATGCTCAGGCTGATGGGAACTCTACATGCAACTCAAAAGTGTAAAACTGGTGATGCACAGGTATCCCGGCTCAGAAGAATAAAGTGAACTAGGACAATTTGTTAACTGTAGTACATATCATTTATTCCAGATGTGGCCCTGTGGTCACTCAACATGAATGAGGGGCTCAGTAAGTAAATGGACAGTGATACTCTAAGATAAGCCGACACTGTATGTTTTACCCATCACTGGATAAAATACTGTCTTCATCCCTACCTACTAAGTGTTTGCACCATTTGAGGGACATGGTTAGTGATTCTATTGATGACCCTTACCATAATCTACTGTATGATCTTCTTCTCCCTCTCTCTCTCTCTCTCTCTCTCTTTCTCTCTCTCTTTTTTTTTTTCTTCTAAGAAAGCTACTATTCATGGACAAAATTTGTTGACTGTTATCCCATCACATCTATGCCCACATATCTGTTTTGAGTGTGCCCATCCTCAGGATATTTAAACATATTCTTCTACTGTGAAACAATCCGTAAGTCAACTCATTTTATATTTACAAATTTACAATGTCAGATACCTTAACTTTGAGATATCCTCCATTTATGAGTAAAGATTACCTGCAACTTCTCATATTCTCATGTTCCTGGAATTCTTTTATTTAAATATAAGGTATAAAGGTCAAAAGAGACAGGGAGAAGGGAGAATCCTTCTCTTACGTTACACAGTCAGTTGAAATCTTACTGTTTGTGGAAGCCAAAGCAAATTGCTTTTCTCAATAAGGAATGCCAAATTTTGCATATTTTCAGTGCCTTTGCCTGCTCTTAGTATAGTCAGTGGCCAGATTTGCATCGGTTTCAGTCATGCAGGATAAGGTTAAGTTCACCAAGAGGGGACCAGAGCTAAAACCTGTTCAAATTTACTGTTGCTTTGATAAAAAAAAAAAAAAAAGACTTAAAATACTGCTATGAAAACAATCCAGTGTGAACCAGACTATTAGGCTACGACTGTAGAGACCATAAATGTTTCATTCAGTAGGCTCTTAGCACAGAAGTTTTTAGTATCAATAACTTATGTCTTCTTTTTATTCTGTTTTCATTTCCACTGCAATTTTTGGCCAATTTTTCATTACGCTGTGAAGCATTCTTGCTCATTTTCTGTGCTGATTTGCAACAGCATTGCCTCATTAACAAATTACTGTATGAGATGGTTCATTCAGAAAGGAGTTTGTTTTTTTTATCACCCTTTTATAATCTTCCCACTCTTTCTCTTTCTTCCTGTCATCAAAATATTGAAGAAACAAGCAATAAACTTTCTGACGTCTGCAAACTTTCAGTAATCTGAGCTTATATATGAGAATGAAATAATTGAGGAAGGAAAAGTAAGCTTCCAAACTATTTATCAATACATTATACTAATTCCATCTGTCCCATCTCTATGATGTCAGGCAGTTTTTTCCTTCTTCATTAAGGCATAGTTACTTTACATGAACCGCTGCTTAAGATACTTGCTGGAACACTTTAACAGCTCACTCATTTGTTTGGTACTTTTATAGGCCTCTTGTGCTGGAGCAGAGGTACAACAGCTTGCAATGCAGGAAAAGAAAAGATAAAACTACCCTGCTGTGCAGATTTAGTCAATTTTCACTGGCTCTCGCACAGAAAACAAATTGCAACCCCTCACAAAGAGTTCTCTCTCTGCACTGGCAGCCCTGACAAATGCAGACAAAAATGAGTAAATCAGGCAACTTCACATCAGGAGGAAAAAAATGGCTACTGCTTCAACAGCTGCTATTATAATTAAGAACAGATTTCATCACTAAACTCTTGCTGGTTGTGTCTGCAGCAAAACAAATACACAGATGTGGCACATTTGCATACTGAAAAATCTGTGCCGTGTAACTGAAATAAATTTGCATTTTCAGCTCTTAAATATTCACTTCTTAATATGAGACAATGGAGGTAGTTTGCATGCTAATCCTCTGTCTTCGCTCATCAAACTCATTCAGTCAGTGTACAGAATAAAATGCAACGCCACCACCTAATATGTCCACCCTTCAGTTGTGCAATGCAATACCACAATTTATTTTCACTTCCAATAAAATATGATTTCAAATCACTTTCTGAACTGTCCTCTACCACCACTATTTGTAAATGGTATGTTTAAGAAAGAGAAGAAGAAAAGACGGAGATGTGAGACAAGCTCCTTTTAATCATGAGATGCACTAAATTTATTGCTCCTTCATTTATCCACACATTTTAAAAGGTCACCTACATGATCTAGTAGAGAAGAAATGTGACCCTTTTAGAGTAAAAAGGGTGTAGCATTGTGCCCTGGAAAATAGGGTAGAATTACTAATGTAACAGTGATTGAACCCTCACAGCTGACACACATTCATTGGAAGTTGTATATGATATTTTGAGAGCCGCTTTGTCAACACAGGAAGATCCTTCAGCTTCTCTTCTCCTCAATCCAAAAATCCATCTTTGGGAGCTAAAATACCAAACTATTTTCCTATAAACTCTCACAATGCTCTTCTGGAATTACTTTCTCCCTGTACATTCATGATAATTGAAGAAAGAGGATGTGACTACTGAGGTCCACATCTACTGAACTGTGTAAAGAGCCTATCCTAGATCCGCTGATCTTTTTGAAGAACAGTTTCAACTTAGAGTTTAATCTTTTAAGTCATGCCACTATGCTTTCCTAAGTGAATACATTTGTTCAATTTAAACCCCCCTGCAGAACTAATTTAAGTATTGCGTAGAACTTGATGATTAGGTTTGAGCACAGTTATTTCCCAGACAGATGCAAGCTCTATCAAAGAAGCCTGAATACAGACTCTTATTGTAGGTACACAAAGCTCCACATGCTCAGTCTTCTTCTAGCACTCATTTCAGAAACTGATGGGCTGTGTATTACAGATAGCAGGGCTTAAAATCTGCACAATTCAGAGATATGAACCTTTACACAGTGCAGTTGGGTCTTGTAAAGCATTACTGTCGATATTTGCACACACATCTTTGCATGCTTACAAAAGGAGGTTATTGCTTGAGAACCAGTTTCTAGACAGTGGACACCTTTATAACACAAATAATTAATGCCACTGCATCATCAGTGCTATTTCTCAGAAGTATGTAACTACCTGCACATGGTAAATGTCAAGATTTTAATGGCAAACCAGCGTGTGAAGAATTCAAATGAATTCTCCTTTAACAATGAAGAGGCTACACAGGCAGGGAAGCAGACCAGTGCTGTGTAGAGGTACACTTTGCTTTCATGTATGTTTGCGTTTTGCAGCAAGAATGTCCTGAGCTACTGCCTTTAATCTTCTAGATGGCACCTACTTGTGGCAATGAAGCTACTTGTGAAGCCTCAATGATAGCAGCTGACTGCTTTCTTTCACTTGTTTTCTAGAAATACAGAAGGTTGACCTTGCCCTCCAATGGCAGCAGGAGATATCCACAAGAAGGTGCCAGTACCAGAAATGTGCTCAGGTTCAGTCTAACCAGAGCTGCAGCTAAGTGTCCTCTCCCACTGATTCTGCATGAGCCAAGGCTTTTCTATCTAGTCTACTTGTCTATTCAGCAAGGGACGTGAGAGGTGTCACACTGTCTGGTAACATTATGTTTGAAGACTTCCATAATGCCAATACTGGTGTGGAGGGCGCTGGACTTTGCGCATCGATAATCTGTCAAGTAAAACAAGTAGGAGTCAGACAATGCAGTTCTGAGAGCTTGAAAAGTTCACAAGCAGGGATTCTGTAGCTGTAACTTCAAATGTATAGGCAAGGGATGCCAAATTAGGACTTCTGCCATTAGAGCTGAATATGTTCCAGAAGCAAAATTCTTCAGCATTTTAGAATGAGCCCAGTGTTTGATGAACCATGAAATACCTTTGCAATGAAATTTTTTGGCCTGATGTCTTGAAAAACACAGTTTTCCAGATCTGTGCATAGCTTTATTGTTTGTTCTTTCATGGCTATTTTCATCTTTCGTTCTTGAAGAATGGCTGATTATTTAAAGGAAAACGATACAGAAAAATTTAGATATGGCAAAGAGCTTTTCCCATCGTAACAGCAATCAGTGCATAGCAATAAACAAATAACTCCAGGATTTGAGGTAGCTGACAATATCTGAAGGATTTGCCACATGAATCAACTTCATTTTTGTGTGTCTCTTATCTGCAGATATACAGCATCAAGTAACATAGACAAAAAGCAAAAAGCCCAATTTTGTGCACATCTGGATTCTGTTTTGTTTGTCAAGACCTCACTTCTGTCTGTCTGGAAGATGCTCTGAGTAGATTTTTAGGATGAGTTTGTAGAGGTTTCCAAGGGAACACAGAATCACTGTTTCTTTTTTTTTTTCCTGCAGTCTGCAGTCCACTTTATCATATAGGTAATATCAGTCAACTCTTGAAGACTTTGCAGTTAATCTTCTTTATTATTTCCTTTTTTTAGACAGTAAAATAAAAGATAAAGTCATAAAAGATCAAGAAAGTGTAGCAAAGGCTATATAATCACTGAATTTGCTTTTCTTGATGTATTTAGAATTATTAATTTCTTAGCAATCAGCAATCTCTGCAGAACTATCTCCCAACTGCACTTAAGCATAGTATTTTCCATTACATTAGAGCAAACAGGAGAAACAGGTGGGTTGTTTTTAATATCAGAAATCAGATAACTGAGCACAGCTCCAGGACATTTGTATGAATATTCCCTGGTGCATGCTGCAGCAACAGCACTCAGGGGGATGTCTTGCTTTTGAAGGACACAAGCTTTCTGAGTTCGGGTATGTATAGTTCAGATATAACATTCCAAAGCTGTTCACAGGAAAGCCAGTAAGAGTTTAGTTCAAATGTAGTTCTAATCAATCTTCAATCTAAAATCCTCAAGCTCTAAAAATATTAATAACTTTTATCAGTTCATGAGTGCCAAGTTTGTTTTGTCTTTATGCTAAGAACTGAAGTCCAGAGTGAAGATGCAGGGTTGTGAAATCTCATCGTTTTTGTCAAAGACTGATAATTTATGTTTTGAAATCTGAGGCAAATATTTGATTGCAAGTTATTGGGTTGGAAGTAGCCTTCAATCGCCAGGTACTGTTGTTACAGTGCAAAAATGGTGGCATTAGTTTAATGTATTGTAATAGGACAGGGTAATGGTCCTTAGCTCAGTAGTACTGAAATACCTTGACAACAGCAGTTGAAGTCAATGGGAGCACTGAAAGTGCATATAAAAGTGCAGTCTGCAGACCATTAGGCATAATTTCATCAGATCTTTATTGGAATAAAGATTGCACTTAAGCTTCTGATGTTGTGTTGGCAATTTAGAAATACTGTATCTGTGTATATGAATTTTACAAAGTCCCTCTGTTTAATCAGAGATTAAACTACTGTTAGGGTACACAGACACTGGATTTTTTTGGGTTAATTCTCGGCATACTGCGAGATCAGCAAGTAAAAAGGTAAATCTTGAATACTGGTGACTTGAAACCAGTTTATACCTGTCGAGGGTCTGGTCCATGCTACACACAAATGCAATGTATATCCACGTTGAGGAAGTCAAAATACTGCTTCATCAATGTTCACACTGCCCTGCTGACAGAGCAGAAACATTCATGCACCCCTGCCTTGCCTTGAATAACTGCACAGATCTACTTACTAGGGAGAAGTAAGGTTCACATGCAAGCAGCGTTGTTGCCAGCCGTGCTTCTAAGGCTATGCTACACATCTACTCACATTCTCCGTGCTTTTTGCACAAGGTTTAAAGGTCCCAGAGTCTCCAAGCTCGTCACAGAACATTTTACAACTCTGTCATCTGCATGGAGATTGCCTCAGCTGGCTCACTGACAGAGGAGACTACAGACTTCTCCAAGAATTCCCACTGTGCACCAAGAGGCATCCTAATATGTCTCTGAGGACAGGCTGTGGCTGCCATCAGAGGTTCCCACCAGCATTCTTTGCCACAGAAACCAGTGTATGTGCTTGTGGGTGAATGTTGCCCCTGGTCCAGCAGCTGGCTTCCAAACACAACAGAAGCTCTGGAGCTTGTCATCTCTTTCCTGGTGTTTTATCAGAAGTGTTTGTTTTACTGGAAATAAAACAAGTCAGAGAAAAATTCTAAATAATTTACACTTTTCTTGTAACCCAAAGGGAAATAATGACTACTAATTTACTAGCTGACTTCAGTGACAGGCAGCAAAGGGAAAATGAGCCTAAAAAGTCCTAACAAAAGAAAAGGCTTGAGAGAAAACAAAATTTTTACATTATCAAAAGCCAAGCAAGTAAAGGAAATTATTCTAGAAAGTAGCCTCATGCCAATGTCAAAACTCACAACATGCTAGAAATACATGAAAAAGGGGAAAAAGAAAAAAGAAAAAAAAAAGTAAAAGAAAATAAAGGAAAAAAATGTCAAAAAGAAAAGGAAAATGCTTACATTTGTGTGGTCTCTGGAGGCTGGAGAGGATAATTGTCAACATCTTTATCACCTGGACACAGCTATTCCAACTATGCAAAAAAGAGGGCCCAATGACCCTGGACTGAAATTAGCACAAGGCCATTATGCGTGTCCCCATTACGCTCTGGAACCACTTTCCATTTTTATCTTTCAGTCCCACACATGGGATTTCTAACACCTTGTGCCTTGAACCTCAGCCAAGTGATGCCAGTGGCTGGGAGTCACTGCAGTGGTGCGGCAATGGCACCTGTAGCCCTGACAGCTTCCTCCGGCTCGCTGCGGGGAGCCGGCTCCCTTCAGTGAGCAATTACAAACTCTAAGTCTGACATTAGCTCTGGAACAATTATAGGCTTTGTGAAATGGGTAAACTTTATTTAGTGGGAAAAAAAAAAAAAAAAGCACCAGCCCAGGTTGCACCTCTTCCAGTTTGATCTTGCCGAAGGCAAAATAACTTCACCAGCAAAGGGCTGTCCAAGTTCCTCAGCAGGATGCAGAGCATCATTATGATTCTCTCATCCCATATAGGAGGAAAAACCCAACAGAATGCTATCACTTGACTGCCAATTCCATGCCCAGAAAATCAAATGTAGGCTTGAATACATAGGGAGGAATCAGTTTGTTCTCACATTCACAATATGTCATACCAGTGGGAAAAAAAAATGGCAATTAGCATGAGCTCGACATCATTTGGTTCAGCACAGCTTACTCAACACAAATGTCTTCATTTATTTCCTCCCCCTGCAATGCCTCCGGCTCACACTGGTGGTTCCTATCTCTCTCTGTGCAGCTGCTCTATTTCTTTCCACTGATCTCACAAGTATGCCTGAGCCACCCAGACAGACTTTTCCAATGCTCTGTCCTTTTCAGGACCGAGTGTCCTTGCAGCTCCAGAGGGTGCCCTTCACTATCAGTAAAAGGATCACAGTGAGACGCAGCTATCTTCTGCCCCACTGCACACGCTCCTATTCCCTCTCTCATCTTGGTACCACTCTTCCTCTCAAATGTTGTCTTTGCTCACACTATTAAGACATCCTCCTCCTGAACATCACCTATGTTTTCCATTTGGGTACTTCTCTCTGCATCAGCCCTATCTCCTTCCTCCAGGTGCAATAGGTTAATATGGTTTCCAGGCTTCTCTTAATCTTGCCTGTGCCTTTCCAGGGCTGATAGGCCGATACACTCCATCAGAAGATGCTCCTCACCGTGTGATTGTACAGAACCCTATATAATGAATCCTGACCTCAATCTCGCAAAAACATTATAAGGAATTAAAGCTTCTTGCCAAATCCAATGGAAAACCATCCCACTGTGGGCTTGCTGGAGAATCCTTGGGAAGGGAAGGAGACATAGTGCTGACCTGGTCTCACTGTGCTCAACACCCTTCCACAGTTTCCCTGTGCCCTTTGCATTTAACCCTTAATTGCAGTCATGCACCCCAAAAGCCTACCTACTCCAACACTGTTGAATTTATAACCTAAGTGTATCATGCTTTAATCAACAATTTTTTGTTCTCACCCACTACTTGTTACTTAATCTGTGAAATACAGTTCAGAAAAAAATCCAGCCTATAAAACCTGTTGGTGTAAAGATAAGCACTTTATTTAATATCCAATTAAATGTGGTCACCGGAGAAATCACAGCTTATGCAACTTTATCAGAAAAAGATTAATCTATTTCAGGCTTAACCCAAAATGTCATAAAAGAACTCATGAATTTAGATAGGAATCCACTTATTATCCAAAGACATTTTCCTATTGAGTAAGAACAGCCTAAATTGCTGACTATATTTATACTTGGTTCAATCAAATTTCTGTACTCAGTAGCTGTCATTGATTTTAGGACAATTATCAAACAAAAATGATGAACAAACTGAAGGAACATTATAGAGTCTTTTTCAGCTCCACAGTAATCATTAGAAAAATGCACAGCCTGCTCATTGATAATGGTTTAACAGCTCACAGGGTGACATCATCACATTTAAGAGATAGTCACACCCGGAAGGCAGAAGATTTTTTTTTAATAGCATTACAATTTGCCATTTTAAAGTTAATTGTATTTTGCGTGGTGTTTCAAACCACATAGGCTGCACTCAAGTTACTTTGTTCATATTATGGGATCATGCCCAAAACCATGATTTTAAAATAAGGAGGCAAATAGTTGAATGTATTTATTTAAATTAAGCAGACTTCCTCGCCTGTCTAGAAACAGATTCTTTTCAGTTCATTAGTTGAATTTCCCACAGGGCCTGCAAAGGCGCATTTCATTTCTATACTGTTTGATTTTGTCTAGTTGATTTATTTTTTAAAAAGTACTCTACTTTGAAATCATTGAATAATAACTATATGGCTTCATCTTTCCACATTAATTATTACATTTAGAAGGACATGTATCTTACTGGTAGAACAAGAAACTTGCCTAAAAGCAATACAGAATCACTAGGCAGCCATTGGCTTGTGGGGGCACGGTGTTTCTAATTTCTCCCTGCTAGGACAACCTATGTGGTGGATGCTCTGTCCCTGAGACATTCAAGGTCAGGCTGGATGGGGCTCTGAGCACCAGATGTAGCTGTAGGTGTACGTGTTCATTGCAGGAGAGTTGGACTAGATGGCCTTTATGGGTCCCTTACATCCCAAATAATCCCTTGATTCTATGATTCTAAGGCAAAGAGTTCAAGTGCAATGGCTTAAAATCAGTATTAAGCAGTAATATTTAATGGCATAGTTAAAATGAATTCCTTGATCCAGCCTCACTCCACTGAGTGCAAAATTGCCAGTATATATGTGGTACCATTTTAAGAAGCTACAGCAGTGCAACTCAATCTGATGGCAGCACGTCTGCTGAAGTGCATGTCTGCCTCTACAGTGTAAATTCTTTTTGTAGTCATTTTCAAACCTGAAGCTTACTTTCACAGGTTGGCTTATTATATCCATCCATATTCTGGATGCCTATTCAGTGCAAATTTGGCAAAAAAATGGAAGGATCACTGATGCGGACAGCACCTTCCTGTCACTAAACTACAAACCTAAGCTTCACAGAAAAGGTAGTGGAAATATACCAGCTAGGGAAGCCTGTGCTCTGAATACACAAACCCCAGCCTATCGGAAATGGCAATGAGCCAAACTCATAGATGAGAAGATGGGAATGGGACGCGTGATCCAATCTGCTCCAAGAAAAAACAGATTAAGACTAAATTTGGATGTGCCTGGGGACAGGAAAGAACCTAGTAGGGTACTGCACCCAGGAAGCAAAGGACGAGAGGGTGAGAACTGCTGCCACGAGGGGTACTGGCAAAGCCCTGGAGGGGGCAGAGCTGTGTTCAGGCCTCATCCCACATGAAGTCACCACTAGTCAGAGCTCTGCAGGGAAGAGCAGCAGCAGGATTCTCCCTGTGCGAACCTTCAAAGATTTGTGACAGGTGCTTTCTAGCTGAACTTCCTCTGTGTCAGCTCTTCATCCCGTGCTCTTTATATAGCAGCAATTAGCATATCTGAGAAATCCCCATTCGGCATGTTTTATGGTCTCTTCCCTGTATATTGAGATAGTTCTGTAAGTTATGTGCAAGGATATGCCATAACTCCTAATGTGCAACTGTCATGAAATCACTCACATAGATTTATTCACTTAGGAGCCAGTGGGGAAACTGATTCTGAACAGGATGCTCGGGACTTTAATTACCAGGAGGAAAAATGAGCCCAGCACCTCGTACTGGTGAAGAAGCTCCTTTGATGCTCTAAAAGTATGTCCAGAAGTTAATAGATTATATAGCATTTCTGAATTCAGATACCATCTTGGGCCACTGATCGTTATTCTGTATTGCCATCGCTGGCTTTTTTCAAAGTAATAACAATGTCAAAAACAACCACAAGTATTACATCTCAGTTTCTGGAACAAAACAGAGAGTCTGAAGAAAAAAGGACTGTCTTCCCCCAGGCAATATATTCTTGACCAAAGGAAGTTCATACAGTGTAGAAAAGAAATGATCATCCTTGTCAAACCCTGATCTTGCTACTGTTGAAGTCAATGGGAAAATTCCTATTAATTTCAAGCAGAGCATGATCAATGAGTAACTCGAATGGAAGTGGTAAACCATAAGTGACATAATCACTCAGGAACTGTCTGCTTCGAGTGACCTAAATGGTAGGAAGAAATACAGAGAGAAACATTAACTTGGAGTTCAGCAAGAAGTCTTTCCTGATGCTTTCGTATAGTTTTTGTTTCCTGTGCTGAGCTTATGAAAGAGTTTATAGAATATGCTGCTACATAGTGAGCTGTGTTACAAATACCTGAGGACAGAGCTAGGGGCTCAGTTTGTCTGGCTTTGCTTTAGGGCTGAGCTGGGGGCACAGATGCCACCCAGAAAGGTGTCCCCACCCACCTGTACCTCAGCTGACACCCCTGCAGCAGCGCTTAGTGTGTTCCTGGCAGAGCTGCCATCACTACTAAGGGAGAGCTTTGAAGCTCCCAAATGAGATTGCAGTAGTAAAAGATGAATAATTTTTGGTTTATTGATGAAAATGTGACTGGATACTATCAAAAGATTATAAACACTCTGAGTGGGAAAAAAGGGGAAAAAAAGCCAAGAGCCGGTGTGCTTTCAGGAGCTGAGACAATTCAAGCTCCTCATCGTAATAAATAAAAACACACTGCAGCAAAAACTACAGGTTATAGGACTGCCCAGCCATCTCTAAGTAACTGAAAGATCTTGAACACAGACTTTGTCATAAATTGGGGCCGCACTGCCATCAGTTCCAGTTGGGTTCCTCAAAGCATAACTTCATTCTTTCCTCTTCAGGTTCTGACATTATTCTTCTCTTCTCAGACTCCTCCACAAGACCCACGTCATTTTTATATCCTTTCTTTCTTCGTATGTTTTACTTCCCTGCCTGTTAAATATTTCTGAATAGGTTCAAGAAAGAAATTTTTTATTGGCTTATGATCTTTTTCAAACTGTCTACTGCATGCTACCCTTGGTGATCCCTTCCATGCCCTTTGCCCAGACAGCATATTTCATCTACAAACTGGTAGTACCATTGGATCAGCAATTAACTAGCTAACATATTTTCTTGTATCATATATGTCTCAGAGTGTAATTAAAACTGCAGAAGGTCTCTTAGAAAATAATGCGAACTGCTAAGACATGGCCACTCCAGGTAATATTGGTTTTGATTGTGTTTTTAATGAAAAATCTTGTAGCTGTCTTCTATTTCATAGAATCATAAAGGCTGGAAAAGACCTCTCAGATCATAGAATCATAGAATCACAAGGTTGGAAAGGACCTACAGGATCATCCAGTCCAACTGTCCACCCATTACCATGGCTACCACAAGCTACTAAGCCATATCTCATCCAGATGCCTCTTGAACACTGCCAGAGACTGCCAGAGATGCCACCTTCCTGGGCAAGGGAGGATCATCTAGTCCGACCATCAGCCCATCTGCACCATCCCCACTGTCCACATCCCTCAGTGCCACATCCACACAGTTCTTGAACACCTCCAGGGACAGTGACTCCATCACCTCCCCCTGCCTCACTGCTCTTTCTAAGAAGAAATGTTTCCTTCTATCCAACCTGAACCTCCCCTGGCACAATGTAGAGTCATTCTGTCTTGTCTCTGTCTTAGCTCTAGATGTTGGAGGATTTACATTGCTCCTGCCTCTGTTTTGCAACGAACTTCTACAGCCAGTTTCAAATAAATACCAGATTTGATTAACAATGGATTACACTGTTGGTGGATGTTAATAATCTCTAGTTTGTGCAAGAAAAAACTTATCATCTTCAACAACTCATATCAAGAGAGTTAGAAAACTGAGAACATTTTAAATCCTTTTAACATACGTTAAGAAAAAGAGATAAGAGTTGACAAGAAATACTCCTATTTTTCCTCTCTTTTTAGCTATGTGTGCTTCCATCACAGCCACTTGCAGTAAATACAGAGGAATATTAATAACAATTTTTGGTTCTGAGAGAAAATGCTTGGTCTCTATTAATATTCTTAACCCCATGGCTCACTGTTGTGAATGCGTTGGTATATTTATCTTCTGAATAGAAATGGTGTGAAGCCACCTCACACTGGGCCTCCATCTCTCAGAGAAACATGTTGGTGGGGAGGGAAGAGTGGGGTATGCATGAAGGAATTCAGGAAAGGAAATGCTTATTCTGAACTCCGTACGAAGCAAGCTCAGCTTCTCTGGCATGCTGCTTTTAACTCACAAAATAATAAGGGTACCATATTTCACTACATGAGATTGTTATATATAAAATACAATTAAGAGATTTGGAACTGCATGAATATGTAATGTACACATTTCTTTACAGATGCATTTTTCTCCAGACAGGCCGGTGCCTGTTTCAGTTTGGAAGCTATCCATTTTCATACAGAGTTAACCAAGAGTGACAGGAAATCAGACGCCTACGTTATTTATCTTTTCTGAACTTGGGAAAGAAAAAAAAAAAAAAACAACCAACAAAAACAAACCAGTCTTCTGTTAATTACTTTTCTAGGAAGCTATTTTGTGGTACCACAGGGATAGATCTTCCCTATTCAGAAGTGCTACGGAAATGACAACTTTACGATGTGCAGGGTGAAAAAAGTATGTTACATGCAGATATTTAAGGGAATATTTGTCTTCATTTATTTTAAGAGAATATATGACCAACAATAAAGAATTGAACTGCCTCTGGCCTGGCTGGGTGCATTTACAACAATTACTGGAGATCTGACCTTTTTAACCTTATATATCAAGCAGCACGTATATGTTATTTATTTAGCTGGAATTAACAGTGATCTGTGAAGCTCTTTGTATTTGCCTTTGGTTCTCCTACTCATCAGTCATAACTGACCCCAGTGAGCATGTACAGTGGTGGAAATTTCATGTCACTCTAATTTATGAAAGAATGGGGAAACTACAGAACAGAAAATCTTTTCCATGGATACTTAAAGAAAAAATCCTAAACCACCTTTACATTCAGCATGATCCCGTGTAGACTGCTCTGAAGACAAAGAGAAGACAGAAATGCTCTACCTAATTATAATTACAGGAAAGGGGAATGTGAGTCCCTGCAGCAGCAATGGGGGCTTGGACTTCACACCTGACTGCACACCAACACAGCACTTCAGTGTGGTACAACAGGAGTGCTGAGAAGTACTCTGTCTGAGCACTGTGTTGGTTATCAGAAATCTGCAGCAAGCCCACCTCTCTGCCTTCCCAAGCACTCCTTTGTTCAGGACATATCAAGTAGATAGGAAGGAGATGCTTGGCCGAAACTAAGTGCTGAGGCCTGGTGCTTGCAACAACATCCAGAAAAGGTTGGGTTCCTCCTACACCTCCATACCCACACAGAACTTCAGAGCAATCCATAGTAATGGGGACAAAGATGGGAAAGTGGGAGCAGTGTCACTGAGGATTACACTGCTTTGTTTCTGGCAGGGGGAATTCTTATTACATCCAGCCACCATCATCATGAGCATTACTGATGGATTCAACAAAAAAAATGGAAATCAGACAAAACATGCAATTGAAATCTCATTTCCTTCATCAATATCTTCATTGCCTGCCAAAAGGAACTAAAGAAGCAATTATACAGGGATGTGGCTGTGTTTATACATGCACTCTTGTATCAACTCCAGATCTGATTCTTAAACCAAACCGTACTGTCTGAAAAATTGAAAAAAGAAAAAGATACATACTTTGATCACAATAAACCACATTCTTACATTCACTGAGCTCTTCAAAATGGTTACTTGATCATCTTTTGAAAAGATTGGAAGACCAGTTCTATTGAAGGAAGGATGTCACTTTAAAGCGACCTCAATGAAGTGTCCAGAATATTTACTCAATAATTAGGAAAAAAAACCCAAAAAACAAAAACAAAAACAAAAAAACCCTAACCTTGGGAAACACTTGCAAAAAGGCAGGTGTGTACACAGAGAAATTCTCTTGACAATCAGAAGTTTGCATTCAGTTTCAAGAAATTTTCTCTGATGATAGCCATCCCGCCCCTTAAAAATGATGAGGCACAGCAAGAGATTCACCATAGCAACAAATGCATAGCGTGTAGCATATGGAAAACAACGCATGCAGGAAATTTTAGGCTCTGAGTACATCAATTCCGTGTTTTCAGAATGTATAGGTAAGTTTAGCTAGTGCTTTCCTAGAAAACAAACAAACAAACTAACAAACAAAAATATAAATAATTATTATGTTATTGAATTCAAAAGGGAAAAACTGAGGGAAACCAGGAAGCTCTAGAACTGAAGTAAAGATATTTAAACAGCGTTCTCCTTCTACAAGAACTAATATGAGAGAATAATTAGAAAAATTAAGCCCACTGTGTTTAATGAACTGCCTGCACACAGGCTTACTTTGTGCCTTTGTGACTGCAGATTGCTAGAAGGGGAGAAGCTTGTATCATTTTAAGAACTATATGGAAAATCCATCTCTGTACATTGTGGTCTCCACTATTTTTGTTGAGAGTGTTTCTAATGCCACTCTGTCTATTTAATACATTCTATGCACAGCCCTCCCACGGACTCACTCGAAGGTCCTGAATAACCTACGGCTAGCAGGGATCTTTGCACCACACTGCTCTTGTTGTCCAGTTCTTCCTGTCTAACGTGGGAAAACATTCTTTATTTGTGGGGAAGGTCAGTGGTAACATTACAGGGATGAATTGAGCTGTGTCTCCTGGTAAATGCGGCTTGCTAACTCTTTCCCATGAACATCTTGGAAAGAAAACATCTACAACTGGCTCATACTTACAGTACTCAAGCGCTGTGATTGCTAACTTGCTTCCCAAGCACTGCAATTTTTCAATACAGCTGATAAATGGTAGAAAAGTATCTACACCCTTCATTTTATGCCCACGTCTCCAGCCTCTCTGGGTAAGTCCAGGAACAGTGTCAGAAAAAAATCTGGAACTATTTTTTTAATGCATTCAACTCATCTCTCTCTCTTTTTTATTCTTTTTTCTTTTTTTAATCTAAATCATCTTCAGCTGCTCCTCTGTGTTCACTTCTGCCTTTCTGGGTCAGAACCCAACACCCCGGGAATCAGAGAAAAAAGGCCGGAATTCAGATCCTGCCTGAATCCTCCTCCTGCAGCAGTGCTCTGTCACAGCAGGAGGAGGACAGTGCTGTGCCTTTGAGGAAAGAGCTTACTAAGATCTCCCCTAACCCCTCTTCCTTCCTTGAGAGACACTCCCACCCAGAGTAGGTTGGGATATGTAGTATTTCCAAAGGAGGCTTGCACTCATCAGGACTATTTTCCCTGCTAAGTCTACACTGGAGCTTATGCTGCCAAGTAAAATGGAGCTCCACTTAGTATTTAACATTATGAACTTCCATTTTTAAACATGGACCTGCTTGTTACATATGCTGTGCAGCAAAGTTCTTCTTAAAAGAATGTATTTTGAATGAATTGTTGACACTAAGTCCACATTTAAGTGTTCTTTGTTTGTTTGTTTGTTTCTTGGGAGGGGGAAGAAGGGGAGAAAAGAGTTGGCATTGTTTTTGTTTCTCATTAATACACAGAGATAGAACTGATATGAAAAAAACAATGCAGATTTAAGGAACACTTGCTAATGTGTGTGGCAAATGCTGATAGCTATATATAGACACTCCAATGTGAATGAATGCTGAGAGTATCTTATGCAGGCAAGCAGGAATTTGCCTGAGTAAGGCCAGGGCAAAAATGAAAAAAAAAAAAATTCAGAATTTAATCTATTTTGCATTACTTCTTCTGCAGAAGAAGTTGTGTAAGTACTCCATGAAGTGGGATAAGAATGTGCCCTCATGATGACCTTATCTACATTTCACATAAACGTGTTCCAAAATTTAACAGAACATAATCTTTCCTTTTTACCATTAGACTGCTACTCATTCCTGAACACAGCCTCTATTTCCTTCCTTCATAACCCTGATGCAACCCATAAGATGAAACTCAAAAACAGAACTCAGATATAAAGAACAGGATTTGCCATTTTAGGCTTTTCTCATTGTCTTATTTATAAGAACATTTTAGAAATGAGAGGCACTTGCTTTTCCTGCTTCTTTTTCTTAATACATTTCTCTTCCCTACAGCAGTATAATCCTAAGTAGTTCAAAATGTGAAATAGCAGTACTTGAGATGACGAGCTATCCTTTATACAGAGCAATATGATAATTTTGGAAGGACCGGGAGGTTGGGTATGGATTCTAATTAACACTGATGAACCTGGTTCCTAAAGATTAAATTCCCAAATGAGTAACCACTACCTTTCTACACACAGGTCTATCCAAGTTATTCTCATTAAAACAATTTAAAAAAGAATTATAAGCTTCAGTCTGTGTCAAGATACTCAAGGCTTTCCAAAACTGATTAAAAATATCAAATGAGGTATTGAACTACATTAAAAATTGACCTTTTTAATGTATTGAAAATGGTCTATAATTTGTATTCAAGTGCTCTTATTTCCAGTGAATAATAATTGTATTGCAGCCAACTCTGTGCCCTGTTTCTCTGAAAATCTCAAGGGATATAGAGAAAAGGATTTTGTATCCTGCTGAAGACACACATGCTCTCCATGGCATTGCTTCCTACTCCACAGTTCTTACTTTGTTTTATTATGTGTTTATTTTTCCACTGATGTCTCCTTCAAACTGATAAACGCAAATGAATGAGAAGCAATGAGATACACCAGTAGGCTCTGCTAAGTATCGTAAGCTAAATGCACATTCATGGAAGCAGCAAACTCAGTTTACATGCATTAGAAAGTGGACTTGTAAATGAAGAGATATATGACAATACATTCCCGTTTCCTGGTTTTCTCTGCCTGTGGAACTTGAAGCTGCCTGTAGCCACATGATGTTCAAAATAAAACTGAAAAGTCACAAAGAAGTGCATATCACTACATTTATCCCTTAAAAGTATAGTCTGCAGGAGTTAGGAAAATGGTTATTTCTTACCACTCACCTCTCTATTTGGTCAGGCTTGGCAGCTTCTCCCCTGTCTCCTGCCCACAATTTTCTATCCACTGTATCTCACCTTCTCTCTCACTCCAACACCCCACACTCACGTCTCACTTCCCCAATTTGCAGGAACACTCCTGCAGTCCAGCTTTCAGTTCGGTTAAGTAGCCACAGAACTTGTTTTAGATCAAGTTAAAAAGAATAGATTTTGGACCATGGTATCATTATGAACACATTTTAAGAACCGAAAGTATAAAACAAAAAGTACAATGACAAAACTAGTCTAGAAGACAGAGAGCTAGGACTATGAAAACGTCACAGAGGGTTGTGATCAGTGGCACGAAGTCTTACTGAAGATGAGTTCCTAATGGCTTACCCCCTCCAGTCAATACTGAGGCCAACACTGTTTAGCACCTTCATTAAGAATCTGGATGATGGGTAGACTCAACAAGTTTGTAAAACTGGGAAAAGTGGCTGATAAACCAAAGGTTCATGCTGCCATCGAGAGGAACCTTGGTAGTCTGGAGAAATGGGCTGATGGGAATTCTTTGAAGCTCAACAAGAAGAAATGTTAAATCTTGACTCTTGGAATCCCATGCACCAATGGAGGCTGTCATCTAACTGAATGAAAATTTTCTCTACAGAGGAAGACATGAAAATCCTCAGTGACAACAGGCTGGCCATGAGCCACAGATGCACCCATTTGCCTGCACCTCAACAAAGGCCAACAATACCCCGAGCTGCATTAGGAAAAGTGTGGCCTGCAAGGTAAGGGAGGTGATCCTTTCTCCCTGCTAAACACTGAGGCTACACCTGAAGTGCTAGGGCCAGTTCCAAGCTCCCCAGTACACAAAAGATATTCATGGACTTACTGGAGTGAATTCAGGGCTACAATGATGCTAATGGGATAGGAGTATCTCTCATAACAAGGACTGTCTGAGAAAGCTAGAACTGTTCAGTCAGAAGAAAAGAAGGTTCAAGGGGCTAGGGGCAGGGAAAAATCATCAGTATAAATATGTAGGTTGCTCTGAAAGTAATACCTCCCATTTGTTTCCAACAGATACAAACAACGTAATATTCTTTGATAGAGCAAATTCTCAGCTATAAAACACTATTTTTCAACATAGTCACCACTGTTAGCTATGCATTTTCATCAGCAATGAACAATGAGCAATGCTATGCTCATAAAGATATGTACCGGCAGAGGTGACCACTGATTCACAACTGCTATGATGGAGTTGTTGCCCATGCAGCCCCTTTTTCACTGACCTAAACAGTTGGAAGTTAGAAATTGTCAGCTCCAGACAGTCTTGTCAATTTTGGCAATGTGCCCCATGGTCTTCAAACTAGAATGGGACCTGGTATTATTGAGCTACAAGAGAAATGTTGTCTTCTTCTCTGGTCTGAATCTGGAAGTTTGAACCTTCAGCTTGGATGAGCTGATCAAGATACTCTTCATTTTGTGGTGTGATAGTTGTGCATGGCCATCTGAAACATGGCTTATCTTTCATGTCACGGTCACCATTGCTGAAAGGCATCACTTGCTTCACTGTTTTCACATCCGCTGTTTGGTTTCCATAAACATTCAGCAAGCGTCAATGAATATCAGTGAGTGCCATTTTTCCACATGGAAGAATTCAGTTCCACATCTTTGCTTCATGTGTACTTCCATGCCAGACGCCATTGTGTCAGACTGCTCCTCTACTGCCATCTGTTGCATGGCAACAAAATGTAAAGGAATACTGTCAGGATGGCTCAGCCCCTACTGCCATCCTACCAATATCTGCCTCTGGCATTGTGAGTCAACATAATAAAATAGGAGGCATTACTTTTGGAGCGGCCCTCACACATGCCTGATGGGAGGCAGCAGAGAATAGGGAGTAAGATTTTTCTCAGTAGTAGCTACTGACAGGTCAAGAAAGAAAGAGTATGAGCTAAAAGACATGAAATTCCCCCTGAACACAAGAATGCACTTTCTTACTGTGAGAGTGATCAATCCTGGGCACAGGTTGTACAGAGAAGTAGCAGAGTCTCCAGCTCTAGAGATAGCCACAGTCATCAGCAGCCCCCTAGCTGACCCCTCTTAAGCAAGGAGACTGGACTAGACAATCTCAAGAGGTCACTTACAGCATCAGCCATTTGGTTATTCTGTGACTCTATTAAAGATCACATGGTAATGCTTACACTAAGCCCCCAGAGCACACTAACTGCCCTAGCTACCCCATCTCAGACATATGCCTCTTTTGTTAGCGTACATCAAGCTTCATTCAACCACATGCATTACAGATATCCTATTCCCATACTCTGTCCCTCTCCTTTTTCCCATATTTTTCTGACTTCTCTCAGGCAACTCTCTGGTACCCAGTTCTGTTTCCATATAGTTTCCCAGACACTGTCAGTTTTCTTTCTCTCACCATCAACTTGTACTTCACCTCTACTCTTCTGGCCATTCCATGTCTTCTAGGGATACCTGATCTCTTCTGGCCATCACCTTTAGCTCCCATTCTATGCAAGGGAAACCTCATTTTGTCTGAAAAGGTTCAGAAGACTGTGACAGCTTATGTGGTGAGAGTAGTTTAAAACTGATACTCCTAATGAAGGACAATGGCCTTTTGATGGAAAGGAGAAGCTTTAAGAGTCTGAAAGCAGAAATGCATGGAAATTCTTACAAAATCTTTTTAGGAGATGTATGATAAAAATAAGAGGAATGGAAAGATATTTTTAAACAAAAATGAGTACTATTGAAAATTTAAGGGAGAACAGATTAGGCAACAACAACAAAAAAATCAGTCTTAGTCAATACTTCTCCCTGTAGCAGTATCAGTGGGTTACCATTTTCATCATGTGCCACATGAGATGGAAAATGTTAGAACAAAGGAAAGTCAAGATAAAGGAAAAAATGTTGGGTACTTTTATCACCAGTACTTCCAGCCCTCAAATTGAGATCTAAGCACTGTCTTCTATTAGCTCAAGCTATGACTCCAACACCATCCATAACATCTACCATTTTCTTATGAGCAATACATCTATCATTTTTATAATCACTTAACCTCTTTCTTAACCTGCCAGACAATGCTTTTTGTCTACCTTCTTCAACTTCAGCTAAATGTTTATGTTATCACATACTATTTCAAAAACACTGTCTCACAAAACCTGACAGAAGCTGGTGAACACTATAGTAGTTACCTTGTAGTCCATGCTCTCCTACTATAGCCTACACTGCTATCAGTATCTAAGCAAGTTAGTTTAAGCCACCTCCAATATGTCTGTATGACTAGAAACTGCAGTATAAATTTACCCTTATGCATCATTATGGATTATGTACAACAAGTGAAAGCTTTCTTTCCTACTGAGGTAGGCAAATCTTGATGCAAATGGTAAATTCTGAATTTCAGACAAACAAATGATTGCCTATCAAAAACCCTTTCTAAACTAGTCACTGGAGTATTGCACACATGTAAAGGGGGAAAATTTGTAAGATTCAGACAATTGCCACAGGCATCTTTAATTCTAACAATACTTCTTACTTGCAGATAGCAGCAAGTGAGCAGTCTGAAGGAGGTAATAATAGCTAAATGGATATTAGCATATGCCATTACCTGATCTATCTGCACAATTACAGCAATCTGTGAATGCTAAATTTGCTTATCGAATCTGACTTAAGTGCCTAAAACAACCCCTTTTCAGTAACAACATATCTCTTCAGAATGGTTTGGAACTGATGGAACTTAAACTTAGAGAAAAACCACATGGGTATAATGTCTACAGGAACTGAGAGAAGTAATTGCTTCCAGAGAGACTTCTTCCCTCAACCTAACTGAAGAGGGAATATAGCAGTCAACTCCATTTCTGAAAAACAGCCATTAAGAGGCCAGAGAGCTTCACCAAAAATTAGAGTTTTCCTCTCCTTTTACAGTGCCAGAAAAATAAATAAATAAATAAAAAAGCAGACTAAAAACATTTCAAGGCACACCACAGTCCTCAAATAAGAATAAACAATCAGTTTCGCTGCTCGGAGACAGTCTCAGTGATTCAGTCAAATAGAATCATTCAGTCTATAAATACTATAAATTGTTTAAGCCATGGGATCTCTACCACTTTGCATGAGGGGATGTGACCATCTTTGTACTAACGTACAGGTTTCTCAATACACACATGAAAGAAAAAGAAATTCTTCATCCTGCCAAAAACAATCATTCCTTCCCCATCCAAAGAACACAAAACAAAAAATCATAGAACACACAAGTGACAAAATAAGGTATCCTAATCTTGCCAAAGGAATGTGAAATAAACAAATGTAAAATACATCCAAGCAGACACCTTTCACATCTACTGCTGATAACAGGAATGTTGCCTAGAAGCTTTTTTCAGACATGCTCACACCTTTATAGCAAGACTGGTTTTTACAGACAGTGTTTATTTAGAAAGAAACCTTAGTCTTTTTGAAAATGGATTGGAAAGAGAAGCAGATTTTATGAACGAGAGACTCATTGCTACATTTTCATCTATTCCACACGTCTCACATAGCTAAGTATAATTTATTTAGATTGTAGAAGTACTTTGACATCATTGAGGATGGCAGAACTACCTCTGATCCCAAGCACTTCATTTAATCACTGACAAAAAGAAAAAAGTCAACTGAGTATGAACACTATGAAATATCACACAAGCCTAGCTAAAAGATGGATTTAAAATATCCAGACATTACATATGGACATTCAGGAAAAAAGAAAAGTATATAGCATTAGAAAATGTGGCACTTAAGGGGTGTTACGGACCTGAAGACATTTTGATGTTGAGATACCTTTACATTACTATGTGGTTGCTATTTGGATGTCAATGTCAGCAAAGTAAAAAATAAACATATAAACTAAAATATTAAAAATATGTAAAGAGACAGATGCAGTTTTCAGTTCCAAGCTGCTATCTATTCATCTATTCAGGACAGAATGTCATAGAAAGCATCAAAACACATACCTCTTCTTGCTTAGGAATGTTGAACTTTGTTATCTTTGACTTGGTCCTGGCCGAATCAGACTTGTTAGAAGGCACTCTCCTATACAACTTGGTCGTCTCTGTCAATAACTTTAGCTTTGGAGACTCATCAGGGGCCTGGTCTTGACCGTCCATTGGCCTTACATAAGCTGTTGGTTTCTGCTGAACCAGACTAGGCTTTGAAGCAAGAGATGGTGGGAAGTTCTGGACACAGTGCCCACTGCTGTGCTTTGAGGGCCTCTCCTGCACTTGAGCTCCTCCTTCAGAGCCACAATTTAACTTTGCTGGCTGCTGCACTCTGCTGACATTGTCACCTAGTGTGGCCCTCAGTGAGCTTTGCTGGGCAGCATTGGAGGAGGATGAGGAGGTGGGACTGGATGCATAGCGTTTCAGTTTCTCCAGACTGGATTTTTGGTTTGCCAGTTTGAAGTCACCCTTGTGGGATTCCAGTGAGCGGTGTCCATGCTTGTTGGCTCTCTGCTGACTCTCTGACGCAGCATTGTGTCCAGCCTTCTGCCAACCCATTGTGGTGCTTTTGCTCTGCTGCACAGGTAGGTCTGCTGGTGTGGAAGAAGTGTTGGAAATGGAGGGAGGAGGTGGTGGTCTTGAGTCAGCGATAAGAATTTCATCGGGCTTGGGGAGAGGTGTCTGAGGAACCCCAGGTTTTGGAACCCCAACAAGGTGACTCTGGTTTGATCGATCGGTTAACAAGTCTTTCATTTCATCATAGTTGCCCAGTGTATTCTGGATGCGATTAGAGAGTTCGTCCCCCTTGTTAGTCTGCAAAACAAAAATCGAGTGTTCTACAACAGTCAACCTAAGACAAACAAAATTCCCTGCATGCTTCTGCTGAAATCTTTACTGAAGTAACACTGTCTTATTCAGCAGCAGTGTTGAGGGATGAAATCGAAAATCCTTATTGTCTCTGAAGATACTTGTCAACATCTTAAATCTACCCTGAACTGGAAAAGCTATAAAGGGCCTTAGAGTATATAAAAAAAGAAATCTATCACTGGTATCATGCTGTAGTTAAAATATATTACCTGGAAACTAGAAAATTTATTATTGCAACTACACCGAATGGTTTGGATTAAATCTGACCATGATAAAACTTTTCCTATAGCCCAGTGCAAGCTTTCCTTCAGCCATGAATGAAAATACTGCATTCCTGATTTCCTTCTCTGCCTCTTTAAGTTTCCACATTGCAGCTGGGAAGCCATGCAAGACCCAGTGTAAGCACTGAATGAACTCTCCAGTCTAAGCCAGCCAAATAGTGCGAGATGACTTGAAGGCAGCTCATGGGACAGTGGGAAAACTACAGATCATTACATCCATTCAATAAAAGTGCTCTGCTGAGATGTTCACTCCACGACACTGTTCCCTTTGGGAAAAACAAGTGAGTAGAACTCCCCAAATTCTTGAAAATGCTCCGTATTTGATGGGTGCAGCAGGGGGGGATGCAGTCGGCATTTCCACCCTTTAAAATTAATCATTGTTTTTTAAATCATCCACTCATTTACTTGCTTAAAAGGAAGAAGCTCCACAAGGAAATAAAACAAGTGGGAAAAAATACTGAAAAAGGTTGGAAATTATTTATTTAAAAAGTCACTGTAAGCAGAAGAGTATTTCATTAGCACTTCTGCAGCAGAGATTTTTCTGAACCCTACCAAGAATCAGGTGTGTGATGTGCTTTGCTTTGTATTTTCAGAAGAAGATAGTAATGAGACAGTGGTGCTCTCCTTTCTCTCTTCCAGACATGGAGTCTCAATGGGAAACACTCATATGCTTCAGAAGGCCAAGCTTTCATCTCAAGATCCTCTGTTTAAGAGGGAAACAGTAGCTTAGATAAGAAGGAAATAAAGGGAGTGGAAAATAACCCCTTAAAGTTATACAAAAATGTAAAGGACATAGTAGCAATACCAATCACTCTGGAAATGTGGGGATTTTGTTTTTTCAAGAATTCCAATAAAATTGAAGCACTGATTCACAAACAACAAGTAGCTTAAGAAGGGGATAATCACACAGACGTCATAGAGAAGAGGAAATTACTGAAGAGGCTTCAGAAGTGGGAGCCATCATGTATATCTAAAAAAGAAAGTGTTGCAGATGCAGTGAGTTGTCTAGCTCTCAGCTTTAACTGGGGTCAGAAGTATGTTCAGTTCAGGCAGAGTAAGAAGCACAGAAGGCACCTACATGGGGATGCTTGGTTGGTATTGTGGCAAAAACTGAACAGCTTGACAATGGAGATCCTGGACTGCTCAGATTTATGGCTATCTGGTATTGGGCTTACAATCTTCAAAATGGTTTGAAGGTATATTTACATGTTTCCTGGGGTCTGTAGCTACTACCCTTAGGTATCTCAGGAGAATTATTTTCTGAAAGGCACAAAGAAGTTTGCTTTTACCCAGTGCGTCTCTTCTGTGTCTCCAGTGGTTCTTCAACTTGTGTAGCTATCTTGATGAAAGATGCATTTCCAGCTTCCCTCTAGGGAAGGAGATCTACATTTGGGCCTATGCACAGCCTGTCTCAGCCAGCCTGTGCCTCAGGTTTGCTTCCCTCCCAGGAACAGCAACAAGAACCTTGGAATGGAATGGGTCCCCAAATACCCACAAGTCTCCTCCAGCACAGGCCATCTGTGGGGCAGCTCTCTATCGAGTTAGATTTATGGATGTAAGAGAATTTAAGTTTTGCCCCAAAAAGTCCAACTTGTCTAACAGTACATCAGTTCTATCTGATGGCTGCTATTTGGATGTGAGGTAAAGAAAAGCATAGTAACAGAATATCTATGAACTATCACTAGCACAGACAAATCAGTAGATTGACTTCTGTATGTATGATATGAAGGTCATACAGAGATGCCTGTTATTGAGAAAAGCCAGCTAACCACAAAAATAATTGCAGCAAACAGATCTAATTATTGTACTATGGAATATGTGTCAACTAGTGGGTATTGTTTGTTCCTTTTGGATACTCTGGGGACATCCTGAGGGGAGAAGATTTTGTGCTGAGCTGAGGTAATCTGGAAGAGTTCACCTACATTCTCCTGGGAAACAGCTGGGACCTGAGGTAACTTGTTGGGAACATGAGACGTTAAAGCTTTTTCTATTATTTACTCTGAAATATTGCTGGCTTTATTTAATCACTCACATAGGGAAAACATAATCACAAATGAGTAAGGAGGAAAAGCATTCTGTGTAAACATGTACAACTTAACCACGCTCTGATATTCTTCAGTCTAAGATGTATTCCTGTTTTTGAAGACCTGCACGATCTAAAAATAAGTCTGATGGTTGCATGGAAGGCCATCAGATTTTTTTTTCTTCATGAAAAACACTTGTGTGATTAATGGACCAAAGTATTCTGTCCATGAAATATCCATTATGAAATTCCTACTATTTTATCTCCTGCAAAATACATTTCTAGTAAAAGACATTGTATTTGCTGGAATCCTTCGTAGAGGGTTGCTATGGATACTTTGAAATGAACTGGATAAGGGGCAACCCAAAAAGTCAAGATTTTTCAGAAACTCTGATGTTTATGAGAGAGAACATAACATTTAAGAGATTTCCAGTCTGTCTTTGATTTTCAGATATGGCCTTCTGAACGGTAAATCCTTCAGGTGAATCTCTTCAGCATCTTTCCTACTGGATAGTCCAAATATGGCCATGGTGTTTATGGGTGAGAAGGATGGTTGGAATCTCTCTTCTGATTTTCTCATGGGTTATCTGCTAAGCACCTTTCACTGCTTCTAGAAACTGCATTAGTTTTCATCCACTCCCACCACTATTGATGGAATTATACTGTGGTTGCACAGAGATGCCTTCAGACATCATAAATCAGAAACTACTGTGAGTCTGTGATACATGAAATCTGTAGCATGACAGGCAGCAGTACACTGAGACATAGGTAATAATCAAAGTGTGTATAAAATTCCAGCTATGCCACTTCTGTAAGTAATCTAAATCTCAGTATTGCCAACTTTCAATGCCACAAACAAAACAGTATCAGAGATGCAACAAAAAAAAAGGTCTTTTTTCTGAGAGGTATAACTGATTGGATTCATCAAAAGGAAAATTATTAGTCCCTATTGCAGTGCAGCCTTCAGTAAATGCCAAGACACAGCTAACATGTTTCAGGCTTTTTTTTTTCCATATATTAGCCCTTGATTGGTCTCACAGTAGACTTTCTCAAGTGGAGCCTTAAGGAAGATTTCAAGACATTTCCCATGGTTTCTAAATGCCTTTGTAATGAATCTGAAATTCAGGCAGCTGGAGGTCAGCTTCAAGGCAGACAGAGCTGTCTTCTATCAAGGGACATGGTTTGAAGGTGGTAGATCTTTCTTTTTTATTAGGAACTAGAAATAACAACAATCTAAGTTAAAAGGTGACCCTGGGACATGGGCAGATGCTCAGAAGCACTGAAGTCATGTGCAGGAGCCAAGTGCCAGGTCCCAAATAGGACTCTGGAAAGAGGCACTAAAGTGCCCAAAGCATCAAGGACATGCGAAGCATTGTGGAGGGGAAAGGCTTCACAATACGGTGGATTTAATAGCAACTTGGGCATTACTGGAACATCACAGTAGGAGATACATGATGTTGTTCTGATGCACACAGGCAAAGTCACTGGTTAGCAAGAGGAGAGAAGCACCTTCTCTGGAATACTGCTCTCTGGTTCCATTCACAAAGGCTTTGTTTGCAGGCTTCTGGAGATGGCGGTTATGTGCAGTACCCTGCTGGATCCTTCCAACAGGAGGTGGGCAAAGATTGTTGTGCCTCACCTTGCTGTTTCCATGAGGATTAAAATAAGGAGTTGAGTTACTTCTGCCTTTGCTGAGGGCAAAACATGCCCATCAGACAAATGTTGGTAATGCTTACAGTAAAAAAAAAAAAATAAAAACAAGATATTTCATCACATTAACCTTGGCCAGAGCATAATGTTTACTGTATAACTTGACCTTCACACACAATTCTAACACAATTACTTTCTCCTAAGTGTTGGAGAAACAGAGTGCCATCACCTTCACCTCCTAGTTTTAATGCCATCTCAAAGATTGTTAGGACATTTCTCATTTATTTCATTCTCATGTGATGCTGAACATTATAGGAAGCTAATGTAAGAAAAATCCAATTCTCAATGAACCATAAATGTTCTATGCAAATTTTGAGGGGCTGGCACCTGTGGGAGGTTGCTGAGACTGGGACAATGCCTTCTGCAGGCTGCAATTTTATACTGTGAAATAAAATAATAATAATAATGAAAAAAAAGTCTTCCAGACAGAAAGCATCTACCTTGTACGGTTCACTGAAGAGGGAGTAACTGGTGTTAAATGTGCCATCCTCCTGCTGGGCCTCCTGATTTCTCCTTTCCCATTCTTTCCTGCGCAACACGTTTCTATCCGGCTCATAGACACTACAGCAAAAAGAGGGATAGATTTTTAGAGTTAAAAATTAGCAAGCAACATATAAACCCATGTGAATTTGAAAGTGAAGAACTCTGGTTTGCAGACAGATGGCAAAAAATAAGCAAGAACATGAATCAGTTGAATGCCAGTCCAAGCAGACTGGGGAGACTCAGGTCTCTGGGAATGCTGATGCTTTCTTCACACAGAGAATAGATAATTAAATTCTTACAGAAGAATAGAAAAGGAATTGTAGGGCAGGATCTAGTCTGTACAGAACTTCACTGCTTGATAAGTGACAAAGGAAATATCTAAGCAACTTTGACAAAGACTGAAAGTCCTCTTAAGGCAGACGGTAATTACAGCTATGAGTAAATAGAAATTATGAACATATTTCCACTTATGACATATCCTCTGAGTGTTGTGTGAGAATGCTCCTTTCTTTACATGGATGTTTTTCTGTAGCGATTCTTTCATTAACTAGCTCCCTAAAGAGCTGTTAAAACTACATGCTATAGTGGTTTCCACAGCTAGGCTGCTTCTTCTGATCTCTGTTAATCAGCCAAGTCATGAAACAACTGCTGAAACAATTCCTCTTTCTGATGGATTTGACACTATCACAACTTTAGAGCACGAATACATGAATACTACCATGACAGTGTATATATGGCTGGTGGAGTGTAGCTGGAGAGGGAATAAAATCAGTCTACAACACAACAGTATTAATTTTTAGAAATGAATTAGTCAGACAGCAATATAGATACGCAAAATAAAAATTAACTTATTTTTCTCAGAATTCAACTATAATGTATGACGTCACGAAACAGAGAATCCTTTCCCTGAATATCCTCAGCACAACACAGGTTTAGACATTTTCTACTGTACATTTTATTCTCATAAAAAAAAATTAAAAAAAAAAGATATCCAGTCAGCTTTACTTGTTATTTCAGGACAATGTGACAAGTGTCCCAATTGCCTATTTTGTCTAGCTCAGCTAATGCCTTTCTTCTGGCACTGTAAATCTGTAAAGTAGAAATATATATTAATGTCATGTAAGTGCTCCATGTGTTAATGAAAAAAAATGTTGTCTTGCTAACCATTTCCCAGTTAGCAAAACATATGTTGCATTGGCTTCCCACGTGATATTACCTAGCGCGCCTCAGGCAAGCCTGCAAAAAGGCCAACAGCTATCTGATTCTAATTCCAGACTTGAGAGGGCTGAAAATATGTAGGATATGTTAGATGCTGGCAGATTTAAAAACAATGCCTTAGTGGTCACCAAATGAACACAAAGCCTTACATTTGCTAGCTAATGTTGCTAACTCTTCTTGGTCAAGTCTGCTGTCTCAACGAGGTATCACATGAGGATTTAAGAAGTGGCATCAGACTTGATCCTGGTGGGCTTTCAGGCAGCCCTTCTGATAGCCATCTATGAGCAGATGCCAAAGTTGGAGCTGGAGTTTATTTGGAAGATAGGATTTTTCCTCCAGCAAGAAGGGTGTAGCAAAGACATCCCCAAGGGCTCTGAAGAGGAGTTCACATACCGTCCACTGCTGCTGATGCCAGGAGGCTGGGTAACTGCCATTTACTGTTGTGGGACCAGTAGTCCCCAGTCAGTACTGCACACCACCTCAGTGCACTCCCACCCTATGAGCTAGGGTAGAGGACCTTCTAACAACCACCACTGTGTCTACTGCAGACTTTCTGCCACCAGGAATAACCACTGCTGGGTGGGTTTTCCTGAACTTGTGGGGATCCAGTTAAACTTCATCCTCAGCTGCCTTTCCCCATCCCCTGTTGGCTCTTTCAGATGTTTTGCATTTGGACTGCAGCCTGCAGTCAAATAGAGATGGGCAGCTCCTCTGAGATTAATTATAATACTGATCTCTACCCAGTTTCTAGAAAGTAAACAAGTGTAACATTCTTCACTGTGCCTCACACAAATTTGAAAATGCTGTGCTGTAATACTCCTGAAGTGGAGAGGCTTTTTATTCTTTTATTTGATGGAGACATACCAGTCTCCAATATCCTTTTTATTTGATGAAGACATATTTGACATAAGGCATATGCTCTCCGATTTCTGAAGCCTTTTCCCAAATGAGATGTTCAATGTTGGCTACAACTCACAACCTGCAATAATTCAGAATGATTATGCAAATAGCAAAAAAGTGTGACAATGCCTAACATGCCATCTCTAAGCAGTAGGTTAGGAAGAGCAGCAAGTCAAGAGCTGCATACTTTTGGTAATGCTAGATGGCAAAATCTCTAGCATTTGCAAGGCTGCTCCTTATTTGCATGACTGCTGTAAGATTCACATTTCCTTGAACGTATGTCACCAAATGTATTTGTTTATTTCAGTTCAAGGAGAATTCTGCCCACTACTACAACTGTCTTCCCTGCAAACACTTCAGCTAACAGAAAATGATTCTTTTTAATAGTTTTCTTTTTTTCTTTCTTCCTTTTTTTTTTTGTTATTTGTAATTTATAACAATCCCACGTGTCCATGTACCTTTTCAATCATTTACATTGTGTTTATCTTTTCCATAGCTAAGCCACAATGTTCACAAAGAACCTCAAGATTTTTTTCTCACTGGAACATCTGTGCATATGTGCGTGGTGTATGTAGATATACATACACTGTATGCACACTCAGACATCAACTTACAGACTAAGAATTTTGCTACAGTAAACCAAAATAGCGAAGTAGTTTTCCATGACTAGGTAACCAAAAGACATACAAGCAGTCATCTCTTAAAAGTCAGCTTCATTTATAGTTGTTTTATAGAGGTCAAACTCCAAAATGATTAAATTAATTTAAATAATTTAATTTATTTTAATCAATTAATTTAAATAGATTTTAAATGGTATATTGTTATTTTTGAAATGCTGTGCATCTTACAAATGCATGCTTAAAGGACATGGGGAGGGGGTTGGACTCAATAATCTCTAGAGGTCCCTTCCAAACCCTACAATTCTGTGATTCTGTGATTCTGTGATTCTGTGATTCTGTGATTCTGTGATTCTGTGACATGAAGTGAAGAATGAGTGACGGTTCAAATACCTTCAAAAGTTACATATGAATAAATGTTGTATTATAAAAATCACACTTACTCTGAATTTGGCACAGTGCTTTAAAAACACACTTTGATTTATCCCAGCCCTATGATCTGCCAAGAGACACACTGAGAAGGAAACATCTACCAGTTAATTGCAACCAAACACCAGAGTCTGAAGCTCAAAGTACTTTCAGCACACCTTTATCCCAATCACAGCATGTCTACCTCCCCTGCTTCTCTAGGATACCTTGAATAATGCTATTCTCAGGGGTTTTACAGATCAGGATGTCAGTGGGTTGCCGAACTCCTCAGAGGAGGCACAAATAACAAATGTCAAGCTGCTGTGATGACACTGGGAAGGCCATCTTTTTGGTCACCCCCTCTGTGGCTGTGGCTCCCACTGGATGGGCAGGGAGGGTGGCTGCAGCACTGACCTCTTCCCAGCAATGCCAGAAGTGCTCTCAGCCTCATCATGCTGCTTCTGACATCAGAAGGAACTGCTTCCTTCAGTCCTTAATTAGAAATAGACACAGCTGGCTCAGGGGACAGCCTGGGAGCAGAGCAATAACCTTACCTGAAATACCTGGGACTGGATTTAATCTCTTACAAAGTCCGAGGAGTTATGTAGTCTCAGGTTAGGCTGAAAGCAATCATATAAAAAGTCTGTAGTTTTAGGCTCACTCTTTTTTCTTTTCTTTTCTTTTCTTTTCTTTTCTTTTCTTTTCTTTTCTTTTCTTTTCTTTTCTTTTCTTTTCTTTTCTTTTCTTTTCTTTTCTTTTCTTTTCTTTTCTTTTCTTTTCTTTTCTTTTCTTTTCTTTTCTTTTCTTCTCTTCTCTTCTCTTCTCTTCTCTTCTCTTCTCTTCTCTTCTCTTCTCTTCTCTTCTCTTTCTTTTCTTTTCTTTTCTTTTCTTTTCTTTTCTTTTCTTTTCTTCCTTCCCTTCCCTTCCCTTCCCTTCCCTTCCCTTCCCTTCCCTTCCCTTCCCTTCCCTTCCCTTCCCTTCCCTTCCCTTCCCTTCCCTTCCCTTCCCTTCCCTTCCCTTCCCTTCCCTTCCCTTCCCTTCCCTTCCCTTCCCTTCCCTTCCCTTCCCTTCCCTTCCCTTCCCTTCCCTTCCCTTCCCTTCCCTTCCCTTCCCTTCCCTTCCCTTCCCTTCCCTTCCCTTCCCTTCCCTTCCCTTCCCTTCCCTTCCCTTCCCTTCCCTTCCCTTCCCTTCCCTTCCCTTCCCTTCCCTTCCCTTCCCTTCCCTTCCCTTCCCTTCCCTTCCCTTCCCTTCCCTTCCCTTCCCTTCCCTTCCCTTCCCTCCCTTCCCTTCCCTTCCCTTCCCTTCCCTTCCCTTCCCTTCCCTTCCCTTCCCTTCCCTCCCCTCCCCTTCCCTTCCCTTCCCTTCCCTTCCCTTCCCTTCCCTTCCCTTCCCTTCCCTTCCCTTCCCTTCCCTTCCCTTCCCTTCCCTTCCCTTCCCTTCCCTTTCCATTCCTTTTTTCTTTTCTTTGGCATACTACTTCTGACACAATTTTTACCCCCTCAGACATCATTACTTGGAATAAATGCAATAAAAATGTCTAACCTCCATGAATATAATGCACCAGATTTGTCAACAGTGGAGTCACCATCCCATCCCTGGAGGTGTTCAAGAATTGTGTGAATGTGGCACTGAGGGACATGGTCAGTGAGCACAGTGGGGGTGGGCTGACAGTTGGACTGCATGATCTAAGTGGTCTCCTCCAACTTTAATGATTCTGTGATTATGTCCCCAAGCTTTGAACTCCAAAGAAGAGGCCATTTCCAAGCAGCAAAAGCACTGCACCTTTGCTGGTATGTCATACCCTTTCACAGCCATTTGGTGACATTAATAATGCTGCTCCATCTTTTCAGATGCCATAAAATTGCCACATCAATGCTGAGACATTCATAGAAGATGCAGTTATTTAACTACCAGATCACCATCCTCTGGACGGCCCAATTCCTCTGGACCTCCCACGAGAGCACGTAGATACCACTTGCAAAGACTGAGCTGCTTTCTCAGATGTTGTCAGCTTTCACCCAGACACCCTTATGTGAACCCAAACTGATCTTTCTTTTCTCACAGCCAATGAAGAGGCTCCCTACAAAATACAGTTGGACCTCATCAGCCACTCCCACCGCTGTGGAAATGAAACCATTCCAGGCTCCAAGGTACAGGGACTAACTAACCCTGGGGAATGTGCAGAGCTGATCATCTTACAAATGAGAAAGAAAGAAAATAGCAACAACAATAGAAACCATAAATCCATACTGCAAATGACTAAAAGATATAGAAGATTCAAGGATAAAACTAGACAAGGGAACATTTCTGTGAGGAAATGTTTATCCTTAAAATGAAATATTAGCACACAGTCATTTCTGACTTTTAAGTAAATTTAGAACTGTTTCAAAGCTGTGGAAAAGAAAAGAAAGGAAGGAAGGAGGGAAGGAAGGAGGGAAGGAAAGAGGGAGGAAGGGAGGAAGGGACAAAGGGACGAAGGGAGGGAGGGAGGGAGGGAAGGGAGGAAGGGAGGGAGGGAGGGAGGGAGGGAGGGAGGGAGGGAGGGAGGGAGGGAGGGAGGAACAAGGGCAATGTTAAAAATAATAAACCTCTAAATGGTTTTCTGATAATTCTCAGTATTTCCCTACAGATTGCAATCTGACACATGATTCAAAAAAATAAATTTGAGGTTGAAGTGAAGACATTTTCTGAAATGTTTAATAGCCTATTTCTCCCCTGAATTACCACTTTTATTCCAAAGAAGTCAAAAAAGAGTAACTCCAAGGAAAAACTTATACAGTGCAATAAAAACCATCCCAATCCTGATGCAGGACACTGATTATAAAACTAGATTCAGAATGGAAAGTGAATTCTGAGTTTAAGAGAGCTGTCATTCTCATATCTCTGAAATATCTTAAGACACAAAGGGAGGAACCAACTTGAGACCTTGCAAGGGTAACAGCCTCAAAAGAAAAAGGTTTAATTTTGACAAATTAATTACAACAATTCAGGTTATGTTTCTTGCTGAACTGCCAGGCAACATCAGAGTGCCATCATTTAATGTCTGTTTTCTGGTTCACTGCTCATGCCCATGCTTTTTGCTGGCTAGTTTCTCAGGGCCAGTTCCTTTTCAACTAAGTATAAATAATGTCTATTTGGCAACTAATTGCTAATGGTTACGGCGAGCTCTTAGAGATGGCAGCCTCATATTTTTGAGCCTTAAATGTTTTCCCTAACGACATTTGAAGTATTTGCTCGACTATAACAAAGGGGCTGACTTTGATGACCAAGAGACACAATCAATAAAATGCCTTCCTTGGTTGCAACTGACATTTTTTAGACTTTTTATCTCACTTAAACAGCAGAAGTTAATTTGAGGATTTTTACAGTATTTTTTCCCATTTACAAACAGAAATGCCGTGGGGTAAAGCAATTACTCTGATTTACTGTTTTCTCTTTGATTGAACATAAAGATGTAGCAGGGTCTCAAAAAAGCAGTAACTTAACAAACTGTGCTCCTACCCACAGACAGATAAAGTACCTACTTTGCTATTTCAAAGAGTTTACCTCCAGGCAGCAGCACAGAGCAAACATCAATCAATGACATGTGTCTAAGATGAGATTGATGTTTACTCTCACAGCTTTTCATCTTACATCCAATAAATTATTTTTCCTTCACCAAAATGCCTGGTTAAATTTCATTTTTCACTTTGCAGTATCAGTTTTAAAACTTCTAGCTTCCAGCAATTTTAAAGCTAGGATTCATTGACACTTCATCTTTTACAGCCTGTTTATGATTTATATTAACCATGAAACAGTGCTGCACAAACATGAATACGCTCATGCAGAGCTGAGCAGGGCCAGCCACATGCTCGGTGGCAGGTGCGGGCTGAAAAGTGCAAGATTGCTTTAATTATGTGCCTGGAAACACTGAGATGGAAACCAAGGGCTGCATTTGCAAGGGTAGGTACATAACATTCTTGAAATCAACACACATAGAAACACATATATAGCTCATGTCTGTAAAATCAACATCTGAGTGTTCAAAGTAGGTCTTTGAGGAGCCATGCTGGGCAACTGGAAGGAGCCAAAGAAGGCTAATTATGGGTGCAGTTGGTATCTTGGAGGCACTCGCACCTGGTGTTCCCAAAACACGAGGTCTTTTCATGCAACCTGACTGAATTTTAAATATGTGTTGAAATACTGACAAAACCTACGACTGCAATCAAGACTGGAATCTAGGCTGTTGAATCACAGCAGTAAACATCACAACAGAGGAACATTAAAAAAGAATCCAATTTAGTTCAACATCTGCTGGTGCAAGAGCACCTCTTCCAGCTCTGCTGCAGATAAAACATGCACATTTTTTTCCCTTAGCAAAATTCTACCCAATGAGAGAAATAAAAAACTAGCAATATCTACCAGCAATATACGTAGATGAAAAATATCACCATTCACAAGTAACAGATAATACTACACTCAGTGCCTTACTGTTTTCTTTTCGGATATTAAGTGCTGGTGCTCCTTCTTATAATCCTAAAACTACTAACAAAAATACCTAAAATGGATGGAGATCTAATAATGACAAGGAACCAAGGAAGAACCGGAACATTACTACTACCTTTAATTTCACATACTAAGACCTAAGTTCCATGGGAAGATTTGCTGTGCTGCTCTAACAATGTGTTACTTGAAAGAATATTCATATATTACAAATTTACCACTGTTAATAAGCTTATAACTTGAATTAGTTTTTATTTTTTTATCCTATAATTCAAAATTGTGGAAAACTATTAAAAACTCCTGAAGTAAATGGAGAGCTTAGTTGTCAAGAAACAGATATGGTAGATTAGATAGAGCAAACAATTCCTCTTTTTCCTTAATCCACATCTTCCAGGAGGAGAGGAAGAAAACTCAAGACTGAATAGCACAGAACAGACAAAGCACAGTAAAGTCCTTTTGTTTGATTTTATTAATGTTACTTTTACCTTGTAATTCAAAAATACAACAGCTGAAGGGATCAATAAGGAATTCTTTCATTCTGCCCAACCTAACACCGTTAAACTCCCTGGGCTGTGACACAAGGATCTACCTAATTTTGCCCTGCCTGCATCTGATCCAGTCTCATGTTACATCCCCTCTCCAGAGATGTCAGACACAACATCCCACTTGTCTGGTTTGTTTGTTTGTTTTTTCCTACAATGATTTCTCTTTTCAGTGGCCTCCTTATGTATGGGAAATTGCTCCTGCTATTTTCTGCCAAACCCATGTGTTTGTTTTTCCTTGAAACTTCTTTGTTAGGCTCTTTATAGTTGTAAGTAGTCAAAAATTATATTTATTTATTTATATACATTATATATACATTAATCAGTCATCTTGTCCATTTCTGTAGATGATGTGTACACTGAGGCAAATTATTCCTATAGTCTTGGTGTCTACTTATCATGCCTAAATGTTGTTCATTTATATTGGCTATTGCTGGGACAGAACATTTTAAATGGAATGAAAAACTCCGGTCTTTTAGAATCTTTCTATCTGGTATTTTGCAGCAAGCGTTTAATACTTTATTCAAAAATTTATTATCCACATGTTTGCTGCAAACTAGAGTTCAATCAATCAAAATCTTCAGTAATAGTTGCAATAATTAAACAAGCAAACAAAATTTCATTAAAAACTCTCAAAATGATCATAGAATCTAAACGGCTTGAGTTGGAAAGGACCTCACAGTCCAGCCAGCCCCAACCCCTGCCATGGGCAGGCAGGCTGCCCAGGGCCACATCCAACCTGGCCTTGAGTGCCTCCAGGGATGGGGCACCACAGCTTCTCTGGGCAGCCTGTGCCACTGTCTCACTGCCCTCTGAGGAAAGTTTCCTTCTAACATCCAACCTAACCTCTCCTCACAGTTTAAACCCATTCCCCCTTGTCCTATTACTATCTATCTGGGCAAAAATTCAGTTCCACTCTTGTTCATAAGCTCTTTTCATGTACTGGAAGATCACAGTGATATCTCCCTGAAGCCTTCTCTTCTCCAAGCAAAACAGACCCAGCTCCCCCAACCTTTCCTCACAAGAGATGTGCAAATGACTTGTTCCCTCTATTATGTTTTTTAAAATGAACTTTTTAATCAAAAATAAACCTCCTTGCTCCTGATTTTCTTAAGAAACTCGAAGAGAATATTCTTTCAGTGGGGCTCTGACCAGTGATGGACCTATCCATAGTAATTGCAGGACTGAGAAGTACACTGAGCTACACTTCACATAGCACAGAAAATGTCAGAGCTCTATAACCAGCAGAAAAATGTTATCACACAGTTTACCCTGGTGCAACTTGACATGAAGCAGCAAAAGTGAAGACTGTAATGAAACATTAAGGCCAGTTCTAAGAGTTCTTTACCTCTAAAGAGATAATAAAAATGTTCCTGGCACAGTAGCAAAAGAAGCAAAACTTTACAGGGTTCCACAGCTGACGAAGACTCCTTTCATAGTTTTAATTTGTTTAGCTCCAGACCTTTTGGCACTGCTAAGAACCTCAATGAAAGATCAGGTTGTGATGAGGAGGGGTTTTGTCTCTTCTCTCAGGCAACAACTAGGTCCTGAGGAAATAGCCACAAGTTGTACCAGAGCAGGTTTAGGTTAGATATAAGGAAAAACTTCTCTCAGTGAGTGGTTAGGCACTGGAATGGCCTACTCAAGGAGGTGGTGGAGCTGCCATCCCTAGCAGTGTTCAAGAGGCACCTGGATGAGGAGCTACAAGATATGGTTTAGTGCTTGTGGCAGCAATGGTGATGGGAAGATGGTTAGACTGGATGATCTTGTAGGTCATTTCCAACCTTGTGATTCTATGATTCTATCAGCAAAGGTCACTCAGAGGCTCAGTAGCTGACTGGAAATGTTGCCAAATCTTGTCTGTTTTTATATTCCACACCCTTTAGTTTAGATCAACATTCAGAATTATCTGATGTCCAAAAGACACCAAAACACAGCACTGGCTGCCTCCTGTGTGCAATGCAGGACTCAGGATTGCAGAGTTATACAGTACTACAGTTTCTTGGAAAGACCAAGCACAGTATTTCATTACAAATGTGTCATCTGTTAGTAGCCATCAAATCTATGACTCATGAAAATGTCTATACATGTTTTATTAACAAAGCAACATTTCCAATTCACTCTTACAGTAATCTATAATGACTGAAGGTTCATCAGGGTTAATCAAGCAAATGATGTAAATTTTATATTGTATTATGTTTCATTTGGCTTAAAATACATCTTGGGTGACAATCTTTTTTGTGTGTTAACTCATAATTTACAGAGTTAAGAAAACCACACAACAGCACCAGTGTGAAACAAATGATGAAGAAGTCAGTGTATAAATCATCAGATTTCATATATTTCCAGAAAATCACTTCTTGGATACTTCAGTGGACAGTCACTGAGTTTGGTTTCTGTAGAAGGAGGATCAGTGTTTTCAGATGCTTTAATTTATTTTCCGTTCATATTTTATAGATGGAGACCTTACAATAGCATTTTATAGACTAGATAATACTACAGAGGAGTCATTGCAATATACAGGTAAGGCTGAGGTAAGTTTTAAACAGATGTATGTCTACATATTAAAAATTAACTTGGATGGTGTTAACAACTTCACATGGAGGTAAAGCAGCAACCAAAATAGTTAAATCCTATGCCAGATGTATAGATTAAAAAAAAAAATCAGTTACAGCAAATGTAACTAAACAAATAAATAAATCCACTAAAACCATTTTAAAAAGAAACTGTGATATTTTTTGCATATTATCAGTTTGTAAGCATAAAATCTTATTAGGGGGAATAACAGGGTTCTATCTTCATTCCACTTCATTCCTAAGTGACATGCAATGGGATTAATATATTTTCTCTCTCATTGTGTCCTAAAAACATTTGAAACAAGTTTAATGTCTGTGCCTCTCCTGTCACTCTGATTCTGTTTAAGGAGAGTGGTGGTGACATGGCCAGGCCACAAATTGAGACCAAAATGTAACATGCCAGGAAAACAAAACCCTAAACATAACAAAACACAACAGTGTATTTTAACTCTCAGAAGCAGCCTGAATGCTCTAGTGTCTCAGTTTCAAGCAGGTCAAAATGTCTTTATATATGCCTGAATGGGAAGGTGATGACACAAAAATGACAAAAGATTGCCCAGATGCTTTAATGGCAGGGATAGATGGAGAAGCCACTCCAGAGATATCCATGCAGCAACTGTGCCAAAGAGGCAGATGCTGTGTGCGGAAGGGCATCAGCCTGGTTCCAGTCCAAGGTTGGAAAGCAGTGACATGATGAAGCAAGATGCAGCACCATGTCCCCTCTCCAGCAGCTGCCTTGCCCTGGCTGATTTTTCTCAGCAAATTTTAGTTTTAGCAACCACAAGGACAACTTAGGAGAGAGACATTTTATTTTTACTCTATACTTTATTTGAAGTCTGGGTTCGTAATTTGCATCACAGTTGAATTATAAGGATATCATTTACCCACACAGTATAAAGTGTAAAATTATTCAGTGTTTCACTTTGAAAGTGCTAAGAAGTGTCTAAACTCTATACATTACTATAAAAGGGGGAATCTAAATTGTATATATTATTCTAAAAACACAACTTTAGGACACATCTACATCATTTCCATTTGAACCTTTGGTGACAAATACCTCCTTTTGTTACTGTAGGAAGCTTAGGAATCTGTGGATTGTTTTCTCTGCAAATTTTTTTAAATGTCTTAAAACTTCATTTTGACTTTTTCTCACTTTGGCATTCAAAAACATAATATTTGTATGTACTCCCAGAAAGCCCAGTGAAGCTGGTTTCATGGGAGCTACATAAGATGACAAAAATCCTCCTCTGAAAAGCTGTGCATAAAACCCACCAAAATTAAGTTTTCTCTTTCTCACTAGGGGGATATAGTGCAGCCAAGAGGAGTCAAAATACACATTTTCTCACTGGTGAACAAAAGGAAAAAGGGAAAACAAAGTTGAAGGAAGTTCCCTTCATGTTCCAGTTCAGAAAAGCCATGTTTAAGATGCTTAAGATGACTAACTAGGAAATCTTCTGCAACAGAAAAAAGCAGCACAAGAGAAACCCCATCCTGCGTTGTTATCAGTCTATGATCCCACAGTCCTCCAACTTTGATTTGGTTAAGAATGGACAGGATTTTGGTCACAAGGCCAGCTCTATCCTGACCACTATCCAGGCACTTCACTGAAACTCACGTTCACAGTGCTAAAAATCGAGCACTTCTAAGGATAGAAATTAGACAGTTTGGATTTAGCTGCTCCCAGGCTCCTTGGCTCTGTTATCTTAGGAATTATTACAATGAAAACCTCGAGAGTAGGTATCTGAATTCTTGTTACGGAGTTACACCTGAACCTCATGGAAGACGCTTAGCATTTGAAAGACATGGGATGACTCTGGTAGCTCTAATACTGCATTTTTTTTCCACCAAAATCCTGCACATCTACGCATGTCAGAGAGGAGGTGCTCCTGGAGGGGGCTGAGGCATGAATGATGAGCAACAGCTCTCTGCAAGCATTGCTTGCTGGCAGAAACCTGAAATAGCACTGAACAGAAACCTAACAGCTGCTTGCTGTCCCCTGCCATCCTCTGGATGGGCCCCAGTCAC